>NC_092402.1:73337789-74035289 GCF_030028105.1 Mobula birostris
TATGGGGAAGGTGTGACCTGTACAAAAGGGATAGGCTACACCTGAACCTGAAGGAACCAAAATCCTTGTGGGCAGGTTTGCTGGAGGTGTTGGGGAGGGTTTGAACTAATTTGGCAAGTTGATGTGAACTGCAGTGATAGGGCTGAGGAGAGGGATGTTGGTTTACAAGCAGAGGTAGTGTATAGTAGTAGACCAAAAAGTAGTGGGTAGTTAGGGGATTTGGAATTTTTTAAACACCAACAGAAGGAAACTAAAAATAAACCATAGGGGATGGAAGATGAAATATAAAGGTAAGTTAGCCAAAAAGGTAAAAAAAACCAAAAGTGTTTTTCAGATATATGAATAGTAAAAGAGAGGTGAGAGTAGATATTGGACCACTGGAAAATGACACTGGCGAGATAGTAATGGAGACAAGGAAATGAGAGATGAACTGAATAACTATTTTGCATCAGTCTTTACTGTGGAAGACACTAGTAGTATGCCGGAAGTTCGAGAGTGTCAAGGGACAGAAATGAGTGTCATTGCGCTTACTAAGGAGAAGGTGCTTGGGAAATTGAAAGGTCTAAAGGTAGATAAGCCACCTGGACCTGATAGACTACATCCCAGAGTTTGGAAAGAGGTAACTGAAGAGATTGTGGAGGCATTAGTGATGATCTTTCAAGAACCAACAGATTCTGGCATTGTTCTGGAGGACTGGGAAATGGCAACTGTCACTCCACTCTTCAAGAAGGGAGGAAAGCAGAAAAAATGTAATTATAGGCCAGTTGGCCTGACTTCAGTGGTTGGGAAAGTGTTGGAGTCCTTTATTAAGGATGAGGTTTCAGGGTACTTGGAGGCACATGAAAAAATAGACCAAAGTCAGCATCATTTTCTAAGTGAAAATCTTGCCTGACGAATCTGTTAGAATTCCTTGAGGAAGTAATAAGCAGGATAGACAAAGGAGAATTAATGGATGTTGTGTACTTGGATTTTCAGAAGGCCTCTGACAAGATGCCACACATGAGGCTGCGAAACAAGAGAAGAACCCAGGGTACTACAGGAAAGATACTGGCATGGATAGAGTACTGGCTGATTGGGTGGAGGCAAAGGTGGAATTAAAGGGAACTTCTTGTGTTGCCTGCCGGTGACTAGTGGTGTTCCACAGGGGCCTGTGTTGGGACTGCTTCTTTTTATGTTCTATGTCAGTGACTTAGATAATGGAATTGATGGCTTTGTGGCCAAGTTTGCAGCGATATGAAGGTAGGTGGAGGGACAGGTAATGTTCAGGAAGCATAGAGGCTGCAGAAGGACTTGAACAAATTCAGAGAACGGGTAAAGAAGTGGCAGATGGAATACAGTGTCAGGAAGTGTATGATCATGCACTTTGGTAGAAGGAAAAAAAGCATAGACTAGTTTCTAATCAGGGAGAAAATTCCAAAGTCTGAGGTGCAAAGGGACTTAGGAGTCCTTGTGCAGGATTCCCTAAAGATTAATTTACAGATTGAGTCTGTGGTGAGGAAGGCAAATGCAATGTTAGTGTTCATTTCGAGAGGACTAGAATATAAAAGCAAGGATGTAATGCTGAGATTTTATAAAGCGCTGGCGAGGCCTTACTTGGAGTATTGTAAGCAGTTTTGGGCTCCTTATTTAAGAAAGGATGTGCTGACATTGGAGAGGTTTGAGAGGAGGTTCACAAGAATGATTCCAGGATTCAAATGCTTATCATATGAGCAGCAATTGAAGACTCTGGGCCTGTACTCACTGGAATTTAGAAGAATGGGGGGAGGGATCTCATTGAAATCTATGGAATGTTGAAAAGCCCAGATAGAGTGGATGTGAAGAAGATGTTTCCTTTGGTGGTGAATCTAGGACCAGAGGGCACAGCCTCAAAATAAAGGGATGTCCACTCAGAACACAGATGAGGAGAAATTTCTTTAACCAGAGGGGGTGAGTCTGTGGAATTTGATGCACAGGCGGCTGTGGAGTCCAGGTCATTGGATGTATTTAAGGCGGAGGTTGATAGGCTCTTGATTAGTCAAGGCGTAAAAGGTTATGTGGAGCAGGGAGGAGAATGGTTGAGAGGGAAATGGATCAGCCATGATGAAATAGAGGAGTATTTGGAGGAACCAAATGGCTTAATTTTGCTCCTATGACTTGTAGTCTTAAATTTGGCTCTTTACCTCCCCTGATCACATTCATGGATAAGTGAAATAAGTTCACTTGGTGAACCACTTCTGGCATAAAGACACCATGCACATCCACACTTTCTCCAGTGTAGCTACAGAACACAGAGTTTGGCCATCATAATTTTGGAATCTGGTGTAAGGATAATTAGCTTAGCAAGATGCAGTTGATCCCCATGTCAAGCTCAGATTTCATGGGCTGGTGGTCCACTGTGAGTGTAACCAAGTAAGAGACTGGTTTTGGTGGGCCATGTCATGGGTTTGGAAACTCTTCACTCTGGCCATCCCCTTGTTCAGAGTTGATTGAATTCTGCCGGTTTCTCATGGTGCATTGCTCAGTGAAGGACGCCTTCTCGAGGTGCCTGACCTGACTGAACTTGCAGACTGTCTTTTGATGTTTGCAATCAGACCATTGGGCATGACTTTCCCCACAGTGATGGCATCTCTGTGGAGACTTGCATGACCTCTGTGCAGACTGTAGGCTGCGGGTCGGTATCCGCTGGCAAGCACTGACGCTTTCGGAAGGGCGCTGAATCTGTGTAAGACCTCTCTTGACTGCCTCCCGGTGGCAGGCTGTGGAGCATGCCTTGTCGCAGGACAAATCATGCTTTTCAGACAGGAAGCTCTACTGTGTCCTCGCATCATGGACTCCAACTATTAGCGCTTGGATAAGCATCACATCTTTGAATATACTCAGTGGATATCTTTGTACTTGCATTCCTGCGCCACTAGGGCCAGTCTTGTGATGAAATTATCTACGTTCTTATCAGGGGTCTGTCGTAGCTGTGACAACCTGAAGCATGCTGTAAGAATATTGTCCTGCATCCCCAGACGTTGCCCAAGGCCTCAAATGCATCTGTCAGTTCAGATTCATTCTGTAGGTGGAGAGCATTAAAATATTTCTGCCCGAGTTCTCCCAAGTGCATGCAGTGCAGCTTGAGTTTCATTGTCTCCTCCAGCTTTGCTGCTGGTGTTAAAAAATGGTTGGAGCTCAAAGTAGTCCAGGAAGGTCATCTTCCATTGCAGTCAGGTTCCAGGGGTGCAGCCCAAAATGGATTGGGCATTTGGAGTAGAGGGTCCAGTCTTGTTTTGATCCTCCTTGCCCAATGTTATGTCTGCACGTCGCAAGAATAACAATGGAGTTGTATAATTAAATGTTTTTACTGTTAGTAACAGTACACACTGGGCAACTTACAGTGTGGGAATGCTGAACCAAGTCCGCCAAGACGAAATGCATGCGCACTTGAAAGCTTGCGCCCAAAATAGATCACCATCTGACATGTAGGAGACCCATTCAATTCACCGTGCGATCAATCAATCGGCCGCATGCACACTCGTCACATTCTCGGAATTGATCTGATGCAGTACTGTTCTCACAGCCGAAGGGACTCTCTCAAGGAATGATCATCCCTTCTGAATGTGTAGCTTCCATCTCTCCTGATTCTTAGGCTTCTTTTGGAAACTCAGTTAGATGAGGCACACACTCTTCCTGTAATCCCTCGTCACTGGTTTCACGGTTCCTATAATGTGTTCTAAGGATGAATCTCTCCATCATTGGGGTTTTGTTTGTAAGGTTTTGTCTGTAAATGAGATATTGAGGGAGCGACTCATTCTAACTGGTGTGACAATGTTAATAAATTGCGTTCAAAACAGTTTCCTAGAACAATAGAATGTGGATTACTGGTTCCACCCTCTCCAGCCATCTCACCCCACCACTCTCTCCCCACTTTCTCCCATGCCTCAATCCATGGATTATTCCTCCTGAGTTACCAGACCCCTACCCCCAGGCGATAGGCCATTCTTTTTCAGCCACTATCACGAATCCGATGCCCAGCTCTGAATGGGCAGCTGATTCTCCAACACCATGTTCCTCTCAACCTGTGAATGTTAGGACCACCTCCTCTCGCCACTTTGTCCTCCGAACAATTTCAGATGAATGAACACTTTTCACCTTCTGAGGGACAATTAGGAATTGACAATAAATGCTCAGATTGCTGAAAATAGGTATAAACCATCCAAACAATGCTGGAGACATCACTGACCGTCAGTGATGAGCTGAGCTGAGAAGCGGAGTACAACCTGGAAAAGTGTGGAGTGATTCACTTTGGAAGGTCGAATGTGAAAGCAGAATGCAGGATTACCGGCAGGATTCTTAGCCGTGTGGAGGAACTGAGCGGTTATGGGATCACACCCATAGATCCCTCAAACTTGTCGCACTTTTGGTGTGTTGTTCTTCATTAGTCAGGGGACAGAGTTCAAGAACTGCAGGGTAATGTTGCAGCCCTATAAAACCCTGGTTAGACCACACTTGGAGTCTTGTGTTCAGTTCTGGCTAGTCATAGAGTCATAGGAAAATGCAGCACAGAAACAGGCCCTTGGCCCATCTAGTCTATGCCAAACTAGTTAAACTACCTACTCCCATCAAACAGCACTGGGTCCATAGCCCTTCATACCCCTACCATCCATGTACCCATCCCAACTTTACTTAAATGTTGAAATGGAGCTCACATGCACCACTTACGCTGGCAGCTTGTCCCACGCTCTCATGACACTCTGAGTGAAGAAGTTTCCCCTCATGTTCCCCTTTCACCCTTAACCCATGACCTCTGGTTGTAGTCCCACCCAATCTCAGTGGAAAAAGCCTGCTTGTATTTACCCATCTATATCCCTCATAATTTTGTATACCTCTATCAATTATCCTCTCAGTCTTCTGTGTTCCAAGGAATACAGTCCTAACCTATTCAATCTTTCCTGGTAACTTAAGTCCTTTAGACCCAGCAACGTCCTTGTAAATTTTCTCTATACTCTTAAACATTATTTACATTTTTCCTGTAGGTAGGTGACCAGAACTGCAGACAATACTCTAAATTAGGCCTCACCAGTGTCTCATTGAAGGAAGGATATGGAATCTTTAGAGAGGGTGCAGAGGAGATTCACCAGGATGCTGTCTGGATTAGAGAGCGTGTCTTATGAGGATTGATTGAGCAAGCTAGGGGTTTCCTCTTTGGAGCAAAGGGTGGTGTGAGGTAACTTGATAGAGGTATATAAGACAATAAGAGGCATAGATCAAGTGGAGAGCCAGCACTTTTTTTTTCAGTGAAAATACCTAATATGAGAGGGAATAATTTTAAGGTGATTGGAGGAAAATATAGGTGGGATATCAGGGATACATTTTTTACACAGAGGTGTGAGTATTTGAACACGTTGTTAGAGGTGGTGAAGGCAGATACATTAGAAACATTTAAGAGACTCTTAGATAGGCACATAGATGAAAGAAAATGGAGGGCTATGTGGGAGGGAAGGGTTAGTGTTATATTGGAGTACGTTAAAAGGGTTGTTACAATCTTGTGGGCTGAAGGGCCTGTACTGTGGTTTATTGTTCTATGTTGTAAAACATTAGTGCCTTTGGCTGTTTTCCTTCAGCACCATGTTCCCCAGCAACTGTGGTGTTGTAATATGAAGGATCACCCCTAGATATTCTGGGCAATATAATTGGCTTTAGATGGCATTATCTTGCTGCGAGTGAGAGAAGTTGGTTAGCAGACTGATGGCTGTAAGGGTATCATTGACTGCCAATGCAGGGAGGGCAGGAGATTCATCCTTCTCTATGGTGCCTTGCTGCTGCTCCAAGGGGAGGCATAACGTGACCTAGCAATCTTCCACAGAGCAACTTGGAAGGGTGCGTGGTGCTCAGCTCCTTCCAGAACTGGAGTCCTGGACAATGATGGCAGTGATCTGGAGTATGATGGCAGAAACCAGGGCCTTCTTTGTACCTCACTTGCATTGTCATGAACTTCCAGCCAGTTGAGCTAAATGATGGTTGGGTCCATGAATGTGGAGACTGACTGACTACCATCTCCACCTTGGAAAATGGGAGCTTCTGATTCTGCGCAAATGCATGACATTTGGAACTTGGCTTTCCTATGCCGGTAGACACCACGTTCAGGCTTTCTGATCTTGACGTGCATGTTCAGATCTTGACATGCATGTTCATCAGCTTGGAAGGGTGTGTGGTACTCAGCTCTTTCCAGTACTGGAGTCCTGGACAATGATGGCAGTGATCTGGAGTATGATGGCAGAAACCAGGGCCTTCTTTGTACCTCACTTGCATTGTCTGGTACAAATATCTGGCCCATCTGGGTATTCAAGAATGGAACTGGTGCCGTGCCTACTGGGTTTCCTGTTGTTTGGATGAGAATGTTCGAGGTATGATCACTAAGTTCTCAGATGACACCAAAATTGGTGGTGTAATGGAAAGTGAAAGTGAAAGATGTTTCCTATGGTTACAACAGAATCAGGATCAACTGGAAAAGTGGGCCAAGAAATAGATTATGGAATCTAAGCCAGACAAGTGTGAAGTGTTAGATTTTGGGAAATTGAAGCAGGGCAAGATACAGTGAGTGCTCGGGCCCTGAGGAGTGTTGCTGATCGGAGAATCTTGGGGGTACAAGCACATACTCCCTTGAAAGTAGCAACACAGGTAGACAGGGTGGTGACAAGCTTGCCTTCATTGATTAGCAGCATCATGTTAAAGCTGTTAGATCCCACTTGGAGTATTGCATTCAATTCTGACTGCATGACCACAAGAAAGATGTGATTAAACTAGAGAGGGTACAGGAAAGGTTTGCATGGATGTTGCCAGGACTGGAGCCTTTGAGTCATAAGGAGAGATTGGACAGGTTGGGGACTGTTTTCTCTCGAGCAAAGGAGTCTGAGGGGTGAAATGATAGAGGTTAAAAAAATTATGAGGGGCGTGGATAAGGTGAATGGTCACAATCTTTGTCCCACGGTAAGGAAGTCTAAAATTAGAGGGATCAGATTTAAGGCGAGAGGGGAAAGGTTTAAAAGGTGTCTGAGGAGCAAGTTTCTCCACATAGAAGATGGTGGGTACATGGAACAAGCTGTCAGGGGAAATGATTAAGGCAGGTACAATAATAATGTTTGAAAGATATTTGGACAGGTTCATGAATAGGAAAGGCTTAGAGGGATATGGACCAAACACATCTTTGATAGGATGATAGGCACCTTGGTCAGCATGGCTAGATTGGGTCAAACGGCTTGTTTCTGTATTGTATAATTCTATGAATTTGTGAATCTAACAGGGTGTTGGTCCTTCCCCTCTGGAGAACTGGTCACACCGCATCCTTTCTCCACCTCTCCACTCCCCCTCCCTCCACCCACCTCCCATAGTCTACTTATGACTCATCACATCTAGACTATCCCTCATGTTGATGAAAGGCTAATAGCTATGAATTCCTTCCTCATTTTCATGTCCTTTGGCTAGGATGGGATTTCAACAATATACAGAAAATTCTATGGTGTGGCCATCATGGGGGAAGGCACATTCAATCTATTTGAAACTGACATTAATATTTGAATGTATGAGATATGGGATGTGCGAAAACCACTCCCACCATTCACTAAGTTAACAGTCCTGCTGAAACATTCTCTCTACCCTTCCTAAGACCTTGATGTTCTATCTTCCCACTATCTCTTACTCTACTTCTGAACTTTCTCTCTCTCTCCCTCTTTCTCTCACTTTTCTTTTCTACCTGGTCCTAATACTTATTTTCTCTCTTCCTGTCTTTCTTTCTTTGATTCAGATATTTACTTCTCTCTCTCTCTCTCTCTCTTTCTCTCTTTCTCCCCTTCTCCCCCCCCCCCCCCCCTTCATTCCCTCTGGTTCTGATACTTATTTTTCTCCTTCACTCCTCTCTCCGATTTTTATGCTTCTTTCTTCCACTCTTCTAAAAATTCCCTATTTCTCTTGCTTCTAGTATTTCAGTCTTTTGCTTTCTTTCTCTGAAGTTCCATCATTTATTTCTCTTTCCATGACTAGTTTTCTCTCTCTATTTCGCTGTTCAGCTATGTCTCTCTCTTTCTCACTGGGACTAATAATCATCTCTTTATTTCTGCTGCCCAGTTCTCTCTCTCTCTCTCTCTCTCTCTCTCTATCTTTCCCTTTCTCTTTTCTCTGTCTCTCTCTTTCTCCTTCTCTCTCATTCACTCTGTTTCCTTTGTTTATCCTGTTTACCCCTCTCTGCTTCTGGTTTTTAACCCTCTCTGGTTTGCTGTCATTTTACAGCCCAGTTGCAAGGATGTCTATTGGTCTGTTTGGAGCTGTTGTTGCATTCTTGATCGCTGGGATTGTCCAGTTGCAAATTCAGGTGAGGCAAGGAAGCAGGAAGCTACTGCTCAGCTTCTAACTTTCACTTCTGAATTTTTTGGTTTGGATGGGAAATATGGGGATGGGGATGGGAAAGATGGGGATGGGGTTGGGAAGGATGGCGGTGAGCTGCAGAGGCATCTCTCAGCAGAGAGGAGAGACTTTAACCTTTTTGAGAAATTCTGATCTTTGGATTTCTTTCACAGAAGTGGCAGGTTCTACCTCAGCCAGACGGTGTGACAAATCTGAAAATTTATAATGGAGCGTTTTGTAAACTTAACGTTGATTTTTTGGAAAATCATTTTGTGATGGATCAACACATGGTAAGAATGATTTACATTGTAGCTTCCTGTACAATCACTTGAGATAATTTACAAGGAACCATATGTACTGACTGTGATTTGGAAAGGACGGCCTGATAGGATGTTGGGAATGGAGTTGATGGGAATCATGCTATGCTCTATACAACCTAATTCCTCTCACCCAACCATCATATTCCACTCCTTCCTCACCTTGTCTTTGTGCAGCTTCTCTAAAATCCATCTCCACTGATCATCTCATCTATTAGCAAATGTATCACTCTGTGTGAGACAAGTTTCTCCAACATGAGTAAAATTGTTGGTAGCTATTTTATGTTTATACCGCTGATTTTTGGATGTTCCTATATCAAAACTTCTCACAGTTTTAAGAATTGCTATTCAATCACCCCATAATCTCTTTATAAAATGACTCACCTTGCTCAGTTTGAAAGCGATTGCATGAACCATTGTAGACAAGAAATGTTGCAGATGAAATGTAAAGGAGGAACGCACTGTGGTTTTGGGCAGATTTGAAAACACACAGAAATAGAAATCCATTTTTTGTTGTGTGCACAATGTGGAAACATGCACGTTGAGTTTGTCTCTGAAATTAATTTCCATTGAACTTAATTTCTGAAGAGCTCATAGAGAACTACATTGTGCATTTGGGACAGAGTGCAGAGGACAATTTTCTACACGCATTGTATTTACTCAAAATTATGGTTACATTCCCTGGATCAGGCTCAGAATGACATGGAGCGGGTTGGGGATGGTGAAGGGTTGTGTGTTGGGGGACTGAAGTTCCTTTCTTTGGCCCCAACACTGATCTGCTGAAGGTCAGCTCTTGGATAGGGGTTAGAAAAACTAATTTATTGTATGAAGTTAGTATTTAGCTGGATTTTGGAATGTTTTGGCAGCTAGATCCAAAGCCATGAAGAGTTGGGCTTTATGTTGAACTCTGATCCATTGTTTTGAGCTTCCTGTCATCTTTGTTTCATAATCCATACAAATGTGTCTCCAGTGGCTGTTCTACAATGTTGATCTGCAGAGTGAGTGTCGGGGTGGGGGGGGGGGGCTGTGGAAACAGTCACCATCAATGCAAAGCCCTTTGGAAAGCCACCGGTCTCAACACCTGGATTTCCCTGGGTAGTCATTGAGGCAGAATAGAAGGTTGATGTTCCTCTGGAGAGTTGAGGTTAGCTGCCTCACTGAGATGCAATAACTCTTTCCTGATGGCATGTTTAGTAAAGTTCAAAGTAAATTTATTATCAACATGTGTATATATCACCATATACAACTGTGAGATTCATCTTTTGTGGGCATACTCAATAAATCCAATTGCCATAATAGAATCAGTGGAAGACCTCACTAACAGGGTGGACAATCAGTGTGCAAAAGGCAACAAACTGTGCAAATACAAAATAAATAAATAAATAAATAAACAAATAAGCAATCAATATCGAGAACATGAGATGAAGAGTCCTTGAATGTGAGTCCATAGGTTGTGGGAACAGTTCAGTGATGGGGCAAGTGAGGTTATCCTCTCTGGTTCAAGAGCCAGATGCTTATCCGATTTCCATCAGGGTGGATAACCTGCCCCACCTGGACAACTTCTGGAGAGAATCACATGTACTTCCAATATTCTGATCTCTGATGCTTCCTCAACACAAGGGTGTGCTGATGATGGACTTTGAGAAGAGCAGAGATATATCAACTTCACCCTTGGATATGTGTCTGAGGGCTGAGCAGTACGTTCCTCAGAGTGTTGTGGAATTCCTAGGCAACTCTGCTTGTCTCTGAAATGTCGTCAGGTGTCCTATTCTCAAGACACTCAGAGACAGAGAAGTATGACCACCTCAGAATAACCCTCATTGTGAGGAGAACACTCAGCGTTCTTCTCTGTAAAGTTCTGCCACATTTTCTGTGGTCCTTCACCTTAATATGTACCAACACTGTATGGGCCAGGCTACGATAAACACAAAAAGCAAACTGCAAATAACTGATTTAAATAATTGTTTGTTCCAGCTATCTCCCCACTATCCTGTGCCCATCGATCCTTACCCACTGCACATCGCTCCTATGCACTGCTTAGTGCCTCCGTTGTCAGAAAGCATCAACTTCACAATGGGCCTAGGGGCCAGAAGTACCCTCTTCATCATGCAAGATCTCAAAACTAGGGAATTAACTGTTGAACAGGTGAGCGGGATGAATGGGCAAAGATAGAATGACAAAAAAAAAAGGATTTGTACAAATGATAGATTAGGTATTGGTTTCTAGCTTAGTCATTCTATACACTGCATAAGCTTAAAGACTAATCCCAAAAGGGAACTCAGGTTTTCTTATTATGCAAGGCTCCAGTGGTATAAATGTGGGCTGAGGCTTTATAAGGCATTGATCAGACCACACTTGGAGTATTGTGAGCAGAATTGAGCCCCTTGTCTAAGAAAAAATGTACTGGCATTGGAGAGGGTCCAGAGGAGGTTCATGAAAATCATTCTGGGAATGAAAGGGTTAAAGTATAAATTGATTGCTCTGGCCCTGTACTTGCTGGAGTTCAGAAGAATGGTGGGGGGGGGGCGATCTCTTTCAAACCTCAAAAAGGGGCCACAGTCTTAGAATTAGAGGGTACCCATTTAAAATAGAGATGAAGAAAAATTTTTTTAGCCAGAGGGTTGTGGATTTATGGAATTTGTTGCCACATACAGCTATGGAGGCCCGATCATTGAGGGTGTTTAAGGAGAAGATTGATAGGTATCTAATTAGTCAGGGTATCAAGGGATATGGGGAAAAAGCTGGAAATTGGAACTAGATGGGAGAATAGTTTAGCTCATGGTGGAGTGGCGGAGCAGACTTGATGGGCCGAATGGCCTACTTCTGCTCCTTTGTCTTGTGTGATCTTGTGTGTGAAACCTATTGAATATGAAAGACCTAGATAGAGTGGATGTGGAGAGGATGTTTCCTACAGTGGGAGGAGTCAAGGGCCAGAAGGAACAGCCTCAGAATAGAGGGACATTCAATTGGAATGGACATGAGGAGGAATTTCTTTAGCCAGATGGGAGTGAATCAGCGCAATTCATTGCCATGAATGGCTGTGCAGGCCAAGTCATTGAGTATATTTAAAGCAGTGGTTCTTGATTGGTCAGGGCATCAGAGGTTATGGCAAGAAGGCCGGAGAATGGGGTTGAGAGGGATAATAAATCGGCCATGATGGAATGACAGAGCAGACTTGATGGTCTGAATTAAGGATTGGCTTAATTCTGCTTCTATGTCATATGGACTTGTGGGACTGGTGAGGCTTTGAGGACAGGCCATTCAATTCAACCACACATGGGCATTACTTGTACCTCTGACTGGCAACTTGTTTTATCCAAAAGAGATACTGGCACAGACTTGGGAGACATGATGTAGAGGGAGATTTAAAATGTAATTCATCCTGTGCAAGACCCTATTAAGGTATGTTTGATGGGATTATGTTGACTGACTGTTACTCAGTATCTGACCATAGCTCAGCTCCTCCTTTGGGAGTGTATCATGGTCCAGTGTCAACAGAGATTCTTTTTGCATCTAAATTATGTTGCACCCGATTGTGAGATATTTAAAGGTGCCTCTGTAATTGAACTGGACAGTATCCCATTTCCATTACTAACAATCTTTGAGTATAATGGGCAAAGATGTACCAGGATGCTGTCTGGATTAGAGAGCATATTTCATGAGGATAAGTTGAATAAGCTAGGGCTTTTCTCTCTGGAGTGAAGATGGATGGGAGGTGACTTAATAAAAGAATACAGGATGATAAGGGGAATAGTTCAAGTGGATAGCCAGAGACTTATTTTATTCCCAGGGTGGAAATGGCTAATATGAGGGGACATGGTAATTTTAAGATGTCTGGAGGAAAGTATAGGGATGTGCCAAAGATAAATTTTTTTACAGAGAGAGTAGTGATTGCATGGAATGCCCTGCCAGAAGTGGTGGTAAAGGAAGATACATTAGGGGCATTTAAGAAACTCTTAGATGGACATATAGATGATAGAAAAAATGGAGGGCAATGGGGGGGGGATTAGATTGATCTTAGTGCAGGTTAAAAGGTCAGCATAATATTGTGGGCCAAAGGGCGGTACTGTTCTATGTTACAAAATTACACAGGTGTAGATGATTAATTGTAGAATTTTGGCTTCAGTATTGCAGAAATGTTTGTGATTATTTATATCCCTACAGATTCCTGACAACAATATGAAGATTTTGGATAACTTAGCACTTGTTCGGTATGTTTGCTGCACCTGGAGGTGTTAACATCCTGCCAGTCACATAGCAAAAGACCCCTGCATACACTGGTGTGTTACATGGTATCCATTTCTGACTTTGAAAACTGCTTGGAATTGTGAAGCCTGGAAAAAAATGCGAAGCTTCAATTCGCACATCAGGATCTTGAGCTGTACACCCAGTCATAGCCCGTTAGAAGGCCTTTCGAAATTTGTTAAACTCAAGCTACATTTTAAGACCATAAGACCATAAGATACAGAAGCAGAAGTAGGCCTTTCGGCCCTTCGAGTCTGCTCTGCCATTCGATCGTGGCTGATCCAATTATTCCAGTCATCCCAACTGCCTGGAGGTCTCCTGGCTCCACAGAATATTTGCTGGGTCCTTACTCACCAAATACCCACTTCCATCATTGCTATTCATGGGACTTTTGGGCTTTGATGTAGCTTAAAATTGTTATACCCTGACAGACAGATAATTTCTGGGGACTTGATTGGCACCAGTTGTTCACTGGAATTGTATGGTAAGGATCCAAGATGGTTGTCTGCTGGAGTTAGGCCCATTAGGCCATGCAGCTCATTAGCCAACCACTGGTTAGATCTGCAGGACTGACCTATTTTATGAGGCGCTGCTATAATTACAATCCATCTTCTATAGGATCTTGCTCCTGCTGGGAACAGCATCAATGAGCCACAACAGAACTGTGAGATTGATGTGCAAACCAGATACTGTTGAAGATTTCGCTGTAATGCCATCTGTCGTATCAAACTACACATTTGTGCAACTAAGCAGGTGAGATTGATGGCATGAATTTTCATTCTTATTTTCTATTCTGATTGAACTGTGAATGTCTTCTGCTTAAATATGTCCCTGTCCTCTTGTGAAGGCGCTTTTCCCACCGCTGGTGGCTCCAGCTTTCATATCCTACAATGCTCCCATAGTTCTCCATTCTTTATATTTGGAGATTTCTTTGTTCATTTTCCTATGCCTTTTGTAATTGTGTTTGATCATATGTTTTTGGGAATGTTGGGATAATCTTCCCTTCTTGCCATATAGTTTGAGCATTGAACCGGGTTTATCTCCTATGCCCTCGCCCAGTTATGGTTCATTTAGTTAATTTGCCCCTTCTTGCTTTGAATGATGTCCTGTTCCTGTCTGATGTTTCTCTAGTTAGATCTTAAAAACGTATAGAAGTGTGCGTGACTCACCACTTGACTCTGAGTCTTTCCATCGACAAGTCATATTGCAGTGTGGTGGAATAACCTCTACTTACAATATAGATGACATGAAATCCTGGACTTCTCAGTTACACCTACGTTCTGTGAGATGAATTAAAGGTGCCAAGATCCTCACTCTCAAACTTTGCCAAATCTTGATTCTTAGCAATTGGAGTATTCTCAAGGATTAAACATTCCCGATTCCTGCATACCTCCTTGATCAGACAATCTAGAAACTCACATGCACTGTGACTTGCAGCTCCGCACACCCAGGTGTAATCCTGATCCTAGCTATTGTGTGGAGTTTGCAGGCTCTTTCAGAAATTCTCTGGGCACCCCCTCCCTGCCCCCACCACCTCCAGTTTCCTCCCACATCCCAAAGTCATGACAGCAGTTTAGCTGGTAACTGTAAATTGCCCCTTAGTGCAGGTAAGCAGTAAAAGACTCCAAAGTATGTTGAAGAGCATGTGAGAGAGTATAAAGTGCAGGGTTATAGGGAGATAAGATAGTGGGACTGATGGGATTGCTTCCCTGGGAGTGGTATGGATTCAGTGTGTCAAGATAAGCAAGTATCAAACCCACGCATATTCATACTGAGAGACTTTTACACATTCAAAACACAATCACTCACAAAAATAGAAGACTATTTCCTTGTCAAATGATGCTAATTCTGGACCGTGTGCATTTTAATGTCATCATTTAGGTCACTTTTAATCTTAGCCTTTGCCCCAACCATGTCCTGTGTGCTTTTCGTTTACCTCAGGTGCTCTTTAGGGCTGTCACAGGAGGCTGGGCTCAGCTTTTTGCCTGTCGGGGGAGAGGTGGCGCTGAGGGAAGGTGGAGTTTATACAATTGTTCTCCATCAAGCAAACAACACAGCGAATGTAAGTATAGTTAAGGGAATGATATGCATAGCTTCCTCATGGTATATTTGACAATGTCATCTTTAATTTACTGTATCTTCAATTCTCCTTAAATGCCTCAAGTTTCATGTTCATGTTCCAACTCTTTTGTCTTCTCTTCTATTGGGTAAAAGGTACTAATACTTGCTAGCATTTTAGTAGCATTGCTAGTAATCAGATGCTTGAACGACCTTCTTATATGCCAAAAGATGAAAGAAGGAATAAGAAATAGGAAAGGAGTCGGCCATCTGGCCCGTCAAGCCTGCTCCGTCATTCAATAAGATCATGGTTGATCTGGTTCAGCTGACTCAACTCCACCTACCTGTCTTTCCCCCTTAACCCTTAACCCCCGCTGTGCAAAAATCTATCTAATCGTGTCTCATATATATTTAATGAGGTAGTTTCTACTGCTTCCTTAAGCAAAAATTCCAGATTCATTACTCACTGGGAAAAGCAGTTTCTCCTCATCTCCATCCTAAATATAATCTCCCAAATCTTGAGGCTACGTTCCCTAGTTCTAGTCTCACTTACCAGTGGAAACAATTTTCCAGGCTCTATCTTTCTATCCCTTTCATAATTTTATATATTCTGATAAGATCCCCTCTCATTCTTCTGAATTGAATCTCTCCTCATAGGTTGACACCTTCATCTCCAAAATCAACCTGGTGAACCTCCCCTGCAGTTCCTCTAAAGCCAGTATATCTTTCCTCAAGTAAGGAGACCAGAAGTGCACTCGGTACTCCAGGTGTGACCTCACCTGTATAGTTGCAGCTTAACTCCCTGCTCTTAAATTCAGCACCTCCAGTAATGGAGGCTAACATTCCATTTGCCATCTTGATAACCTGCAAACTAACTTCTTGTGATTAATGCACAAACTAACCCAAATCGCTCTGCACAACAGCATGCTGCAATCTTTCACCATTTAAATAATAATCTGATTTTCTAGTTTCCTTCCGAAATGGCTGACCTCACATTTACCAACATTGTCAGAGGATGCTGAGAGTCTGTAGAGATATATAGATAGACTAAGTGAGTGAACAAGGGTCTGGCAAATAGAGTAGAATGAAACCTTGAACTCTTCATCTCCAGATCAACCTTGTTGTGGCCCTTGCCCTTTACTTGTCTACCTGCACTGCACTTTCTTTGTAACTGCAGCATTATATTCTACATTCTGCCTTTCTTTTTGATATAATTTTATTGTGCATGATCTGTCCAAATGACATGCAAAACAAAGCTTTTAACTGTATCTCTATCCATGAGGTATTAACAAGCCAATCCAATCGAATCCCATTCAGTACAGGTGGTATCACTCCCTGCACAAAACTCCCTTCAAAGCATTGTGGGGAAACTTGGTTAAGTGTGACCATTGTTGGTAACTCCTGGGAGAACTTGTTTTTGATACCATAAAGGTTGATTGGCTCCTTGTAGGGTGTAAACCACTTCCCCGATCTAGTTATGTTTCCGGTCAATGATGAACTCATAACAATGATGTTGGTGAACTGAGATGGTAATCCCTTTGAACTTTAATGGTAGGTGGTTGTATCTTCTTTTGTTGGAGATGGTTGTTGCCTGGAACGTATGAGATATGAATATTGCTTGCCACCTACGAGCTCTTTGGCTGAAGGTTATCAAGGCTTTGCTCCACAGAGGTATGGGCTGCTTCATTTCCTGTGGAGCTCTGAACAGAATTGAACACTGTGCAATCATTTGTGAACACTCCCACTCCTGAACGTGCTTGATTTAGATAATGAAACTAATTGCATAAGGACCTTCTGCTTGTTCTTCTGGGGGTGTGCTGGTTGAATGGCAACAGCCACAGCCATCTTCCTTTGTGCGAGGTATGACCTCAAACTCTGGAATACTTTCCTTTTGATGGCCATTGACATCAGTCTGACTAGGTCATCCACACGTCACTCTCTAACAAATGCAGTCACTCCAAACTTTCCTGTAGAATTCAGCTCTTTGGTTCATGTTTGTACAGAGACTTTGAGGATGTTTAGACTGTGTGGTGTTGGCAAAGCACAAGTAGGTAATCAATTGGCAGCTGTTGGAGTTTCTTCCCTTTATTTGACAGAGCCAGTGATGACACTTTCCATCACTTTGCTGCTGAATGAGAGGAGCCAGATTGGAGAGTAATTAGATTGGATTTGTCCTGCATTTTGTAGCCTTACCTGGGTAATTTTCCATATTTCTGGGCATCCACTGGTGATGTTACTGTACAGGAACAGCTTGGGTAGAGGTGCATCTAGTTCTGGAGTACAGATCTTCATTCTAATAGCTGGGCTGATGTCTGGCCAAAAACCTTTGCTGTATCCAGTGCTCTCAACTCTTTCTTGCCGTGGGGCGAATCAAATTGACTGGAAACTGACATCTGACAGTGAGGATCTTGGGAGGAGGCTGAGGTGAGCACTCCTGAGTGAACATGATAGTGAATTTTTCAACCTTGTCTCCAGAGCACACACACACTAAGTTCACTCTTGTTGGGGATGGGGATATTTTTGGACCACCCTCCTCCTATTGACCATTAAATTGTCCACAGCCTTTGTGGGACTGTTTTACTTTTAGAACATGTGTAGTCTAGTACTGAAGCTTTGTTTCTATACCCCTGTTGCTGTTCTCTACAGATCAAGTTATGTGAGGCGTAGATAGAGTAGACAGTCAATATCTTTTAGCTACAATTGAAAAGTCTAAAACAATAGGGTATGTATTTAAGGTGAGAGTATAAAGGAGATGCATGAGTCACAGAGTTGTGGGGATCTGGAATGCACTGCTTGGGGTGATGGCAGAGGCAGACAACAAAGGGGCATTTAAAAGACTCTTAGAGACAAGGCAAGTGGGGGTGAGGCAGAGTTGATATGGAGCCTGGGCCCGAGAGCAGGGAAAGACCAGGGCTTTGATCGATTTAAGCACTGGGTTGAATTGGAAAGGTTGGGTATGGGGTAGACAGGCCTGGGTCTGGGCCCGAGAGCGTACCAAAGCAACAGGACCCAGGCCTGAGAGCAGGGAACAACCTGAGGTATGGATGATTTAAGCGCCGGGCCAGACTGAAAAGGTCAGGGTGTTGAGACCGGAGGTGAGCAATAGGCCAGTTCAGCTCACTGCTCTGCGAGGTTTACTCATCTCTGCGCTGAACTAAAGCTGTGGCCTGCAACTAACGGGCTACTGGATCGGCTGTTAACTTCATGTCTGTGGACATACTTTTGTGAACTTCAGTTCTGAATGCTATTTGTTTACTTTTATTGTTTGCATGATTTGTTTTTTTTCTGCACATTGGGCGTTTGACTGTCTTTTTTTAATGGGTTCTACTGTGTTTCTTTGTTTTGTGGCGCCTGTGAGGAGATGTACCTCAAGGTTGTATAAATTATACATACTCTGAAAATAAATGAACTATGAACTTGAACTTTGATAGGCACACGATTATGCAGAGAAGGGACGGATATGATCAATGTGTGGGAAAGAGGGATTAGATTAATTTGGAGTCGTTTGTTTAATTAGTTTGGGACAACTTTATGGGCTGAAAGGCCTGTCCTAGGATGTACTCTTCTATGTTCTATGTTCTAGGCTGCTGACGGCTTTCACCTGACCATCTTCCTTTCATATACTTATGTACTTTGGGAGGGGATGGTAGCGTAGCAGTCTGTATAATACTATTATGGCCCCGGGTTCAATTCCCACCACTGTCTGTGAGAAGTTTGTATGATCTCCCCGTGACCACATGGGTTTCCTCCGGGTGCTCCAGTTTCCTCCCACAGGCCAAAAACATATGGATAATTAGGTTAATTGGTCACATGGGTGCAATTGGGCAGTGAGGGCTCATTGGGCCAGAAGGACCTATTACTGTGCTGTATCTCTTAATAAATAAATACTACAAGTAATGATTTTTCTTTTTGTCAGGTCACCATGCAGTTGCTCATTGACAGTTGGCCAAAGATGGTCTCGGTGATGTGGCAGATTCCTCAGTACCTGGTACTCGCAATATCTGAGATACTGTTTGTGGTGCCTGGTCTGCACTTGGCTTATACTCAGGTAAAAAGCTTTAACTCACAGAGTTATTGGGCCTCCTAAAGTTACTCACATCGATCAGATGGTGTCTTCATTATCAGGCACATCAACCAGGCGCCAAGTCCAGCCAGTACCCTCCCTTTGAGCATCTCCTTGGTATTTTAGTTCTGGGTTAAAAGCTCTTTGGAAAAAGTTGCAGTTTTTGGAATTTCACCTACATATCTGCATAGGATGAATTGTTCAGCTTTTAACCTTGTTTGATTAGTCACAGTTAATCTGAGGTTGGCCTTTCAGGTTGTGTAACCCTAGCCTGCATTATAAGCATAGAACACCCCATGTCATGCTGGTTGTATTTCATTCACAATTTGATATGGGCCCCCAAATCCTAAGAACTTTCTACAGGGGCACAATTGAGAGCATCCTGACTGGCTGCTTCACTGCTGGTATGGGAACTGTACCCCCCTTAATCACAGGACTCTGCAGAGGGTGGTGCGGACAGCCCAGCACATCTGTAGTTGTGAACTTCCCATGATTCAGGACATTTACAAAGACAGGTGTGTAAAAAGGGCCCGTAGGATCATTAGGGACCCGAGTCACCCCAAGCACAATCTATTCCGGCTGCTGCCATCCAGGAAGTGGTACCGCAGCATAAAAGCCAGGACCAACAGGCTCCAGGACAGCTTCCTCCACCAAGCCATCAGACTGATTAACCCACACTGATTTGAGTGTACTCTATGTTACATTGACTGTTCTATTTATTATAAATTATTATTAATTACTATGATTGCACATTGCACATTTAGATGGAGATGTAACGTAAAGATTTTTACTCCTCATGTATGTGAAGGATGTAAGAAATAAAGTCAATTCATTCAAATCTGGGGACTACAGATAACATTGACTGGCTACAGGCAAGAAGGGTCTCAAAATAGTTTTGGCGCACCTCATTTTTTGAACTCTTTCTTTGAGGGGAAAACAGATAAACAAAAAGATTTGTTTATTTCACGTTTGACCTCAAGGAAAGCTCCTGATTTTTTTTTTGACACATCCATTTTATTATTTTATCCTAAATTTTGGGAGGTGGGGATTGAGTACTCGACAGATCCTCTCCAGGTTATGAATATCCAATTTATGTACAATGAACATTTGGGAGACAGGCAGGAAGGATCTGTTAGATGTGGTGGGGCTGCAATATACAATTTTCTGCCTTGTGCAAACTTGGTTCATGGCGAATCTGAATGGTTTCGATTAATGGTCTGGTTTAACCCATATTACCCTGGGGTAGCCAAAGTTTTTATTTAAGTATATCGCTGGGTGGTGGTGCATTTTGATTTATGAGCTGTTCTGGTTACAAACAGGACACAGGAGCAGAGCTATATCAAAACCATCCAAGCACGGTATTTTTTTCAATGCTTGCAGTGCCTTGGAGAAGTTCAAGGGGTGAGATCCAGGAATCTTGCAGTCCTCCTTTGAGTAATAGTTCGAACGTGTGGAAGTCTGTAAAGTGCATTGTAGACACTCCATCAATGCTGCTTTAGACCAGTTGATAGAATGCTTCACCATATTGTATACATTGATACACAACCTAAGCAGGGGCTATTACAATGTCATTTAGTGGAGACATGGGGCTAGAATTCATCTTCAGCTACTGCTACTGAACATGAAAAGAGGCTCAGCTGCCACTTGGACCCAGTTCTGAACACTTGTTTCCACTCAAATCATCAACAGACCCGATCTGTGGCGATGAGTGAGTGAGTTCATGTTTAAGGAACAAGGGAAATTTCTCACTGAGCTCCTTTGCTGCCATTGCTACCGATACTGAAGCCTGGAGGGTAATGAAGTCTGCAAGTTTATGTTTTAAATTGGGAGTGATAGAAATGCAGTTCAAATGGCCAGTTTCTGATTGGCAGATAAGTTTTATATTTATGCAGGGCCCAATTTTGTTTTCAGTTTCTTTATCCCAATTCAGATTTATTCTGGTTATTCAAAGTTCAAAGTAAACTTTATTATCAAAGTACATATATGTCACCATATAGACTCTGAGATTCATTTTCTTGTGAGCATACTCAGCAAATCTATAGGGTAGAGACTATAACAGGATTATTGAAAGATCAACCAGAGTGCAGAAGACAACAAACTGTGAAAATGCAAATATAAATAAATAGCAATAAGTGATGAGAACATGAGATAAAGAGTCCTTAAAGTGAGATCATTGGTTGTGGGAACATCACAATGGATGGGCAAGTGAAATCAGTTATCCCCTTAGTTCAAGAGGCTGATGGTTGCAGGATGGTAACTGTTCTTGAACCTGGTGGTGTGAGTCCTGAGGCTCCTGTACCACCTTCCCGATGGCAGCAGCAAGAAGAGAGCATGGGCTGGGTGGTGGGGTTCCCGATGATGGATGCTGCTTTCCTGTGACGCCATTTCATGGAGCTGTGCTCAATGGTTGGGAGGCACAAAGTAACCAGCATTGATTTAAACTGCAGCAAAATGGTTACCCACTGCAGGACTCTGCAGTAGAAGGCACATGGGAAAGTTTTAAAAGTGAAAACTGACAACAGAACAGTGAGTGATGCAATTCTGTGAGAAGGAAGGAGCGTCTGTATCATGGCTTTTCTCAATTCATGTACTTATAATGATCAGCAGGTTCTATACTAAACAGAAGGAAACAACACTCCTATAAAGTGTTATAGGAGTCTTTTCCCCTTTGGTGGGGATGTTGGTCAACAGGTGATTTCACAACTGAGGTTACAGATGGGGGTATTAAGGGATTTGAGGCAGAGGTGCTGGGGGCAGATCACTGTGACATGATTATGAGGCAGAGCCAATTCCAGAGGCTGGAAGGTACCCTCTCCCACAGGCATAATTCAATGGGATAATTTACAGGTGACTTGTTGGGTTGTGTTGCAGGCACCGTCCTCCATGAGGTCCGTGACGACAGCAGCCTGGTTTGCTATCCAAGGTGTGGGAAATCTCATCGTTGTGATAATTGCAGAGAGTACAATAATAAAGAACCAGGTATGTGCTCCAGGCTCACCCGAGATACAAAATGCTTCACAAAACATAACCTATGAAATTGAAATAAGACCAGGTATTTGACCCTCGAGCAAACCACCTTTCCATATGACCAGGCCTAGCTCTCTATATCTCAATACTATATCCCCACTCTCTTTCCCCATACCCTTTTGTATCTAGAAGTCTACCTTTCTCCTTCTTAAGTATATTCAGTGTTCTATCCTCCACAGCTTTCTATAGTAGAGAATTCCACAGATTCATTCACTTCTGGGAGAAGAAATTTCTTTTCATCTTACTGCTAAATGTGATGTACATATCTGGAGATACTCAATGCCTCTTTTGATACACACTTTATTATTCTTTTCTTGCCAGAATGGGTGATTTTACATTTTT
The DNA here is from genome assembly GCF_030028105.1 of Mobula birostris. Taxonomy (NCBI): domain Eukaryota; kingdom Metazoa; phylum Chordata; class Chondrichthyes; order Myliobatiformes; family Myliobatidae; genus Mobula; species Mobula birostris. Next base: position 73,360,203 of record NC_092402.1, read on the forward strand.
CCCACACTGTACTTTATTACCAGCTTTTGTCTCACATACTTGACCTACCTGGTGTCATCTTTACAATATATTTTCCGAACTACTTGTGTGTTATCAGTAAATTTAGCAACCATTTCTTTGGCTTTTACATTAATTGTAAAAAGGTGAGCTCCAATCTCTGTGGTGCACTACTCAGTAGGTTTTCCAATCAGTAAAGACTCATTTATGCTTATTTTGTTTATTTTTAACAAACTCGCCTTTTTGCCCCTCTTATCTCTGATCCACGTAGAAACGTTTCACCTTAATTCCTTTGCCTGAGACATATCATCTAGAGACCCTGCCAGCACTTCTTGGGTTAGTGAATGTTCATTGTCTGGTCAGGGGGAGCTCCAGTCCCTAGAAGATGTGCAGATTATGGGGCCTCTTCATCTGAGTTGATGGCAGTAGTCTCAGTGCATGTCCCAGGAAGCAGACTGCACACCTCAGTGTCATGAGTTAAGAAAACTGCTGCACATCTGAATTTCTAGGCCCCCTTACTCTAAAGCAGGATGACTGATAGATTTCTTATGGGAGCTCTGGTTTCCACCAACATCACAAAGTCATGAAACTTGGTAGACAGATGGGGCTCAACAAGTTGGTATCCTGGGCAAGATGCCTGGCCCAGATTCTTGATTTCACTAATAAAGGTTTCCTCCTTTCTCTCCTGGAAACAGGCAGTGGAGTTCTTCGTGTTTGCCGCACTCATGGGACTGATTTCACTCATCTTCTTTGCCACATCAAGATCTTATAAATATCAACCGATTGACACCGAAGGCACAGACAATGCGAGTGAATCTGATGGACTGAATTCGGACTTAAAACCACCTTCACTTTACTCAGACAAAGAGGAAAACAGATAGCTCCTCACGAAACCAAGGAGCTACACTAATGGAAGTCTGCACAGTTTGTGTGTGTGTGTCTGTGCGAGTGTATGTGTCTGTGCGAGTGTGTGTGTCTGTGCGAGTGTGTGTGTGTCTGTGCGAGTGTGTGTGTCTGCGAGTGTGTGTGTGTCTGTGCGAGTGTGTGAGAGTCTGTGCGTGTGTGTGTGAGTAGGACTCCATGATATTTGTTAATCTTAAGCAATATTTTCACTGACCTCAGCTAAGTGTTCACTTTGATTGAAACTTGATGTTGAACATAATGTTTGCCGTCTGGATCTGGTACAGCAGATGAGATCCAGTGACTGTACAACCACAGCAGAAATCTGCAATCGTCAAGTTCTAACTTTTGTTTTGGCTTGATATGAGCAATAAACTCAATGTGTTCAGTGATACAAAAGTTGCTCTGGAGATTTTCAGTATTGCTTCATTATCATTAACTGGTGCTGATGAAGGTAGCCAATGAGTCCCTCAAGGCAATGTCCCAGTCCGAGCCATCGTCAGCTGTTTATCAGTGACCTTCCTTCCAACAGCAGGTCAGGAGTGGGATGTTCACTGATGGCTGCACAGTGTTCAGTTCCATTCCCAGCTCCTCAGCAAATGAAACAGTCCATCCCATCATGTAGCAAGGCTCAGGTAGAGGCTGAAAGCTGGCAAGTAGTGCTCACACCACCAAAGTGCCAACCGATAAGAGAGAATTTACTGACCTTCTCTCAATATTAATTGGTATTACTGTTGGCACATGCTGCAACATCAGCATCCTATGGAGGATCACCAACAACTTAAAGTTCAACTGAACCAGTTGTATTAATTAATACCAAGAAGCGTCAGAGACTGGGTATTTTATGGTGAGTGAAAGATTATTCCAACATGAACAACGAAGAAATTTACTCAGTAAATTTCTTAGTTATTCATGTTAGTACAATCTTTTCATCCTAGGAATTAGCTGAGTATTAGCTCAGAATTAGGTGAGAATCAGTTACTACATATTGAAACTGTTTTGTCTGGCACCCTTGAGACTCGACTGCTGTCATATTATCAAAAATTCAGATGACAGAAATTATTCCTGATTATGAGCTGGCAAACTGCCCCTTTTTAATTATAGGGATGCCCCTGGCTATGCAGGGTTCCGAGAATTGCCAGTATTCCACATTTCCAAAGTCTGAAATGCTGTCAGCCAAGATTGCAAAGGTTGCCCTGTTAGTTACTGTTAGCTAATTAATATTATAATCTATTAACATGTTAGAACGGATCTGAGTTAACTTTAGATCTTGGTTAGATTTTTGTTAATATTAATTAGTATAGATCTATGCTGCATATTCAAAATAGATTTAAAACAACAGTTGCCAGATTAAACATTCAAACATCAGACTTGACAACTTGAACACTGACTTTTAAGTATAGAATCTGAAACAATATACAACCTTGCAGGATATAGCCTGAGTAGAAATTCTTCTCAGATTTTAAATTCCAGTATCCAGCAACAAAACATAAATGCCTTTTTAATGGTTCAGTAGTTCTATTTAATATCAGAGAATGTATACAATATACAACCTGAAATTCTTACTCTTCACAGATGTCCACGAAACAGAAAAAAAAACCCCAAAGAATGAATGACACAAAAACATTAGAACCCTGAAGTCCCACTCCCACCACCCACGTACAAGAAGCAGCAAGGCATCAATCCTTCCCCCACTTGTTCCAGCAGAAAGCAAAAGCCCCTATCTACCATGAAAGCAAAAGCAAAGCCCCCAAAGAGACCATGATCTAAAGTCCATCAAAAAAACTGCTGTTCATTCCAACAGTTCAACATCCCACAAGCGCGCGCGCGCGCTCTCTCTCTCTCTCTCTCTCTCTCTCTCTCTCTCTCTCTCTCTCTCTCTCTCTCTCTCTCTCTCTCTCTCTCTCTCTCTCTCTCTCTCTCTCTCTCTCTCTCTCTCTCTCTCTCTCTCTCTCTCTCTCTCTCTCTCTCTCTCTCTCTTCTCCCTCTCCCTCCCTCTCTCTCTCTCTCTCTCTCTCTCTCTCTCTCTCTCTCTCTCTCTCTCCTCCTCCTCCTCCTCCTCCTCCTCCTCCTCCTCCTCCTCTCACTGATGAGGGAGAGAGAGGTATCACTCCTGCCACAGCAAGAGGGAGACCAACAGCTCACTGGTTCTCTGTAACAGTCTGCGGCGTCGCTTTGTTTCAAGTTTTTCTGACTTGAGAATCAGCAGCAAACTCTCTCTCACCATCGATCGATAGAGAGAGAGAGAGAGAAAGAGATTGCTTGAGTGCAGAAGCCTTTGACAGCTGCACCCACTGTCTCGATGTTCTGATCTCCTGAGACACTTCAGTCAGTGACACCGGCGAGGAATTGAGTCATCCACAGGGTTGCAGAGCCACACCCCAAAGGAGCACACCTTCCAGGCCGCTCCTGGAGATATTGAAAACGCTAGACCACTCAGTGGGCTCCAAGGGTGGGAACCCACTGCCATGAAGAACCGTAGTTTGAGTGCAGCTATAGATCACAGACTCCAACAGAACCCCAGCCACCTTGAAAAGGAAAGAAGAGACATTAAAGATAACATTTTAAACTGTTTTGCAGATAAACTTGAAGAAGTTGCCTTCTGGCGTTATCATTATCTCCTCCCCACTTTTGCCCTCTTTATTGCTTGTTGTACCTGCCTGCTAATTTCTTGTGATTCATGCAGTCCCTTTGCAGTCTCTCTCATTGTCTACCCTTTGATTTCCCCTACCAAACCTCATATTTCTCTATATTGAACTCTGTTAGCCCAGCTTTTGCCCATCAAAATTGCACAGAACTCAAGTATTCTCATTGCAGCATGCCTCACCACCTATTTTCATGCAAACATAGAAACATTACACTCAGTCCCCCTCATAGAACAGAGAACGTAGCACAGGAACAGGTTCTTCGGCCTGCGACGTCTGTGAGAACCATGATACCAATCCAAACTAATCCCATCTGACTCCTCATGGTATGCATCCTTCCATTCCCCGCCTACTCATGTACCTGTCTAAATGCCTCTCAAATGTTGTTATCATATCTGCTTCTACTATTTTCCCTGGCAGCATGTTCCAGGGAGACTCTATTGTCCACTCTCTGTGCAAAAATAAAAGCCTTGTAAATATTCTTTAAGCTTCCTCCCCTCATCATAAAGCTAAGCCCTCTAGTATTTGGGAAAAATATTAATCTACCCTATCTATGCTCTCATAATTTTATGTACTTCTTTCATGTTACCCCTCCAATGCTCCAGCGTAATCAATCAAAGTCTGTCCAACCTCACCTCACAGCCAATCTAGGCAATATTCCGGTGAATCTCTTCTGCACCGTCTCCAAAGCCCCCACGTCTTTTCTGCTATGTGTGACCAGAACTGTACACAATACTCCAAAGTGGATTACCAAATTTTATAGAGCCACAACATGACTTCCCAACTTTTATACTCAACATGCTGACTTTCTTTACTCCCTGTCTATTTTTGTTTACCACATTCAGGAAGCTAAGGACTTGCACCACAAGGTTCCTCAGTAGATCAATATCTCCATATGTCCTGCCATTTACTGTATAATTTCTTCTAACATTTGACTTCCCAAAGTGCAACACCTTACCCCTGCTTGATTAAACTCCATCTGCTATTTCTCTGTCCACATTTTTTTTTTAATCTTTTTATTAGTTTTCAAGTTCATAAACATAATAACCATAGTGATACAAAGAGATTGGAATTACATTATTGATAATAAACATACACAAGAGAAACTACAAGTAGTACAAGTGTAATAAACTTCCAAACTCTTGAGATAATTAATCATGAAGAGAAAAAAAAATATATCACATATATCACAAAGAAAAACCCCCGAAAAAAAACCATATTAGATTGAATACATTCATCAATGTCGTAAACTCCACTCCTCTATTCATATATTCTAAGTTAATAAAAAGGATTTGGAAAGGTCAAACTACATCATATGAAAATGTTGAATAAATGGCTTCCAAGTCTCTTCAAATTTAACCGAAGGATCAAAAATGACACTTCTGATTTTTTCTAAATTTAAACATGATATAGTTTGGGAAAACCATTGAAATGTAGTAGGAGGATTGGTCTCTTTCCAATTCAATAAAATGGACCTTCTGGCCATTAATGTAACAAATGCAATCAAATGACAGGCTGAAGAAGATAAAGAGCTGTTTTCCATCATTGGCAAACCAACAATTGCCGTAATAGGATGGGGTTGTAAATCGAAATGCAAAACTGCTGACTCATTTTTACTCCCATATAAATCCTATTTGTGACAGATGTCACTCTGAGGTGGCCTCTTTGACTCATATGTTCTGGTCCTGCCCTCTCTTGGAAAAAATTTGGAAAGATATCTGTCCACATTTCTAACTGGTCTATATCCTACTAAATCCTCTAGCAACATTCATCACTATCTAAAAATGTTTGTGTCATTGCAAACTTACAAATCAACCAATCCATGTTTTCATCTGAGTCATTTACATATATCAAACAACAGAGGTTCCAGCTCTGATCCTTGTGGAACACCACTGGCCACAGACCTCCAGTCCAAATAAAGTCAATGTCAAGTTTAATGTCACATGCACGAGTACATGTATTGTAAAAAAAAAAGGATCTAGTGTTTTCCTGGCATATATGACGAATAAACTCTTCTCAAGCTTCCAGCCAGGTACAGGTATTCTTGTGAATGCAGAGCAGTGTATATCAGCCAGATGGGATGCATGGCGGAAACCTGTGTCAAGGAGCACTGTTTGAGTTACTTGGAGAAATTGGCGGTAGCAGAATATTGCATTCACAACGGTCATAAGATTGACTTCGACGGCACTAAACTACTGTGCTGCGCCAATGGCTTTTGGGACCACCTGGTGAAGGAAGTATTGAAATAAAACTAGAGGAAAAGAATTTTAACAAAGATGAAGGTCTTGCTGTAAGTAAGAACTGGAATTCGATAGCAAGCAAGGTGGAACAGTGGAAACCTGATTGCATGAGGACTAACCGATCAGGAAGGACAGACAATGGGGATTTAAATACCACCGGACCAGACATGCCCAAGTATCATCCCTGATGAAGATTTTGAATCCAATCTACTGAGTTTCCATGGATTCCATGTTCTTTAATCACAATGAAAGTGCTTGTCAAATATTTAGAAAAGTCCATGTATACAACATCCCTTTCCCTACCCTCATCAGTCTTTACCATCATCTTCTCAAAACACTCAATCAAGTAATAATATAGATAGTAAATAAATGAGGACCAAGCAACACACATCAAAGTTGCTGGTGAACGCAGCAGGCCAGGCAGCATCTCTAGGAAGAGGTACAGTCGACGTTTCGGGCCGAGACCCTTTGTCAGGACTAACTGAAGGAAGAGTGAGTAAGAGATTTGAAAGTGGGAGGGGGAGGGGAGATCCAAAATGATAGGAGAAGACAGGAGGGGGAGGGATGGAGCCAAGAGCTGGAAAGGTGATTGGCAAAGGGGATATGAGAGGATCATGGGACAGGAGACCCAGGGAGAAAGAAAAGAGGAAAAGGGGGGGAGGGAACCCAGAGGATGGGCAAGGGGTATAGTCAGAGGGACAGAGGGAGAAAAAGGAGAGAGAGAAAAAGAATGTGTGTATATAAATAAATAACTTTGGGGTACGAGGAGGAGGTGGAGCACTAGCAGAAGTTTCAGAAGTCAATGTTCATGCCATCAGGTTGGAGGCTACCCAGACGGAATATAAGGTGTTGTTCCTCCAACCTGAGTGTGGTTTCATCTTTACAGTAGAGGAGGCACGGCCTTTTTCATTGACTTCTCAAACTTCTGCTAATGCCCCACCTCCCCCTTGTACCCCATCCATTATTTATTTATATACACACATTCTTTTCCTCTCTCTCCTTTTTCTCCCTCTGTCCCTCTCACTATACCCCTTGCCCATCCTCTGGGCTTCCCCCCTCCCCCTTTTCTTTCTCCCTCGGCCTCCTGTCCCATGATCCTCTCATATCCCTTTTGCCAATCACCTGTCCAGCTCTTGGCTCCATCCCTCCCCCTCCTGTCTTCTCCTATCATTTTGGATCTCCCCTCTCCCCCTCCCACTTTCAAGTCTCATACTCACTCTTCCTTCAGTTAGTCCTGACGAAGGGTCTCGGCCTGAAACGTCGACTGTACCTCTTCCTAGAGATGCTGCCTGGCCTGCTGCGTTCACCAGAAACTTTGATGTGTGTTGCTTGAATTTCCAGCCTCTGCAGAATTCCTCGTGTTTGCATTTTTAAAATGAGGACCAATATGGGTTTATCTTTCTCAGTGACTTCCTCTTTCTTATTGAGATAAATTTCTGCTAGGTATTATGAACTAGCTGCCTCTTCTCATCCTTTCATTTTGTCTGTTTAGCTAGTCCAATCCATACAACTTCCATTCTTGTTGTAACTATCATTATTAAATTGAGGACAGTTTAGATCCTGGAGTATTTGTTTACACAATGTACCTGGATTTTTCTATTCTCTGCTTTCTACTCCATAGAAGATGTTTAACTACAAAATCGTTCATCAATTCTCCCTTACTACAAGTGATCAAATCTAAAACTGCCTGTCCCCCAAGTGAATTCCACAATGGATTGTTCTAAGAAAGAATTCCTTGTGCACTCCACATATTCTTAAATGGCGCTCTTATCAGTTTGAATAATTCAATCAATAATGCAGATTAAAATCTCCCGTGATAATTGCATTTCTCTTGCTGCATGTTTTTGATTTTTTACCACTCATGCTTTGCTTTACTGTAATGCACCGGTGGACCTTTGACGTGCTGATGGAGCTAGAGTCTATCCTCATCTTCTTTTCTTTCCACTGAAGCTCATTATTTCCACCTAAACTAATTATACATCACAATCCACTGTATCTGTATCAACTGCAAGAAGACCGAACGTATGACAAAGGGTGGTGAATTTGTGGAATTTGTTGCCACATGCAGCTGTGGAGGTCAGGTCGTTGGGTGTATTTAAGGCAGAGATTGATAGGTTCTTGACTGGACATGGCGTCAAAGGTTACGGGGAGAAAGCCGGGATTTGGGGTTGAGGAGGAGGTAGAAAAGAAGGATCAGGCATGATTGAATGGCAGAGCAGACTCGATGGGTCAGATGGCCTAATTCTGCTCCTATGTCGTATGGTCTTACGGTCTTATGATTGTAACAAAGAAGAAATGCAGAAATATGAACTGAAAGTGGGTAACAAGACACTTAAACAAAATGTGGAAGTTCAATTACTTAGGGAGCATGATAACATCTGATAGAAGGTCATAGTCATAGAGAAGTACAGCACAGAAACAGGCCCTTTGGCCCATCTAGCCCATGTCAAAACCATTTAAACTGCCTACTCCCATCGATCTGCACAAGGACCATAACCCTCCATATCCCTACTATCCATGTACCTATCCAAACTTCCTCTGATGGTGGGGTTAATGTTGAAATTAGAAGGACTGGGGTTGCTAAACACAAAAAGCTGGAGGAACTCAACAGGCAAGGCAGCATCTATGGAAAAGAGTACAGTTGACGTTTCGGGCCGAAACCCTTTGTGGGTGTTGCTCGGATTTCCAGCATCTGCAGATTTTCTCTTGTTTGTGATTAGGGTTGTTAAATACACGTTCGAGTGCTTGAGCAAGAAACTAAAGAATAACATAATTTCTATGGGTATGAAACTCAGAGTGTTGTGGTGCTACATTCATTCCACACTAACAAATGGAAGCGAATGTTGGACAATATCAAAGCAAAATGATAGCTGCAGAGATGTGGCTTTTGAGAAGAATGTTGAAAATATCGTGGAAGGACAGAATAACAGATGAGTAAGTGTTGCGAAAAGCCAAAATAAAAAGGAACCAGGAAACAGCAGCTGGAATTTCTGGGACATGTATTGAGGAAAGAGAAGCTCAAACATTTTGCAGTGACGTGAAAAACTAATGGAAGAAAAAGTCGTGGTTGACAGCATATGACATTCATGTGTTACATCAAGGGATGGACAGGCAAAAGTTTTGAAAAGCTTCTTAGAACTTCTCAGATGAAAGACAGATGGAAGACCACGATCGCCCATGTCATAAAACATGGCATATAATGATGATGATGATACCTTCTTAGTTTAACATTTTCCATTCTGTATTCTGTGATCTCCCACAAATATTCTGCGATCTCCCACAAATATTCTGCATTCTGAAATTTTTACTCTCCTCTAATTCTGACCTTTAGTCACTCCAAGACTAAGGCCTGTGTTTTCAGCTGCCAAGACTGCAGGCCTTGGAACACTATTCTGAAACCCTTTCACCCACCAAGCTCTCCTATCTTCTTTGAGGTACTTCTTAAAACCTCCCCCTCTGATGAAGTGATTGGTTGCCTACCCTATTATTGTTTGAGTCATGTCCTCGTCCAAAATGTCTTTGGAACATGCTGCCGCCTTAACCATACATTCAAACTGTTGTGATTCAGCACCCTTTTGCATGATGGTGCCAAAAGCCATCTCACTCATTTTTGTCCTACAAGAAATGCATCATCTGTGGTAGGATGCTTGGCCACCAGATATCTACAAGGTGTTGGAAATTCATTTCATTGACATTCACAGGAAACTAAACAAGATACTTACTATTCTATCTTTTGCTTCTCACAAGAGACTTCACTGCTCCTCAGGTTCTTTTCCACTTCCTGAAACATTTCTGTTTTCTTCAGCAAAGAGATTACATGTTAGAAAACAGCATTGACACCACATTACAGCAACCATCCTTAACATACACGCATTCAGGAGTCAAGAAGAACATGTCTGAGCCTAAGAAGAACGGAACACATCTGGAGCCTCTGCTTCCATGCTGTATGAGTAAGTAAGTGCCTGATAACAAGGGCATAACTGACAGGCCAGGGGCATGTTCACACTCTGCGATGGTCTGGACTACTAGAAATGACAATGAAGCAGTGGATATGAAGATGTGAAGCAAACTGGAACTCACTCTGGTCTTGCTTGATCTTATTCCATGGGCTCAGTCGTTGGTTGGGCAATCAGAAGAGGCAAATGGACCTGGTTCGGGATGTTCAGAGCATGGCCTAAAGGAAGGTGGACCCCTCACAGGACTCAGCTAACTGGATAGTGTCCTTGGTAGTGTATGCGCAGGTCTGAGTAAGAGTTGTGTACAAGCACTGTGTTTTGCATGTGTGTCTACTATGTGCACGACACTGTCAGTGAGTGTGTAGGGACATCTGTGGGTGTGTGAATGTTGGTATTTATGCATGAGAATGTGTGCGTAACTGTGTGTGTGTGTGTGTGTGTGTGTGTGTGTGTGTGTGTGTGCGCATATAGATAGATAGATAGATATACTTTTCTTTATTAATCCCGAGGAAATTTGGTTTCGTTACAGCCGAATCAACCAAGAATAGAGCATAAATATAGCAATACAGAAACCACAAACAATCAAACAACAAAATGCAAACTATGCCAGATGGAAAATTAGTCCAGGACCAGTCTATTGGCTCAGGGTGTCTGACCCTCCATGGGAGGAGCTGCACGTTCGATGGCCACAGGCAGGAACGACCTCCCGTGCCGCCAAGTGTTGTATCACGGTGGAATGTGGCCGAAGTCCAACAGTAAAAAGTTCAATATCCAGTCTGCAAACACGTTCCTCGATCGTAATATACCCCGGATTGCACCATCTGTTGTTAGCCAGAACAGTAAGCACCCAACTCCTTTACGCTTACCGCTCTCAGTGCACTTCCGGTCAGCCGGAACGGTATTACCCACCGAACTCCTCTTCTCCATAAGTCTCTGTTGTCTCGACCCGGTCCTCTTTCCTCGACTTTGTGATCCCCCTCTGCATCCTCTGTATGTTTTCCTCCAGATTTCAGCAGGGGTGTCCGCCGCTCTGCTCGCTAAACCGGTCGGCATTAGCTGGTCCCAGGAATACACAATGTGACCTTGCTTCTGTCCCGCGTGTCGGGATGTAACCATTTCCAGTGCTAAAGAAAACCCAAATAAAACTCTCTCTACCAGCATGTTAGAGAGGGTGCAGCTTCGACGTGTTACCGTGAGAAAAAAATACAAAAAATAACGTAAGTTAAAAAGTAAGAAGAAGAAAGTAAGAATAGATCGGAACGGCTGTACCAGGCTGCATGCACGACCGGCGCATGCGCACTTATGTGCAGAATCTTCTGTTATTGACCCTCTGTACAGGTCTTACGTGCTTGATGATGTCACTGACAGCCGGGTTTTGGATTAACACTCCAACAATAAAATGACCAAATACATCAACCTGCAGGAATAGAGATGAATTAAGTTGTGCATATTTGATATTCTCTGCTGTTTTATTCATTCCCAGCTGGCTAATAACATCCAACCCAATTTTTGTCCTTTAGGACCTGTTAAACCTATGTTTGTCAGAGGACTTTAATCCAAATACTAGCAAGATAAAAATATTCCATCAGCAATTCACCTCAGCTTCAGACAGATCAAGATTGTTTTCTTGTTACTTATATCATTAAGAGACCTGGGTGACTGGGTGTAAATTGGAGGGTGGGTTCCCTTCACTCCGTAACAGGCTGGCTACATGTACACAAGGCATTTGGCCCCATCAAGGTAGGACAGACTTTGGCACCTTTTTCCAGAAGCTAGAGAGTCTTGGGTTTCAAAATTGCGGATATGTTTTGACAGGATTGGTATAGAGGTAGGAGATACAGTACTCCCACGGGTCCAAAAGTGCAGGTATTACCAACAACTGACAGGGAGATTAAGAGGAAATGTGGAGGGATTGTGGAATTCTCTGAGGGAGGGAATGGTGGAGGTGAGAAACACTAATGGGTGCTCACTGGTCATCAATTATCGGGGAGCCCAGACCAGCTCAATGACACCCACATTCAATGCCCCTTACACACGCACACTGAAACGTGTGATTCTTGAAGCAGATCCAGCATGATCAGCCCCTGAAGACAACAAGTTCTTGATAAAAGACTTGTGACATTCACAGATATTCCATAATTATTAAAAATAAACATTTAAGAGAAGAAAATTCAAAATACTTAAAAACAGTTAAAACACAAGAAAGTACAGAATAATGAAAAATGTTGAAATTAAGAATACATTTAAATTAATTTAGTTCATTTCAAATAATCTAAACAGCCTGAACCTTATCCCGCTCCTTCAGAGGGAAGTCTGTCCATTGGAAGCTATGAGTCCCTCAGCCCAGGGATCAGACCTGCTCTAAGTTGAGCAGAAGGGTTTTGCAATTCTTGCTCCACCAATAGTCTCCATGACAACTGCAACCTCATGTAAGTGGTCAGAGTGACTGCGGTGGGGAGGCTCAGTCCTTGCATGTTTTTCTAAATGGCTATCCAGAAGACTTTTTGCTGGCTCTTTCCTGATCAAGAAAGAACACCAGTGCCTCTGCTTCCTCAGAAAGCTAAAAAATTCGACATGACCTTGATGACCTTATGAATTTTTACAGTTGCATCATAGAAAGCATCCTGTTCAGATGCACCAGAGCTTGGTATGGTAACTGTTTTACCAAAGAGCAGAGGAAATTGCAGAGAGTTGTAGACACAGATCAGTCTGACACACAGACCAGCCTCTCCCCTCCCCTATTAATTCTGCCTATACATTGCACTGCCTCAGAAAAGCAGTCAACATAACTAAGGAAACTTCCCACCCTGGTCATTCTCTCTCCTCCCATTTCCCATTGGACAGAAGATACAAAAGCTTGAAAGCACCTCCCATTAAACTCAAGGACAGCTTCTATCCCACTGTCATCAGACTCTTGAGCTGACATTTCCTATGCTAAAAATGAATTCTTGATCTCCCAATCTACATTGTTGTGGCCCTTGCACTTTATTTGTCTACCTGCACTGCACTTTCTCTGCAACTGTAACACTCTGTTCTGCATGGTTCCCTAAGGTTGTTATAGCCGGGGGGTGGCAGCGGGAAAAATCTCCCCCTACCTATTAAATACTCCCAATGGCATGCATTGCAAATAGCCTCTGACAACCAGGTCCATCTTCTGGCCTTCACGTGCGGCTTAGCTACTAACCCGGTGAAACCATTTCTACTGACGGGAAGGGGCAAAGGTGGGTCACTAGCACCTTAAAACCTGTCAGTTTTGACAGATGAGGTTCGTCAGCCGTGGTTAGCAAATCATCTAGGAGAAGGAAAACTCTGATCTCAAACCTCCGCTACCTTGCGGCTATACCCACTCATGGGGAAGGTTTCGGGAGCAAACCCCAAGTGAAAATTCCAGAGCAGGCATCCCTCAGGCAGTCCTACATTGAATTCAATGCTGACTGGCAACTCCTGTGATGCTGCTGGTGCCAAACTGTGTGGGTCTCTGCCATTCCTTTGGGTTCATCAGTTCCATGGAGAGGGGGAGCTTGTTACATGGGCAACAGCTTGCTCTCCATATCGTACTGCCCTCTCTTGCGTACTGGCTTGTATATCACGTAGACAGCTGTTATGCAACATCTATGGTCAACCCTGACTAATGGAGGGCCTCACATTCTGCATTCTGCTTCTTTTTATTACCTCAATATTTTTGCACAGCATGATCTCTTTTGATGTTATGCAAACAAAAGTTTTTCACTGTATCTCAGTACATGTGACAATCATAAACCAACATGGGTACCAAACGCTGTGCACTGCAGTAGAGGTTGGAATGACACAAGGGGGAAGGCAGTGAATGGATGTGCAGGTTATGTAGTCTGGCCGGTCTGCCTGGTTCCACTGAAATCTTTGGGAATCAGCACCACAGAAACCCCTCTGATCGCTGCCACGAGTGGAAAACAAAGAGAATGATGGGAGTGGAAAATAGAATATGTCACATCACCATGTCCAAACAAAGGCCCAGATTACAAATGTATATAGAGGTTAACTGACTGACTGTGATTTTCATTTCAATTGAATACATTTCCTGCAGCTCTTTGGCTTGGAGAGGAGGCACCACAGCGGATCCATTAGTTGGGAACCTCCTGGATATGCTGCAGCTTCCAGTGAAATTATAGCAGATCCAGGGAACCCCTAAGGTCATAAAATCAGAATGAACTCGTGTTGAAGGAGTTCCTTCAAAACTGGGTCTGTGCCAGCTGAAATAAAACTGGTTATCCTCCAGCAATGGATCTATACCCTGTGAATAGCTTGAGTATACACCCCTCCACTTTAAATGTGATGAGAATCTCTGCCTCGACCATCCTCTCAAGCAATGAATTTCAGGCCTCATCACCCTACTAATTACTTAAAATCTATATTCCCGACTTTATGATTGGAAGTAGGCTCTTCCTTTTAAATGTAGGATCCTCATAATTTTACACATTTCATTCATTCATAATATGCTGTGTTGTATGATATGGGTGGTCATGGTCTTGACCATGATTGTTCTTGGCTAATTTTTCTACAGAAGTGGTTTGCCATTGCCTTCTTCTTGGCAGTGTGTTTACAAGACTGGTGGCCCCAGCCATTATCAATGCTCTTCAGAGATTGTCTGCCTGGTGTCAGTGGTAACTTAACCAGGACTTGTGATATGGACCGGCTGCTCATACGACCATCCACCACCTGCTCCCATGGCTTCACATGATCCTGATCGGGAGGCTAAGCAGGTACTACACCTTGCCCAAGGGTGACCTGCAGGCTAGCGGAGGGAAGGAGCACCTTACACCTCCTTTAGTAGAGACATATTTCCATCCTGCCACCCTAATTTTACACACCTCAATTAAATCTCCCCTTAGGCTCCTCTGTCTGAAAGAAAACAACTCCTGCTTGTCCAAACTTTTCTCATGGCTACAATTCTAGTGGCATCCTGGTAAATCTCCTATGCATCCTCTCCAGTGCAATCACGTCTTCCCTGTAATGTGGTGACCAGAATGGTATATAGATCTCAAATTGCATTCTTACTAATTGACTTAGTTCTAGCACAACTCATCCTGTTCCTTGCTATTAAATTGCCAGCTTTTCTGGTTTATTGAGTACAATGTCATTAGAACAGTTCTGAACAGAACACTATATTCTTTGGTGGAATGAAAGATCTGAGACAGCACTTCTTGGACAAGCTGGGTGGTGAAGATTTATGACTAACTGCCTAACTCAGCACTCAAACATCACAGTGGATCATACAGACTGCACTTTAAAAGAAGGGAACAGGATAGATTTTGTTAGCCCCCTTCACATATTTAGGAAGTGCAAGTACTTTTTAGCCAACAAATTTCACATAGATGGTCATAGCTGAAGTAGGAAATGCTGGAGAAAAGTAAAAGTGGCAGGCTGACAAATCCAGGGCAAGCATTAAAAAGGGCCACTTTTCAGCATAATTGTATAAGGGCTAAGAGAGTTGTAAAAGAGCGCCTGAAGGCTTTGTGTGTCAATGCGAGGAGCATTCGTAATAAGGTGGATGAATTGAAAGTGCAGATTGTTATTAATGATTATGATATAGTTGGGATCACAGAGACATGGCTCCAGGGTGACCAGGGATGGGAGCTCAACGTTCAGGGATATTCAATATTCAGGAGGGATAGACATGAAGGAAGGGGAGGTGGGGTGGCATTGCTGGTCAAAGAAGAGATTAACGCAATAGAAAGGAAGGACATAAACCGGGAAGATGTGGAATTGATATGGGTAGAGCTGCGTAATACTAAGGGGCAGAAGACGCTGGTGGGAGTTGTGTACAGGCCTCCTAACAGTAGTAGTGAGGTCGGAGATGGTATTAAACAGGAAATTAGAAATGTGTGCAATAAAGGAACAGCAGTTATAATGGGTGACTTCAATCTACATGTAGATTGGGTGAACCAAATTGGTACTGAGGAAGAGGATTTCTTGGAATGTATGCGGGATGGTTTTTTGAACCAACATGTCGAGGAACCGACTAGAGAGCAGGCTATTCTGGACTGGGTTTTGAGCAATGAGGAAGGGTTAATTAGCAATCTTGTCGTGAGAGGCCCCTTGGGTAAGAGTGACCATAATATGGTGGAGTTCTTCATTAAGATGGAGAGTGACATAGTTAATTCAGAAACAAAGGTTCTGAACTTAAAGAGGGGTAACTTTGAAGGTATGAGACGTGAATTAGCTAAGATAGACTGGCAAATGACACTTAAAGGATTGACGGTGGATATGCAATGGCAAGCATTTAAAGGTTGCATGGATGAACTGCAACAAATGTTCATCCCTGTTTGGCAAAAGAATAAATCAAGGAAGGTAGTGCACCCGTGGCTGACAAGAGAAATTAGGGATAGTATCAATTCCAAAGAAGAAGCATACAAATTAGCCAGAGAAAGTGGCTCACCTGAGGACTGGGAGAAATTCAGAGTTCAGCAGAGGAGGACAAAGGGCTTAATTAGGAAGGGGAAAAAAGATTATGAGAGAAAACTGGCAGGCAACATAAAAACTGACTGTAAAAGCTTTTATAGATATGTAAAAAGGAAAAGACTGGTAAAGACAAATGTAGGTCCCCTACAGACAGAAACAGGCGAATTGATTATGGGGAGCAAGGACATGGCAGACCAATTGAATAATTACTTTGGTTCTGTCTTCACTAAGGAGGACATAAATAATCTTCCAGAAATAGTAGGGGACAGAGGGTCCAGTGAGATGGAGGGACTGAGGGAAATACATGTTAGTAGGGAAGTGGTGTTGGGTAAATTGAAGGGATTAAAGGCAGATAAATCCCCAGGGCCAGATGGTCTGCATCCCACGGTGCTTAAGGAAGTAGCCCAAGAAATAGTGGATGCATTAGTGATAATTTTTCAAAACTCGTTAGATTCTGGACTAGTTCCTGAGGATTGGAGGGTGGCTAATGTAACTCCACTTTTTAAAAAAGGAGGGAGAGAGAAACCGGGGAATTATAGACCGGTTAGCCTAACGTCGGTGGCGGGGAAACTGCTGGAGTCAGTTATCAAGGATGTGATAACAGCACATTTGGAAAGTGGTGAAATGATCGGACAAAGTCAGCATGGTTTTGTGAAAGGAAAATCATGTCTGACGAATCTCATAGAATTTTTTGAGGATGTAACTAGTAAAGTGGATAGGGGAGAACCAGTGGATGTGGTATATTTGGATTTTCAAAAGGCTTTTGACAAGGTCCCACACAGGAGATTAGTGTGCAAACTTAAAGCACACGGTATTGGGGGTAAGGTATTGGTGTGGGTGGAGAGTTGGTTAGCAGACAGGAAGCAAAGAGTGGGAATAAACGGGACCTTTTCAGAATGGCAGGCGGTGACTAGTGGGGTACCGCAAGGCTCAGTGCTGGGACCCCAGTTGTTTACAATATATATTAATGACTTGGATGAGGGAATTAAATGCAGCATCTCCAAGTTTGCGGATGACACGAAGCTGGGTGGCAGTGTTAGCTGTGAGGAGGATGCTAAGAGGATGCAGGGTGACTTGGGTAGGTTGGGTGAGTGGGCAAATTCATGGCAGATGCAATTTAATGTGGATAAATGTGAAGTTATCCACTTTGGTGGCAAAAATAGGAAAACAGATTATTATCTGAATGGTGGCCGATTAGGAAAAGGGGAGGTGCAACGTGACCTGCGTGTCATTATACACCAGTCATTGAAAGTGGGCATGCAGGTACAGCAGGCGGTGAAAAAGGCGAATGGTATGCTGGCATTTATAGCGAGAGGATTTGAGTACAGGAGCAGGGAGGTACTACTGCAGTTGTACAAGGCCTTGGTGAGACCGCACCTGGAGTATTGTGTGCAGTTTTGGTCCCCTAATCTGAGGAAAGACATCCTTGCCATAGAGGGAGTACAGAGAAGGTTCACCAGATTGATTCCTGGGATGGCAGGACTTTCATATGAAGAAAGAATGGATGAACTGGGTTTGTACTCGTTGGAATTTAGAAGATTGAGGGGGGATCTGATTGAAACGTATAAGATCCTAAAGGGATTGGACAGGCTAGATGCAGGAAGATTGTTCCCGATGTTGGGGAAGTCCAGAACGAGGGGTCACAGTTTGAGGATAGAGGGGAAGCCTTTTAGGACCGAGATTAGGAAAAACTTCTTCACACAGAGAGTGGTGAATCTGTGGAATTCTCTGCCACAGGAAACAGTTGAGGCCAGTTCATTGGCTATATTTAAGAGGGAGTTAGATATGGCCCTTGTGGCTACGGGGGTCAGGGGGTATGGAGGGAAGGCTGGGGCGGTGTTCTGAGTTGGATGATCAGCCATGATCATAATAAATGGCGGTGCAGGCTTGAAGGGCCGAATGGCCTACTCCTGCACCTATTTTCTATGTTTCTATGTTTAACGCCAAAACCATGGCAATAGTCTCCTGCCCCAATTAAGCAGCACAGTGTCCCAAATAAATGAAGGAAATCCGGCTATTTTTTCAATTAGATTTTGATTTTTAAGAGTTGTCTCAAATAGATAGCTGCCCTGATTAATTGATGGCCCAGTTAGCTGGAATCCACTGAACTTAAAACTGTGTGGACAGTCCTGAACATTCTGCACAGGGCTGCATATTCTTTAATGGAATGAAGAGCCTGGGAGAGCACTGCCAGGACAAGGTGGGTGGTGAAGATTTGTGACTCATTGTGTATCTCAGTCCTCAAACATCGCGGTGGATCATAAAGTCTGTCCTTGAAAAGGGAAAGGGGTGAATTTTGATTTCGCATTTCACAAACTTATGGTGTGCAAGCACTTTGTAGACAACTTCACATGGATTATTGTATGCTTTCGAAAATAAAATGAAGTGAGGCATTTTATGTTTAATGAAACCCATAACACATCTTATTGAGCACCAAAAGCGTGCTAAAACTTTCTACGTGATAACATCAACACGCCAGACCGGTCTCTTAAAGTGAATCCCCAACTCAATGGCGGTGGTTGTGAATTATGTACGTTTCTCCCAATTACAGTAGTCTACATCATCATTGCGGTACAGTGAAATGCTTACCATTGAAACCACAGATTTTAAAAAAAATTCAATTGATTGCATTCCGGCATCTCTGTTAATGGCACATTTCTTTAGGATCTCTAATTGCTTCGAGTTGGTAGACTAGACCATGTTCTAAGAGTCATTAGAGGATGAATGAGTGCGCCATGGTTGTCACGGACTTTATAAAGACACATAAAATTTATAAAGATGGACTTTATAAATATCCTCCCAATGAGCACACTTACATGGAGCGCTACCACAAGAAAGCAGTATTCATCATAAGACCGTAAGACCATAAGTTATAGGAGCAGAATAGGCCATTCGGCCCATCGAGTCTGCTCCGCCATTCAATCATGGGCTGATCCAATTCTTCCAGTCATCCCCACTCCCCTGCCTTCTCCCCATACCCTTTGATGCCCTGGCTAATCAAGAACCTATCTATCTCTACCCTAAATGTACCCAATGACTTGGCCTCCACAGCCGCTCATGGCAACAAGTTCCACAGATTTAGCACCCTCTGACTAAAGTGATTTCTCCACATCTCTGTTCTAAATGGACGTCCTTCAATCCTGAAGTCGTGCCCTCTTGTCCTGGACTCCCCTACCATGGGAAATAACTTTGCCATATCTAATCTATTCAGGCCTTTTAACATTCAGAATGCTTCTGCGAGATCCCCCCTCATTCTCCTGAACTCCAGGGAACACAGCCCAAGAGCTGCCAGACATTCTTCATATGGTAACCCTTTCATTCCTGGAATCGTTCTTGTAAATCTCTGAACTCTCTCCAATGTCAGTATATCCTTTCTAAAATAAGGAGTCCAAAACTGCACACAACACTCCAAGTGTGGTCTCACGAGTGCTTTATAGAGCCTCAACATCACATCCCTGCTCTTATATTCTATACCTCTAGAAATGAATGCCAACATTGCATTTGCCTTCTGACCACCTTGTATCTTGCACAAGGACTCCCAAGGCCCTTTGCATCTTTGCATTTTGAATTCTCTCCCCATCTAAATAATAGTCTGCCTGTTTATTTCTTCCACCAAAGTGCATGACCATACACTTTCCAACATTGTATTTCACTTGCCACTTCTTTGCCCATCCCCCTAAACTATCTAAGTCTCTCTGAAGGCCCTCTGTTTCCTCAACACTACCCACTCCTCCACCTATTTTTGTATCATCAGCAAATTTAGCCACAAATCCATTAATACCATAGTCCAGATCATTGACATGCATCGTAAAAAGCAGTGGTCTCAACACCGACCCCTGTGGAACTCCACTGGTAACCGGCAGCCAGCCAGAATAGGATCCCTTATTCCCACTCTCTGTTTTCTGCCGATCAGCCAATGCTCCACCCATGCTAGTAACTCCCCTGCAATTTCATGGGATCTTATCTTGCTAACCAACCTCATCTGTGGCACCTTGACAAAGGCCTTCCGAAAATCCAAGTACACCAAGTCTACTGCATCTCTTTTGTCTACCTTGCTTGTAATTGCAGTAGGTTTGTCAGGCAGGATTTTCCTTTCAGGAAACCATGCTGGCCTTGGCCTATCTTGTCATGTGCCTCCAGGTACTCCGTAATCTCATCCCTAACAATTGATTCCAACAACTTCCCAACCACTGATATCAGGCTAACAGGTCTATAGTTTCTTTTCTGCTGCCTCCCACCCTTCTTAAGTCGTGGAGTAACATTTGCAATTTTCCAGTCATCCAGTACAATGCCAGAATCTATCAATTTTTGAAAGATCATTGTTAATGCCTTCGTAATCTCTCCAGCTACTTCCTTCAGAACCCAAGGGTGCATTCCATCAGGTCCAGGAGATTTATCCACCCTCAGACCATTAAGCTTCCTGAGCACCTTCTCAGTCGTAATTTTCACTGCACATACTTCACTTCCCTGACACTCTTGAATGTCCGGTATACTGCAGATGTCTTCCACTGTGAAGACTGATGCAAAATATGCATTCAGTTCCTCTGCCATCTCTACATCTCTCTTTACAATAATTTTGTATTGGTCCTATATCAAAGACACTGACCATCCAGACCATGCTCTCTTCTCACTGCTACCATCAGGCAGGAGATACAGAAACCTCAGGTCCCACACTACCAGGTTCAGGAACAGTTATTGCACTATAACCATCAGACATCTGAACTGGTGTGGATTATGTCCCATCGCATCTCTGAAGTGATTCTGTGACCTACAGATTCACTTTTGAGGACTTTACAACTCATGTTCGCAATTTTTTTTTGATTTACACAATTTCGCACATTGGTTGTTTGCTAGCCATTGTTTAATTTTAAATTCAATTTTAATTATCATTCAACCATCATCTATATAGCCAAATGAAACAGTGTTCCTCTGGGGTCAAGGTGCCAAACACACAACACACTGCACATAGTACTTAAGTAGCACAATAGCACGTAATAGTTATAATTTCAGAAAAACATGCAGTCAAAAAGAGAAAAAAAATTATATAGCCCAATCCCTGTATGGTATGACTAGATTGTTGGTAAGTAGTCATGGTCCAGCTTGTTCTTCCACCAAACGACCCCTGGAGAGCACACTGAGTGAACAATGGAGAGCCGCACTGATGGGAAGGGCTAGTCCTCAGCCCAGTACGTATCCCAGTGCGCCCCACAAAGGCTCTCCCATACCACCTTGACATCTCCTGCCCTGGTCCGTTGCAACAGGTGAGCCTGCAGCTTGGACTTAGCACTCACCCCAACCAAGAGAACTCAGCTTCCCCGGCGTTGGTCTCGCTAACAAACCAGTGAACCAGACTTGCAGTATTCTACACTAAGGTGTCCAGTAGGGTCTTGTGATCATAATAAAAGCATCCGAGATAATCACTTGCACCTTATCTTTGGACTGCACACCACCCGACGGTACACAACAAGTCCAAGTGATAACACAACAGCAGTATGCAATGTGTTGGCGTGTGGCCAAGTGGTTAAGGTGTCAGTCTAGTGATCTGAAGGTTGCTAGTTCGAGCCTCAGTTGAGGCAGCGTGTTGTGTCCTTGAGCAAGGCACCTAACCATATATTGCTCTGCGACGACACCGGTGCCAAGCTGTATGGGTCCTAGTGCCCTTCCCTTGGACAACATCGGTAGCATGGAGAGGGGAGACTTGCAGTATGGGCAACTGCTGGTCTTCCATACAACCTTGCCCAGGCCTGTGCCCTGGAAACCTTCCAAGGCACAAATCCATGGTCTCACGAGACTAACAGATGCCTATGAGTATGCAGTAAGTCCAGTTCCATCGCTACTAAGCAACTCACTGATGGGATAGTCCCACAGTAATTGATGTTCTTAGTATTCAGCAGCAACTTATGATCATAAAAAAGATGTACAAGATGAACAAATACATCCTTGATTGGACCCAGAGTGGCCGTTGTGCCTGAGCGTGCCACCATATTAATGACAATTACGTTGAGTTTTTCATAAATTCAATCGTAGTTCTTTACTTTCCTGTAAATATCTGCAAGAAAATAACCTCAAGGTATGTCTTATATGGTAATATATGCATACTTTAATAACAAATTTATTTTTAAATTTGAACTTTTGCCTTTGAGAAGGTAGTGAGGGGCTGCCTCCTTAAACTGTTGCTATTATGCTAATAAGACCACAAGACCATAAGACATGGGAGCAGAATTAGGCCATTCAGCCCATCGAGACTGCTCCACCATTCCATCATGGCTGGTCCTGGATCCTACTCAACCCCATACACCTGCCTTCTCGCCATATCCTTTGATGCCCTGACCGATCAGGAACCTATTAACTTCTGCCTTCAGTATACCCACGGACTTGGCCTCCACCGCAGTCTGTGGCAGAGCATTCCACAGATTCACTACTCTCTGGCTATAATAGTTCCTCCTTACTTCTGTTCTAAAAGGTCGCCCCTCAATTTTGAGACTGTGCCCAGTAGTTCTGGATAGTCCCCCCATAGGAAATATCCTCTCTGCATCCACCCTATCTAGTCCTATCAACATTCAGTAGGTTTCACTGAGATCCCCCTGCATTCTTCTAAATTCCAGTGAATACAGGCCCAAAGCTGTCAAACCCACTTCATATGTTAACCCCTTCATTCCCAAGATCATCCTCGTGAACCCCCTCTGGACTCTCTCCAATGACAACACACTTTCTGAAATATGGGGCCCAAAACGTTGACTGTACTCCAAATGAGGCCTGACTAGTGCCTTATTAAGTTATCTGGCCTATAATTCCCTTTCTTTTGCCTTCCTCCCTTCTTAAAGATTGGAGTGACATTTGAAATCTTCCAGTCCTCCAGGACCATGCTTGAATCAAATGATTCTTGAAAGATCATGGTGAATGCATCTTCAGTAACCTCTCTCAGGACTCTGGGATGTAGTCCATCTGGTCCAGGTGACTTATCCACCTTAAGACCTTTGTGTTTGCCTAGCACTTTTTCCTTTGTGATGGCACTGACATTCACGGATCTCTGGCACTCGGCTAGTGTCTTCCACAGTGAAGACAGATGCAAAGTACCCATTAAGTTCATCTGCCATTTCTTTGTTCTCTATTACTACCTCACCAGCATCATTTTCCCGTGGTCCAATATCAACTCCCACCTCCCTTTTACTATTTATATAACTGAAAAAACTTTTCATATCCTGTTTTATGTTAGTGACTCGTTTGCCTTCATATTTCATTTTTTCTCTTCTTATAGCTTTTTTAGTTGCCTTTTGTTGGATTTTAAAAGCTTTCCAATCAGCCAACTTCCCACTCACTTTTGATGCAATATATGCCCTTTCCTTGGCCTTATGCAGTCTTTAACTTCCCTTGTCAGCCATGGTTGCTGAACCCCGCCATTTGAGAACTTCTTCTTCTGTGGGCCATGTCTATTCTGCACCTTGTGGGCTATTCCAGAAACTTCAGCCATCTCCGCTCTGTCTTCATCGCTGCCAGTATCTTTCCAATCCATCTGGGCAAGCTCCTCTCTCATGCCTCTCTGATTCCCTTTATTCCAACAACAACTGATCCTCTTAACCATGTCTGCATGCTTTTATGCATTGAGTTGCTGCCACATGATTGGCTCATTAGATATTTGCATTAACCTGCAGATGTGCCGGTGTACCTAATAAATTGGACACTGAGATCATTTCCTGATTAGGACAGTGCTTGATTTGAAGAGAATCATTCTGGTGGTGGTTTTCCCACATTTCTGCTACCTTTGTCCTTCTTGATGGTAGAAGTTGGAGTTTGAGAGGTGTTGTCGGAAGGCAGAGCAGTCCATTTTAATGATGGCACAATCTGTATCCACATTGGCTTCTTTAGATCTGTGTAATGTGGCAGGATCAATTCATGATCTGGTAATGAAGAATGCTTTGGGGTGATGACAACCTGGTAGAATTTTATATTCATCAGAAAACTATGAATCTTAGGTTTTAAATTAGAATGCTAAACTGAAGTAAAGACAATTAAGAATGTGTAGGGTAAAGTGGAATGGAGAAATATGGTCTGGGGTCTGAGTAAGCAGCCCCTGTAGATCAAGACAACTCACTTCCAGTCCAGTTATGTGATTTTTGAGGTGACTGTGAGACTGGAGACTCTACCACAGAAAAGTTGGGTATGCGGGTTATTTGGGAGGTGGTGTGCTCCTTTCACCATTTGCACTGGGTTTCTGTGTGCTCCTGATGTTATGTGCTTGAGCTTCCCAGTGCTGTCTCAAACACTCATTTTCCTTTTCAACTGGCCCTGGCCCAGAGACCCCAAGTGTCTGTGGGCATGCTATGCATTTTCTGAACTCCTTTGAATCTTTTCCTATGTTTGTTTGGTATTCTGTTTCTGCAACAAAGCTTGAAATAGGGGGTCTGTCTTGAACATGAGTAGGATGTAAAAGTGGCATGAAAATGAAATTCAAAATGATGAAGCTCTTCCTGCTCTCCAAAGGGATTTTTGCCCTGTTCCCCTTGCCTTGTTCACCTTCCGTGACGTCTCTTTCTCTTCTTATCTTCCAGCACCTGCATCCACTATCACATCTCTTTCCTTAGCATGCATCTCCAGCACATTGACTAGATAACCTTGTTTACAAAATTTATCCCCTTGGCCGCCTTGGTTTTACTTATCAGAGGCAACCCCGTCTACCAGTCTTGCTGTAGCTTTACAAGCTCTTATGTCTCCTTTTCAGTTCCGTCCAAAGATCTACAACGTGAACCATTGACTCTCTTCCTCTGACAAGATCTATAGATCTGTTGGTTTGATCATGATTGGTACTGAGGTTGGACCTATAGACATTTTCATGGTCTATTGCTTAGAAGATGAGATAATGTATCTGATTCTAGTGCTTGGTTCAGGGGTGTTGGAATGAGATCTTGTGCTTGTTTCTTAATTCATTTCAGTCATTGGGACTGAAGAATTTGGATTGAAGGAATGAAGTTCTATTTCATGGTGTCAGATATTTTGGGATACACTGGGGTGCAGTTTCCCAGGTTCACCCCTGACCTCAGGTGCTGTTTGGATTCACGTAAGTGGGTGTCTGATAGTCACCACAGACTCGATGAGCTAAAGGTCCTATTTCTATGCTGTGTGACTTTACGACTATTCCACGTGTAGACTGAGAGGCGATGGGTATAGTTGTCAGACAAGAAAAACACACTAATGATGCTGACTGGAGTTTTAAACCTCTAAAATGTGTTTTCTCTGAATACTGGTAAGAGAATAGCTCCTCCAGGAAATGCAATTAGAGCAAAGCCCAAAGCCCAAGATTGGCCCAACTCTACAACAGAGAATGCAGGGAAGTCAAGACAAGTTTAACAATTGGGAGATTCAATAATTAGGGTTAAGCAGAGGTAGAGAGGGGAACAGTGCCTTGTTGGCAGATTGTGGAGATTCATAGAGTCAGAGTGGGGGAACAGGCCTCTCCCCACCAGTAAGCTCCCATTTTATTCTGTCTGCATTCACCTCTAGGAGCTATGAAAGAAATGTTTGAAAAGAGCTTAAAGATGGTAATCTCCAGATTAGTACCAATAGACAGATGGATTGCGCCTTAACAAAACTGAGACAATTCTTCTTCCTCAGAGATTTGCTGGCATGCCAGTGGGGAGGTTGAAGCAACTTGGCAGGGAGATGAGAACTCAGGAATATGAAATGAGCAGTCACATTGGAATGTATACTAGACCCCAAAAATAATCAACAGAATTAAGCACAAAATTAACAGTAAAGATTTGTAAGGAATTTCAAGTAAGCTGACACATGAATAATATAAAAC
The DNA here is from genome assembly GCF_030028105.1 of Mobula birostris. Taxonomy (NCBI): domain Eukaryota; kingdom Metazoa; phylum Chordata; class Chondrichthyes; order Myliobatiformes; family Myliobatidae; genus Mobula; species Mobula birostris. Next base: position 73,386,178 of record NC_092402.1, read on the forward strand.
ACTAAATACTGAGGATGAAGATTTCTTCAAATCCATTCATTAGAATCCTTTTAAATTACTTTTCCAGGGTCAAGATATTATGCCTAGTTTGAGCTAATAACCCCAGGCAATGAAGAAATATAATCAGAGGATATTTCCACGAACAGTGATCCTAATTTAGGTTGATCTAGTACAATAGGAAAGGTCAAAGAAAAATAAGGCGTCGATAAATGTGGGTAAAATTGGTTTCTCAGTGTGAGATCAGTGGGGTACATTGAAGGACAAGATAAGGAAGGTTCAGACCGGACATGTCCCACATAATAAAGAAAAGCACTCCCAAATTTGTATCCATTGGATGTTGAAGAGCATATAAATGAGGATAACACAAAAAGGAAGCTCATTTCATCAAACTCAATACTGCAGAAAGCCTGCTGAAGTACAGAAACATGAAGGAAGTTAAGAAAACCAAGAACCCGATGAAAGGTCCCGGCCCATAATATTGACGGTTTAGTCCCTTCCATAGATTCTGCCTGACATGCAGAGATCCTCCAGCATTTTGGGTGTGTTGCTTAAGGTTTCTAGCATCTGCAGAATCTCTTGTGTCCATGAAAGATACTGGAGGATAGAGTCAAGGAAACTCTAGGTTGTTTTAATATTATATGAAAGGCAAGAGACCAGTGAAGGAGTGAGTCAGAGTCTAGAAGTAACTATGTGTGCTTACTATCCTTAATAAATGTCTTTATATTCACCTTCTTATTCTAGCATCTTCTCCCTTCTTTTCCAGTCCAGAAGAAGGGTCTCGGCCTGAAACGTCGACTGTTCATTCATCTTCATATATGCTGCCTGACTTGCTGAATTCCTCCAGCATTTTGTGTGTGTAACTCTGGATAAAATGTAATTTGCAGTGTTTAGAGAGGAGACAGCTGAGACTCTGACTATTATTCCTGAACAGCGTGACTATTCAAAGTACTTGATGGACTGATTTCCCAGGAGATAAGTTTTTTTCTCATTTCACAAGGGTACGAAGCTCACTGTATTGTGGCAGAAACACTCATCATATTTAAGAATAATATTGGATGAACTGCTCTTCTGCATCCAGACCTGGATAGTAGGATTAGACTGAAAAGCTCATCCTCTGTGAGAGTGGTCACTTTACATGATGTATACTTTTGTGAATCTGCAAAGACCTTCAGCTCAATTTTCCAATCAGCTGGCAAAGTTTGTGCTTGCTCTTGTACACCCCGCTGGCTTCAATTTAAGAGAAAAGAAACACAAACCAGGAAACGGATTTCACTTGGAAGAGACTGTAATGAAATGGTGCCCGCATTGGGCCTGTAATCCTCTATATCTTTCCTTTCTAAGAACTTGTCCAAATGCTGTTCAGATGTTGCAATTATATCTCTGGCTCTTTCCTCTCCTGCACCTTGAGTGGTTCCTATTAGAGAAGAGTGACTTTTTGCCATGCTTCTGCTGCCTCCAGCCTTGATGATTCTAGGGCCCCCTGGGTGTCCCACCTTCGGCACTTGGCTGGTGTCCAAGCCCACTCTGGGCCCAGCAGTCACCTCTGTGTCCAGTGACTGAAACCTGGTCCAGGATAAGCAGTAGGTGTATTTTCAAGTTCTTGTACTTGTTTTCCAATCCATGGCCCGCCTTCCATGTCTCCAGAATTCGCTTCGGGTACACAACTCTCTGATCTATCTGCCCATCTCTAATTCTGGCATTTTTAAAAGCATATTCAAACACCATCAGTCCAACATTCACTTTTTATTTCAGTTTTCCAGCAATAGCTGTATTCTACGTCTCAGTTCCAACATTGTTCCTCTCTGCTGATCACATTCACCTCCCTCAGTTACATTCTTGCAGCCAGGTCAGTTGTGCTTAACATTTGTCACCCTCTCTGAGAAGGTTTCAACAGCATATGTGTGTCACCTGGACAACCCTGATCTTCTGGGTAATTACATTTTCCTTGTTCTCTGAACATTGATGTACTGTTGAAAGTGTTTTTGATTGGTTGCATCATGATTTGGTATGGCAGTTCAATTGTGCAGGAATGTAAGAAGTTCCAGAGAGTACTGAACTCAGCCCAATACATCACGGGCACATCCCTCCCCAGCATTAGTGGCAGGCATCTATATGAGACTCCTCTTAAAAAAGCTAAATCCACTATCATCAAACCCCCACCGTCTGGGTCAACTGCTTGAAGCTACCATTGGGCAGGAGGTATAGAAGCCGGAGGTCCTACACCACCACGTCTGTCTATTCTTCTCACTGCCCCAGTTTAGCAGCCAGCAAAGACCCGACCCACCGTAGACATTCTCTCTTACCCTCTCTCTCATCAGGCTGAAGATTAAAAAACCTGAAAGCACGTATCACCAGGCTCACGATTGTTATCAGATTTTTGAACAGGCCTCTTGTACAATAAGACGGACTCTTGGGCTCACAATCCATTTTGTTATGATCTTGCACCGTTTAACTGTACGGAACCTTCTCTGTAGCTTTTACACTTTATGCATTGTTATTGTTTTACCTTGATCTAGCTCAATGTACTGTGTAATGATTTAATCTGTATAAAAAAGTATGCAAGACAAGCTTTTCACCATATCTTGGTGCATATGACATTAATAAATCAAATCCAATACCGATACAGTGTGATGGAAAGGCAAAGGATTCCATAGGTTGTGATAATGACACTACAGTGAATAAGGTAAAAAGAACAGAATACAGTTCAAAACAGCTAAATATATTGTGCATGCTGTTAGTTACATCAGGTCCTTCACTCACTTAGTATATGAATTGCCACAGAACATGGATTGGAACTTGTACATAAATCATGTAAATCATGCAATGAATGCATGCAAATACGCGAAAGAAACAAGATTTTTCTAGAACACAGCAGGATATTTTTCAATAAGTATCTCCAGATTTTTCTTGGGTGGAATCTTGATATATTTTTCTCACCATTTTTATTCTTTGAAGTTGTTGGGTTTGTTTCTTGACGAGCACTGGTTGCATTCTGGTAACTTTGTTGTCCTTCACCCAAGGCTTGATGGCGAGCATTGATGGACTACCCAGTCAGCTGGGCAACGTAGCCTAACCTGTCCATCTCATTGTTCCACATCCATTGGATATCTCTAAGTGGCAATCAGGAGTTCTGACTGACTGAGTTTCACCTCTCTGGCTAATTGTAAACTTTCAATTCTCATCCTTGTTGAGCTCAATCAACTCCATACAAGCTGCCAAGCAAATCTTGGCAGCTGAACACTTACTGCAGCTCTTCAGCACACAGGACACATTGGCTGAGCCATTGCAAGGATGACATTAGCACTTCTTCAACAGTTCATCATTTTAGAAGAGAAATGGAGTTTAAAATATTTAGAGACGATCTTAATGTCTTATGGAAGTAAGATAGAAGCTGGCACAGTGCTGTTCATGTTACCCGCTTTAAAATAATCAACAGTAAATGAAGTAATTTTTTTGTTGAGGTGCAATGAGTATGTCAGTGAACTTCGATAGCATCCCACTGCATTCACTTCCCACTCTAGGAATCCTCATTTAATGGCTTCTCCTTGCAATTGTTTGAAAGATCTTACATTCTTCTCAAAATTTGACAATCCAATTGCTTGGCAAACTCTCACCAGACCTGGTGTGCTGTGGGACCACCTCTGCCTCGCAAAGCTTGAATGGGTTCAGGTCTCATGCTCGAGAGGACACTGCCTGCTCCTAATGTGCCAGGGAATTCAATAAAGAGTGGGGGCTCAGGGCTTTGAGTGGAAAATACAGCTTTCATTGCTGGAATATGTCAGCCCTATTTTTGGTTAAATACCCAATCAGAAAACACTTCCATTACAGTTGGATTTGCCTGAACTTACACCATTGTAAGATGCAGTTACATTTCCATTGTGTCTGTTTACTGTTGCATTTTCTCTGCTGAAACTTACTCATTGGAGCTTTATACATGTGGCCTCGGTTTCATTGCAATTCAGCACGGTTGCATTTCCAACATACATAATGGAATCTCAACAATGTAACCAGAAATTGCTGGGATTTACATTCAAGAATTACAGTGAATTACAAACATAAGGGGACCATTTGCACGATTATTCCACATCCTAATCACTGCTAGAGGGTGTACAAGTGACTGATTAACCATTCTGAGACCAGATTAACAAATTGAACACTGATTGTTTTTTGTTTTGTGTAGTGAAAAAGTTCTGCCCTGACAAGATTTCCTTTCGATCCATTTGGCAGTCAGACAATGATTTGTTAGGACTTCACTTTCTTTTAAACATTTTTATGGAAAGGCCTATGACAGCTATGGCCAGAACCAAGGCCAGTGTAAACAAGATCCACTGCCCTGCCTTTGCCTGGCTTGGGTCTAAACTCAATCCCAGGAAATACACAGAACTCTCTTCTGCAGTGGAAGCTGTTGCTGTTGGACTTGGAGGTACAGTGGAGCCAGCAACTGAAAAGAAAGGAGTGAAAGTTAATCCCTGTTGTGAGGAGGTAAATTTCGGAGACATGCAGCCTGCTCTGCTCCATACAAGTGATCAGGGCAAATCTCGCAGCCTTCCTGCATGGACCTTGGGTTGCTCAGCTCAAAATACTACAAAGCTTTCAAAACCCCAGCTAAACATCCCTGCTCCCCACACTCTATGTTGGCATGCTGTTCACAGAGAAGGTTTGGGATTTTCATTTATGCTTCTTGATTTCAATCCTGAATAGCCCATTTGTTTATTTTTTTTTATTTAGATATGCAGTGCGGAGTAGGCCCAGCAACCCCCAACAACCCTGATTTAACGCTAACCTAATCACGGGACAATTTACAATGACCATGGTATTACAGGAAAGATTCTAGCATGGATAAAGCTGTGGCTGATTGGCAGGAGGCAAAGAGTGGGAATAAAGAGAGCCTTTTCTGGATGGCTGCCAGAGATTAGTGGTATTCTGCAGGGGTCTGTGTTATTTTTACATTGTATGTCAGTGATTTGGATGATGAAATTGATGGCTTTGTTGCAAAGTTTGCTGACAATATGAAGATAGGTGGAGGGGCAGGTAGTTCTCAGGAAATAGGGAGGTTACAGAAGGACTTAGACAGATTAGGAGAATCGGCAAAGAAGTGGAATACAGTGTCAGCACTATATAGTCTTTGGTCTGTGCTCTATAGTCTGTGGACTATGGTCTCTGGCCTAAGCTCTCTGGTTTGTGCTCTATGGTCTTTGGCTATATGGTCATGCACTTTGGTAGAAGAAATGAAAGGGTTGATTATTGTCTAATGGAGAGAAAATACAAAAATTTGAGGTGCAAAGGGATTTGAGAGTCCTTGTGCTAGAATATAAAAGCAGGGATGTAATGTTGAGGCTTTATAAAGCACTGGTGAGGCCTCACTTGGAGTATTGTGAGCAGTTTTGGGCCCCTTATCTTAGAAAGGATGTGCTGCAACTGGAGAGGGTTCAAAGGAAGTTAGCGAAAATGATTCCAGGATTAAACGGCTTGTCTTTTGAAGAGTGTTTGATGGCTCCGGGCCTGTATTCGCTGGAATTCAGTAGAATGAGGGGTGCACTCATTGAAACCTATCGAATGGTGAAAGGCCTTGATAGAGTGGATGTGGGGAGGATACTTCCTATTGTGGGAGAGTCTAAGACCAGAGGACACAGCCTCACAATAGAGGGGTGTCCTTTTAGAACAGAGATGAGGATGAATTTCTTTAGCCAGAGGGTGGTGAATCTGTGGAATTCATTGCCACAGGCAACTGTGGAGGCCAGGTCTTTATGTATATTTAAGGCAGAGGTTGATAGGTTCTTGACTGGTCAGGGCAATGAAGGGATACGGGGAAGACAGGAGACTGGAGGTGGGAGGGAAAATTTTATCAGCTGTGATGAAATGGCGGAGCAGACTCAATGGGCCAAATAGCCTAATTCTGCTCCTATATCTTATGGTCTTATGGACCAATTAACCTACTAACCTGTGAGAGGAAACTGGACGACTAAGAAAAACCCACAGGACGTATGGAGTCTCCTGACAGAGGATGATGGAATTGAACTCCGAACTTCGGAATGCCTCAAGCATTGTGCTAACCCCTACGCTACCATGGTCGAATCTAACTTTACACTCTATGATTTCTCTATGCCCTCTGTATCTGCAATACTGATTCATCATTTTAGCCCCATTGGTTAGTCCATTCCTTAATATTCCATTCTGAATGAGGTATTAGCCTGATTTATGCAATTCTCCAAATTCCAAAAATCCACACTCCACAATTCCAAAGTCAATTTAATCCTTCCAAGGTAATGGTCAGACTAAATGCTGTCACCAAACATGCCAGGGCCAGTGCCCGTGCTGTACAATTGGAACCAATCTCCCACCTGTTTTTATTGCAGCTGCTTTGAAATAAAGGGGAGCAATCTATTAGGCTTTAATGCCTTTTTTGTACCTAGACAGTTATCCAGAGATCCCTTGAAGAGCCAGTCTATTGGCCCAGGACCTATTGCATTGAGTCAAAGTCAAAGTCTGTCCTGAGCCTTGCGGCCCTTATGCCGGTTTCTGTGGCGTGAAGCGACTGAGAGTAAAAGACTCCCCCTGGATAGGACGGCAGTCTATTGCGAGGTTAACCCCCAGCATTTGCCGGTACCCATTTTCAGCTGGGTGGACTGGAGCGATGTGTGGTTAAGTGCCTTGCTCAAAGACACAACATGCTGCCTTGGCCGAGACTCGAACCCACGACCTTCAGATCATGAGCCCAATGCCCTAACCACTTGGCCACGTGCCACACATTACATTGAGTAGGCAGTAACCATTTCACAGAGACTCAGAGTAGTCTCTTTTTTTTCACCAACAGAGTGGCATGGAGAAGGTGATTGATCCTTCCTGGAATCTATCTTATCACAGTAAAATTTTGGGATGGCTATGGATTAAACATTATGCAAAATTCATTGATATAGAAATAAAAAGCCATTATTCAATCAGTTAAGCAGATAAGGGTGAGCTGTGAATATATTGATCTTATATGCAGTTGGAGACAGACGTTGGCAGATAATCAAATGGCAATAAATGAATGTTACAGGTAGATGAACAATTTGTTTTTCAATAGATTAGAACACTTAGTTAAAGCCACAAACTACAGGACTAGCTGTGTACGTTTTATATACAAGGGCTTGTCGGGTTAAGTATGACCTGGCTTATGAAAGTCTGACTTTATTTAAATATTCCCATGCATTTTTGAAGCTAATAATAATAAAAGTAATAAATGTTTCATAGAAAGCATTGGTGACTGGATGCAGTATATACTCCATTAGTTAAATTATGATGTGTATTGGTTGATGAAGGACATCCACCGTCTAGGCCTTCACCCCATGTTCGAATGTCATGCGAGTGGCAGGCATGAGGGCTGGTCTGGCAGTCTGCCCCGTGTTCAAACCTGGAGCTCATCTGGGGTTTGGGAGCCTGTCATTGGTTAGTCTGGGGGTTGATACCAAAGACTGGAACCCAAAGGCTGATCAGAAGTCCTGAGGTTGAAGCCTGGAAACTGGAGGCTGGAGGCTGTCCATGTGTGTGGGTTTGTGGGAGGGAGGAATAGGGCTGCTGTTGTCTTGTACTCTGTTTCCTTGTGTTCTGTATGGTTCTGCCGGACATGGTGGACATGCTATGTTGGTGCTGGAACGTGTGGTGACACTTGCGGGCTGTGCCTAGCATACCCTTAGATTTTGTTGTTTGTTAACACAAAAGATGCATTTCACTGTGTGTTATAATGTACACGTGATAAATAAATGAACTGAAACTGAATCTGAAGGTATTATGGCAGGTGTATGTAGAGTGATTCAGCTTGAGTAGGTACAGTAATGATGATTTTGACTATACTTACCCAAATATATTTAGCTAGGGTGCCTAGGACTCTTGCACAGTACTGTATTTGTCAATGTGGAGTGGAAAGCGACTTTGAAAATTTGGCAGGAGCAAAGGACATTGGGAATGGTGAGGGTGGAGCACTGTGGGAGGGGTGTGGGACAGGTGGCAGAGGAGTGCCGGGGGCAGGGGCTGGTGCAGGTGCAGACACACCCAACCCTGAAACACCAGACAAGGTTGTTTGATTCCAAACAATTGGTTTATTGATAATGGGTCTCTCACTTTCCCTTTCCCAACCGTGATTCCTGTCTCCCTGCCCCCTTCCACTCTCAGTCAACAACAGAGACCCATATCAGAATCAGGATTATCATCACTCACATATATCATGAAATTTGGTTTTCTTTGTGGCAACAGTACAGTGCAATACATAAAAAAGATGATAAATTACAATAAGGAATACACACTCAGTGGCCACTTTATTTGGTACACCTGTATACCTGATCGTTAATGCAAATAGAGTACTGAGCAAAAGTCTTAGACACGCACACACACATATATATATATATATATATATATATATATATAGCTAGAATTTTGCACAGTACTGTATCTAATCAGCCAATCACATGGCAGCAGCTCAATGCATAAAAGCACGCAGACATAGTCAAGAGGTTCAGTTGTTGTTCAGACCAAATATCAGAATGGGGGAGAAATGTGATCTCTGTGACTTTGACCCCAGAATGATTGTTGGTGCCAGACGGGGTGGTTTGAGTGTCTCAGAAACTGATGATCTCCTGGGATTATCACACACAACAGTCTCTAGAGTTTACAGTGAATGGTGTGAGAAACAAAAAACACATCCAGTGAGACGTAGTTCTGTGGGTGAAAATGCCTTGTTAATGAGAGAGGTCAGAGAAGGATGGTCAGACTGGTTCAAACTGACAGGAAGGTGACAGTAACTCAAATAACCACATGTTACAACTGTGGTGTGCAGAAGAGCATCTCTGAATGCACAACATGTCGAACCTTGAAGTGGATGGGCTACAGCAGCAGAAGACCATGAACATATACTCACTGGCCACTTTATGAGGTACCGGAGATATATAATAAAGTGGCCACTATACAGTATATAAAAAAAAAATAAATCACTAGTGCTAAAAGAGAGCCAAAAATAGTGAGATGTTGGAGGCATGGAGGGAAAGTATATTAGGTGTGGTATGTAAGGGGTTGTTTGGGTGGCAGGTGAGAGGGTTGTTTAGTTGCTAGGTGAGGGGCCTTGTAGGTAGGCAAAGAGAGTGCACCATATCATACTGATTGTGAGAATGTGGTGAGTGTGGATGCGGCCATTTGATAGCACAATGAATCGATTGGGCCTCCTATGCAAGGAGGGCTTTCTCTTTTTGGCGCAGGCTTTCTAGCGTGCACGTTTTTTGTCTCGGCAGGCCCGTTTCGTCACTTCCACACTGTAAGCTGCCCGGCGTGTACTGTTACTAACATTACAAGTAAACAAGTTAAACAATACTACTCCATTGTCATTCTTGCTCCGCGCATACGTAACAGAGAGTATAGTAGGGGTTGGTTGGTGAATATGGATTGATCGCGTGGGTGAGTGGGGGTTGATGGTCAGGCAGTTGTTTAGCGTGTGAGGAGTGTGAGATGACTCCTGGATTTCTGCATTGCCTTGTGTGATCACCCTGAGGTCCTGAGATCTAGATTTAAGGGACACCCTCTTCGGAAGTATTTTTTACTTTTTTAACATTACTAACCTGGCCTCCAGTCAGAGTCGGGCCATCCCAATACCTCACCGTTGTTCGTGTTTTCAGTTTTGAGCCATTCGACCAACGGCTCAAAGTACTTCAGCAGGGAAGCAGCTGACATGCGTGTGCCCCCAGTGATCATTTTCATGGCCTCGTACCATGGTTTGCTGCTTCCTAGCTTCATGGCATCCCTGAGGTGGAGACACAGAGGAGTCAGACACCAGATCTGGTCCTGAGTCACAGATAGCAGAGTTTTGAGGAGAGAAGGTAAATCAGAGAGTTCCACCCAAAATACGACTGGCTCTATTACACTGCAGGGATTTGTACTCTACTGTTGGTCATGGCTTTGCAAGGTTAAATGACTTAGAAATATAGAAAACCTACAGCACAATATGGGCCCTTAGACTCCTGCCAAACATGTCCTTACCTTAGAAATTACTAGGGTTACCCATAGCCCTCTATTTTTCTGAGCTCCATGTACCTATCCAGAAGTCTCTTAAAAGACCCTATCGTATCCACCTCCACCACTGTTGCCGGCAGCCCATTCCACGCACTCAGCACTCTTTGTGTAAAAAACTTACCCCTGACATCTCCCCTGTATCTATTTCCAAGCACCTTAAAACTGTGCCCTCTCGTGCTAGCCATTTCAGCTCTGGGAAAAAGCCTCTGACTATCCACATGATCAATGCCTCTCATCATCTTATACACCTCTTTCAGGTCACTTCTCATCCTCCGTCGCTCAAAGGAGAAAAGGCTGAGTTCACTTAACCTTTTCTCATAAGGCATGCTCCCCAATCCAGGCAACATCCTTGTAAATCTCCTCTGCACCCTTTCTATAGTTTCCACATCCTTCCTGTAGTGAGGCGAACAGAACTGAACACAGTACTCCAAGTGGGGTCTGACCAGGGTCCTATATAGCTGCAACATTACCTCTTGGCTCCTAAACTCAATCCCACGACTGATGAAGGCCAATACACCGTATGGTTTCTTAACCACAGAGTCAACCTGCGTAGCAGCTTTGAGTGTCCTATGGACTCGGACCCCAAGAACCCTCTGATCCTCCACACTGCCACTAACATTAATACTATATTCTGTCATCATATTTGACCTACCAAAATGAACCACCTCACACTTATGTGGGTTGAACTCCATCTGCCACAGTCATCAGCAAATTTGCTAACCCATCCCTCCACTTCCTCATCCAGGTCATTTATAAAAATCATGAAGAGTAGGGATCCCAGAACAGATCCCTGAGGCACACTACTGGTCACCGACCTCCATGCAGAACATGACCCATCTACAACCACTCTTTGTCTTCTGTGGGCAAGCCAGTTCTGGATCCACAAAGTGATGTCTCATTAGATCCCATGCCTCCTTACTTTCTCAATAAGCCTTGCATGGGGTACCTTATCAAATGCCTGGCTGAAATCCATATACACTATACCTACTGCTCTACCTACATCCTCAAAAATTCAATCAGGCTCATAAGGCTCGACCTGCCTTTCACAAAGCCATGCTGACTATTCTTAATCATATCATTGTCTCTCCAAATGTTTATAAATCCTGCCTCTCAGGATCTTTTTCATCAACTTACCAACCACTGAAGTAAGACTCACTGGTCTATCGTTTCCTGGGCTACCTCTACTCCATTTCTTGAATAAGGGAACAACATCCACAACCCTCCAATCCTCCGGAACCTCTCGCGTCTCCATTGATGATGCAAAAATCATCACCAGAGGCTCAGCAATCTCCTCGCTCGCCTCCCACAGTAGCCTGGGGTACATATCGTCAGGTCCCGGTGACTTATCCAACTTGATGCTTTCCAAAAGCTCCAGCACATCCTCTTTCTTAATATTTATATGCTCAAGCTTTTCAGTCCGCTGTAAGTCATCCCTACAATCGCCAAGGTCCTTTTCCAAAGTGAATAATTGAAGCAAAGTGTTCATTCTGCTATCTCCTCCAGTTCTGTACACAATTGTCCACTGTCACACTTGGAAAGCTACAATCTAGGAACCCTTTATTGACTATAAAGCAAAAGGTTCCTAGATTATCCTGAACTGGAATATCTTGTGAGCAGCTGAAATCCCTTATTTCAGGGATCCAAGAAATTTTCCCAGTGGATAGCCAGTGGTCTCTTCCAGTGAGACCATGATGGCCCTGTTGAAAGGAGATGGAAATGTGTAAGGTCAGGGACTATCTGACTGAATCCCTGGTCTGACTGTTGGTGGTGTTGTGAGGTCTTGATGAGTGCAAGCCGAGCTGACTGTGCATTACAGCAGTGGGAAGTTTCCCAAGACATGCCAATGGAGCCTTGTAAGCCTTGGCAGAGGAAAGCAGGGCTTGAATAAAGTGATTTTCTGTTTTCTGCCCTGTGGCACCTCTGCATGTGAATGTTAATTTTGAGCTAATGTGTAACTTTCGTTTGCTTTATTTAGTTTCTGAGATCGGGATCTCTATAACAGGGACAATGCTTATACCCAAGTGCCCTTGAGAAGGTAGTATTGGCTTGATAGACCATTTCAGAGAGCAGCTGGATTTCACATGGTGGGGGAAGATGGTCGAGTGTTATATAAATGCAACCCCACCCTTGTCAAAGAGCTTCAGTCAGTTAGATGGAACGTCGAGTTCAGTATGGAACTGTACAGAACTGAGGCCCTTTGGCCCAAGATGTCTGTGCTGATCTTAATGCCAATTTAAACTACTCATCTGGCTGCACATGGTCTATATCCTTCATTCCCAGCCTCTTCATGTCTTTTGTCTAAATGCTTCTTAAATGTTATTATCATAGGTTTAAAGGCAATCCATTTCTGATTATCATCACCAAATCTCAATTCAATTTAAATTCCATATAGGTAAGTCCTCTGGACTTCTAGACTGCAACCTCAAATGTTGCAGCCCTATTATTGGTATTGACGTGTTTCACTGAAGAGCTACACAATGTAGCATAATTCTAGATGTAGACCATGATGGTCCTTTTACACTGTCCTTACCCAATGCGTTGTCCAGCTTCTTTTGATCGGTAGATGTCACATTTGTGGAGAGGCCCCGTATGATTAGCAACTTTACAAAGACTCTCGTGGAACTGGAACTGGATGATATAGCTTACAAAGTACCTGAGAAAAAATGAGGCAAGAAGATTTCAGGGGTATTGGATAGCTGAACATGTTCATGAAGATCAGTAATGTTGTCGTTATTCTGCTGAACAGAATCATTTCAGTAGGTTATTGCATAGAATTCAATTTAATTCCTGTGAAATCATTTGGATCTCCTTCCTGCCCCTCACACCGGATTCCTATTTCTGATTCTGGTCACCACCTGCGGTTCACAAAGAATGTTGGTTTTATCTGGGTGACTCAATTAGGCTGCTGCGCAGGTTGACTCTGTGGTTAAGAAGGCATACGATGCATTGGCCTTCATCAATCATGGGATTGAGTTTAAGAGCCAAGGGGTAATCTTGCAACTATCTAGGACCCTGGTCAGACCCCACTTGGAGTACTGTGCTCAGTTCTGGTCACCTCACTACAGGAAGGATGTGGAAACCATAGAAAGGGTGCAGAGGAGATTTACAAGGATGTTGCCTGGATTGGGGAGCATGCTTCATGAGAATAGGTTGAGTGAACTCGGCCTTTTCTCCTTGGAGCGACGGAGGATGAGAGGTGACCTGATAGAGGTGAATAAGATGATGAGAGGCATTGATCGTGTGGATAGTCAGAGGCTTTTTCCCCAGGGCTGAAATGGTTGCCACAAGAGGGCACAGTTTGAAGGTGCTTGGAAGTAGGTACAGAGGAGATGTCAGGGGTAAGTTTTTTTACGCAGAGAGTGGTGAGTTTTTGGAATGGGCTGCTGGTGGAGGCAGATACAATAGAGTCTTTTAAGTGACTGCTGAACAGGTACATGGAGCTCAGAAAAATAGAGGGCTATGGGTAACCCTAGGTAATTTCTAAGGTAAGGTCATGTTCGGGACAGCATTGTGGGCCAAAGGGCATGTATTGTGCTGTAGGCTTTCTATGTTTCTATGGAGGCAATCTACATCTTCGGGGTATCAAAGGTGAGGAATGCGGATAAGCAGCACGTTCATTGGTTCTGCCTGTGTCTCTTTAATCAGCACCCAACCATAAACACAAGAGATTCTGCTGATGCTGGAAATCCTGAGTAACACACACAAAATGCTGAAGGAACTCAGCATCCATGGAGAAGAATAAACAGTTGACGTTTTGAGCCAAGGCTCTTCATCAGGTCTATCCATCTGCTTCACCAATGCAGGAGAAGCAGGAGCAGATGTGGTCTTTCATCTTGCAATCTTTGGGCCATTGGTTCAACAAGTAGCTCTTGTGGACCTTATCTCCCACTTTGCAGTTGGATCAGACACTAATCCAATGATTATTATCAATAATCATTGAGACAGCATAGTAGCATAACACAATTACCGCACCAGTGACTCAATTCAATTCCATCGCTGCCTACAAGGAGTTTATATGTTCTCTCGTGACCGTGTTCCAATGATGTTAATTGGTTATATGGGTGTAATCAGAATCAGGTTTATTATCACCGGCATGTGACGTGAAATTTGTTAACTTAGCAGCAGCAGTTCAATGCAATACATAATCTAGAAGAGAAAAAATAATAAATAAAATAAAAATAAAAATAATAATAAATAAACAAGTAAACCAATTGCAGTATATGTGTATTAAATAGATTTTAAAATACGTGAAAAAATAGAAATACTGTATATTAAAAAAAGTGAGGTAGTGTCCAAGGATTCAATGTCCATTTAGGAATCGGATGGCAGAGGGGAGGAAGCCAATAAAGCGAGGAGTCAGACAGGGTTGTGTTCTATCACCAGACCCGTTCTCCCTGTACAGTGAAAACATCATGAGAACTATACAAGACCCACCTGGAATAAGTATAGGAGGATACAATATCAACGACCTCCGTTATGCAGATGATACAGTACTGATAGCAAACAGTGAAGTAAATTTACAGAAACTAGTATCTACCATCAACACAGAGAGCAAAAGACTTGGCCTAACCTTAAACAAAAAGAAAACTGAAATAATGGTAATATCAAAGAAACCTGATATCCCAAACTGTTGGATCATATTGGGAAATGAAATCCTGAAACAAGTTCACAACTTCAAGTACCTTGGACCATGGGTAACATCTGATGACAAATGCGAAACAGACATAAAAGCAAGAATAGCAATGGCAAGAATAGCATTTACAGAAATGAGAAACATCCTAAAGAACAAGAAAATAGCAATTGACATCTGCCTTAGAACTCTCAGCTGCTACATTCTTCCGATATTGATGTATGGCTGTGAGTCATGGACCATCACAAATGCAATGGAGAAAAGAATCAATGCAGCAGAGATGTGGCTCCTCAGAAGAATGCTATGCATATCATATATGGACAGGATAACCAATAAAGAAGTTCTACAGAGAAGAAAAACAAAACGTACATTACTTAAAAAAAATCAGAAAACAACAATCAAAATTCTTCGGACATATTATATGGAGAGAGACATTAGAACATTTAGTTAGAACTGGAAAGCTGGAAGGAAAAAGAAGCAGAGGCAGGCAGAGAATGAAAATGACAGATGGAATAACATCATGGTTAGAAACAGGGGAGGCAAAAACTACAATTCAGAGGGTCAGGGACCATGATGGATGGAGGGACATGATCACCCAAGCCGAACGGCAAGCACCTGAATGGATGAATAACAATGGCACTCACTCCTCTCCCTGACACTCACAGACCCCTGGCACACTGCTAGTGTCTTCTACAGTGAAGATAGATGCAAAGTACGTATTCAGTCCATCTGCCATTTCTTTGTTCCCCATTACTACCTCATCTGCATCATTTTCCAGTGGTCTAATATCAACTCTAACCTCCTTTTTTTACTCTTTATATAACTGAAAAAAACTTTTGGTATCCTACTTTATATTATTGACTAGTCTGCCCTCAAATCTTAGGTGGTGACAAGAGGGCATACAGGAGTGAGATATGCCAACTAGTGGAGTGGTGCCGCAGCAACAACCTGGCACTCAACGTCAGTAAGACGAAAGAGCTGATTGTGGACTTCAGGAAGGGTAAGATGAAGGAACACATACCAATCCTCATAGAGGGATCAGAAGTGGAGAGAGTGAGCACTGGGTGTCATGATCTCTGAGGACCTATCCTGGTCCCAACATATTGATGCAGTTATAAAGAAGGCAAGACAGTGACTATACTTCATTAGGAATTTGAAGAGATTTGGCATGTCAACAAATACACTCAAAAACTTCTATAGATGTACCGTGGAGAGCATTCTGACAAGCTGCTTCACTGTCTGGAATGGGGGGCTACTGCGAGAGCGTTATAAATTTAGTCAGCTCCATCTTGGGTACCAGCCTACAAAGTACCCAGGACATCTTCAGGGAGCGGTATCTCAGAAAGGCAGCATCCATTATTAAGGACATCCAGCACCCAGGGCATGCCCTTTTCTCACTGTTACCATCAGGTAGGAGGTACAGAAGCCTGAAGGCACACACTCAGCGATTCAGGAACAGCTTCTTCCCCTCTGCCATCCGATTCCTAAATGGACATTGAACCCTTGGACACTACCTCAATTTTTGAATATATATTATTTCTGGTTTTTTTGCATGATTTTTAATCTATTCAATATACATATACTGCAATTGATTTACTTATTTTTTCCCCCTCTTCTTCTAGATTATGTATTGCATTGAACTGCTGATGCTAAGTTAACAAATTTCACGTCACATGCCGGTGATAATAAACCTGATTCCGTATTTCATCTTTTCCCTTCTTATAGCTTTTTTAGTTGCCTTTGGTTGGATGTTAAAAACTTCCCAATTGTCCAACTTCCCACTCACTTTTGCTACCTTATATGTCATTTCCTTGGCTTTTATGCAGTCCTTAACTTCCCTTGTCAGTCATGGTTTCCTACCGCTGCAATATGAGAACTTCTTCCTCCATGGGACATATCTATCCTGCACCTTGTGAACTATTCCCAGAAACTTCAGCCACCTCTGCTCTGCCGTCATCCCCACCAGTATTCTCCTCTAATCCACCTGGGCAAGCTCCTCTCTCATGCCTCTGTAATTCACTTTATTTCATTGCGATACTGATACACGTGACTTATGCTTCTCCCTCTCAAATTACAGTATGAATTTAATCATATTATGATCACTGCCTCCTAAAGATTCCTTTACATTAAGCTTCCTAATAAGTTCTGTTTTATTACACAACACCCAATCTAAGATAGCCTTTCCTCGAGTGAGCTCAAGCACAAGCTGCTCTAAAAAGCCATCTCGTAGGCATTCAACAAATTCCCTCTCTTGCAAGCTGACACCAACCTGATTTTCCTAATCTCCTTGCGTATTGAAGTCCCGCATTGCAATTTTGTCATTACACTTATTACATGCCTTTTCCAGCTCCCTTTACAATCTCAACCCCACATCTTGGCTACTATTTGGAGGCCTAAGTATGATTCCCATAATGGTTTTTCTACCCTTGTAGTTTCTTAACTCCACCCACAAAGATTCAACATTCTCTGACCCTCTGTCACCTCTTTCTATCTATGTAATTCCATCTCTTACCAACAGAGCCATACCACCGCCTATGCCTTCTTGCCTGTCCTTTCAATACAAAGTATATCCTTTGATGTTAATCTCCCAACTATGATCTTCTTTCAGCCACAACTCAGTGATGCCCACAACATCATACCGACCAATCTCTAATTGTGCCGTGAGTTCATCCACCTTATTCTGAATGCTACGCGCATTTAAATACAACACCTTCAGTCCTGCATTCCTCGCCCTTTTGAATTTTGCCTCTGTGGTACAATTTAACTCTTTGCTCTGTCTGCATTTGTACCCAATCATTGGCTTGTCCTTCCTTACGTTCATGTTACACCCATCATCTACTTGTAAACCTGCTGGCTCATCCTCAGCTCTATCATCCTGATTCCCCATCACCCTGCCGTATTAGTTTAAACAATTCCCTGCAGCTCTTGTCAACCTGCCCGCAGTTGCAGGATAGATAGGACATACCTTCAAGGATACAGGAGGTGGCTGAGAGTGTTCATTGTGAGCTAGGTAGTGAAGATTTGGGGTTTGAAATGAAAAGAGAGATCCCCATTGGAAAATACAACCATCCCACCAACTATCCACCTCCTCTCAATCAGTTAGAGATGCCACCAACTCCACCCCCTCGGCTCCAAATGGAGGCCTCAGTCCAACTTCCCTCATCCAATCTTCTACCGATTCAAATGCCCCTGGTCCCCATCCCACTACTCTGACTAATGAAAGATCCTTCCCAATACTGCCCCCACTGCACCATCTGAGCACCCCCAGACCCTATTCCCACCCACTGACAGCTCAGAAAAGCCTCCACACTAATCCCCTCCCCCACCCCCAGTGTACCCCTGACACCCAAACAAACAGAAACTGCCAACTCCACTCCCACCCCCATCAACTGGAGTTCCCATTCTGCCTCCCTACAAGGAAAGCCTCCCAACTCCATTCATCCTCCCCTGGCAATGACCTAATGCCACCACACCACCTCTTTGGTGTGGTGCTCTTTGAACCCACAACCTCTCCACCTACCCCGATCACCCTTCCCTTCCATCCTTTCTGGTCATCCTAAAAATGGCAGTCCTGGTGAAGAAGGGAGCTCAGCTGGTGTACATCCTGCTGGTAACACAAGACTCAATTCTTGTGCCTGTTGAGGTTCCTGCCGGTGCTCCCAAGGACACAACACGCTTCAAAGCCACACCGCAAACAACAACCAAAATTTAGGCCACAGTGCCCAGAGAGAAGTTGGGGTGGCAAGGGTGGCCAGCTTAGGTTTGTGGCCATTGGACGGAGATTCAGTTATTGTATACCACAGGTCAAGCACTGCGGAATCAGAATCACAATCTGATTTAGTATCACCAGCAAATGTCATGAAATTTCTTAACTTTGCAGCAGCGGTACAAAGCAATACATGATAAAAATAGAAAAAGTGAATTACAGTAAATATATATGTATATTAAATTGCTATCTTAAAATAAGTAGTGTAAAAACAGAAATAAAAATGTAGTGAGATAGTGTTCACGGGTTCAATGTCCATTTAGGAATCGGATGGCAGAGGGGAAGAAGTTGTTCCTGAATTGCTGAGTGTGTGCCTTCAGGCTTCTGTACCTCCTACCTGATGGTAACAGTGAGAAAAGGGCATGTCCTGGGTGCTGGGGGTTTTTAATAATGGACGCTGCCTTTCTGAGACACCACTCCCTGAAGATGTCCTGGGTACTTTGTAGGCTAGTGCCCAAGATGGAGCTGACTAGATTTACAACTTTCTGCAGCTTCTTTCTGTCCTGTGCAGTAGCCCCTCCATACCAGACAGTGATGCAGCCTGTCAGAATGTTCTCCACGGTACATTTATAGAAGTTTTTGAGTGTATTTGTTGACATACCATCTCTTCAAACTCCTAATAAAGTATAATCACTGTCTTGCCTTCTTTATAACTACATTGACATAATTGGGACCAGGTTAGATCCTCAGAGATCTTGACACCCAGGAACTTGAAACTATTTACTGTCTCTACTTCTGATCCCTCTATGAGGATTGGTATGTGTTCCTTAGTCTTACCCTTCCTGAAGTCCAGAATCAGCTCTTTCGTCTTACTGACGTTGAGTGCCAGGTGAATGAGGTGGTGCGGGCTCGTTGGCTGGAAGGGTCTGTTACTGTGTTGTAAATAATTGCACAAATTGCAAGTACAATACATCAACAGGACCAACTACTGGTCTACATAATGAGTGTGTGTCACAGGTAACAGTAATAGGGTCTGATCTCTCCTACTTTATGTATTCAATTAATTGACATTTTTGTTTGATATCAAATTTAATTTTTGAACATTTTAATCCGGTAAAGATAGGGCTCTTATTTACCTTTTAAATTGTAAGCCATAGAACCAGCATTTATCAACAAACAAAACTGGAACAGTTAGTGTCTGAAGCTAACATTAGTCATAACAGGTACAGTCAAACACACAAACTGTGGTCAACACTGGAACCCTCAAGCCTGCTCTATTGCTTAATAAGATCATGTCCAATCTGACTGTAAACTCTTCATTGCCATAACCTTTGATCCTCTTATTCGTCAAGAATATACAGTACCTGCCTCTGCTGCAAAAAAAATTCAAGATTCTGCTTCCAATGCTTTTGAGAAAGAGATTCCAAAGGCTTATGACACTCTGAGAAAAAATAAAGTTGTTGCATCTTTCTCTTCAATGGGCGGCCACTTATTTTAAGAGAATACATCCTCTCCACATAAATCTGCACATCCACTTCATGATTTAATTCTTATCAGGCAAAAGTCCTCGCTCACTCTTCCAGGCTCCCACATATCCTTGCCTTCTTATGCCCTCTTCAGTTCTTGTTTTCCTACCTTTCATTGTGTCATCAGTATATTAGCAACCATACCTTTGCTGCCTTCATCCAAGTCATTTGTAGAAATTGTAACAAGTCAAGGCCCAGTGTTTGTAGCATGCTGCTCATTAGATTTTATGAACCAAAGACACTTAAATGCTTGTCTTTCTGTGTTTTGTCAATGTGCTAGTTTGTGATCTCCTACACTGTGAGCCCTTTTCTCAAGAATTTTTCCTGAATTGGCCAAATTCTCACCTCACACACTATATCTGAGCTCCAGATCATTTAATCAGACCATGTCTCAATATTCTTCTGACTGAAACATTTATGATGTTATTCTGATGATATGACAAATGGTCAATGTCTTTGAGTGGACAAATTTTTGCAATTTCCATTTGGTGACCTTCTACCTCCACCCCCCCCCACCCCCAACCCACCTCCAGGCTGTGAAACTGTATTTTTCTCACCTCTGTTAACTTTATAATTGATTGCTGAAGAAAGAAAACAACATTATTAATATCATGTTGATTTTCTCCCTGGATTGCTGGGTGAAGGAGATCATTTTTTATGTTCTGGTGTCTCTCGGATAACTCTGAAGATTTGAAAACTCGAGATCTTTGTGTTAAACAGACCATCAGATACATTGACACAATTAGAGCTGGAGAAATATCTGTGTCCGGACATACCTGATGTATGGGACAGCTGAAGGAACGTGGAATTTTGCACCAGGATCAAAATCTTCCTCTTTGCGAGGAACAGGAGGACACACACCTTGATATTTTAACCTGTGGATAAGATGTACAAGGTAAGAGGGGCACAAAACAGACCCAAGTTTTGCATCTATCCTCAAGCTTTAAAAAAAACATTCTCCTCAGGATCTAGGGGGGAAGCATACTGAGTGCAGCCAATAACATATGAACATCTTGTTAGGATTTGACTGGTAATCATTCACAAAAGGATCCACCATGGCCTCACTAGCAATGATTGCTTATTACTAATTATTCTAAAGAAGGAGGCCCTTTACTCTTGAACTTCTGATGTCTGTGTGGTGAAGGTTGTCAGATGGTGAATTCCAGAACTCAGACCCAATATTGATGATGAGTATGTGATATGGAGAGGAAATGGAGATCATGGTATTCCCATCAACCTGTTTTTCTGGTTCTTCGTGATTGGGAGGCCATGGGTCAGGAAATGCTGCCATAAAAAGTCTTGCACTTGATACATTCTGGAATCTTAGTAACCCCAATGGGAGAAAGTGAAAAATTAAGTGTTGTTGTAATTCGTAGTATAGAGATGAAAATGATCAGCTCACAGATCATAAGGTGAGTTAGACCACCCCGGCCCCACATTCTTCCATCATTCTCTCTGCGTGAGTCCAGTTGTTCCCATAGGTCAGAAGCACTAGAGGGGTAAATGGTAGAGAGTATAGCCCTACAGTCACAGCATCTTCCTTGACTCCATGTAATCTCAGGGCATCAGCTCTACCACTTCCTGGTGTCTCTCAAGCTGAAGAACTCCTCTGCATTAAACACTATGTGGGAAAGGTGCTTTCTCTCTGGTTTTTTTTTTGCACCATTCCCTGTAAACTCTAGAGACTGTTGTACAGGAAAATCCTAGGAGTGTCTAAGATACTCAAATCACCCCATCGGTCAAATTCACTTAGATCACATTTCTTCCTCATTCTGATGTTTGGTCTGAACAACAACTGAACCTCTTGACCATGTCTGCATGTTTTTGTGCACTGAGTTGCTGCCACATGATTGGCTGATTAGATATTTGCATTAATGAACGGGCATACAGGTGTACCTAATAAACTTTCTACTAAGTGTACATCTCTTTAATCCACAACAACCTATCAGGAAGATAAAGAAAGAAGTAAAAGACCTGTAACATTGCCAAAAAGAGCAGTAAGCCTGGAATTTGGGAGCATTTCTGAACTTAGCACAGGATGGGCAGGAAATTGGTAAGGAAAAGGAAAATTATTTATAAGAGTAAGATAGAAAATAGCATAGAACCATAATAAAGCTTCCATTGAAATGTATAAAGGAAAGTATTAGTAAAAGTTAATGTGGGTTCCCCAGTGAGAGGAGAAAATATATTGTGGGATAATGAAATAGAGGAGAAATTAAAGAAAATATTGTGTCTGATGTTACAAACCTTTCAGTAATAGTGAAGAACAGAAGATCTGTAATGAATTAGTGGGAAAATAGTATAGGAGAAATTAATGGGATTTAAAGGCAATAATTGTTAGAGAATTTCAGATCATTTAAACTGAAGGAAAATGTTAGAATCTATTGTCTGAGTCGACTAAGCAAGTGGTGCTGCTGGAGCTGACAGTCCCATGGGAAGATAGCTTGGAGGAGGCCTTTGAAAGGAAGTTCTCCAAGTATGCAGGACTGGTCAGCAACTATCAGCAGGCTGGATGGAGAGTGAGGTGTCTCCCACTGGAGATTGGTTGTAGGGGATTCATAGCCTGTTCTTTAGTTAGAGCCTTCAGCATCTTGGGCATCGAGGGAGAGAGGAAGAGGAGAGCCATCCGCAGTACCACCGATGTGGCAGAGAGGGCCTCAAGATGGCTGTGGCTCAAAAGAGGGGAGCCATGGAGTCATAAGTAACTAGCCATCTGGACACAAGCTGGGGTCTGATCAGCCCCGGCTGGGTCACCTGGAGGAGGTTGTATGATGTTGAAAGACCCGAAACACCCGATGAGTCCAGGAACATCACTGAAGATGTGTCCAGAAGCATCAATAGATGTATGTACACAGCATTAGGATTGGGCAGTCAAATTGGATTTCTGGAAAAGAATCTTGTTTCACAATCTGTACATGTTTTCTGGCAGTAATGGGGGGCCAGTGTACGTGAAGTGCTTAGATACTCACAGGACCTTTGATAATATGACACCCAAGAGTTATACTTGTGACATGCACAATCACAGAATGACAGTCACTATACTGTACCTCAGATTCCACCATTCTTGGTTGTAGTCAGATTCAGGGATCCGCCCATCAAAAACCTTCCATCGCCACTGGTCAATCAGGTAGCCAAATGGGAGAAAAGCAATTTTCCTCAAGGCCATGCTCATCAGGTAGTTAATATCACTTTCTGTGGAGAGAAAGCTCCAGTCGTTATATTCCATAATAGTTACGTTAGCAGTAAAAGTTCTACTAAGTTCTGGTGTAAGCAGAGAGCAGCTACCTGCTGCTGATAATGAATGTCAAACAACCCAGGATGGTGCAAATAGGAAGGCCGTTCAGCCCACCTTAAGCCACCTG
Source organism: Mobula birostris (assembly GCF_030028105.1). Classification (NCBI taxonomy): domain Eukaryota; kingdom Metazoa; phylum Chordata; class Chondrichthyes; order Myliobatiformes; family Myliobatidae; genus Mobula; species Mobula birostris. The sequence goes on from NC_092402.1 coordinate 73,409,437, forward strand.
TTTAGAAAATCAGTTGATGCAAAATGAGTGCAGCATTCATTGAGCACTCTACCCACTGAACGTAATGCCCTCTCTCTGTAGTACTGACTGACTTCGGCACTCACTGAGTGTGCAGCTTGGTGAGTAAAAGGCCGCTTTCATCCCATGTCGCTCTTCATGTAATTTACCGTTAGGTTTTCTTCATCTCGCAATCATCATTTTCATTTGTAAACTAGCAGTGATAAGTTAACAGAAAGCTGTCAAGCTCTCATGACTTATGCCGGTGACATTAAACCTGATTCTATCTGGAACCGAAGGACTGGAGTTACTGTTAAATGGACTAGAACCTGAGGAATTTGGTTCTATAAATTGGTTGCTTCTGCTAAAGCACAGCATGTTTTAGTGAGGTCAGGAGTGTCCACTGAGCACAGAGACAATGGACATAGGCTCAGGAACAGGCCTTTCAACCCATGAATTAATCTACCTCCCTACACACATGATCCATATCCCTCCATTCCCTGCCTATTCCTGTGTCTATCTAACAGCCCCTTAAATGCCACGACAGGCTTCCAGGGCGGCAATGGGAGTACTTGCTTCCCCTGCCAGCCCTGGCAGCCTGTTCCAGGCACCTACCATCCTCTTTCAAGTCCTTCCCTACACACCTCCTTCAAACTTTCTATCCCTCTAGTATTTGAAGTGGATTGTAGACTTCAGTGAGTGAGGGACTTTGGAGAGGCAACACCAACATATTTGAAGAATTAAATAAATTATTCTGGTTTCTGCTCTGTGAGCAAGTTGAAGCTGAAGGAGGCGAACTGTCTCATCTCGGATGGAGGAGTGCAGCTTCTGTGTACATTCTGTGTGTTCTGTGAGGCTGACTGGATTGTGTTTTTCAGTAGATCCAGTCAGTGCGCAGATCAGGAGAGGGCAGGCAGAGAGGTCTAGTGTTTCCCCAACAAATTGTTCAGGAGATATTAAATACAAGAGATTCTGCAGATGCTGGAAATCTTGGACAACACGCACAAAATGTTGAAGGAACTTAGCAGGTCGGGGACCATCCATAGAGGGGAATAAACAGTCAACGTCTTGGGTTGAGACCCTTTATCAGGACTGGAGAGGAGGGGGGCAGAAGGCAGAATAAGAAGGTGGGGGGAGAGGAAGGAGTACAAGCTGGCAGGTGACAGCTGAAACCAGGTGAGGGGGAAGGTGAGAGGGAGAATGAAATGAGGAAGCTGGGAGGGGATAGGTGGCAGAGGCTGAAGAAGAAGGAATCCTATAGGAGAGGAGAGTGGACCATGGGAGAAAGGGAAGGAGGAGGGGAACCGGAAGGAGGTGATGGGCAGGTGAGGAGGAAAAGGCTGAGAGGGAAAACAGACGGGGAAGAGAAAAGCGGGGGGGGGGGGGAGTAATTACTGAAGTTGCAGAAGTTGATATTCATGTCATCAGGTTAATGATGGTGTTGCTCCTCCAACCTGCAAGTGGCCTCATTATGGCAGAAGAGGAGGACATAGACCAACACATCAGAATGGCAATGAGGACTGGAATTAAAATAGTTGGCCATCAGGAAGTCCTGATTTTTATGGATGGGGTGGAGGTACTTGACACAATGGTCCCCAAATCTACAAACATTTGTACATCAGGTCTCACCAATGTTGAGGAGGCCACATCCGGAGCATCGGATACAATAGACAACTCCAACAGATTCACACGTGAAGTGTTGCCTCACGTTGAAGGACTGTTTGGGGTCCGGTGAAGGGCTCATCCACAGATCCTCCATGTGAAGAAGTTGTGTGAAAAGTTATGTAGGATGCCTATTTGCTTTATTAGATAATTGGTAATGTTTGAGAGCAGGGCTATTGCACTGGTGCATGAATAGGACTATTAGGCCATAATCCAACGTGTGCTGTAAGCAGTTACTGATTACAACACAAGTTAGATTATGACTCAGGTACCATGTAGAGTTCTGGTCTCTACATTACATGAGAGTAGGGATTGTATTGGAGAGGATGTGGAGAACACCCACATCACATTTAACCTGCAGTTGGATGTGTATCTGTGATTGTAGGACTCAGGACGCAGTACAGGAAGGTGGATTACGGTTACAGGTAGCATGTTCACCATGGGGTGAAGGCATCCTTCTGTGTGGTATATTTTCTGTGCTTTCAATGATACACAGCTTAGCCAGATGCCAGCAAGCCACCAGCTCCCATGACCTCAGAGACATCATGGAGTAAGAACCTTTGGTTTACCTCTGTTGTTCTCCACCTTGTCGAGCAGCCCAATGCTTTGAAGGTGTTTCGGTGTGGATACTGACAGAGCCATTACATCACCGATGGCCTCATGGAACCCAGGGTTAGCACCGTCACGAAACAAGATGTGCTGGTCTTTGTACTGAATGAAGTATTGGACGTGTCCCATTTCATGATGCACAGTCACCAGATCATTCATGTTCACCACAGTGCACTGTTTAATTCTGGAAAAAGGATCAACAAGTATTGACAAGAAGAATTGAAAGGGTGTTTTAGCATCTTTTGAGCATTTAACTTATTGGGAAATTATAATGAAGCACAGGAGGCATCCTCTCACCAACATGTCTCTCTGCATAACACCTCCATAGGGGATATTCCTGTGTCTTGCCCAAATCCGTACTTACCTTTTAACCATCAGGTGGAAACAGATTATTTGTTCACTGGAACTTGTTGAAATCTGACATAGTGACTCCACTTAAGTGAAATGCTCGAGGAATAGCACCTCATTTTCCATCTCTTCACACTGCAGACATCTGGGTTTCTTCTCTGTTCTTCCCCCATCCAGGGACCCAAGGTGAAGCACTGATTCACTTCCAGTCTGGTGTACTGCATTCCCTCTCATAATGTAACCAAACTCTGATTGGGGGGGGGGGGGGTGCTGCTTTACAGAGCACTTGTGTTCAATCTGCAGGAATGACCCTGAGCTTACTGTCACCTGCCACTTTAATTCCCCATCTCACTCTCACTCTGCAGTCTTTCACCACCTGTATGGTTACAGTGTGGCTCAGTGCTGTATTAAGGAACAGAACCCCATCTTCCCTGTGATCACATTCCAGCCTCCGAACTTAAATTTGAAGTCCATGACTTCAGGTAACTTGACTTTTTAGTTTTATCAATCATCCATACATAATATCGGCTGACCATTTTAAAAAATACTTTATTTTTTCTCTGGAAGTGGCCCGACATGCTGGATTTGTCCTCCTGTTCTGCGTTTTGCAACTCCCATATGCTCTTGTCTACCTTCTCACTCTCTATCTGCTCTCATTCACTCACCCAGCAGATAACCTTGTTCGCAACTTATTTCCCAGTATCACCAAAGTTTTATGAGACATCCCCTCCTCCACTTTCCCAGCTGCTGACCAAGATCTTTTGCTTTGATTTCAGTTCTGACACAGAATCTCTGATCTACAATGTTAACTGTTTCTCTCTCCACAGATGTAGCCTGACTTGCTGAGTGCTTCTGGTATTTTTTCTAGACTCCATGAACTGTATTGGATTGATCATGATAACATGGCAACTTGATCACGCACGGAACACGTGGAAGGCACTCTCTATTTACACAGGCTTTTGAGTGTGCATGTTTTTTGTCTCGGCGGGTCCGGTTCATCATTCCACACTGTTACTAACATGACTCAGTAAAAACATTTAATTATACAACTCCATTGTTATTCTTGCGACGTGCAGACATAACATTGGGCAAGGAGGATCAAAACAAGACTGGACCCTCTACTCCAAATGCCCAATCCATTTTGGGCTGCACCCCTGGAACCTGACTGCAATGGAAGATGACCTTCCTGGACTACTTTGAGCTCCAACCATTTTTTAACACCAGCAGCAAAGCTGGAGGAGACAATGAAACTCAAGCTGCACTGCATGCACTTGGGAGAACTCGGGCAGAAATATTTTAATGCTCTCCACCTACAGAATGAATCTGAACTGACAGATGCATTTGAGGCCTTGGGCAACGTCTGGGGATGCAGGACAATATTTTTACAGCATGCTTCAGGTTGTCACAGCTGCGACAGACCCCTGATAAGAACGTAGATAATTTCATCACAAGACTGGCCCTAGTGGCGCAGGAATGCAAGTACAAAGATATCCACTGAGTATATTCAAAGATGTGATGCTTATCCAAGCGCTAATAGTTGGAGTCCATGATGCGAGGACACAGTAGAGCTTCCCGTCTGAAAAGCATGATTTGTCCTGCGACAAGGCATGCTCCACAGCCTGCCACCGGGAGGCAGTCAAGAGAGGTCTTACACAGATTCAGCGCCCTTCCGAAAGCGTCAGTGCTTGCCAGCGGATACCGACCCGCAGCCTACAGTCTGCACAGAGGTCATGCAAGTCTCCACAGAGATGCCATCACTGTGGGGAAAGTAATGCCCAATGGTCTGATTGCAAACATCAAAAGACAGTCTGCAAGTTCAGTCAGGTCAGGCACCTCGAGAAGGCGTCCTTCACTGAGCAATGCACCATGAGAAACCGGCAGAATTCAATCAACTCTGAACAAGGGGGTGGCCAGAGTGAAGAGTTTCCAAACCCATGACATGGCCCACCAAAACCAGTCTCTTACTTGGTTACACTCACAGTGGACCACCAGCCCATGAAATCTGAGCTTGACATGGGGATCAACCGCATCTTGCTAAGCGAATTATCCTTACACCAGATTCCAAAATTATGATGGCCAAACTCTGTGTTCTGTAGCTACACTGGAGAAAGTGTGGATGTGCATGGTTCACTAGTGGGACCTGTTTTACTAACGCGTGCAGTCAGGGATGGTCAACAGCCTAATTTGTTGAAAAAGATGCCATCGGTGCTATCCTGCGTCCACTGTATTGGGTGAATCCCTGCATTGGATTCTTAATTGCAAAAGCAACTGTGGGTTTTCCCAGCTGATGCTTCAGGACAATACTGTGGTCTAGAAACTAAGTTCAAGTTTAAGGGGAACTGCCAGTTGATGTTTTAGAAAGCCCACCCAGTACTGTATGTGGTGGGCCCAAAGGTAGAAGAAGAACAAAACTGACTACAGAGAGTTTTCTCTGAGTTGGGCAATCAATGTCAGGTGGTGCATAAAAAAGCTACCTTTCAGTCAGGTCCAAGTTCAAGATTTAAAAGGCAGAGCATTGCAGCAGTTTCTCTGAGCTGAGGAGCGACCAATTAGCAGGAGGCGGTGCGTAAAAAGAGCCATCTTTCAGTCGGGTCTGCGTTCAACTTTTAAAAGGCAGAGCTTTGCGACAGTTTTCCCTGAGTTGGTGAATCAGCGTCAGGGGGTGTGTAAGAAGAGGTACCTTTCAATCAGGTCCACGTTCAAGAATTAAAAGGCAGAGCTTTGCAGCAGTTTCTATGAGTTGAAGAGCGACCAACCAGCAAGAAGGATTCATTAGAAGGAGCCAATAAAAGTAACTCAAGTACAAGCAGAGCAGACATTATTGTGAGTGTGCCAGTCTTTAGAGTGGCTTTGGCTCATCAGGCTTGGGTGAGGTTAAGTATCTTGTAAGTTATTCTCTCTGTTCTTATTTGTTCATTCTTCATCTGTTAGGGCACAGTAGTTCAGTGAGAATGGCTCCTGGGGCAGTGTAGTGTGGGACGTGGGAAGTCTGGGAGATATCTAGTCTCCAAGCTAAACACGTCTGCACCAGGTGCGCCAAGCTGCAGCTCCTGAGAGAACGTAATAAGGAACTGGAGCTGCAGCTCGATGACCTTCAACTCATATGGGAGAAACAGGAGAATAAGGGGGTGATAGACAGGAGCTTCAGGGAGGTAGTCACCCTGAGGTTGCAGGAGACAGGTAACTGGGTGACTGACAGGAGAAGGAGGAGAAATGCACAGCCAGTGCAGAGTACACCTGTGGCCATTCCCCTCAATAATAAGTGTATAACTTCAGATACTATTGAGGGGTATAACCTGCTGGGGGGTGGCGGGGAAGCCACAGTGACCAGGTCTCTGGCACAGACTCAGGAGAGCAGAGAGGTGAAGACGACTGCAGTGGGGATTGGAGATTCCATTGTCAGAGGAACAGAGATGAAGCTCTGTGGGTGCTATAGAGACATCCAGATGGGATGCTGTCTCCTGGTGTCAGGATCAGGGTAGTCTCAGGTCAGGTCCATGGCATTCTCAAGGGCGAGAGTGAGTAGCCAGAAATCTTGGTACATATTGGCACCAATGACATAGGTGGACAAGGTGAGGAAGTCCTGAAGAAAGATTTTAAGGAGCTAGGTAGAAAGCTGAGAAACAGGACCTCCAATATAGTAATCTCTGCATTGATGCCTATGCCAAGTGCCAATGAGGGTAAGAATACGATGATTTGGCAGGTGGATGTGTGGCTGAGGAACAGTTGAAGGGGGCAGGGGTTCAAATTTATGGATCTTTGGGATCTCTTCTGGGGAAGGTATGATCTGTGCAAAACAAATGGGTTACACCTGAACCTGAGGGGGTTCTATATTCTTGCAGGCAGGTTGGCTAGAGTTGTTCGCAAGGGTTTGAACTAATTTGGCAGAAGGCTGGGAACAGGAGTGATAGTGTAGAGGATAAGGTAGCTGATTTATAAACAAAGGCAATGCATAGTGAGATTCCAAGCAAGGAGAGGGCAAAATGGCAGTCAACAGGATGAGTTGCAACACAAAAGGAAGACAAAATCTAAGTCACCATGTTTTCCTTCAGGGAATCCTCCCTGATGCACCCGTCGGAATTCTTTGAGGAGATTACAAGTAGGATAGATAAAGGAGATGCAGTGGATGTTGTATATCTGGACTTTCAGAAGGCCTTTGACAAGGTGCCACATATGAGGCTGCTTATCAAGGTAAGAGCCTGTGGTATTACACGAAAGTTACTAAGGTAGTTAGAGCATTAGCTGATTGGTAGGAGGCAGCGAGTGGGAATAAAAGGATCCTTTTCCGGTTGGCTGCCAGTGACTAGAGGCGTTCCGCAGGGGTTGGTGTTGGGACCACTTCTTTTTATGCTGTATATAAATGATTTAGATGATGGAATTGATGGCTTTGTTGCCAAGCTTTCAGATGATACAAAGATTGCTGGAGGGGTAAGTAGTGTTGAGGAAGTAGAGAGGCTACAGAAGGACTTAGACAGATCAGGAGAATTGGCAAAGAAGTTGCAAATGGAGTATAGTGCTGGGAAGTGTATGGTCATGCACTTTGGTAGAAGAAATGAAAGAGTAGACTGTTTTCTAAATAGAGGGAAAATACAAAAAAAATTGAGACACAAATGGACTTGGGAGTCCCTGTGCAGGATTCCCTAAAGTTAATTTGTAGGTTGATTCTGTGGTGAGGAAGGCAAATGTAATGTTTGCATTCATTTCAATTGGACAAGAATATAAAAACAATGATATAATGTTGAGAATTTGTAAAGCACTGGTGAGGCCTCACTTGGAGTATTGTCAGCTGTGAGAAATGACTCTTTTAGTTGCCTTCTGTTGGCTTTTAAAAGCTTCCCAATTCTCTAACTTCACGTGGAGTATTGTAAGAAAGGATGTGCTGAAATTGGAGAGGGTTCAAAAGAGGTTCACAAAAATGTTTCCTGTATTGATTGGCTTGTCATATGAAGAGCATTTGATGTCTCTGAGCCTGTATTCACTAGAATTCAGAAGGATGAGGGGTGACCTAATTGAAACCAGTTGAATGGTGAAAGGCCTTGATAGAGTGGATGTGGAGAGGATGTTTCCTATGCCAGGAGAGTCTAACACCAGAGGACACAGACTCAGAATAGAGGGGTGACCTTTTAGAGCAGAGATGAGGAGGAATTTCTTCAGCCAGAGAGTGGTGAATCTGTGGAATCCATTGCCAAGTCTTCATGTATATTTAAGGCAGATTCTTGATTGGTCAGGGCATGAAGGGTTATGGGAAGACAGCCAGAGATTGGGGCTGAGAGGAAAATTGGATCAGCCATGATGAAATGGTGGAGCAGACTCGATGGGCCAAATGTCCTAATTTGCTCCTATATCTTAAGGTCTTACGATAGAGCCACTGCAGTACTCAGAGTGGGTTGCTCTGCTCGTAACCGTACTCAAGTCTGATGGGTCAGTTCACTACAAATTGATCGCAAACTCCATGACGAAACAATGCATATCCTCTACCTGTCATGGTCCGGATCGGGGTCCCTTTAAATTTACCTTGTTTATGTTACGATCCGGACTGTTGATTCCCTGTTTTCCTGCGTCCCTTGGCTTTGGTGATTAGAGGCAATTAACGTCGGCTGAACTGGTAGTTTATAGCCTCCAGCTTTCAGCCGTTCGGCGCAGGAGTGTCTGCAAAGTCATCAAAGGTACGGTGTGCCGATGTCATCTGGCCGGAGCAAGCCTAGTCTCCGCCCGAAGCGAGTGCTGGTAATTCACCTCTCCTCACCGGAGCAACCCTGTCTAGTTACCTCGCCAAAGCGAGCCTGCAAAGTTTCCTCATCACGGTGGGTCCGTCAGTTAACCAGCCGGAGAGAATCAGGAGCCGCTGTCTACTGTTCCTGGGCCGAGTCTAGAGCTCGCCACCACCCGGAGGTTCCAAGCACCACGTCCTGGCTCCGGTGGCATCCAAGTACCACGTCCAAGTCCTGGCTCCGGCGGCATCCAAGTACCACATCCTGGCTCCGGCGGCATCCAGGTACCACGTCCAAGTCCTGGCTCCGGCGGCATCCAAGTACCACGTCCAAGTCCAAGTCCTGGCCCTGGCGGCATCCGAGTACCCAATCAAGTCCTGGCCCTGGCAGCATCCAAGTACTAAGTCAAGTCCTGTCCCTGGCGGCATCTGAGTACCTAGTCAAGTCCTGTCCCTGGCGGTCTGTCATTCCTGTCCTACCCCGCTGTCTGAATCCCTTCTCTGCCTCTCTCGCCTCTAGTCCTCGTCTGTAGCCCTCGCCTGCACCTCGGTCTAGTTCTATCGCTGGAGCTAGATAGGAACTGTGTTGTTCTTTGGTGTTTGTCTTGTCTTGTCCTTGCCTCCATGGGGTAAGTCAGGCCATCTTGCCATTGCCCCGCAGAGGGTCATGAGTCCCGGCCCTATGTCCTGTACCCAAGGAGGGGTCCCGGCTCTCTGTTCTATGTGTGAGTCCCAGCCCTATGTCCTGTTCCCAAGGAGGGGTCCCGGCCTTGTGTTCTATATATGTGTCCATGGTTACATGTACCTGCTCTCCTGAGACCGAGGCTCTGTGTTCCTATGTTCCTCCTCTCCCTAGCCCATGTCATGTCCTTGCCTAGTTTTGGGGTTCGAGCCAGAGGCAAGACCCAGGTACTGGGTCCTTGCCCAGTCTCTGGCTCGGTGTCCATACCCTAGCCTCTTCATGTCTTCTCTAGTTCTGGGAGCCGATTCCGAGTCCGAGTCCAAGCCCAGACCCTTGGTCCCAGCCTAGTCGTAGTCCTGAGTCCTTGTCCTGTTCGCTATTCCTGCTCCTGCCTTGCTCTCCTGGTTTCAAACAATAAACTAAATTTAATTAACCTCACAAGATGTGTCTTGCATTTGGGTCCACCCTTGCTCTCAATGCCCCCACCTTTGTGATACTACCAAGGGTTGCATGAAATCCTGTCCAGAGGCCAACAGTACTGAACACTAGACTGAAAGCATGCCTACAGTTAGGTCACTGTGTTTAAACATTCTCTGGACACTGAGGTAATCAACAGACTAGAAGCCTGTATTGATACATGTGGCTGCTTTCTGGCCGACTCAGTTGATTAGCTAGGCTTCAAAGTCGACAAAATGGGTCTCCATCTTCAGGACCACAAAATCAATGCCTTAAGAGAGGTTCCACGTCCCTAAAACATGGCACAGTTATTCTCATTACTAGGATTCTCTGACTGGGGACCTCTGGCTAGTGGAATGCTACAGGGATTAGTGCTGGGTCTGTTGTTGTTTGCAATCTAATGTGGTTAACTAGATCAGCAAATTTGCGGATGACATCAAGATTGGGAGTGTAGTGGGCAGTGAGGAAGACTATCAAAGCCTGCAGCTGGATCTGGGCCAGCTGGAAAATGGGCTGAAAACTGGCAGATGGAATTTAATGCAGACAAGTGTGACATGTTGCATGTCGGTTGGACCAACCAGGGTGGAACTTACACAGTGAATGGTAGGGCACTGAGGAGTGTGATAGAACAAAGGGATCTGGGAATACAGGTGCATAATTCATTGAAAGTGGCGTCACAGGTAGATAGGGTCATAAAGAAAGCCTTTGGCACCTTGGCCTTAATAAATGAACGTATTAAGTATAGGAAGGGTCCTGCCGAATGGTCTCGGCCCGAAATGTCGACTGTACTCTTCCACAGATACTGCCTGGCCTGCTGAGTTTCTCCAGCACTTTGTGTACATTTATTGAGTACAGGAGTTGAGATGTTCGGAGGTTGAAATTGTACAAGTTGTTGGTGAGGCCTAATTTGGAGTGCTGTGTGCAGTTTTGGTCACCTACCTACAGTAAAGATGTAAGTAAGATTGCAAGAGTACAGAGAAAATTTACAAGGATGTTGCCAGGACTGGAGGACCTGAATTATAAGGAAAGGTTGAATAAGTCAGGATTAATTCCCTAGAACATAGAAGATTGAGGGGAGATTTGATGGAGGTATACAAGATTATGAGGGGTATTGATAGGGTAAATGCAAGCAGGCTTTTTCCACTGAGGTTGGGTGGGACTACAACTAGAGGTCATGGGTTAAGGGTGAAAGGTGAAATATTTAAGGGGAACATGAGGGGAAACTTCTTCACTTCGAGGGTAGTGACAGTGTGGAATGAGCTGCCAGGGCAAGTGGTGGATGTGAGGTTGATTGCAAGATTTAAGAGAAATTTGGATAAGTACATGGGTGGGGGGGATGGAGGGGTATGGTCTGGCTGCAGGTCAATGGGACTAAGAAGTTTAAATAGTTCATCACAGGCTGGATGAGCCAAAGGGCCTGTCTCAGTGCTGTGGCTTTCTATGACTAGTCGTCAATTTCAATCGGTTGCAGTGCTAAAGCCCTAATACTGATTATTCCAGAAGGACCAATGCTGGGTATGGTCTAGGATCCATCAGAAGGCATTGGCACAGGTAAAAAACAACTTTATTCTTCATCAGTGTTAGCGCATTATGATCCAGGAAAACCTATAGTGATGAAATGTGATACCTCACCATATGAGGTAAAGGCTGTATTCCTACATCTAATGCCTTGTGCAACAGAGATGCCTATTGCTTTTGCTTCAAGGGCAATGTCTCCGGCAGAGACAAATTATTTGCAACTTGTCCGAGAATTTCTAGCCATTATGTCTGGCATCAAGTCCTTCCATTTGTACCTTTTTGGGGTCTGCTCGAAATCCATGCAGATCATAAGCCTTTGCTCGGCTTAATGGTGGGGATGCGTGGTATTCGACAGATGTCATTACCCAGAATGCAATTATGGGCATTGATCTTGTCTGCCTGCTCTTACTCGATGAAGTATACTCCCAGAAAAGAACATGTGGTGGCAGACGCTTTAAGCAGATTGGTAGTGAGGACGCCATGTCCACCACTCCACCATTCAAAGTTGTCCATTTGTTACAAAGCCTGGAAAAAGCACTTATTAAAAGTCACCTCATTAGGCAGTAGACCGCCCAGGATCCTCTGCTGTCACAGATGAAACGAACACTAAAAGTCAGCTGGCTCCCCCTCCCTCCAGCTGAATTTCAACCATTCACAAATCGCCAACATGAACTGAGTGTACAGGATGGCTGCAGTTGTGTAGTAGATGCCCCCTCGCCCCTTTAAGACCGCAAGCATGCAGCGATCTGCCTGATGCCCATGTGGTGAGAATGAAGTCACTGGCAAGAAGCTCTATGTGAAGAACTTAAATGGACACCGATATTGAGACCATGATATATACCTGCTTGATATGTCAGCAGATGTAAAAAGCATTGTCAAAAGCACCCGTTATCCAATGGGCTTGGCCTGATTCCCTGTGGAAGCACATCCACATTGGTTATTTTGAACCATGCTGGGGTCACATGTTCCTGGTTCTCGTGGATGCCCATTGGAAGTGGATACAGGTGTTACCCACTAACTTGTCATGCTCCTCCTCAACTATCATCATTAAGCTACAGCTGGTCTTCACCACATTTGGTATTTCAGAAACGATCACATCTGACTATGGCCCAGCCCTCATAAATGCAGAACGTAAGGAGTTTGTCGAGAAGAATGGTATCAGGCTCCTGACAATGGCTCCATATCACACAGCAAGCAGTACAACTGGTTAAATGAGGCTTTTCCAAACAAAGGTGGGGTGGCTTAATGATGAAATCAAGTCATTTCCTTTTCCATTATCTGGTTACACCAAATGAACTTTGCTAACTGGATTAATGTTGAGTGCACTTTCTGCACCCGACTGGATCTCCTACAGCTGGCCATTCAGGGGCAGCCTTGCAGCAGGCAAGAGGCCATGAAACAAAGATATGGTCTGCATACCAGGCTGAAAAAGCTTTGGCCAGAGATGAATTCTACATGTGCATCTCGCAGGAAGAAAACTGATTACTGGCTGCCATCTGGCAGTATCACGGTCAAGCTGGCAGATGGATAACATTTGGATTATATCACCAGCAAACTGGCAGGGGACCATGGGAAGCTACAGAAGCGTTCCAGCAGATGAACCAATGGACCCTTCATCAAGAGAAGAGGAGATTTACAGCCCAGTGCCCTCAACATCAGCTAACCTGGAAGACACAGAGAGGGAAGCTACCACACCACCACCCCCCCACCCGGCTTTCTACAAAGGTGTGTCAGCCAGTTGACTGGAACAATTTTTCTCAGTTTTCCTCACTAAATCCCTTCCTCTGTGGTTCCCATCTACCGGGAGGAGGGATAAACCATATCCGATCAAGTGTGCGAATGTGGCAAATGTGCATGGGGCTGATTGATCATGCAATGAGTCAACTGGGCCTCCTATGCGAGGAAGGCTGTCTCTTTTTGCGCGGGCTTTCTAGTGCGCATGTTTTTGGCTTGGTGGGCCTGGTTCATCATTCCCACATTGCAAGTCGCCCAGCGTGTGGACTGACTAACGTGACTGCGCATTGTGCACCACTATTCCTGCTCCTTGTCTGACACTGACCGGAAGTCCTTGCGGTTGTAGAAGTCCCAGGCAGAGGCGTGGCACACAACCTCTCGGTCCTTTGGCTTCTCAATCATCGACTTATTCCAGAACTCGTTTGGCATCGGTTTGAGGCCAAGTGATCTGAAGAAATTGTCTGATTCCTCAAACATCTTTAAAGGAGTCCATTTCTGTTCAAGAAAGAATAAGGTGTTAAAGGTGATCAGGTCAGTGGTGCCTTCCCATCAGCTTGCTGGATGCCGACTCATAGGATTACTGGATGTACGATGTCCTGCTTCCAGGCCCTTTGTAAACAGCCCAAAGTACAGGCAGTGTTAGGTGACAGTCTAAGCTGCATCAAACATAAAACCAAGAACATACAACTGTAGCACATAGAGCAGGCCCACAATGTTGTGCCAAACTAATTAAGCCAATGACACCTAATTCCTGCAATACACATCAAAGTTGCTGGTGAACACAGCAGGCCAGGCAGCATCTATAGGAAGAGGTACAGTCGACGTTTCGGGCCGAGACCCTTCGTCAGGACCACCTAATTCCTTCTGTCTGCGCATGGTTCATATCCTTCTATTCTCTATACATTTAGGGTCCTATCTAAGAGCATCTAAAATGCCTACATCACATCAGACCTGGCTGTGCACTCAGCACACTCTGTGTTAAAAAAACTTGCCCCACCCATCTCCTTTGAATTTAAACCCTCTCACCTCAGAGGAATAGGCACTTTGTCCCTGGGAATAAGGCTGTCTACCACATCTATACCTCTTATTATCCTATAAACTTCTAACAAGTCTCCCCTCAGCCTCTGTACCTCCAGAGAAAAAAAACAACCCCAGTCTGTCCAATCTCTCCTTACAGCATTCTGGTGAACACAAGAGATTTTGCAGATGCCAGAAATCTGAGCAATGGACACAAAGTGCAGGAGGAACTCGGCAAGACATGCAGCATCTTTGGAGGGGAATATACTGTTGACATTTTGGACCGAGACCCTTCATCAGGACTGGAAAGGAAAGGACCTGTGTGGAGTAGCATTTGTCCCCACTAATGTCCCTGCTGGCACTTATCACCTGCCCATCACCTCCCTCTGATTCCCCACCTCCTTTCCTTTCTTCCATTGCCCATTGTCCTCCCATATCATATTCCTTCTTCTTCAGCCCTCTGCCCCTTCCACCTATCACCTCCTATCTTCTTACTTCACCCCAACCCCAATCCACCTTCCCCCTCACCTGGTTTCACCTATCACCTGCCAGCTTGTACTCCTTCCCCTCCCTCCCACCTTCTAATTCTGGCTTTGGCCCCCTTGTTTCCAGTCCTGGTGAAGGGTCTCGGCCCAAAACATCGACTGTTTATACCCCTCCATAGATGCTGCCTGACTCACTGAGTTCCTTCAGCATTTTTTTAGTGTATTTTTCCTGCAACAGCATGGGCTTGGAACTTGCTAAGCAGCCTCATGTGTGGCACCTTGTCAAAGGGCTTCTGAAAATCCAACCTCTTCTGCACCCTCTCCAAAACCCCTATGATCTTCCTGTAATGGAATGGCCAGAATTACAAATGGGATCTTTCCATGCATAGATTGTATTAAGATCTTGCCATGTGATTGGGTCGGGATTTCAGCATGCAGTAACTGCTTTGGGACTTCGTCTCATGCGATGGTTTGCAATTGGCCAGTCTGTGAGTGGATTTGGATCTCAGAGAGTGATTGGGATCTAACTGAGCATGGATCCAGTTGAGACCTCACCATACAGACGTTGCATTGTATGCAAACTCAGAATGCTAGCTTGGTTGGGATCCTACTATGCAGTGTTTGAATTGATACTGCACTGTGAGTTTCTCACTGTACAGGGATTGAACTTCACAGTGACTGTGCTGAGGATGGGTCAGGGTTTCACTGAATGTGTGTTGGATACCACCTCTATGAATGGATTGGATGTGGATCTCCCTGTATAGGGACTGCGTGGGATCCCTCTGCACAGGGGTTGTGTGGGATCTCTCTGCATAGGGACTGGGTTTGATCTTCTGCACAGAGATTGGTTCGGGACCTCTCTCTGTATTTAGATGGCCAGCTCAGCCGCAAGAACCGAGTTCAGATTATACTTTGTGCATTGGCTGGATTGGGATCTTACTGTGCTGAGTTGGAAAGGGGCTTCAAGGTGCAGAGTTTGGATTGGGGTCTTCCTGTAGGATTTGATTGGAATCCCGCTGTGCAGGTTTCCATTTGGGATTTTACAGTGCATAGTTTAGAGAGCGCCCTTGCTGGTCAGTGTATGGTTCAGGACTATTTGATTCGGTTGGTACCTCTCTGTGAAGGCGTTGGATTGGGTTCACACTGTGCATGTATACTCTGGGGCTTGTTTTATGAGCTCAGTGTGTGTGGGCTGATTTGGGATCTTACTTTGTCATTGCGAGACTGTGATCTTACTGTGCTGGGTTGGGCTGGGATGGAATGGGATCGCACTGTGTGCAGTGACTTGGCATTGCACTGTACAGACATAGAATTGGGTTAAGACTATGCAGTGGTTGGCTCCTGATCTGTCGGTGCTGAAGTTGGAGACGATCTTACTCCATGTTGGATTGGGATCTCACTGTGCATTTTTAGGTTGGGATCTTACTGTGCAGGTGTCTCAGAGTAGGTGGATAGTGATCACTGGCACCCAAGGGTCATACTGCAGTCAGTTTGTTGCTTTATTGTGATCACATATTACAGACAGCAACGCACTCCCTCCAGCAGGCAGAGTGAAACACCCGAATCAGACCAACCTTCTCAATCATTGCAGGCGTGGCATCAACATGGCTGGCACTGGGATAGGGCGTTAGCAGCTTGTAGATATTACTCCATGACTGGGCCCACATGTTACCTAATGGTGCAGGGAGATTACATTAATCACAAATAGTACCCAGAAAGTCTCACCATGCATCCGTTCAAGATATCTGTTTATCAGCATAGAACGTTGGCAGTCACCGTCATGGAGCCAGCGTTGCCTCCTGCCCTGTCACGGAGGTACTGGCATAGCGAACGCTTGCCAGGGAGTTGAGAGTTGGCTGCTGCAGGTCTTTCTCATGAGCTGTAATCCTCATTTCTTTTCTCAGTATAGTCCTGAAGCTGTGCTCCATTGCCCTATGGCTGTAATGTATTGAGATCCAGCACGGAGCAGGCCGTTCTGGACTTCTGAGCTGGGCGACCCAGCATCCTCTAATTTAACCCTAGCCTAATCACAGGACAATTTACAGTGACCAATTAACCAACCAACTGGTACGTCTTTGGCCTGTGGGAGGAAACTGGGGCCCCCGGAGGAAACCCAAGCAGTCACGGGGAGATCGTACAAACGCCTTACAGGCAGCAGCTGGAATCGAACCCATGCCACTGGTGCTGCAAACCGTTGTGCCAACCAGTTTAAACTATTAAACCAACTGGCAGTAAAGCAGTCAAAAGTACCCCCTAGGGCCCCTTCAGCAGACAATCCACCAGTAAAGACTGTGTTATGTATTTAATTAAACTGGACTTTGGGAAACTGAAACAAAGCAGGGAATGTTAGACATCTTCAGAAGGTTGGCCTGCATTGTTGAATAGTTCCAGCACCTTTTACCTTTCACAGAGTGATAGAGAAGTTACGAGGGTGACCTTCAGCCTATCATGTCTGGGCTGACTGAAAACAAACTACTCCTCTGAAGACTACCTTCCAGCACAGACTGGATGTCATCCCTGCAGGCTGCTGCTTTTCAGGTACACATCCCAGCATGGGTTTTGACCCCACCTACACAGGAAATTTATCTGTAATATTTATTCTGAATAGAATCAGAGTCCTTGAGTTTTACAGCACAAATAGACCCTTCAGTCCAGTACATCCATCTTGACCTTTATTCCCATCTGCGTATATCCCTTTTGCCTGCAGTATTTTTTAAGTTTCATTTTTTTATTTAGAGATACAGCACAATAACAAGCAAGTCTAGTCCAATGTGTCTGCACTGCCCAATTACACCCATGTGATCGAGTAATCTAGGAACCGGTACATTTTTGGACTGTGGGAGGAAACTGGAGCACCTGGAGGAAACACACACGGTCACAGGGAGAATGTACAAACTCCTTACAGACAACGACGGGAATTGAACCTGGGTTTGCTGGTGGTGTAATAGTGTTACACTACCAAGCTGCTCCTAAATTATATCCCTCATGCACCTCAATTAGTTTGCCCCTCAGCTTGATCTGTTCCACAGAAAACAACCCTGGTCTATCAGAACACAGTCCTTGTAAGCCCAGTGAATTCCCTCCCCAATCTCTCCTGTGCAATCACATCATTCCTCTGTTTTTCTGACCAGACTACAGAGGGCGAGAGGGCATACAGGAATGAGATACACCAGATGGTTGAGTGGTGTCACAGCAACAACCTGGCACTCAATGTCAGTAAGACGAAAGAGCTGATTGTGGACTTCAGGAAGGGTAAGATGAAGGAACACATACCATTCCTCATAGAGGGATCAGAAGTGGAGAGAGTGAGCAATTTCAAGCTGCTGGGTGTCAAGATCTCTGAGGGTCTAACCTGGTCCCATATTGATGCAGCTATAGAGAAGGCAAGACAGTGGCTATATTTCATTAGGAATTTGAGGAGTTTGGTTTTGTCACCTAACATACTCGACAACTTCTATAGATATACCGTGGAGAGCATTCTGACAGGCTGCATCACTGCCTGGTATGGGGGGGGGGGCACTGCACAGGATCAAAATAAGCTGGAGAGAGTTGTAAATTTAGTCAGCTCCATCTTGGGCACTAGCCTCTGTAGTACCCAAAACATCTTCAGGGAGCAGTGCCTCAGAAAGGCAGCGTCCATTATTAAGGACCCCCAGCACCTAGGACATGCCCTTTTCTCACTGTTACCATCAGGACGGAGGTACAGAAGCCTGAAGGCACACGCTCAGCGATTCAGGAACAACTTCTTCCCCTCTGCCATCTGATTCCTAAATGGACATTGAACCTATGAACACTATCTCACTACATTTTTATTTCTGTTTTTACACTACTTATTTTAAGTTAGCAATTTAATATACATATATATTTACTGTAATTCACTTTTTCTATTTTTATCATGTATTGCTTTGTACCGCTGCTGCAAAGTTAAGAAATTTCATGACATTTGCTGGTGATACTAAATCAGATTGTGATTCTGATTCCGCAGTGCTTGACCTGTGGTATACAATAACTGAATCTCCGTCCAATGGCCACAAACCTAAGCTGGCCACCCTTGCCACCCCAACTTCTCTCTGGGCACTGTGGCCTAAATTTTGGTTGTTGTTTGCGGTGTGGCTTTGAAGCGTGTTGTGTCCTTGGGAGCACCGGCAGGAACCTCAACAGGCACAAGAATTGAGTCTTGTGTTACCAGCAGGATGTACACCAGCTGAGCTCCCTTCTTCACCAGGACTGCCATTTTTAGGATGACCAGAAAGGATGGAAGGGAAGGGTGATCGGGGTAGGTGGAGAGGTTGTGGGTTCAAAGAGCACCACACCAAAGAGGTGGTGTGGTGGCATTAGGTCATTGCCAGGGGAGGATGAATGGAGTTGGGAGGCTTTCCTTGTAGGGAGGCAGAATGGGAACTCCAGTTGATGGGGGTGGGAGTGGAGTTGGCAGTTTCTGTTTGTTTGGGTGTCAGGGGTACACTGGGGGTGGGGGAGGGGATTAGCGTGGAGGCTTTTCTGAGCTGTCAGTGGGTGGGAATAGGGTCTGGGGGTGCTCAGATGGTGCAGTGGGGGCAGTATTGGGAAGGATCTTTCATTAGTCAGAGTAGTGGGATGGGGACCAGGGGCATTTGAATCGGTAGAAGATTGGATGAGGGAAGTTGGACTGAGGCCTCCATTTGGAGCCGAGGGGGTGGAGTTGGTGGCATCTCTAACTGATTGAGAGGAGGTGGATAGTTGGTGGGATGGTTGTATTTTCCAATGGGGATCTCTCTTTTCATTTCAAACCCCAAATCTTCACTACCTAGCTCACAATGAACACTCTCAGCCACCTCCTGTATCCTTGAAGGTATGTCCTATCTATCCTGCAACTGCGGGCAGGTTGACAAGAGCTGCAGGGAATTGTTTAAACTAATACGGCAGGGTGATGGGGAATCAGGATGATAGAGCTGAGGATGAGCCAGCAGGTTTACAAGTAGATGATGGGTGTAACATGAACGTAAGGAAGGACAAGCCAATGATTGGGTACAAATGCAGACAGAGCAAAGAGTTAAATTGTACCACAGAGGCAAAATTCAAAAGGGCGAGGAATGCAGGACTGAAGGTGTTGTATTTAAATGCGCGTAGCATTCAGAATAAGGTGGATGAACTCACGGCACAATTAGAGATTGGTCGGTATGATGTTGTGGGCATCACTGAGTTGTGGCTGAAAGAAGATCATAGTTGGGAGCTTAACATCAAAGGATATACTTTGTATTGAAAGGACAGGCAGGAAGGCATAGGCGGTGGTATGGCTCTGTTGGTAAGAGATGGAATTACATAGATAGAAAGAGGTGACAGAGGGTCAGAGAATGTTGAATCTTTGTGGGTGGAGTTAAGAAACTACAAGGGTAGAAAAACCATTATGGGAATCATACTTAGGCCTCCAAATAGTAGCCAAGATGTGGGGTTGAGATTGTAAAGGGAGCTGGAAAAGGCATGTAATAAGTGTAATGACACAATTGTAATGGGGGGACTTCAATACGCAAGGAGATTAGGAAAATCAGGTTGGTGTCAGATTGCAAGAGAAGAAATTTGTTGAATTCCTACGAGATGGCTTTTTAGAGCAGCTTGTGCTTGAGCTCACTCGAGGAAAGGCTATCTTAGATTGGGTGTTGTGTAATAAAACAGGTCTTATTAGGAAGCTTAATGTAAAGGAATCTTTAGGAGGCAGTGATCATAATATGATTAAATTCATACTGTAATTTGAGAGGGAGAAGCATAAGTCACATGTATCAGTATCGCAATGAAATAAAGTGAATTACAGAGGCATGAGAGAGGAGCTTGCCCAGGTGGATTAGAGGAGAATACTGGTGGGGATGATGGCAGAGCAGAGGTGGCTGAAGTTTCTGGGAATAGTTCACAAGGTGCAGGATAGATATGTCCCATGGAGGAAGAAGTTCTCATATTGCAGCAGTAGGAAACCATGACAAACAAGGGAAGTTAAGGACTGCATAAAAGCCAAGGAAATGACATATAAGGTAGCAAAAGTGAGTGGGAAGTTGGACAATTGGGAAGTTTTTAACATCCAACCAAAGGCAACTAAAAAAGCTATAAGAAGGGAAAAGATGAAATACGGAATCAGGTTTATTATCACCGGCATGTGACGTGAAATTTGTTAACTTGGCATCAGCAGTTCAATGCAATACATAATCTAGAAGAAGAGGGGGAAAAAATTAGTAAATCAATTGCAGTATATGTATATTGAATAGATTAAAAATCATGCAAAAAAACCAGAAATAATATATATTCAAAAATTGAGGTAGTGTCCAAGGGTTCAATGTCCATTTAGGAATCGGATGGCAGAGGGGAAGAAGCTGTTCCTGAATCACTGAGTGTGTGCCTTCAGGCTTCTGTACCTCCTACCTGATGGTAACAGTGAGAAAAGGGCATTCCCTGGGTGCTGGATGTCCTTAATAATGGACGCTGCCTTTCTGAGACACTGCTCCTTGAAGATGTCCTGGGTACGTTGTAGACTGGTACCCAAGATGGAGCTGACTAGATTTATAACGCTCTCGCAGTAGCCCCCCATTCCAGACAGTGAAGCAGCTTGTCAGAATGCTCTCCACGGTACATCTATAGAAGTTTTTGAGTGTATTTGTTGACATGCCAAATCTCTTCAAATTCCTAATGAAGTATAGTCACTGTCTTGCCTTCTTTATAACTGCATCAATATGTTGGGACCAGGATAGGTCCTCAGAGATCATGACACCCAGTGCTCACTCTCTCCACTTCTGATCCCTCTATGAGGATTGGTATGTGTTCCTTCATCTTACCCTTCCTGAAGTCCACAATCAGCTCTTTCGTCTTACTGACGTTGAGTGCCAGGTTGTTGCTGCGGCACCACTCCACTAGTTGGCATATCTCACTCCTGTATGCCCTCTCGTCTCCATCTGAGATTTGAGGGCAGACTAGTCAATAATATAAAGTAGGATACCAAAAGTTTTTTTCAGTTATATAAAGAGTAAAAAAAGGAGGTTAGAGTTGATATTAGACCACTGGAAAATGATGCAGATGAGGTAGTAATGGGGAACAAAGAAATGGCAGATGGACTGAATACGTACTTTGCATCTATCTTCACTGTAGAAGACACTAGCAGTGTGCCAGGGGTCTGTGAGTGTCAGGGAGAGGAGTGAGTGCCATTGTTATTCATCCATTCAGGTGCTTGCCGTTCGGCTTGGGTGATCATGTTCCTCCATCCATCATGGTCCCTGACCCTCTGAATTGTAGTTTTTGCCTCCCCTGTTTCTAACCATGATGTTATTCCATCTGTCATTTTCATTCTCTGCCTGCCTCTGCTTCTTTTTCCTTCCAGCTTTCCAGTTCTAACTAAATGTTCTAATGTCTCTCTCCATATAATATGTCCGAAGAATTTTGATTGTTGTTTTCTGATTTTTTTTAAGTAATGTACGTTTTGTTTTTCTTCTCTGTAGAACTTCTTCATTGGTTATCCTGTCCGTATATGATATGCATAGCATTCTTCTGAGGAGCCACATCTCTGCTGCATTGATTCTTTTCTCCATTGCATTTGTGATGGTCCATGACTCACAGCCATACATCAATATCGGAAGAATGTAGCAGCTGAGAGCTCTAAGGCAGATGTCAATTGCTATTTTTTTGTTCTTTAGGATGTTTCTCATTTCTGTAAATGCTATTCTTGCCATTGCTATTCTTGCTTTTATGTCTGTTTCGCATTTGTCATCAGATGTTACCCATGGTCCAAGGTACTTGAAGTAATGAACTTGTTTCAGGATTTCATTTCCCAATATGATCCAACAGTTTGGGATATCAGGTTTCTTTGATATTACCATTATTTCAGTTTTCTTTTGTTTAAGGTTAGGCCAAGTCTTTTGCTCTCTGTGTTGATGGTAGATACTAGTTTCTGTAAATTTACTTCACTGTTTGCTATCAGTACTGTATCATCTGCATAACGGAGGTCGTTGATATTGTATCCTCCTATACTTATTCCAGGTGGGTCTTGTATAGTTCTCATGATGCTTTCGCTGTACAGGGAGAACGGGTCTGGTGATAGAACACAACCCTGTCTGACTCCTCGCTTTATTGGCTGATAGTCACCAATCTCGTTGTCTATCCGTATTGCTGCACTTTGTTGCCAGTAGAGATTCCTGATTATTCTTAGATCTTTTCTGTCGATATTAATACCTTTAAGCGTTTTCATGATGACTTGGTGTTTCACTGTGTCAAAGGCTTTTGTGTAGTCAATGAAACAGAAGTATAGGTCTTGTTGTACTTCTGTTGACCTTTCGATAATACTCCCGAGAATATAAGTGGCGTTTGATTCTCCCTTGCCCTCGACAAAGCTGCACTGTTCTTCACTGATCTCTGGTTTAATTTTGTTTCTTATTCTGAGCATGATGATTCTAAGTAGAATTTTTGTGAGGTGGCTCATTAAACTAATTGTTCTGTGTTGTCCACACTCTGTTGCACCTGGTTTCTTTGGTGGTGCAATGAATACTGTCTTTAAAAGATCTTCTGGTACTTTGCCACTGTTGCATGTTCTATTCAATAAGATTGTTAATTTCTCTACACCAAAATCTTCTAGCGCTTCATACAGTTCAACCGGAATGTTATCTGGTCCTGATGATTTCCCCTTTCGCATTTTCTTCATAGCATGTTCCACTTCTTCTTTCAGTATTGCTGGGCCCTTGTTGTTGTTGCCAATATCAAAGTTGTCCTCTTGGTCTTTGTCGTCGTATAGGTCTTTGATGTATTCTGACCATCTTTGCCTTATTTTTCCTTTTTCCATAATTGTAGAGCCGTCTTTTGCTTTTATACGTCCTGTTGTTGCCCCGCTTTTCCTCCGATTTGTGACCTCTTTGATCCCGTCATGCATACGTTTGCTGTTGTTGGTCTTCTGCAATTGTTCTATTAACTCACATTTGTCCTTAAGCCACTTTTCTTTTGCGTCCTTGCACTTGGTTGTTATCTGTGCATGCAAGGATACGTAGGCTTTTTCATTTTCCTTACATTTTCTTCCTTGTTCCTTAAGATTCAGAATTTCTTCTGTCATCCATTTCTTTTTAGCTTTTTTCTGTTGTTTGGGAATCACCTCTTGTGCTGCTTGTGTTATGCTGTCTCTGAGGTTTTCCCATTGCTGTTCTATAATAGTGATGTTTTGTAGAGCCTCGAATTTGTTCTTCACTGTTATTTGGAATTCATTTTTGATGTCACTGTTTTTTTCTCAAAAGTCCCAAATTCAGCTTTGGCTCTACTCTTGGTCTTTTAAGCTTACTGAGTCTCAGGTACATCACGATGATTATTGGTACGTGATCACTGTAGCAGTCTGCACCCGGATATGTTTCGCATGATTTCAGAGCATTTCTATACCTATATCTATTGTTATTACAAAGGAAAAAGTGCTCAGCAAACTCAAAGGTGGATAAGTCACCTGGACTACATCCCAGAGTCCTGAGAGAGGTTGCTGAAGAGATAATGGATGCTTTGGTCATGATCTTTCAAGAATCACTTAATTCTGGCATGATCTCGGAGGACTGGAAGATTGCAGATGGGGTACTTGGAGACTAACGATAAAATAAGTCAAAGTCAGCATGGTTTCTGTAAAGGGAAATCTTGTCTGCCAAATCTAGTAAGAACTCTTTGAGGACATAACAAGCAGGGTGGACTAAGGAGAAGCAGTGGATGTCATTTACTTGGGTTTTCAGAAGGCATTTCATAAGGTGCCACACATGAGTCTGCTTAACAAGATACAATTCTATGGCGTTACAGGAAAGTTACTGGCATAGATAGCAGAATGGCTGACAGACAGGAGGCAACAAGTGGGAATAAAGGGGGTCTTTTCTGGTTGGCTGCCAGTAGCTAGCGGTGTTCCTCAGGGGTCAGTATTGGGACCGTTGCTTTTCACATTGTTTGTCAATGATTTGGATAATGGAATTGATGGCTTTGTGGCAACGTTGCAGATGATACAAGGGTAGGTAGAGGGGTGGGTAGTGCTGAGGAAGCAATGCGATTACATCAGGATTTAGACAAATTGGAAGAATGAGCAGGAAACAGTGTTGGGAAATGTATGATAATGCATTTTGGTAAAAGGAACAATAGTACAGACTGTTATCTAAATGGGGAGAAGGTTCAAACGCCAGAGGTGCAGAAGGACTTAGGAGTCCTTGTTCAAGACTCCCAGAAGGTTAATTTACAGATTGAGTCTGTGGTAAAGAAGGGAAACGCACTGTTGACATTTATTTCAAGGGGAATAGAATATAAAAGCAAGGAGATAATGCTGAGGCTTTCTCAGGCACTAGTCAGGCCGCACTTGGAGTATTGTCAACAGTTTTGGGCCCTGTATCTTAGAAAGGATGTGTTGTCATTGGAGAGAGTCCAGAGGAGGTTCACAAGGATGATTCTGAGAATGAAGGGGTTAACATATGAGGAGCGTTTGGCAGCTTTGGGCCTGTACTCACTGGAATTTAGAAAAATGCGTGTGGGGGTGGGGGGGGTAGATCTCATTGAAAGCTACCAAATGTTGAAAGGACTAGAAAGGGTGGATGTGGAGAGGATGTTTCCTCTGGTGGGGGTATCCAGAACTAGAGGGAACAGCCTCAAAATTAAGGGGTGACCCTTTAGAACAGAGATGAGGAGGAATTTCTTTTAGTCAGAGAGTAGTAAATCTGTATAATGTTCTGCCACAGACAGCTGTGGAAGCCAAGTATGTGTGTATATTTAAGGTGGATGTTGATCATTTCCTGATCGGTCAGGGCATCAAAGGATATGGCGAGAAGGCAGGTATATGGGGTTGAGTGCGATCTGGGATCAGCCATGATGGAATGGCGGAGCAGAATTGATGGGCCGAATGGCCTAATTCTGCTCCTATGTTTTGTGGTCTTATGGTGTCTCAACCACTCTGTTCGGAGGTCCAACCCACTGGCAGCACAGGAGCAATGCTAATTAAAATTCAATACTGACTCACTTGGGTAGGGTTAAGATGAAGCACGCATGGGAGTCCTTCCAGGACTCTGGATGAACAACGAAACCTGCTTTGAATTGCCCTCATTATACACCCCAACGATACTGAGGATTCAAAGTAATTACTACATAATGCAAAAACCGATCTTACCCAAGAGGTGGGCTGGGATTGGGCCCTTCAGGTTAATGTACTTGTCTCCATATTTCTTGTATAATGCTCTTCTGACATAGGCATGTAGGTTTTGGTACAAGGGTTGCAGCTCTTTGTAAATTTTCTCCAAATCTTGTTCAAAGTTCTTGGATTCATAAACGGACCTCCATTGTTCCCCTGTGTCAGCATAGCCTGGTAAAAAAAGAACAGAACGAAAAACAAAATCACGACCATATCACTCAGTAAAACACACTATAAATCAGCTCATAGAAATGGGGCACTCTGAACGATGCGTGGATGGGATGGCATGGTGGGTTTTGCAAAGGCAATAAATTTTTCTGCCAGCTCCATACTAGGATTGGACTTAAAGCATCGACTTACATTGGTGCATAATTGTTTCCGATAGTGGGAGAGTCTAGGTCCAGAGGGTACCGCCCCAGAATAGAGGGATATCCATTTAGAATGGACATGAGGAAAAATCTCTTTTGCCAGAGGGCGGTGAATCTGTGGAATTCATTGCCACAGGTGACTTTGGAGACCAAGTCATTAGGCATATTTAAGGTGGAGGGTAATAGGTTCTTAATTAATCAGGGCATGAATGGATACAGGGAAAAAGCAGGAAAATGGAGTTGAGAGGGATAGTAAATCAGCCATGATGGAATGGCAGAGCAGATTCGATGAACCGAATAGCTGAATTCTGCTCCAATGTCTTATGGTAATTTCACAATACTAGAGGATGGATTTATTAGAAATCGATGGCATCACTCAATATCAGCAAGACCAAGGAGATAATTATTGATTTCTGGAGGTCCATGAGCCAGTTCTCATCAGGGGATTAGAGGTGGAGACAGTTGGAAACTCTAAATTTCTTGGTGTTATCAGTTTGAAGGATCTGTCCTGTGTCTAGCACATAAGTGCCATTACGAAGAAAGCACAGCAATGTCTCTACTTTCCTAGATGTTTGTAAAGATTTGGCATGACATCAAGAACTTCAATGAACTTCTATAACTATGTCGTGGAGTGTATATTGACTGGTGCATCGTAGCCTGGTATGGAAACACCAATGCCCTTGTACAGAAAAGCCTACAAAAAGTAGTGGATACAACCCAGATCACAGGCAAAGCCCTCCCCACCATTGAGCACATCTACACAGAGCGCTGTCACAGGAAAGCACCAGCCTGGTCATGCTCCCTTCTTGCCGCTGCCATCAGGAAGAATGTGCAGGAGCCTCAGTCCTTTTGGGTGTGGTCTTTCATTGATTTGATTGTGTTTCTTGTATTTACTGTGATTTCCCACAAGAAAATGAAGTTTATGGCTGTACTAGACAACCGGGTGAGCCGTTGGGGCACCCTTTGGGAGAAAGGTAGTGCAGTGCGATGTGATGTGCTTTGGAAATTAAAGAAGAAAAACTCAGTGTATTAAAGAAGAAAGACATGTAGCAAGACAAATATAGCTCCTCCTTGTTTAACGAAGGACATTTTTGATGACAACATTTCTGGTTGATCTGCCACCCTTCAAGAATACTCAAACGTTTTCATTTCTTTTTCCCCGGCTTAAAGCCACATACAGCTGACCATGCTGGAATACCGGTTTCTCCAGATAAATCAGCACATTCTCCATGGTTTGGCCTTGTACCTTATGTATAGTCACAGCAAAGCATGACTGTATCGGGAACTGGCTCCGCTGAAGAGGGACATCTTCCCCTTCTGATAAACTGAGAGTAATTCTTGGGATCATGACAATGTCATTTTTGAATGCACCAATGTTCATCTTTGCTACGATGAGATTGCCGTGCAGTTCTTCCACCATCATTCGCGTTCCATGGCAAAGCCTTGGTGGATCCAAGTTCCTCATTGAAATGATGGGAGATTCCCTCTTCAATTCCAGTTTATGTGGTGGCAATCCAGAGAGTTTGACCGAATCAAGGAATTCAGTAGGAAAATGAGTGGCATTAGCTCCTTCACTTACGGCATTGAAGAAGCAGTATCCTTTCATGATTCCAGGGAAGTGTCTAATGCATGTGAAGTTTATTTTTCGCATCATTTCATTAAGAGGAACCAAGATCGAATTCCTGGAGAGGAGTTCTGCAGGATTGTCAAATATCGGGTAGATGAAATCAATGCATTCTTCCATAGTCGATGCTGGCAGAATCATATCTTCAGGTAATTTGATTTCATTGTTATTATTTTTCTCAATCTTGTCTTCTCCAACATCCAATAAGAACTGAGAATATCGTCCTTCTCCCTCACTCAGTCGCATGTTTCTCTTCAATTGAAACCTGATGAAGCTTCTCCATAAGTATGATATTTTAATGCATGAATTCTACACATCAGCATCATTTCCGCGTTTCACAACTGCTAGAAGCTGACGGAAGTCACCACAGCAAATGGTTAAAGTACCCCCGAAGGCCTCATTCTTGCCGCATACATCATGAAGAATGCGGTCCACGGCTTCAAAGCTCTCCCTCCTAATCATGGGGCACTCATCCCAGACAATAAGCTTCGCATTTTGGAGTAAATTTGCAGTATTGGTGTTTTTATCGATGTTACAAAGGGCATCCTCATTGACTTTGAGGGGTATTTTGAATCGTGAACGCGTTGTCCTGCCACCAGGCACCTCTGTCTTTTCCTCTCTCCTCCTCCTTCTCTGCCTGTTTTTGTCATTCTGGAGACACGCAGCCCTTTCATCCTTCATCTCTTCATCTCTTCTACCATTTGTTCTTTCTCTCTGATCCTGGAGTTGTGCAGCCCTGGCCTGATCCGATTCCTGTTCTCTCCTCCGCCTGTGCCTATTGTTGTCATTTTGGAGACGTGCATGCCTGTCCTCCTCTGTCTCGTTTCTCTCATCTTTTTTGTCCTGACTCTTTGATCCTGAAGTTGTGCGGCCCTGGCCTCATCCGATTGTTGTTCTCTCCCTCCCCTTGCCGCTTCCCGACGATGTTTGGTGTCATCTCTTGACCATAATGTCCCCCTTCTCTTTCCACGTGACATTAGGCTATCCATATATTTTTACCCTAATGCTTGATAGAAGATAGGAAGCAGTAACACCAAAGCCTCCAAGATGCTGTTGTTTCTTGATGATGTGGTTGGTGCTCTCCTAAATGGATGTGATAACCCTGCCCTTTTGCTGCGGTTGGTGTGGCTGCTGTGAGCATCGTGAGGCGTGGCTGAGGCTGGCCGTGCGCATTCGTCGGGCTGTGGCGCCCCGATCTCCATGATGGTCGATCAGGTCTCGGGTGAAAGGCAGCCTGTTGATTTTTGGGGAATGAGCAATTTTATACAAATATATAACCCTGAGCTTTGCCTGCATTCTGTAAGTTAGCGCATTTTAATTCAATTTAGGCAAAAAAAGTGCCGCTGTAATGCACTGTTTGTGCTAGTTGAAGGTCACAAACAGACAGACAGACAGAGCATGAGAGTTTTAGTAGTATATAGATATGGGTGACATATATGTACCTTGATAATGAATTTTTTTTTGAACTTTGCTGCCCCTGCTCTGGGAGTGTGTAACAGGAAAATGTAGAGGGACTTATACAAGAATTGTCCCTTATCTGTGAGTGTGTGATGGGATAGTGTAGATGGAGCTCTACTCTGTGTACAACCTGTCTATTTGGGATACCCCCAGCCACTATTTTGTATATTTTTTGCCTTAACGTTGTTTTAAAAATAATTTTATTTGCACATTTCAAATTAAAGTATTATCCTCCTTGTCCAGGAAGAGAAACCCAGTCCCTGCAGAACCTATATGTCAGATCTGTGCTATACCTGTCCTTGGAGAGTTTGATATAATCGTGATTAATCAGATCCAAACATAAGATGATAGAACAAACTTTAGCAGTTTACATGATCTGTGTTGCACTACATTTATGGGCAGAAGGCAAAGTCAGATAGATAAACACATTTCAAATTAAAATATTAGCCTCCTTGCCTAATCATTAAAGTCTGTCTTGACAAAGGAACTAAAGTAACTAAAACCCCTCGGGGCCTCACCATTAAGTGTTGCTGCCTTGTTGCTTAGTTTCACATATCTCTTGAAGTTGTCCCTCATTTTCTTTCCTGAAGCATCTCTCCATCCTTTCCAGGCAAACAGCAGCTCATTGTAGTCATCTGAGTTGGCCATGATATCTGTCAGATCTGTGGATGACAAAAGAGTGTGACCATCAGGAGCAGCTCAGCACCTACTGCTGTTTCATAGAAACATAGAAACCCTACAGCACAATACAGGCCCTTTGGCCCACAATGCTGTGCTGTACATGTCCTTACTTTAGAAATTACCTAGGGTTATCAATAGCCCTCTATTTTTCTGAGCTCCATCTACCTATCCAGGAGTCTCTTAAAAGACCCTATCGTATCCACCTCCACCACCGTTGCTGGCAGTCCATTCCATGCACTCACCACTCTCTGCGTAAAAAACCTACCCCTGACATCTCCTCTGTACCTTCTTCCAAGCACCTTAAAACTGTGCCCTCTCGTGCTAGCCATTCCAGCCCTGGGAAAAAGCCTCTGACTATCCACATGATCAATGCCTCTCATCTTTTACTGAAAACTTTTTCTCTCTCTCTTATTTGCACTGGACCCTTGGTTCTCCAGTGTTCTAGGAAATTTTTTATATATTTCCATGAAGACAAGGAAAAATTATTCCTTTGCCATTTCTTTATTCTTCAAAATAAAGTGTTTCTACTCTGTCTAGAGGACCTCCATTTGCCCTTGGTTGTTCATATCCATTTACATACTCATTATAACCTCGTTCTAGGATTCTTGTCAGTTTCCATTTCCCCTTTCTCATCAATTTCCTGTTGAATTAACAATCACTTCCAATTTTCAAGTTTATTGTTTTGTTTTGGAAAACCTTTAAAGATCTTCTGCTTAGATGTTAAAATACCTCTAACATCTCTTGTTGCCAATGGTTGAATCACCTTTCTTGTATTTTCAATTTTGTATTATGTATTTAAATACTACCCATTGCCTGCCCACAGTTAGACCCTTCAGTGGACTTCCCCAATCTACCATAGCCAACCTGCTTCTTATATCTGATTGGATTACTCTGACTAAACCAATAAAACTTAACAAAAAATTTCATCATATATGGCCATTCTTTTCTAATAGGCACCTTTGCATGAAGAGTATTAATGTTCACTTTTTCATGGACCCTATACTACATCAAAAATAACCTGCTTCCTTGACAGTTCCTCCACAGACTGATCTAGAAATCCACTTCATGTACATTCCAGGAATTTCTCCTTTAGTCTAATTTGATGAACTCAGTTTCAACGCCAGTTGGAGTCCCCCATGATTTCTGTATTATCCTTGTTACATGCAGCTCTGGTTTACTGCTCAATACTATCTTTTACATCACAACTACTACATGAAGGCCTATAATCACCCCCATTAACATTTTCTGCCCCTGCTGTGTTTTCAATCACTACCCAGCTAATTCTACTTCCACATCCTGGTCTGCCAAGCTAAGACCTTTTCTAACTACTGTAATGATGTTAGCAACTCTACCTCCTTTTGCTTTTCCTTCCCAAATGTTGAAAGCCCAGGGGAGATTGGTGTGTGTGTGTGCACGTGCGCGCATCCAACAAGCACACTTCTACTGTGAGCATCCTCCCTTGTTCTGTACAACTCTTGTGCACTCCCTGGTGTGTGCAATCCCTGGGCATGTGCTACTTCAGCTCTTGATCTATGCATGCCCTTCCTCTGTGATTTCCTCCTGTGAGCTCACTCAGCATGCATGCTTTCTTGTTTGTCTGGTGTACTGTTGTCCAAATGCAGCCCTGCTGATGTACTTTCTATCAAGCAAACCCATCCTTAACTTACCACAGTGTAGCACACTCACTCTGTACAAGAATAGTGCCAGACATTCACTCTAAGCTGTAAAAATAGTGTTGCACACTCACATTCATCTGTACAACTGGAATGGTGTTGCACACTCACTCTGTATATCTGCAATAATGTTGCAAACTCACTGTGTAGATGTGGAATGATATTGCACATTCAATCTCTATAACTGGAATGCTCTGCACTACAGGATTGAAATTTCTCTAGTACTTGGACTGTGTTTAGTTAATGTGTGAGAAAGTTGGTGAAACTATCCCACTGCAGGCTGTAACTTACCGGGTTCCAGAGGGTAACAGGTCCCATTCTTCCTGCATACTTTAGCAACACTGTAGGCGGTCTCCAAATCAGACAAGACATTTTTGTACTGGAAAGAAAAAATAAAGTCACTGGAAAATCAGAATCAGGTTTAATATCACCGGCATAGGTTGTGAAATTTGTTAACTTTACGGCAGCGGTACAATGCAATACATGATAATAGAGAAAAAATGGAGTTACATTAAATATATGTCTATTAAATAGTGAAGTTAAAATAAGCAGTGCAAAATAACAGAAATAAAAATTAGTGAGGTAGTGTTCACAGGTTCAATGTCCATTTAGGAATCAGATGGCAGAGGGAAAGAAGCTGTTCCTGAATCATTGAGTGTGTGTCTTCAGGCTTCTGTATCTCCTACCTGATGGTAACGGTGAGAAAAGGGCATGCCCTGGGTGGTGGGGTTCTTAGTAATGGACGTTGCCTTTCTGAGGCACCGCTCCCTGAAGATGTCCTGGATACTGTGAAGGCTGGTGCCCATGATGGAGTTGACTAATTTTATAAGATTTTACAAGTTTCTGTAACTTATTTCAATCTTGTGCAGTAGCCCACCCCCCCCCATACCAGACAGTGATGCAGCCAGTCACAATGCTCTCCACAGTACATTTGTAGAAGTTTTTGAGTGTTTTAGGTGACAAACTAAATCTCTTTAAACTCCTAATGAAATATAGCCACTGTCTTGCCTTCTTTATACCTGCATAAAAATGTTACGTCCAGGTTAGGTCCTCAGAGATATTGATACCCAGGAACTTGAAATTGCTCCCTCTCTTTACTTCTGATCCATCTGTGAGGATTGGTATGTGTTCCCTCAAAATAAAACATGAAAATGATTCCAGGATAGAATAGCTTGTCATATGAAGAGTGTTTGATGGTTCTGGGGCTCCATTCAATGGAATTCAGAAGAATGGGGGTGGGGGGAGGTGACCTCATTGAAACCTATGGAATGGTGAAAGGCCTTGATAGAGTTGGATGTGGAGAGGATGTTTCCTATTGTGGGGGAGTCCAAGACCAGAGGATACAGCCTCAGAATAGAGGGGCATCCTTTTAGAATGAGGATGATGAGGAAGAGTTTCTTTAGCCAGAGAGTGGTGAATCTATGAAATTCTTTGCCACAGGCAGCTGTGGAGGCCAAGTCTTTATGTATATGGAAGTAACATATCTCCCCATGGGAATGGACATAACACACTGTTTCCCAGGTGCATCCTCTGCCAGCCCTGACTCTCTGAGATCTCCTTATCTCATCTTCAGCTTCAACCACTCCTTGTGACCCCTCCTGTCTACTAGAGGGTGCCTCCCCTTGTCTATCACTTGTGTCGTCCGACGGCTCAGATCCCCCTGCTCCATGACTGAACATAACTTCCTTCAGTTTAAGCAGGTGCTGCTGAACATCTTCAACCTGGGCTGGTGCTAACTGGTGAGGCCTCTCTCGGAAAGGGACATGTTCGGTCCCTCTAATAGTGTGGCAAGTACTTTTGGAGCAACCAATATCAGACTCGTCAGTAGAAAAAGCAGCTTTGCGTTCCAACATCTTCTCTCCTGTTTCCCCAGGAAATCTAGACACTACCATCACAGGAAGAAGAGGGGCGATTGGCACCACACGTGTGAGGGTAACCTCTATTCCTGAGGTGTTCCTGACAATCACTCTCATCCTGTTTGCATAGACAGCTGAAGCTTTCTGCTGTTTAGGTCTCATCAGCAGTACTGTTTCAGGTAAATGTGACTCTTCTTCCTGATCATCAGGAGCATCCACCTGGATGGCCAAGATGTTGGGCATTCCAGCAAAATTTGGGGTTCCTGTCACTCTAGCTACTCCTCCAGGACACAACATGACAGGTTTAGACTGGTGTACCATATAGTTCCTCGTTTCTGCTCATCATCCTGCTTAGGAGCAACTTGCACCTTCTCAAAAGCAGCTCTGAACACAGGGTGAACAGACAAGGTTTCAAATAGCTCTCTCCCCATTCCTCTCCTTGCATGCTCCCACAAGCCTTCTCACAACGGAAGTATTGGACAATACACAATAGACAATAGGTGCAGGAGTAGGCCATTCGGCCCTTCAAGCCAGCACTGCCATTCACTGTGATCATGGCTGATCATCCACAATCAGTATCCAGTTCCTGCCTTATCCCCATAACCTTTGATTCCGCTATCTTTAAGAGCTCTATCCATCTCTTTCTTGAAAGCACCCAGAGACTTGGCCTCCACAGCCTTTTGGGGCAGAGATTTCCATTTATTCACCACTCTCTAGGTGAAAAAGTTTTTCCTCAACTCCGTTCTAAATGGCCTACCCCTTATTCTTAAACTGTGGCCTCTGGTTCTGGACTCACCCATCAGCAGGAACATGCTTCCTGCCTCCAGCGTGTCCAATCCCTTAATAATCTTATATGTTTCAATAAGATCCCCTCTCAGCCTTCTAAATTCCAGAGTATACAAGCCCAGTCGCTCCAATCTTTTGACATATGACAGTCCCGCCATCCCGGGAATTAACCTTGTGAACCTACGCTGCACTCCCTCAATAGCAAGAATGTCCTTCCTCAAATTTGGAGACCAAAACTGCACATTTGTTCCCACAAGAACGGAAGATCCATCCTTTTTGACCAGTTCTGAGCAGACCAACATGGGCGTGTCAATAGTCTCAGCTACTACAACACCTGTGCTTGTTTCAAGGACAAATAACCATCGTCTGGGTACTCATCAGTACGAAGTCCCTGAATCTCAATGGCACTGAGTGGTGCCAATGGTAAATGTTCAAATGCCGGTTGTAAGAGGATCGATAAAGCAAAGTAACTTGAGAACCTGTGTCAAGTATGACTCTAGTATAAACACCTTTAATCCATATGGATACATCAGAGCTTGGTCCCACTAAACCTTCAGGAATAGGGTTTTGCACTTTACTGTTTCCCTTGATACACCAATTGAAACGTATCCTCTCCGAAACACCAGCCCATTCCTTTACTGGGTCCCTCCGTAGTTTTGTCCCTTTTCTTCCCTGTTTAATCACCCGTTAATGTGCTCTCCGAACATTTTCCTGTCCCTCACAGTCTCACTTGACATGTCCGTCTTCTCCACAGTTGTAACAGAAAATACCCATCACCTCTCTCGTCAAGGGACCCTTCTCAGCAGCATTTCTCTTTGTCCTAAGTCCTACAGGTGGGTCAGATTTCACATTCAGCTGAGACATGAGCAGACATCCATCGAATGAGCTCAGCATGAAGGATTTCCACCTCACTCCTTGAAAGCTGTATCTCTGTGGCATCAGAGGTCTCTTTAGCAGCAGCAGCTACAGCTGGAGACACTACCTGACTTTTGGAAATGTTCCACTTCTCAATCATGTTTCCCTCTTCTCTAACTTCTCTGAGTAATCAGTAAAAGATGGAGCAGGGTGTATCTTGTGGGTCATTCAAATATGTAGTGCAATCACATCGTGTGACAGCACGCCCTTCACAACTTGTTCCACCCTCAGGCAATTTCCCTCAGACGGTTGGATGCCCCTTTTGTGACACAAGTGATGCAGTGGTTTCTCCAGCCTGAAAAGGTAGGCAGACAAGCTTCTCTCCTTCCTCCTGGAATGTGTGACTAATTCTCCATCATCAGATCGGCTGTGGTTTCGGCCGTGCCAAAGGCATCTTCCAGAGCTTGACAGTAATTAGCTGACGTGACTAATGGGTTCTCTGCCTTGAGGAACCAAACTACGTCAGCCGTCAGACCCTTTAAGCTCTCTCCCAGTCTCTGTTTTTAATCATATTATCTGAGCACTGCCATTCATCCAGTATCTGAGATGTCTGGTCAGCCCAAGCCCCATATTCCTCTTCCCCATCGGGTGTGGGCTTGACCTCAGAGAGCACTCCCACCCTACGATAACTTTGGCTCTCCGCAGGTACACTTCTGCATTTATCAACCAGTGATATAATGGTCAAAACCGGCTCAGAATTTAAATCAGCCACTGAAGGACCCATTAGACCTTTCACATCAGACAACTCTTTTCCCTCACTTTGCAGAAACGAGAACAACTTGTCTTTAAAGTCTTCACCCTCAGCTACATGCCCCCTTCTCTAAAGATACAGACTGTCCATGCCCCTGCCTCTCCAGGGTCTCCCAACCTATCAGGCAGCACGACTTCAGTCATGTCACTGCTGGTCTGGACTAACATGACATCCTTACCAGCCAATTGGTCAAAACGCCATTCAATCAGCATAACCTTCCCCAAAACCTTTATAGGATTTAGCACTCTGAATACCTGTTCATTGGGAAATCAGACATCCACCCCACTCAAAATAAAAGCTTTATTTGTGGATAATCTCTCTGAATCACACCAAACCTTAATCTCTGTGGCATCCGTAATAAAGTACCTTTGTCTCTTTCCCCAACACTAGTTTGAACACAGGTTTAAACAAACAAACTGCTTAATCAATTCTTAACAGCAGTCACACAGCATGCAGTGAATCATTTGACAATAGCCCCCACAGATGTAGCCTCCTCACTGGGCCCATATACCAACTTGGCTCGTTGGCTGACTCTGTTTACAGCCTCCAGGAGGAGGCGAGATGAAGTCAAGAAAAAGCACACGGTTGAAAGTCGGAGGGTCGCAGAGATCACAGAAGGGGATCCTGCTCCCAGTTTCACCTGTCACCTTATGTTTCTCCCTCCACCCTCCCCACCTTTTAAATTTACTCCTCATCATTTTCTCTCCAGTCCTGCTGAAGGTCTCGGCCCAAAATGTTGACTGTACTCTTTTCCATAGATGCTACCCAGTCTTCTGAGATCCCCCAGCATTTTGTGTGTGTTGCTTCATTTTCTAGCAGTCCGATAAACACGCACACTTCTCTTTTACTCTTTGTACTGTATATCTGAAAAAAAAATTCATATTTCATCTTTTCTCTCCTTATGGCTTTTTTAGTTGCCTTCTGCTGGTTTTTAAAAGCTTCCCAATCCTTCAGTTCCCCACTAATTTTTGTAATGCTGTATGCCCTTTCTTTTGCTTTTCTGCTGTCTTTGACTTCTCCTGTCAGCCATAGTTGCCTCATCCTCCCTTTAGAATACTTCTTCATCTTTGGGATGTATCTATCCTGCACCTTTCAAATTGCCTCCAGAGTCTCCAGCTGTCGTCTCTGCTAGTGACTCTTTCAAATCAACTTGAGCTTAGTTAAGATAGAGGTAAACGGCGACTCCTTTGCTTGCATTTTTGGAAACAGCTCTATTTCCATCGTTAATATCTCTATTTTCCCTTTCAGGGTTCTTTTGAGGACCCTGACCTGGAGTTACACGCTGACTTTGGTTCTTTGCGGGAATGGGACTTGCTCTCGGGGTGTCACGACTGGCCGTTATCCGACATTCCAAGGGCGTGGCCTAAGAGTTCAGCTCCCCTTTTGAGGCCTAGGATCTCGGGGCTCTGGAGACCAGCAGATCAAAGGTCGGTGTCTCGGACCAGTGTGTTGTGGGAGCTGGAAGATTTTTGGCTGTGTGCCGAGAGACCTGGGATCTTTGAGCACAAAACTCGGAAAAAGCGATGCAATAGACTTTTAACATCGTAAACCAGCGAGTTGTTTGTTATGTCTCCCCTCTCACTGCGAAACGGAGACATCGCTTTCTCCCTTGTTAGGAGAGAGAGAGAGCCTGTGGTATGTCGAATACCGGGTGAACGTGTAGTCGTTGGGGTACTGCAAGTCTGTGTCTTTGCTGCTGCTTTGCTCACACTTGAGTGCTCAGTGATGGTTGCTGAGTGACGGGTGCTGATGCTTTCTTTTGCCGGTGGGAGGAAGGGGAGCTGGGGGGGACTTTGGGGTTCTAACATTTAACTGTCATTCATTCTTTGGGGGCACTCCTCTGTTTTCGTGGATGGTTGCGAAGAAAAAGCATTTCAGGATGTATATTGTATACATTTCTCTGACATTAAATATACCTTTGAAACCTTTGAACCTTTGGCCAGCTCCTCTCTCATGCCTCTGTAATTCCCTTTACTCTACTGCAATACTAATATATCTGACTTTATCTTCTCCCTCTCAAACTGCAGAGTGAATTCTATCATATTATGATAACTGCTTCCTAAGGGTTCCTTCACCTTAAACTCCCTAATCAAACCTAGTTCACTACACAACACCTAATCCAGAATTCCCTTTTCCATAGTGGGCTCAACCACAAGCTGCTCTAAAAAGTGATCTCACGTGGCTTCTACAAATTATCACTCTTGGGATCCAGCACCAACCTGATTTTCCCAATCAACCTGCATATTGAAATCTCCCATGATATCATAACGTTGCCCTTCTTGACATGCCTTTTCTATCTCAGGTTGTAATTTGTAGCGCACATCCTGGCTACTGTTCTGAGGCCTGTATGTAACTCCCACTAGGGTCCTCGTAACCCTGCAGCTTCTTAAACTACCCAAAATGACTCTATATCTTCTGATCCTATGACACCTCTTTCTAAGGATTTCATTTTTACCAGCAGAGCCAACACCCTCTGCCCACCTGCCTGTTTTTTTGATACAATATGAAGTGAATGCTCTCCTTCTATATCAGGCTGCCGGCACTTACTGACTGAAATGCCTTGGCATCCTGACCCCACCTAGCTGCCCAAACCTTCCCTAAACACCAGTCTCTCCCAACCATGATAGCACCTGTGTTGACCTCTCCCATTCACACAGTGACTCCCTCACACTAACACCTCACACCTGACCACTCACACCATGAAGCCTCACTCCATAACCCCTGACACTGACCCTTCTCACTCTGAACCCTCACTCCATGACATCACCTTCCCCCTCCAAAATTCTGACACTCTACATGCTATCTCTGTTATAGTCCACCTCTATTAACATAATACAGCACCCATTCCTAGTCACCTTCTCCACGCTCATCTGATGATTCCTCCCTTATTCTTCATGTCTCGTAGATTTTTCTCTATTCCACATCTTCTGATGGTGACTTCTCCTCCATCCCCCAAGAGAAAGCAGAAATCGACATTTTGCAGGTTAACCCCTCACCATCCCTTCATTTCAGGTTCTCAATGTTCAATTTAACTATTATATGTATATATACTTATTGTAATTCACAGACTTTTTCCCTATTATTATGTATTGCATTGTACTGCTGTTGCAAAGTTAACAAATTTCACTACATATGCCAGTGATATTAAACCTGATTCTGATTCTGACGATTTTACCAGTTTGCTGATCATCACACAGGGTCACCACGGCCACCACCAGCACAGCTACAAACCTATTTATATACCGTGCATTCTTTAATGTAGTGAAGCAGTCTACAGCATTGATAACTCATTCTAAACGTTTACTTTGGGATCGGTACAGTGCAGTATAATGGGCAATTCAGACTCAGAAACACACACTACAATGGACAGTTTCAGTGAACACAGCAGGGTGCAGTTATCAACTCTTAGTGCATACTGTAAGGGACTTATATTTTCTGTGAATACAGTAAAGGCTTGGCAGCATAGTCAGATAATTTATGTTACAAGTAGTTAATTAACTGAACATTACAAGGGAACGATTTGTAATTTACACTGAAGATAACGTGACACAAGCAGTGATTGTCTTCCTTAAATCCTCCTGTTTCCCAGACCCCATTCACTGTATATTGATATGGCTTCTCAGGTCCTCCAGTTTGCTGCTAGTACTGGGTAATCTGACCCCTCTGGCACTTCAACTGTAACCTTCCCATCTACCAGTAACCTTATCGGGAGGTGCTTTATTCTCAGGAGAAAAGATGCCCAATAGGTAACTAATCAATGCAATTCACATGGTCAGAGTGCCATGTCCACTCAAAGTAACGTCTAAGAGGTGCACAATAAGTTTTCCATGGGCCATACTTAAAACTGCTTCCGCAGCTATGCACTTAATTATTTCTTAATTACTTCTTTCCACGTTAGAGTAGTTTGTAAATGATGAGATCTGTAACACTGTGTACTGCTGCTAAACTTGGTGTAGCATTGATTACATCTACCTGACTGACTAAGGCCTCTGTCAGTCAGAGTCGACCATGGATGTTGGGTCCCAGCTGTCTAGATACACAAGCCTGGGCAGTACGATATGGAGAACAAGCTGTCGCTCATGTAGCGAGCTCCCCCTCTCCACACATCTGATGAATCCAAAGGAACATCAAGGTCTGATACAGTTTGGTACCAGCAGCATCGCAGGAGTTGCAGTCAGTATTGAACACAGTGTACGACCGGCTGAGGGACACTAGCTCTGGACTTTTCCCTTGGGGTTTACTCCTAAAGCCTTCCCCATGAGTGGGTATAACCGCAAGGCAGCGGAGGTTTGAGAGCAGAGTTTCCCTTCTTCTAGATGAGGTGCCAACCACGGCTGACGAGCCCATCTGACCGAAGCGATTGGTTTTAAGGTGCCGGTAACTCGCCTTTTCGCCTTTTCCTGTCAGTAAGAGTAGTTCTGCCGGGCTTAGTAGCTAAGCCACACGTGAAGGTCAGGAGCTGGACTTGGTTGTCAGAGGCTATTTGTAACACACACCATTGGGAGCATTTAATAGGCAGTGGTGGCTTATGCCCACTACCACCCCTGGCTATCACAACCTTAAAGAACCACAAATCTACGACAGCAGTAACTATTAGGACACATGAAGGAATGCCCTTACTTAATACTCATGGTTAATCATATTCTCCATGATCTACCTAGCTTCCTAACGGATCAGATTGGTGAATTAATGTGCGTTTCTGGAGTTAAATTCATTGCTCTATGAAGACCCTCACCTCCATCTCCAATTCACTTTCACCTGGACACTGGGATTTTCCTAGCTTTTCCCTCTACCATCATCCCTAATCCTGATATTCTGCTGCAGTTGCATCTGCGTTGGAGAAGCACCACCATCTCATACTCTACAATGCCTTCCCTTCACTCTAGTCCTCGCTATCACAATGCCTCCCAGTCAAATGCTCAGTTCCCTGAAATCACACATCCTTCCTCGGCCATCCTCTGACAACCCTTCACTGCCTTTCCATCGGCGTTGATCAGTCAACAGGCATTTGCTTCCACACAGTCTGATCCCAAACCTCTTCTCTGAGAGCTCTGCCACCCAGCCCCAGTGGTCTCATTTGCATACGGGGGGATGCTGATACTGCACCAGTAATAATCCCCTGGATTGTCGTGGTTCAAACTCCACCACTTGGAGGTCCATAGTGAGAGAGGTTTCTGTCTCTCCCAAGTACTTCTATTTCTCTCATTCTGTTAAACCCACACTTGGCCATCTGTGGCTGTCGTACCTGAGTGGTCACTGACTGAACTGAAGAATAAGAAAGGGATGACCACGTTAATGGGACCATATTATAGATTTGGGAGTCAGTAAGATTTAGAGGGGCAAATTTGTAGAGAGGTAGTGGAGAGTTGCAGGAAGTAGAAAGCTGTGAAAGTAGGTGTTCTTCGCTTTTCACATTTTGACTGGGACTTCAATATTGTAAAAGGACTGAATGGGATGGGGTTTGACAAATGAGTTCAGGGAAGTTTCCTTAGTCCATATGTAGAGGTCTCAACTACAGAAAGTGCATACTGGATCTTCCCAGGGAATGAGACAGGGCAGGTAACAGAAGTAAGTATAGGAAAACACTTTGGATCTAGTGATCATAATTCCATTAGTTTCAAGATAATTATGGAGAAGAATAGGTCTGGTCCTCGGAGGACAATGAGTATAAGGGCACTTTATCTAAATGCCCGTAGTATTTGAAACAAGGTGAGTGAACTTGTGGCACAGATCAGTACCAAAGCACATGATTTAGTGGCCATTACAGAAATCTGGTTGCAAGGTGGAATAACTGGGAATTAAGTATCCAAGGGTATCAGGTAATACGGAAAGATAGGCAGGAAGGCAAAGGAGGTGGGGTGGCGCTCTTAATTAAGGATGAGATCAGAGCGATTGTGAGAGACGATGTAAGATCTACGGAGCAGAATGTTGAGTCCATCTGGGTAGAGATTAAGAATAGTAAAGGGAAAAAAAATCACTGGTGGGAGTTGTCTATAGGCCACCTAATAAAAATATTGCAGTGGCAGAGGCAACTAACCAAGAAATTACTGAGGCTTGTAAGAACGGAACGGCAGTTGTCATGGGGGATTTTAACTTCCACAGAGATTGGGTGAATCAGGTTGGTCAAGGAAGTCTTGAGGAGGACTTTGTAGAATGCATCCGTGATGGCTTTCTTGAGCAGTACGTTAGTGAACCTACAAGGGAAAATGCTGTCTTAGATCTAGTCCTGTGCAATGAGACAGGTAAGATTAACGATCTTGTAGTCAGGGATCCTCTTGGAAAGAGTGATCAGAGTATGATTGAATTTTGCATACAGATGGAGGATGAAATAGTTAGATCTAAAACTAGTGTATTATGCTTGAACAAGGAAGATTACAATGGGATGAGGGAGGAGCTGGCTAATGTGGATTGGGAGCACAGGCTATTTGGTAGGACAGTTGAGGAACAGTGGAATACTTTCAAAGAGATTTTTCAGAGTGCTCAACAAAAGTATATTCCAGTCAAAAGTAAGGACAGTAAGTGTGGGGAGAGCCAGCCTTGGATAACTGAGGAAATAAAAGATAGTATCAAATTAAAAGCTCACGTGTACAAAGTCGTAAAGAGTAGTGGGAGACTGGAGGATTGGGAAAACTTTAAAAAGCAACAAAGAACAACTAAACAAGAAATAAGGAAAGGGAAGATAGAGTATGAAAGTAAATTAGCACAAAATATAAAAACAGAGAGCAAAAGTTTTTATAAATATATAAAGCAGAAGGAGGTGGCTAAAGTCAACGTAGGTCCCTTGGAAGACGAGAAGGAGAAACTGATATTGGGTGATAAGGAAATGGCTGAGGCATTGAATGACTATTTTGTGTTGGTCTTCATGGTGGAGGACACGTTTTAAATGCCAAAGAAGGATGTTATGGATGAAATGGGAAGTGAGGACCTCAATAAAATCACTGTCACTAAAGAGATAGATATGAGGAAATTAGAGGGCCTGAAGGTAGATAAGTCTGCTGGTCCTGAGAGTCTGCAGAGGGATATAGGTAGGTTAATTGAGTGGGTCAAGGTCTGACAGATGGAATACAATGTTGGTAAATGCGAGATCATCCACTTTGGAAGGAATAATAGAAGAGCAGATTATTATTTAAATGGTGAAAGATTGCCGCATGCTGTTGTGCAGAGGGACTTGGGAGGGCTTGTTCATGAATCACAAAAAGTTGGCTTGCAGGTACAACAGGTTATTAAGAAGGCAAACGGAATGTTGGCCTTCATTGCTAGAGGGATTGAATTCAAGAGCAGGGAGATCATGCTGCAACTACACAGGGTACTGGTGAGGCTGCGCCTGCAGAACTGTGTGCAGTTCCGGTCTCCATACTTGAGGAAGGATATACTGGCTCCGGAGGCA
This sequence comes from Mobula birostris, assembly GCF_030028105.1. Taxonomy (NCBI): domain Eukaryota; kingdom Metazoa; phylum Chordata; class Chondrichthyes; order Myliobatiformes; family Myliobatidae; genus Mobula; species Mobula birostris. The sequence goes on from NC_092402.1 coordinate 73,452,285, forward strand.
GTGCAGAGGAGGTTCACCAGGTTGATTCCAGAGATGAAGGGGTTAACCTATGAGGAGAGATTGAGTTGCCTGGGACTATACTTTCTGGAATTCAGAAGAATGAGAGGGGATCTTATAGAAACATACAAAATTTTGAAAGGGATAGGTAAGATAGAAGTAGGAAAGTTGTTTCCATTGGTAGGTGAGACTAGAACTAAGGGACATTGCCTCAAGATTCAGGGGAGAAGATTTAGGACGGAGATGAGGAGAAATTGTTTTTCTCAGAGAGTGGTGAATCTGTGGAATTCTCTGCCCAGGGAAGCAGTTGAGGCTTCCTCACTAAATATATTTAAGATACAGTTAGACAGATTTTTACATAGTAGGGGAATTAAGGGTTATGGGGAAAAGGCAGGTAGATGGAGCTGAGTTTACAGACAGATCAGCCATGAGGTGGAGGATAAATGCGTGGCTGAGGGATTGGAGCAGGGGGCAGGGATTCAAGTTTTTGGATCATTGGGACCTCTTTTGGCGCAGGTGTGACCTGTACAAAAAGAACGGGTTACACTTGAATCCTACGGGGAACCAATATCCTGGCGGGGAGATTTGTGAGGGCTACTGAGGTGACTTTAAACTAGAATGGTTGGGGGGTGGGAATCAAATTAAAGAGACTGGGAGAGAGGAGGTTAGTTCACAACAGGGGGATGGGAACCAGTGCCGAGAGACAGAGGGGTGTAAAATGAGGGTAGAAGCAAAAAGTAGTAAGGTGAAAAGTAAAAGTGGCAGGCTGGCAAATCCAGGGCAAAAATCAAAAAGGGCCACTTTTCAACATAATTGTATAAGGGCTAGGAGTGTTGTAAAAGCAAGCCTGAAGGCTTTGTGTGTCAATGCAAGGAGCATTCGTAACAAGGTGGATGAATTGAAAGTGCAGATTGTTATTAATGGATATGATATAGTTGGGATTACAGAGACATGGCTCCAGGGTGACCAGGGATGGGAGCTCAACATTCAGGGATATTCAATATTCAGGAAGGATAGACATGAAAGAAAAGGAGGTGGGGTAGCATTGCTAGTTAGAGAGGAGACTAATGCAATAGAAAGGAAGAACATTAGCCGGGAGGATGTGGAATCGATATGGGTAGAGCTGCATAGCATTAAGGGGCAGAAAACGCTGGTGGGAGTTGTGTACAGGCCACCTAACAGTAGTACTGAGGTTGGGGATGGCATTAAACAGGAAATTAGAAATGTGTACAATAAAGGAACAGCAGTTATAATTGGTGACTTCAATCTACATATAGATTAGGTGAACCAAATTGATAAGGGTGCTGAGGAAGAGGATTTCTTGGAATGTATGTGGGATGGTTTTTTGAACCAACATGTCGAGGAACCAACTAGAGAGCAGGCTATTCTAGACTGGGTATTGAGCAATGAGGAAGGGTTAATTAGCAATCTTGTTGTGAGAGGCCCCTTGGGTAAGAGTGACCATAATATGGTGGAATTCTTCATTAAGATGGAGAGTGACATAATTAATTCAGAAACCAAGGTTCTGAACTTAAAGAAGGGTAACTTCGAAGGTATGAGACGTGAATTAGCTAAGATAGACTGGCAAATGATACTTAAAGGGTTGACGGTGGATATGCAATGGCAAGCATTTAAAGATTGCATGGATGAACTACAACAATTGTTCATCCCAGTTTGGCAAGAGAATAAATCAGGGAAGGTAGTGCACCCGTGGCTGACTAGGGAAATTAGGGATAGTATCAATTCCAAAGAAGAAGCATACAAATTAGCCAGAAAAAGTGGCTCACCTGAGGACTGGGAGAAATTCAGAGTCCAGCAGAGGAGGACAAAGGGCTTAATTAGGAAAGGGAAAAAAGATTATGAGAGAAAGCTGGCAGGGAACATAAAAACTGACTGTAAAAGCTTTTATAGATATGTGAAAAGAAAAAGATTGGTTAAGACAAATGTAGGTCCTCTACCAACAGAAACAGATGAATTGATTATGGGGAGCAAGGACATGGCAGACCAATTGAATAATTACTTTGGTTCTGTCTTCACTAAGGAGGACATAAATAATCTTCTGGAAATAGTAGGGGACAGAGGGTCTAGTGAGATGGAGGAACTAAGGGAAATACATGTTAGTAGGGAAGTGGTGTTAGGTAAATTGAAGGGATTAAAGGCAGATAAATCCCCAGGGCCAGATGGCCTGCATCCCAGAGTGCTTAACGAAGTAGCCCAAGAAATAGTGGATGCATTAGTGATAATTTTTCAAAACTCTTTAGATTCTGGATTAGTTCCTGAGGATTGGAGGGTGGCTAATGTAACCCCGCTTTTTAAAAAAGGAGGGAGAGAGAAACCAGAGAACTATAGACCGGTTAGCCTAACATCGGTGGTGGGGAAAATGCTAGAGTCAGTTATCAAAGATGTGATAACAGTACATTTGGAAAGCAGTGAAATCATCGGACAAAGTCAGCATGGATTTGTGAAAGGAAAATCATGTCTGACGAATCTCATAGAATTTTTTGAGGACCTAACTAGTAGAGTTGATAGGGGAGAACCAGTGGATGTGGCATATTTGGATTTTCAAAAGGCTTTTGACAAGGTCCCACACAGGAGATTAGTGTGCAAACTTAAAGCACATGGTATTGGGGGTAAGGTATCGATGTGGATAGAGAATTGGTTGGCAGACAGGAAGCAAAGAGTGGGAATAAACGGAACCTTTTCAGAATGGCAGGCAGTGACTAGTGGGGTACCGCAAGGCTCAGTGTTGGGACCCCAGTTGTTTACAATATATATTAATGACTTAGATGAGGGAATTAAATGCAGCATCTCCAAGTTTGAGGATGACACGAAGCTGGGCGGCAGTGTTAGCTGTGAGGAGGATGCTAAGAGGATGCAGGTGACTTGGATAGGTTAGGTGAGTGGGCAAATTCATGGCAGATGCAATTTAATGTGGATAAATGTGAGGTTATCCACTTTGGTGGGAAAAACAGGAAAACAGATTATTATCTGAATGGTGGCCGATTAGGAATGGGGGAGGTGCAATGAGACCTGGGTGTCATTATACACCAATTGAACGTGGGCATGCAGGTACTGCAGGTGGTGAAAAAGGCGAATGGTATGCTGGCATTCATAGCAAGAGGATTCGAGTACAGGAGCAGGGAGGTACTACTGCAGTTGTACAAGGCCTTGGTGAGACCACACCTGGAGTATTGTGTGCAGTTTTGGTCCCCTAATCTGAGGAAAGACATCCTTGCCATAGAGGGAGTACAAAGAAGATTTCACCAGATTGATTCGTGGGATGGCAGGACTTTCATATGAAGAAAGACTGGATGAACTGGGCTTGTACTCGTTGGAATTTAGAAGATTGAGGGGGGATCTGATTGAAACATATAAAATCCTAAAGGGATTGGACAGGCTAGATGCAGGAAGATTGTTCCCGATGTTGGGGAAGTCCAGAACAAGGGGTCACAGTTTGAGGATAAAGGGGAAGCCTTTTAGGACCGAGATGAGGAAAAACTTCTTCACACAGAGAGTGGTGAATCTGTGGGATTCTCTGCCGCAGGAAACAGTTGACGCCAGTTCATTGGCTATATTTAAGAGGGAGTTAGATATGGCCCTTGTGGCTACGGGGGTCAGGGGGTATGGAGGGAAGGCTGGGTTGGATGATCAGCCATGATCATAATAAATGGCGGTGCAGGCTCGAAGGGCCGAATGGCCTACTCCTGCACCTATTTTCTATGTTTCTATCTTTCTATGCAGCTCATATCCCATCTCAACAGCTGGAAGCTCCTACCTCATTGTTTCCATCCTCATTCATCAAGCTGTGGTACACAGGTGATGCAAGTTAAGCTCCCAAGTCATTGTCGGTTCATTCACTGAAGCACTCAGAGTCATAGCAGCATCTTAAAGCAGCGGTCCCCAACCACCGGGCTGCAAAGCATGCGCAACCGGGTCACGAGGAAGCGATATGATTTGGTGATAGGAGTCAGTTGGACATTTCCTCACTCATTCCCTGTCACGGCCACTGTTGAGCCATTATGCATGCGAGGTCATTACCTACGTGTCATCCGTTTCAGCGCGGGAAGGAGATCAACTCCTCAAGCTTGCAAATGACGGCGGGCTGGAAAGTATGTTTGACATAATATCTCTGCTGGCATTCTGGATCAAAGTCAAGGCTAAAAATCCTGAGGTAGCCACAAAAGCACTGAAAACGTTGCTTCCATTTCCAACATCTCTGCAATGAATGCAACGAAAACTAAATTGTGGAAGAGACTGGACATAAGGAACCCCGTTCGACTATCGCTGTCTCCCGTCACCCTTCGATGGGACCGTCTTGTTGCAGGGAAACAAGCCCAGGGCTCCCACTGATTCAGCGATATTGGTGTGTTGCAACACACATCAAAGTTGCTGGTGAACGCAGCAGGCCAGGCAGCATCTCTAGGAAGAGGTACAGTCGACGTTTCGGGCCGAGACCCTTCGTCAGGACTAACTGAAGGAAGAGTGAGTGAGAGATTTGAAAGTGGGAGGGGGAGGGGGAGATCCAAAATGATAGGAGAAGACAGGAGGGGGAGGGATGGAGCCAAGAACTGGACAGGTGATTGGCAAGGGGGATATGAGAGGATCATGGGACAAGAGGTCCGGGAAGAAAGACAAGGCGGCGGGAACCCAGAGGATGGGCAAGGGGTATAGTCAGGGGGACAGAGGGAGAAAAAGGAGAGTGAGAGAAAGAATGTGTGTATAAAAATAAATACAGCACAGAAACAGGCCATCTCTGCCCTTCTAGTCAGTGCCGAACGCTACTCTCACCTAGTCCCACCGACCTGCACTCAGCCCATAACCCTCCATGCCTTTCCTGTCCATATACCTATCCAATTTTTCTTTAAATGATAATATCGAACCTGCCTCTACCACTTCTACTGGAAGTTCGTTCAACACTTACTTCAAGCTCCCCTGTCCTCCCCGATAATTGACTTATCACTATATCCATGCGAGGAAAATATGTGCTGTGTGTTTAATATTAAATTTGTTAGAGAAACCCTCTTAGAAAGGAAATTGAGTGTATTAGCCACTTATCACCGATATTCCGGTCATGATTAACAACCCGCCCCCGCTGAACAGAATCGCCAAAAAGGATTTGTAGAAAAAAATCGTACACACATGCGCAAGGCTTCATGGTCATTGTAGTCTTTATCGGGGTAAACCCAACGTATTTGACCGCTACTCTTGTCCATTGGCAACCCTACCACCACCTCCCCCCCCAGTCAGCCGGTCCACAAGAATATTGTCAATATGAAACCGGTCTGCAGTGCGAAAAAGGTTGGGGACCCCTGTCTTAAAGCACTGGAGAAGTTCCACCATTGCAAGATCCAAATCTCCAGCAAGCCAATTTCAGTATCCCCTCCCCGGGCAACATTCCTAGGACTGAGGTCTGAATTGGACTTAGCCAGCTCCAATGAGAGCCTACTGTAAAAGGCAGATGAAACACTTCCCCTCCCACTCATTTGCCATCTACCAGTGCTTTGAGAGGCTGGTCATAGCAAACGCCATTTCCAGCCTCCCAGACAACCTCAACCCACTGTAATTAGCCTACTGCTGTAAAGGTCCACAGTGGATGCCATCTGCCTGGCCCTACACTCATCTCAGGAGCATTTGGATTCTAAAGATATCTATGTCAAACTACTATTTATTAATTGCAGCTTCCCCTTCAATACTATAATTCCAAGCAGACTCACCTCCAAATTCCTAGACCTGGGACTCAGTGTCTACCCTTTGAATCTGGATCATTAACTTCCTGATCAACAGACCACAGTCAATAAGGAAAGGCAGCAATATTTCTGCCACCATTTATGGCAGACAATGTTCAGTCAGCAATGGAATCCCACAAGGTTGTGTCCTGAGCCTCCTATTTTACTCCTTGTACACTGACAACTGAGTGGCCAAATTCTGCTTTAACTCCATCCGCAAGTTTGCAGATGATGCCGTCGTAGTGGGCCAAATCTCAAATAACGACGTCAGATTATAGGAAGGAGACAGAGAGTTTATTGACATGGTGTCATGACAACAATCTCAATGTCAGCAAAACAAAAGAGATGGTCATTTGCTTTGGGAAATGGGGTTGTGCATACACTCCTGTCTGTGTCGATTATGCTGAGGTCAAGAAGGTTGAGAGCTTCAAGTTCCTTGGTGTAAGCATCATCAATGCCCTGTCCTGATCCAACAACTCAGATGCCATAGCCCAAAACGCTCACCAATGCCTCTACTTCCTCAGGAGACTAAAGAAATTTGGCACGTCTTCTTCAAACCTCACCAATTTTTAAAGATGCACTGTAGAAAGCATTCTATTCAGATGCATTGTAGTTTGGTAGAATATTGAGGGGAGGTTTGATGGAGGTGTACAAAATTATGAAGGGTATAGATAGGGTCATTGCAAGCAGGCTTTTTCCACTGAGTTTGGGTGGAACTACAACCAGAGGTCATGGGTTAAGGGTGAATAGTAAAAAGTTTAAGGAGAACATGAGCAAATGTTTCTCTGCTGTACTTTTCTCTGATTCTATGTCTCCATGTACGGCAAATGCTCTGAAAATTACCGCAAGAAACTGTAGAGAGTTGTGGATACAGCTCAGCACATTGTGGAAACCAGCCTCCCCTCTACAGTCTCCGTTTACATTTCTTGTTGCCTTGGTACAGCAGACAACGCAGTGAAAAACCGCACCCATCCCTGACATTTTCTCTTCTCCCCTCTTCTGATGGGCAGAAGATGCAAAAGCCTGTAAGCATGTACCACGAGGCTCAAGAACAGCTTCTATTGTGCTGTCATAAGACTATTGAATAGCCCTTACGTATGTTAAGATGGACCTGTGACCTCACAATCTACCTCGTCATGGCCTTGCACCTTATTGTTTGCCTGGACTGCATTTTCTCTGTAATTGCAATGCTTTGTTCTGCTTTGTTTTATTGTTTTCCTTTGTACTCCTTTAATATACTGATGTGATGAAATGATCTGTAAGGACACCATGCAATTATGCATGTGACAATAATAAACCAATGTACCACTTTACCAATTTGCTCCATCAAGCTCCTCCTGTGGCAGGTTTGTGGGCCTCACTGGGCCTCATTAGTCAACTCTGAAGCCGCAGAGCAGGAGTGGAAACAAATCTATTTCAATATCATAGCTATGCCAAAGAGGAAGGTATTTGCATAACAATGGAGACCTTACTGCAGTAATACGACACTGACCTCCTTCACTTCTGCTTCAGGCAGAGCTGCTTCCTTAATGTCACTCATTTTCTTCAGAATTCGTTTGGTTTCTTCGTTTTGGAAATCTGTGTAATCAAACTGACGAGCTTTCTCCCCGTACTTTCTTGTATGATTGGACAGGATTAGGCTCTTCTCCAACTGATGGGGAAAAAAATGTTTTTGATGTTTTCATTCTGTGACGTCTGGAGAAACACAGGTACTTGTATGCAAGCGCGCACACACACACACACACACACACACACACACACACACAGATGTGTGCACACGCGCATGCACATACAGACACACCATATGCGCACATACAGTCACGCATATGAACACACACAGACGTGCATATACACACACACACACATTTCATTCACACGTGTACACCGCTGTCAAGAACATGCACTTCAGCCATCAATATGCACATTTACTGGCATGCGCAGTCTCCATGGAGACACACAGTTGCATTCGGACAAATATTTGTGCATTTTCTGACACATGCGTATTCCCTCATGCACACTTGTAACTAGGATCTGGTGACACTTCCCCCCCATGCACCTCTCCCTCCATTTCATCAGGGGGCTTCTTAAAACACATCAACATAAGATCACGTGGTGCATTTGGCTATTTCCCATTCATGGAACTATATTAGCATTATCTTTGAAACTTCAGTGATGCTATTTGAATTAATTTCCATGTGATTTACATGATCTATTGTCCATTGCCATAATTTGCTTTAGATTAGCAACAAACTTGTTCCAGGATCCCTGACGTAGTCTATTGTGTGTTGACAGGGGTTGTTTAGTGAAAGTCTAGCTATTGGACAATGGCAAGAATGAGTCCAGGATAGTCTATTGTGAATCAGTAGATCGTTTCCAATGTGGTTTATTATCAATGATGCCTATAATTTATTTGGCAGGACCTGCCAGATTATCTAAAGCAATTAAATTTTGTCTTCCACCCCACACCTGGTGGACTCAAACAGCAAACTAAAGTGATCTGTAAATTTAAGGCACTGTTGAGTGGGCAATGAGAACAGGCATGGGGGTTGAACATACCATGATCTTGTTGTTGTGCTCAGTGATGTTGGTGTTATATGTCCATGAGGCCTCGCTGCTCTCGTACCACACCTTCTCTGCTTCAGTGTTGTACTCATCAATAAAAGCATTTGCCTGATTTTCATCAGTGATTTTATCTGTCAGAAACCAGAAATGAAATAAATCATGTTATGACAAAAGCAACAACAAGATGTATTTACAAAATTAGTTAGCATAATAAAGCAACCCAAGGTTGGGAGGAAAATCAGACAAAATCTGCCACCTAGGAGCCAACAGCCATGGTCATGTCGGTCCTGATGAAGCATCTCAGTCTGAAAGGTCTACTGTTTATTTCCCTCCATGGATGCTGCTTGATCTGCTGAGTTCCTCCAGCATTTTTTGTGTGTTGATCATGAGGAATGTTTTGTAGAGTGTTCTATGGGGAGGGGGTGGAGGGATTTCAAGAGCTTAGCATATAAGAAGTTAAGGGGAGGGTGGGCGAGTGGGGATGGAAAATGGGAGAACTGCAAGAAAGTCAAAGGGCTTGCAGCTAGAGGGCGTTACTGGGACAGCAAAGAAGGTGGTATCTAAGCTGGGAAGGTCATGTTAAATTGCTGCCACAGTTGCACTGTTTGCCACTGGCAGACCGTGCCATCCACAATATGGCCATTCCTAGTGATGCCTTGGATTTGCATTTGATCACTAGGGACAGTGACAGGCTGAGGAAGGAAATGTGAACCCAGTGTGTGCTGTCTTGAAGTTGGAGGAACTGTAGGCATCTTTCCCAGCAGTACCCAGCAGCTCAGGCATCCATTTATCTCAAGTTCATGATGCTAACAGACCATGCACCTTCTTTGCTGTGTTTCAGGTCTGGGACAATTCATCAGAGAAGTATTTTGAAACTGAAACTTTAACTGTTTCTCTCTCCAAAGATGCTGCCTGACCTGCTGAATGTTTCTGGCATTTACTGTTATTATTTCGGATTTCCGGAATCTTTGTTTTTTTTTAAATTTTCATCACTTCATTGGTTGAGACATGCCTTCAGCCATCCTAAAGTTGGTAGGATTATTATGCTGCTTTCAAGGGTAAAGAAAGTCATTCTGTATGAAGGGCAGGGTAAGCTGATTTTCACTGATTATTGTTCCTACTAAGTGCTAAAATCATCCCATTTGCCATCAGACCTGGCTCCTCAGAGTGTGGTCTTCAACTATGTTGTACACTGATAATGTTAGATGCTTCAGGCCTATTTCCCTTGTTTGGTGGTGAGACAGGTGGCGTAGGAGCTGCATAGCCTCAGTTTAGGCCTCAAGCAGTGGGATTGCCTGCTGCTGCAGTCCAGGTGAGAACACGTTGGAGGTGGTGTAGCATGCGTCCGTGCTCGGTTGGGGACTGGCCTCTCCCATTGACGCTCTAGTGTTCGATCGGCAGAATGACAGGCTGAATTGCCAGGAACTGTACGATCAATTTATGGGGCACGTCACTCAGAGTCTTAGACTATATATGTGTCTTCTTGCGTGACTATGTTTTTTTTGGCTCGCTATTTTGGATGTGCTGTGCATATCTTGCACCTTGGCCCCAGAGGAACACTGCCTTTTTCAACTGTATCCATGTGCGGTTGAATGATAATTAAACTTGATTTGATTTGATTTTGATTTGTGATGTTGGGGCTGAACTATAATGACTAAGTTACAACGCAGGGATTGTGGGAGACTGCAGTCAGCAAACGCATGGGGCTCAAATTTACTGTCACGCTGTCTGGGAGTTATTTTCTAATGGGCATTATTTCCACTGTTGATTCTTTAAAATGATCTGTGATGAACCTGAGACACAACAGATTCTGCAGATGATGGAAATCTTGAGCAACACACAGAAAATACTGGATGAACTCAGCAAGTCAGACAACATCCAAGGAGGGAAATAAACAGTCAACATTTCATTCCAAGATCAATCACCTGCCAACTTGTAATCCTCCCCCACCCCTCCACTTTCTGATTCAGGCTTTGGCTCCCTTCCTTTCCAGTCCTGATAAAGGGTCTCAGCCCAAAATGTTGACTGCTTATTCCCCTTAACAGATGCTATCTAACTTTCTGAGTTCCTCCAGTATTTTGAGTGTGTTGCTTTGATAAGCCTCCCCACCACCCTCCCCTTTTTTCCATGCTCTGCCTTCCTTCCATTCAGATCCTATCAACTTCAATCCTTTGTCACCTCCACCAATTACCTTCCAGTTCTCATATGGTTCCCCACTCTCCCCTCCCTCATCTACTATCACCCCTTCTCACCTGGATCCACCTATCACCTACCAGCTCTTCTCCCTTCCCTCCACCTTTTTATACTAGCTATGTCCCTTCTTTCTTTCAGTCCTGATGAAGGATCTTGACCTGAAACACTGACTGTCCATTCCTTTCTCGATGCTGCCTGACCTGGTGTATTCCTCCAGCATTTTGTGTGTTGCTGTGATATACCTGCTCATTTAACACCTGGGTTGAGAGGGCTCTGGCACTTTCAAACCTTATGGAAACCATTGCATTTATATATAGCAGCTGGCATGCCCAGGACATCCTGGAGTGTTTTACAACCAATTAGTCCTCTCCAATGTTGCCAGTGTTCTAAAGTAGGGAGGAGGCAAACTAATACATTTAGTACAGCATGGAACTGCTGGAGGAAAAGAGTCTTCTTGCTTGTCTAAAACCAAACTAGTTATCATGTGTTCCAACAGATAACACAGTTGTTGATTAATCTGGGCAATGAACCACCATTTACCAATTCCTGCAGTGGAGATCTATGACTCCAGGAGTATAGATTCAGCTGTTCTTCCCAAGCCGTCAAAAGTCGTGTCTCAAACTATCTAACTGCTATATCATAGAAAGTACATAATACCATTGACTAGGCAGAGTCATTCTAAGAAATGGTTCTACAAATCCTGCCTGCAATGACTGCCATATACCACTGATTGACATCTAGTAAACAGTCAGCATGCCAGCTGATTCTTTTCAACAATGTCTTTCTGCAATCGAGTTTCTATAGAAATGGAATAAATCAGAAAATAAGGCCTGGCTGATAAAATTGTTAAACCTGATTGAAACAAGATGATTGGCTGCTATAACTGTCATAGAGTTCACTGTATCTGGTGCCCACTTCCATTTCAGTTGGTACTTACCGATACCATCTGGGTATCCCTCAGGGATCGGAGGCTGCCAGTGTAAGTCAGACCACCCCAACTCCTCCTTGCTTTTATTGTTTTGCTTCACCAGCCAATCAGTGACAGGTTGGAAATACTCAAGCAGGGCAGAGGCATTTAGTTTATCATTGCCTGTAAAATCACGAAGAACATCCTCCCAATGTCTCAAAGAGCCATCCTTCAGTGCGTCACTGAAACAGAGACAGCGAGATGCAGTTAAGTTTTACTTATAGGGGGTTGGGCAAACAATCATGGGCTTACGTCTTCTGTTATTTAGGTTAAGGTTTGGAAGGTTGTAAGAGATACTTCTGGCTTGTTCAAACCAATGTACAATCTGTGCAAAAGTCTTGTGGGGGCAGAGAGAGGGGATTCATGGTTGGGAAAAGGGGAAGGGAGAGGAGAGGGAGTGGGAAGCACCAGAGAGACATTCTGTAATGATCAATAAACCAATTGTTTGGAATCAACTGACCTTGCCTGTATCTCAGGGCTGGGTGTGTCTGTACCTGCACTACTCCCTACCCTGGCACTCCTTCTCTGCCACCTGTCCCACACCCCTCCCACAGCACTGCACCCTCACCATTCCCAACATCCCTTGCTCCTGTCAGATTTACAAATTCGCTCTCTGCTCCACATTGACAAATACAGTACTGTGCAAAAGTCTTAGGCACCCTAGCTATATATATATGTGCCTTTGACTCTTTGCACAGTATTGTAGGTTCAGGGATCATACTCTTCACTTGTGTTTTCCAAACTGATTGAAACTACTTCATTATTTCTCTGAAATACTTTTCTGGTTATTGTTCAGCTGACACTAGAAGAGTGGTACTGGCATTACTGGTTACTAATCTGTGGCCCACATCACATTGCTGAAGTTGAGTTGTCAGGATGGCTGGATAGTTGCTTCCCAGTGGGCCTCATGCCACATTGGGCATGATAATTCAATGCTGATTTCTGCATTTGAAAAAAAATTCTACCTGTTCAAACAGTTTTAAGGGGTTTGGTTCGCCATTGTTGGTCATATATTGCCTACTAAAGGGCCAACTGCCTTTTCTCTTCATTTTCCCAAACTGCCGAGGAGCTCAGCACAGAGTGGTGGCTGAAGGATAAGTGATGTGGGGGCAAAATAATCTAACCGGATTGGGAAATACATATAGAAACATAGAAAATAGGTGCAGGAGTAGGCCATTCAGCCCTTCGAGCCTGCACCGCCATTTATTACGATCATGGCTGATCATCCAACTCAGAACACCGCCCCAGCCTTCCCTCCGTACCCCCTGATCCCCGTAGCCACAAGGGCCATATCTAACTCCCTCTTAAATATAGCCAATGAACTGGCCTCAACTGTTTCCTGCGGCAGAGAATTCCACAGATTCACCACTCTCTGTGTGATGAAGTTTTTCCTCATCTCGGTCCTAAAAGGCTTCCCCTTTATCCTCAAACTGTGACCCCTTGTTCTGGACTTCCCCAACATCGGGAACAATCTTCCTGCATCTAGCCTGTCCAATCCCTTTAGGATTTTATACGTTTCAATCAGATCCCCCCTCAATCTTCTAAATTCCAACGAGTACAAGCCCAGTTCATCCAGTCTTTCTTCATACGAAAGTCCTGCCATCCCAGGAATCAATCTGGTGAACCTTCTTTGTACTTCCTCTCTGGCACGGATGTCTTTCCTCAGATTAGGGGACCAAAACTGCACACAATACTCCAGATGCGGTCTCACCAAGGCCTTGTACAACTGCAGTAGTACCTCCCTGCTCCTGTACTCGAATCCTCTTGCTATGAATGCCAGCATACCATTCGCCTTTTTCACTGCCTGCTGTACCTGCATGCCCACTTTCAATGACTGGTGTATAATGACACCCAGGTCTCGTTGCACCTCCCCTTTTCCTAATCGGCCACCATTCAGATAATAATCTGTTTTCCTGTTTTTGCCACCAAAGTGGATAACTTCACATTTATCCACATTAAATTGTATCTGCCATAAATTTGCCCACTCACCTAACCTATCCAAGTCACCCTGCATCCTCTTAGCATCCTCCTCACAGCTAACACTGCCGCCCAGCTTCATGTCATCCGCAAACTTGGAGATGCTACATTTAATTCCCTCGTCTAAGTCATTAATATATATTTAAACAACTGGGGTCCCAGCACTGAGCCTTGCGGTACCCCACTAGTCACTGCCTGCCATTCTGAAAAGGTTCCGTTTATTTCCACTCTTTGCTTCCTGTCTGCTAACCAATTCTCTATCCACATCAATACCTTACCCCCAATACCGTGTGCTTTAAGTTTGCACACTAATCTCCTGTGTGGGACCTTGTCAAAAGCCTTTTGAAAATCCAAATATGCCAGATCCACTGGTTCTCCCCTATCCACTCTACTAGTTACATCCTCAACAAATTCTATGAGATTCGTCAGACATGATTTTCCTTTCACAAATCCATGCTGACTTTGTCCGATGATTTCACCGCTTTCCAAATGTGCTGTTATCTTTGATAACTGACTCCAGCAGTTTCCCCACCACCGACGTTAGGCTAACCGGTCTATAATTCCCCGGTTTCTCTCTCCCTCCTTTTTTATAAAGTGGAGTTACATTAGCCACCCTCCAATCCTCAGGAACTAGTCCAGAATCTAACGAGTTTTGAAAAATTATCACTATTGCATCCACTATTTCTTGGGCTACTTCCTTAAGCACTCTGGGATGCAGACCATCTGGCCCTGGGGATTTATCTGCCTTTAATCCCTTCAATTTACCTAACACCACTTCCCTACTAACAAGTATTTCACTCAGTTCCTCCATCTCACTGGACCCTCTGTCCCCTACTATTTCCAGAAGATTATTTATGTCCTCCTTAGTGAAGACAGAACCAAAGTAATTATTCAATTGGTCTGCCATGTCCTTGCTCCCCATAATCAATTCACCTGTTTCTGTCTGTAGGGGACCTACATTTGTCTTTACCAGTCTTTTCCTTTTTACATACCTATAAAAGCTTTTACAGTCAGTTTTTATGTTCCCTGCCAGTTTTCTCTCATAATCTTTTTTCCCCTTCCTAATTAAGCCCTTTGTCCTCCTCTGCTGAACTCTGAATTTCTCCCAGTCCTCAGGTGAGCCACTTTCTCTGGCTAATTTGTATGCTGCTTCTTTGGAATTGATACTATCCCTAATTTCTCTTGTCAGCCACGGGTGCACTACCTTCCTTGATTTATTCTTTTGCCAAACTGGGATGAACAATTGTTGTAGTTCATCCATGCAACCTTTAAATGCTTGCCATTGCATATCCACCGTCAATCCTTTAAGTGTCATTTGCCAGTCTATCTTAGCTAATTCACGTCTCATATCTTCAAAGTTACCCCTCTTTAAGTTCAGAACCTTTGTTTCTGAATTAACAATGTGGGGAGATTCAGGGAGACCCTGTCCCATGTCTGGGAGAGGGTCATCCAAGGAAATCTTTTAGCAGGCAAAGGCCATCCCGGAGCATGCCATACCTGGGAGGCAGCATCTAGGGAGGTGATCCCTTGAGCCACTGGTTTTTTGTGGTCTCATGTGACTTTCCAATGCTCCCTGTGCACCAGGAATTTGAGTGGTTCAGGGTCTTGTGTGTAAATATGTGGTGTTATGTCAAAAACTGCAGGTCTTGGAGATCCAGAATTAGTAGTACAAGGTGTTTTCTGCAGCTGTACAGGGCCCTGGTGAGACCACACCTGGAGTACTGTGTGCAGTTTTGGTCTCCAAATTTGAGGAAGGACATTCTTGCTATTGAGGGAGTGCAGCGTAGGTTCACAAGGTTAATTCCTGGGATGGCGGGGCTGTCATATGTCGAAAGATTGGAGCGACTGGGCTTGTATACTCTGGAATTTAGAAGGCTGAGAAGGGATCTTATTGAAACGTATAAGATTATTAAGGGATTGGACTCACTGCAGGCAAGAAGCATGTTCCTGCTGATGGGTGAGTCCAGAACCAGAGGCCACAGTTTAAGAATTAGGGGTAGGCCATTTAGAACGGAGTTGAGGAAAAACTTTTTCACCCAGAGAGTGGTGGATATATGGAATGCTCTGCCCCAGAAGGCTGTGGAGGCCAAGTCTCTGGATGCTTTCAAGAAAGAGATGGTTAGAGCTCTTAAAGATAGTGGAATCAAAGGTTATGGGGATAAGGCAGGAACTGGATACTGATTGTGGATGATCAGCCATGATCACAGTGAATGGCGGTGCTGGCTCGAAGGGCCGAATGGCCTACTCCTGCACCTATTGTCTATTGTCTATTGGGGTGTATTTTGCATTCACTAGTCTGCTGGTAAGTTCTAACCACAAAATGGCACCTGGATACAAAGTTCTAAATTAAGGGCATATAACCCTTCTTGTTCTAATACCAAAGCACCGCAACACATGGTGCTTGCTTCATCCATACAAAGAACGATGTCATTACATTCTGTATCATGATTTATTTTCATATGTTACATAAATTTACCACAGTGCCCATTGAGGAGATCACTAGGGAGGGCACTTAGCAAGATGATCAGGGATGGGGGTGGGGAGCTGGTGTGGCGAGGAAGGAGAGAGATCAGGAGGTTAGTTAGGGAGCAGATGAGGAAAATTAGGGGACATGATAAGGGTAGGAGCATAATTGGAAGAGAAATGCTTGGGGAGTTAAGTGGGGATATTGGGGGAAATAGATAAGGTGAGGGTTAAAGGTGAGTTTGAGTAGGTTGTAGATCATCACATTCATGTGAGGGAGAATGAGGAGTGAGAGCCACAAAAGGGGTGAGTGGGAGCAATCAGCAAGACACACAAAATGCTGCAGGAACTCAGCAGGCCAGGCAGCATCCACGGAAATGAATAAACAGTTGATGTTTCTGAGATCCTTCTTCAGGACTGGAAGGAAAGGGGGAAGATGCCAGAATAATAAGGTGGCGGAAGCAGAAGGAGGATTAGCTAGAAGGTGATAGGTGAAGCCAGGTGGGTGAGACTGGTAAAGAGCTGGAGAAGAAGGAATCTGATTGGAGAGGACAGTGGACCATGGAAGAAAGGAAAGAAGGATGAGCACCAGAGGTAGGTGATAGGCAGGTGAGGGGGTAGGTGATAGGCAAGTGAGGAGCAAAGGTAAGAAGCAAGAATGGGGAATGGAAGAAGTGGGAATGAGGAAGGAAAACATTATCAGAAGGATAAATCAATATTCATGCTGTCAAGTTGGAAGCTACCTAGAGGGAATATGAGGAGTTTCTCCTCCACCCTGAGAGTGGCCTCATTGTGACACAAGAGGAGGTCATGGACCAACAACTTGGAATGGGAATGGGAATGGGGACAGGAATTAAAATGGTTGGCCACTGGGAAATTCCACTCTTGCCGGGTGGAGCAGAGGTGCTCGACAAAGCGGTCCCCAAATTTACGCCAGGTCTCACCAATGTAGAGGAGGCTGCTTTGAGAGCACCAACAACCCCAATAGGTAAGAGAGTAGGTGAATAGGCAGGCGTAGCATTTCTCTCGCTTGCAGGAGCATGTGCCAAGAGGGAGTTTAGTGGGGAGGGTCGAATGGTCAAGGGAATCAGGGAGGGAGCAATCCCTGTGGAAAGTGGAGAGTTGTGGGGGGTGGGGTGGAGGGAGTTAAAATGTGTTTGGTGGTAGGATCCCGTTGAAGATGGAAGAAGTTGCAGCGAATGATGCATTGGATGTGAAGGCTCATGGTGTGGTAGCTGAGGACAAGAGGAACTCCAGCACTGTAAAGGCGGTGGGAAGATGGGGTGAATGTCTGGGAAATGGAGGAGGTGCGGCTGAGGGCAGCAACAATGGTGGAGGAAAGGAAACAACATTCTTCAAAGAAGGAAGACTTCTCTGATATCCTGGAAAGGAAAGTCGCATCCTGGGAACAGATGAAGCGGAGACGAAGGAATAGAATAGAAAGGGAATAGAATTTTTTTACAGAAGACAGGATGGGAAGAGCATAGCCATAGTGTAGATTTGGTGATCTTCCAAATCTTCCATCTGGGGAAAGATCTTTTAACTAACTCTGTGGCAGACCTCATCTCTCCCATTCAACCCTCCCTCATGTGCAGAAGACTTTCATATCATTACTGTTAATTGTGTGTTGAATCACGATAAATGTAACTGGGAGTACTCAGAGGTCTCAGATTGACTCAATGGTTGTGTGGTACACATAAGGAAAAGCCTCTTGAGTCCAATATTACATTTAATTGCATAGTGCACATTTCAAGAAGATTTTTGAACCATTATTTTACACCAAAGGATAAAGATGAAGATCCCACCTGAGTAACTTCCCAGCTGGTTTTGACTGGTAGATGTCACATTTATGCAGAGGTCCCCTGTGGTTACTGGCTTTGCACAGTGCTTTGTGGAACTGGAACTGTAGAATAAAACTCACAAAGTACCTGTAAAGATGAGAGTAAATTGTTTCTTCTGGAGAATAAGAAAAGGAAATCCTTCAAATCCCTCTTCCATCCACTTAGATTGTGACTGATCTGTACCAACCTCTGGTGAACTGCTTTGTTCCGTATTCATTGATATGATCACCTAATAAAAATCCCAGCCTTAACAATTTAATTGTGAAATTATTCACATCTTTAATTTCAGATAGTTCCATGTTTCCCCTTAGTTTCAGTAAATGTAGCTGACTTCACACTGTGGGCAGTGGGGCTGTTTCCACAATTAAATCTCCACTGCTGGTTTCCACATCAGCCAATTATATTCCTTCCATTAGAGAGTCCATCAGTTTCCTGAACTAAAGGCAACATGAACTAATTCCTATTAGTTATTCATTTACAAGTCAGCATTTATTACCCATCCTTAATTACCCTTGAGAAGGTGGTGGTGAGCTTTTAAACTGCTCTGCTTCTCAACGATTCCTGGGTTTGTTCTAGAGAATCTGTTCTATGTACCCTCCAAGGAACAATGTATCCTTCCTGGCTGACTAAAGTAGCCCAAATGTCTTCTCATGCTTCTCATCCTCACTCTGGGATCTGATGAGTTATGTTTATGTCCAAATTGTTTGGCATGTACTGTCCTCTGTTGCCCCATAAATATTCTATGCTTGGGCTACATTGAATGTTTGTGGACTTTTTGTTAGGGAGCATGTTACAGTTAATTGTAAATTAAAACCAAAAACTTCAGATGCTAGGTATCTGAAATAAAAATTGAAAATGTTAAAAACATTCAGTAGGTCAGCTGGCATCTGTAGAAAGAGAAGCATGGTTATTGTTTCAGTTTGAAGACCTTTCAAAGGATCTTTGAGCTGTCTATGTAAATCCCGTTTTCCTTCATTTAGCCTCTGTCCCTCTACTCCTTTCCAACCCATGTGCTGGTCAAATAATTTTTAAACAATTTGATTGTACCTATCTCTTCCACCTCCTTTGACAGTTTGTTCCAGATACACACTATACTCTGTATGAAAAAAACGCCCTTCAGATCTTCTTTAAGTACTTCCTCTTTCACCCATATTGTCTAGTTTTAGATTCCTTTATCCTTGGAAAAAGCTGTGACTATCTACCTCGTCTATCTCCCTCATAATTTTGCAAATCTCCATAATGTCACCCTTCAGCCTTGCTATTGATTCATTTACAAGCCAGCATTTATTACCCATCCTTAACTAGAACAATTGTAGCCTGTACATTCCCTCCTTGTAACTAAAACCCCATTCCTGAATTGGGAGGTTTTAGTTACAAGGAGAAATTGTGCAGGCCAGGCATTAACTCTGAACTGCGCACAATATTCCACGTGTGGCCTACTTAATGTCTTGTACATGATGTCCCAACTCTTATACTCAACACCCTGGCTGTGAAGGCAATCAAGCTAAAAGCCTTTTATACTTCAGTATCCACTTGTGCAGCCACTTTCAGTGAGCAAGAGCTTGCCCGTGAAGCTCCCACTGTACCTCTGCTGTTTACTGTGCATGTCTGGCCATGATTAATTGACTCAACACGTATTACCTCACACTTGTTTGCATTCAATTCTATCTGTCGCTATCCACCCAACTTTCCATATGATCTATGACCCCCTGTATCCTCAGGCAACCAACCTTACTTTCTACAACTCCATCAATCTCTGTGTGGTCTACAAACTTACTTATTAGTCCACAGTCATTCTTATCCAAGTCTTTTAGATACACTCAGTGGCCACTTTATTAGGTACACCTGTTCACCTGCTCATTAATGCAAATATCTAATCAGCCAATCATGTGGTAGCAACTCAATGCATAAAAACATACAGACATGGTCAACAGGTTCAGTTGTTGTTCAGGGCAAACATCAGAATGGGGAAGAAATGTGATCTAAGTGAGTTTGACTATGGAATAATTTTTGGTGCCAGAAGGGGTTGTTTGAGTATCTCAGAAACTGCTGATCTCCTGGGATTTTCACACACAACAGTCTCTAGAGTTTACAGAGAATGGTACAAAAAACAAAAAAAAAACATCCAGTGAGTGGCAGTTCTGCAGGCAAAATTGCCTCATTAAAGAGAGAGGTCAAAGGAAAATGGCCAAACTGGTTGAAGCTGACAGGAAGGTGACAGTAACACAAGCAGCCACATATTACAACAGTGGTGTGCAGAACAGCATCCCTGAATGCACAACACAGCAAACCTTGAAGTGATCAGGCTACAGCAGAAGAAG
Organism: Mobula birostris; assembly: GCF_030028105.1. NCBI lineage: Eukaryota > Metazoa > Chordata > Chondrichthyes > Myliobatiformes > Myliobatidae > Mobula > Mobula birostris. The sequence goes on from NC_092402.1 coordinate 73,472,332, forward strand.
GCCACACTGGGTTCCACTCCTGTACCTGGTGAAGTGACCACTGACCGTATATTGACGTATATCCCAAAGACGGAAGTGTTGGTGGGTTTAATTGTCCATGGTAAATTGCCCTTAGTGTATATAGTTCAGTGTCAGAATCTGGGAGGAGTTGGTGGGAATGTGAAAACAACAGTTTACAGGGTAAATTGGGAAAGGAAGGAGCCTGATGTTATTATTCTGTGAGATGATATAGACTTGATAGGCTTTATGGCTATGTTCCACAACATAAGGAACTATGGAATCGAAAAATGTGAGGTAAAGTTGCTTTGAAGTGGAATACAGGGAGCTGCTGTCGATCAGTAATGAGAAAGAAAGAGGTGTGTAGAGAAGATTTCACAACTGGATAGGGCACTGTACACATGATAGCCTCCGTTTGTGGCTTGTGAGTCCAGAGTCACTTTGGACAAAGGGAAGTAGAATATAGAACGGTCCAGCACAGGGGCAGACCCTTTGGCTCACAATAGACATAGAGTTATAAAGCACTACAGCACGGAAGCAGGCCCTTCAGCCCATCTAGTCCACAATGAACTGTTATTCTGCCTAGTCCCATTGACCCACACCTGGACCATAGTTCTCCATACCCCTGCCATCAATGTACCTATCCAAACTTCTCATAAATGTTGCGATCAAACCAGTCCCCTGAAACTCTAGTTTAAACCCACCGGAGTAACACTAGCAAATCTTACCACAAGGGTATTGGTCTCCCTCCAGTTCAGGTGCAAACCATCCCATTTATATAGAGTCATAGAGAAATACAGCACAACAACAGGCCCTTCAGCCCATCTAGTCAATGCCAAGATCACTTAAACTGCTGACTCCCATCATCCTGCACTAGGACCATAGCCCTCAATATTTCTACCATCCATGCACCTTTACAAACTTCGCTTAAGCGTTGAAATCAAGCTTGCATGCACCACTTCTGCTGGCAGCTCATTCCACACTCTCACAACACTCTGAAGAAGTTTCCCCTAATGTTCCCTTTAAACTTTTCACCTTTTACCTTTACCTCATGATCTCTGGTTGTAGTCCCACCCAACCAAAGCCTGCTTGCATTAACCCTATCTGTACCCCTCATAATTTTGTATACTTCTAAAAAATCTCAGCTCAGTCTTCTACGTTCTAAGGAATACAGTCCTAACTTATTCAATCTTTCCTTATACCTCAGGTCCTCCAGACCTGGCAACATGTTTGCAAATTTTCTCTGTACACTTTCTTAGAAGAATTCTTAGAATTTCAACCTTGTTCACATCTTTCCTGTAGGTAGGTGACCAAAACTGCACACAATACTCCAAATTAGGCCTCACCAACTTTTTATGCAACTTCAACATAACATCTCATCTCCTGTATTCAGTACTTTGATTTATGAAGGCCAATAAGTCAAAAGCTTTTTTTTATGACCCTATCTACCTGTGACACCACTTTCAATGAATTATGGACCTGTATTCCCAGATCCCTTTGTTCTACCACACTTCTCAGTGCCTGAACACTCACTGTGTAAGACCTACACTGGTTGGTTCTACTCAAGTGCAACACCTCACACTTGTCTGCATTAAGTTCCATCTGACATTTTTCATCCCATTTTTAGCCTTCTTCACTATCCACTACACCCTAAAATCATGGTGTCATCCACAAATTTGCTGATCAAGTTGATCACATTACCATCCAGATCATTGATATAGATGACAAACAACAAAGAACCCAGCATCGATCCCTGCATCACACCACTAGTCACCAGCTTCCAGTCAGAGAGGGAGCCATCTGACTCTCTGGCTTCTCCCACAAAACCAATGTCTAATTCAATTTACTACCTCATCTTGAATACGAGTGACTGAACCTTCTTGACCACCTCCCCTGCGGTACCTTGTCAAAGGCATTTGTAAAGTCCATGTAGACAACATCCATTGCCTTGCCTTCATCCATTTTCCTGGTAACTTCCTCGAAAGCCTCTATAAGATTGGTTAGGCGTGACCTACCACACACAAAGCCATACTCACCATCCTTAATCAGTCCATATCTATCCAAATACTTACTGTATATATCTGGTCCCTTGGAATATCTTCCAGTAACTTTCCCACAAATGATGTCAAACTCACTGGCCTATAATCTCCTGGTTCAGTTTTAGAGCCTTTCTTTAACAACAGAACAACGTTAGCTATCCTCGAATCCTCCGGTACCTCACCTGTTGCTAAGGTTGTTTGAAATATCTCTGCTAGGGCTCCAGCAATTTCTGCACTTGCCTCCTGTATGATCCAAAGGAACACCTTGTCAGGTCTTGGGAACTTATCCACCCTAGTTTGCCTTAAGACAGCAAACACCTCCTCCTCTGTAATTTGTACAGTGTCCATGAAATTAATTCCGCTTTTCCTCACTTCTATAGGTTCTGTGTCTGCCTCCTGAGTAAATACAGATGCAAAAAAACTATTTAAGATCTCTACCATCTCTTTTGGCTCCACATAAGGATTCCCATTCTGATCTTCCAGAGGACCAATTTTGTCCCTTGCAATCCTTTGGATTCTCCTTCACCTTGTCTGCCTCAGCAACCTCATGCCTTCTTTAAGCATTCCTGATTTCATTCTTTAGTGTTCTCTTGCATTTCTTATACTCCAGAAGCACCCCATTTGTTCCTACCTGCCCATACCTGCTATGCACCTCCTTTTTTCTCTTAACCAGTGCCTCAATATCTCTTGAAAGCTAAGATTCCCTACACTTTATTGTGACAGGCACACACAGGCTTTGAGCTCTCAAAATTTCACTTTTGAAGGGCTCCCACTTACCAAGTACACTTTTGCCAGAAAACAGCCTGTCCCAATCCACATTTGCCTGATCATTTCTGATGCCATCAAAACTGGCCTTACTCTAATTTAGAATCTCAACCCATGGACCTATCTTTTTGCATATTTACTTTGAAACTAATGGCATTGTGGCCATTAGATGTCATTTGTTACCAGATATCAGGTATAGGACCCACCTTCCCTGACAGAGAGCACAAAAATCTGAAACCTTCCCTCCTGAGATCACTGCCCTGGATGTCCTGCCTTATAATTCAGCACCTAATTCCCTGAACTCACTTTGCAGGACCTCATCACCCTTCCCGCCCATGTCATTGGTACCAGTGGGGACCAAGACCTCTGGCTGCTCACTCTCCCCCTTGGGATTGCTATGGACTTGATCTGCAATGTTCCTGACCCTGGCGCCCAGGGGGCGATGAGATTTCAGTTGGGAATGTCGTTCTCATCCACAGAACCTCCTGTCTGTTCCCTTAACAAATGATATATTCTACCACTAATGCTTGCCCCACCCCTCCCCCTTCCCTTCTGTATCAAAGAGCCAGACTCAGTGCCAGAGACCTGACTGCTGTGGCTTTCCTCTGCTAGGTCATGTCGCCATCCCCCCCCCCCCCCCCCAGTACTATCCAAAATAATAGTTAATGAGGGGAACAGCCATAGGAATATCCTGCACCGGCTGTCTATCCCTTTTCTCTCTCCTGACGGTCACCCAGTGACCTGTGTCCTGCACCTTAGGTGTAATTACCTCCCTGTATCTTCTGCCAATCAATTCCTCAGCTTCCTAAATGATCCAGAGTTTATCTGCTCCAGCTCTAGTTCCCTAACGTGGTCTGTCAGAAGCTACAGCTTGATGCACTTCTTGCAGTGATAGTCATCAGTGATACTGGAGGTCTCCCTGTCTTACCACACCCCACAAGAGGAGTCCTCCACTGTCCTGACTGTCATTCCCACAGCTCTAACTGTGCAATAAGAAAGAAAGAAACTCACCAGAAGCTTACCTCTGTCTCCATCTCTTTTTGCTGAAGCCTCTTGAGCCAAAGCCACGGCTTTCCACTCTAACATTGGCCCATTCACATTATGGCTGATCCACTTAAACCTAACTTCTTTTTAGTGGCCATTGACAAGTGCCTAATAACCCAAGTGATTTCAGGCTCTGCCGATAGTCCTAACAGGCCCCACTCATTTTTAAAAAATTCCACTCTTACTCAAGCTCTGCAGAAAATCCTGACAGGCCCGCTTGCTTTTAAAATCTTGCATTCGCTCAAGAATATTGTGCTGAACTAATCAACTGTCCTACTAAATGAATCTGCTCTGCCTGCACAATGTCCATGTGCTCCCATTTCCCTCACATTTATGTGCAATCTGATAGCCTGTGAATGCCTGTACTGTGTTTGCTTCCATCACCCAGGCACCCGCCAGTCTCTGTGTAGCAAAACTTGCCCCACACGCCTCCTTTCAACTTACTCTCTCTCTCATCCTAAAGGCAAGTCCTCTGGTAATAGATTTTAGATGGTTGGCTTGGGCACTGAACAGATCCTTCAGTTAATAGAAGAGCTGCAGAAAGAAACAATATAAATGACCAGGAGACCCAAAGCAATTGTGTGTCCTTCGTTCCGATGTATCTGTGAAGCAGATGACTGAAGGAGCTCTCTGTGAAACCTATTCTTTGGACATTTACCTGATGTAAGGTGTATTTGCAGGGATGTGGTACTTGGCACCAGGGTCAAAGTTTGTTTCATTCCTTAGAATTGGGGGGCAGATGCCTTGGTACTTTGTTCTGGAAGACACAAGTGGAGACACAAGCTAAATCCTGATGCAAACCCAAGGCTGGTCTCAGTTTATGTTGATCTCTCACCATGGACCACACTCTCTCTTACCTCAGTTTCCACCATTCACTATTGTAGTTGTCTGGGGAAATCTGTCCACTGAACACTTTCCAACGCCACTGATCGATTAGGTATCCAAATGGGAGGAAGGCGATTTTTTCCAAGGCCATTTTCAGGAGGTAGTTAATGTCAGTCTCTGTCAAGCAATTGAAAGATTGGATTGAACAAAATTAAAGCTAAGCATTTTTATTTCTTGGCTTAAATCCTCCTAAATTATCTCATCTAAATGGCTATTAAGTGCACTGGGCTCCCCAGCACAGGGGAAGCTATAACACAGAACATAGAACAGTACAGTGCAGGAACGGTCCCTTTGGTCAATGACTGCACCAAACACTAAGCTATATTAGACTAAATCCTTTCTGCCTGTACTTAATGGTGTGGGTGAGAGGTTAGTGATTGGGTCTTTTGCTTGTCCGGCCTCTCTTAAAAGAAATAATTTCAGACAGGAAACAAAGAGTGGGAATAAATGGGACCTTTTCAGAGTGGCAGGCAGGGACTAGTGGGGTACCGCCAGGCTCAGTGCTGGGACCCCAGTTGTTTAAATATATATTAATGACTTAGACGAGGGAATTAAATGTAGCATCTCCAAGTTTGCGGATGACACGAAGCTGGGCGGCAGTGTTAGCTGTGAGGAGGACGCTAAGAGGATGCAGGGTGACTTGGATAGGTTAGGTGAGTGGGCAAATTTATGGCAGATGCAATTTAATGTGGATAAATGTGAGGTTATCCACTTTGGTGGCAAAAACAAGAAAACAGATTATTATCTGAATGGTGGCCGATTAGGAAAAGGGGAGGTGCAACGAGACCTGGGTGTCATTATACACCAGTCATTGAAAGTGGGCATGCAGGTACAGCAGGCAGTGAAAAAGGCGAATGGTATGCTGGCATTTATAGCGAGAGGATTCGAGTACAGGAGCAGGGAGGTACTACTGCAGTTGTACAAGGCCTTGGTGAGACCACACCTGGAGTATTGTGTGCAGTTTTGGTCCCCTGATCTGAGGAAAGACATCCTTGCCATAGAGGGAGTACAAAGAAGGTTCACCAGATTGATTCCTGGGATGGCAGGACTTTCATATGATGAAAGATTGGATGAACTAGGCTTATACTCGTTGGAATTTAGAAGATTGAGGGGGGATCTGATTGAAACGTATAAAATCCTAAAGGAATTGGACAGGCTAGATGCAGGAAGATTGTTCCCGATGTTGGGGAAGTCCAGAACGAGGGGTCACAGTTTGAGGATAAAGGCGAAGCCTTTTAGGACCGAGATTAGGAAAAACTTCTTCACACAGAGAGTGGTGAATCTGTGGAATTCTCTGCCACAGGAAACAGTTGAGGCCAGTTCATTGGCTATATTTAAGAGGGAGTTAGATATGGCCCTTGTGGCTAAAGGGATCGGGGGTATGGAGAGAAGGCAGGTACAGGGTTCTGAGTTGGATGATCAGCCATGAGCATACTGAATAGTGGTGCAGGCTCGAAGGGCCGAATGGCCTACTCCTGCACCTATTTTCTATGTTTCTATAATCGACAACACTCCATTCCCTACATGTTCATGTGCTTGTCTATAAACTTCTTAAGCTCCACTGTCATATCTGTTCCCACTACTAATCCAAGCAGCCTGTTCCAAATACCTGTCATTCCCTATATAAAAAAAATTGCCCTGCAGCTTTCCATTGAACTCTTCCCCGCTTCACCTCAAAGCTATGCACTTTAGTATTTGACATTTCTACCCTGGGAAAAACATTCTGGCTGTCCACCTCTCCTAATTTTATGAACTTAAATCAGATCTCCCCTCAGCTGCTGTCTTTCCAAAGAAAACAACCCAAGTCTGTCCTATCTCTCCTTCTAGCTTGTACCCTCTAATTCAGGCAGCATCCTGGTAAACCCCTTCCGTACCTTCTGCAAAGCCTCCATACTCTTCCTGCGATGGAGAGGGGTGTGGGCAGACCTGCACACAATGCTCCATGTGCAGCCTCACTTTAGTTTTATACAATTGCAACATGACTTCCTGATTCTAATACTTAATGTCCTGACAACTGAAGGCAGGCATGCCATACATCCACTCTACCATACCATACACACTATCTACTTGTGTTGCCATTTTCAGGGAATCTTTTGAGATGAGGATAGCTTCATTCCTTCACTGGGAGATTGTATGATATGAGGAAATACAACACAGAATTGCAGCTTAGAAGTTGTGGTCACTGTTAATGGCAACAGGGAATGAATGAGAAGAACACACTGCATTGTTGTTATAGACAGTAGAGTCACAGAGTCACGCAGCACAGAAACAAGGACTTTGGTTGACAGTGCCCCTGCTGACCTTCCATCTATCTACTTACTGGCACTTGATCCCCAGTTTCTGTGTGTTGGTGATTTAAGCACTCATCCAGCTACATTTTCAATGTTGTAACAATCTCCACCACCCTCTCAGGCAGTACGCTCAAGACTGCAAAAAAGCATTCCTCTGTTCTCCTTAAACCTGTCACTTCTCACTTTAACCCAATGACCTCTGTTTTTAGGTGACTCCACTCTGAGCAAATTTTCAACCTTCACTGCTCAAGGAAGACAAACCAAGTTTGTCCAATCTCTCCTAACTGAAGTGTTTTATCCCAGGCAACATCTTTGTAAATATCCTCTGCACCCACTCCTGTGCTTTCATAGACACAAGAAGTTCTGCAGATGCAGGAAGTCTTGAGCTACACACACAAAAATACTGGAGGAACTTAGCAGGCCAGGCAGCATATATGGGGTGGAATAAACAGTCAACATTTTGAGCCAAGACCCTTCATTCATGTCCTCTTATAGTGTAGTGACCAGAACCATGCAAAATACCTTAGCTATGGCCTAGCCAAAATTTTATGCACTACAATTTTACAAAAACCTCCCAGTACTTATATTTTATGCTCTAGTTAATGAAGCTAGCTTCTCACTTGCTTTCCTCATTACCTTGTCCAGCTGGGCTGCCACCTTAGGGATCTATGGCCTTGTACACACGGGTCCTTTGTTCCTCAATAGTCTCCAGGACCTAACATTCATGGTATATATCCTACTCTTATTAGACACCCAAACATGTACTTTTTGGGATTAAATTCCATCTGCTACAGCTCTACCCAATTTACCAGCTGATTAATATTGTTCTGCAACTCTAGATTTTGCTACCAACACTGTCCCCATTTTAGTGTCACTCACAAACTTACTAATACATCTTTTATTCATGTCTAAATCGATATAACAAACAATGCGGGCTCTGAAACTAATCTTTGTGGGAAACTATTGGTTTCAGACTTTCATTTACAAATGCCTCATCATCACCCTCTGTCTTCCATTACAAAGTAAAGTAAATATTGCTGCAGACTATGCACGGGATTACTATTGGCAAGGCAGCAGACCTACCTTCTTGCAGAAGGTCCCACACCACCAAGTTCAAGAACTTCCCTTCAAACATTCGGTTCTTGAACAAATTGTACTGGTTTGGACATTACATTGCAGCTACATTTGGGCTATTGTGTACAGTTTTGGTTACCCTATCATAGGAAGGATTCTATTTAGCCTGAAAGAGATTGAGCAGACTGGAACTTTATTCCTTGGGGTGAAGGAGACTGGGGAGTGACCTTATTTATTTCACAATACAGTGTGGAGTAGGCCCGTCTGGTCCTTTGAACCACGCCACCCCAGCAACCCTTAAGAAACCCAAGTAACCCAAACCTAATCACGGGACAATTTACAATGACCAATTTACCCGGTACGTGTTTGGACTGTAGGAGGAAACTGGAGCTCCCAGAATGAGCAGGGCCAAAGAGTTTCTTCCTGAGTTCCTGACTCTGTGAACCTTCTTACCATTGTCATTGGTGACATTGTCCAGTAGTCCAATCTTGTGCAAATGATTGGGCGTAGAGACTGAGAGTGCCAAAACATCCCCGACTGCTTCATGGAAGCCAGGGTTGGCTCCACGCCTGAAGGTGACTGGTTGGTCCTTATACTGAAGGTAGTACTCTACGTGCCCCATCTCATGGTGAACTGTGAACAGCTGCTCCATGGTGACTGTCGTGCACTGCTTGATTCTGGAGAATGAGGAGAGGGGATATTATCATTCATACTGCAGTAGGTTTCAGGACCTTACACCTGGATTCCAATCAATCCCAGAACAGAGCAAAGGGTAAGAGAAAGACACACAAATAACAGAGCTTATCACAACCTTAGCATTTCCCAAAGTGACTTGGGCAGTTAATGGAAGCCTAATTCCTGTTGTAATGTAGGAAAAGTGGCAGTGTAGTTGTCCACACTGAGATCCCATATACAAATAACCATGAGTTATGTTTCGGTCATTTTGGCTAAGTGACGACTATCAGCCAGGATGCTGTGTAAGAGATCACTTCCCTCCTTCACATATGGTGCTATGTGATTTTTTTTTGCCTCTGGAAATACAGATATGTTTTAATGTCTCATTTAAAGGACAATACAATACTTCTTGTGAAGTCCACTCCACCACAACAGTGTGGCCTGGATTCCACACTCTTAAGAGTTCTATCACTGAGTCACTCCTGGCATCCATTAACATTGTATCACAGGACCATATAGCATGCAAATGGTCTTTACTCTTTGAGTAATCCCATATTCCATTCATATTGCTTCTGAATGGCTTCATGTCAATTGAGCAGAGTACCAACCTGAAGTCCTTGCGGTTATAGAAATCCCAGGCAGATGCATGGCACACAACTTCCCTGCCATCATCAGGTTTTTCAAGCATTGAGGAATCCCAAAATTCCTGTGGCATTTTGATCAGCCCCAAGGACGTGAAGAATTCCTCAGAGACTCTGAACATGTGGGTGGCGTTCCAGTTCTGCGAAATATCACACGTTACCAGTGAGCCATCTACACTCAGAACAGTTACAAGCAAACAGGAACTTCACAATATCTGTCCCCTCCCTTTGGTCCTGCCCTGTGATCTGTGATCTTCCACCTTGACTCCAATTTCCTCTGACCCCACCACAAGCTGAATCTTTGTATGAAATCGTCGTTTTGTTTAAGCAATTGAAATAGCAATTTCAAATGATGCCAGTGAAACTGAGTGGTGGGGCAGAGAGGGGCTGCTACGTTCCCTGTGTGGAATTATTAATCACTTGTTCCTGGCACTTCGTGAATATAATAAATCTCTGGCACCTTGCCATTTCATGAGACTGAATTTTCAAATTCACGCTATTGTTGTAATAATTTATTTCTGATTGTACCTACAGAAAGCTTGTGGAAATATTTATCCTCTGGCTCCCGCTGTTGTGCTGTTTACTATTTATTCGATGTGCTCCATGCTGCCTGTGTGCCCAGCATTCCGTTAACTGCCTGGACTATCAGTGTTCCTGCTGATCTATTACATACCAATTCAGTGTTGCCTCTTGCTTCGCTGATTGGCTTTCAATTCCCCACTGCATTTGTTGCTATTTAAAGTTATTAATTCTTTAGCTCCTCTTTCACCATTTCTTGATTACCTTGTGAATTTATCAACTCACGCTTTAGTACATTGTGATAATACCTGCTTATTATAGGTTGATAGGTTTTTATTGGTCAAGGCATGAAGGGTTACAGGGAGAAGGCAGGAGATTGGGGCTGAGAGGGAAATGACGAAATGGCAGAGCAGACTCGATGGGCCAAATGGCCAAATTCTGCACATATATCTTATAATCTTATTAGAACTCAGATGGTGACATTAGGACCAGGATGACTCCTAGGGTAACAATCCCACTATTTCCCATTCTCTCTCTCCTTATTTTCCTGTACCCCACCAAGATGGCACCAGCGAACAACAGTTCCTTGGGCAACATCTTCCAGATAGTCAGTCATTTCAGTTTTGCTACATCTTCTACTTATCCTTTTATCTTAATTTTGTTTTTGAAACTGTTGGTGCCTAGGGCTTACAGTTTATAGTTCGATCGAGTGAGCTAGCAGTCTGATGTCCCTGAGAAAACTCCAAACGAGAAATGCGAGCACGAGCTACCATGAGGAGAAGCTGGAATGAGATGAGGGGCTATGGTTGTCTACATTTCTTTCCAATTAAAACGTCGAGGAAGGTTGAAACGTTAAGGCAAATGCAGAGGAGAGCGAGCGATTTTCAGAGGGGCCGCTGTTTTGAGTTGCTGCCCTCGGAGGGGCTGGTGGGTCCTGATGCTCTCGGAGATGTTATCGTAATTCTGAGATTTATGGATTGGCCTATTTCAGTTCTATGTTGGGTTTTTGGCATGCTCTCGCCCATTCTTTCTTGTTGCCGATTGGCAGGCTTGGGGCTTGTGGTTTGAGGTTCTTGTTGTTTCTCCATGTAGGTCATCTGTTAGCTTTTGTGTGAGGGAGGGGTTGGGGAGAGTTACAAGTTTTTGGTGTCTTTCTTTCAATTGTTCTGTATTTTATGGCTACCTCGAGAAGACAAATCTCAGAGTTGTATACTGTAGACATACTTTGATAATAAAAATGAACCTTTGAACCTTTGAACATACATGCCTATTAATTCACCTTTGATCACTTTTGGCAATAACCTGCACTAAGAAGTAATTCATAGCAGAGGATTAATCTATTGGCAGGTCTCTGGGATGTGGGAGGAAAATGGAGCATCTGGAGGTACAAACTCTGCACAGTCACAACCAAAAGCTAGAAGGTGGAGTTAAGATGGCGCTAAACAGCGAATCCTTTACTTGCATCTTCGGACACAGCTCTATTTCTATCTTTAATATCTCTATTTTTCCCTTTCAGGGTTCTTTAGAAGACCCTGACCTGGGGTTACATGCTGACTATGGTTCTTTGCGGGAATCGAACCTGCTCTCGGGGTTTCACAACTGGCCGTGGAGGGGTGGATCGGAGTCCGGTGTCCGAGCAGAAGACTGGTGTGTCGTGGGAGATCTTTGGGTGCAGAGCTCGGAAAAAGTGACGCAACGGACTTTTAACATCGTAAACCAGTGAGTTGTTTGTTATGTCTCCCCTCTTGCTGTGAAACGGAGACACCTCTTTTTCCCTTATTGGGGAGAGAGAGAGAGCCTGTGGTATGTCGAATACCGGGTGAACAAGTAATCTTTGGGGTACTGCAAGTCTGTGTCTTTATTGTTGCCTTGCTCATGCTTGAGTGCTCGATGGTGGGTGCCGATGGTTTCTTTTGTCAGTGGGGGGAGGGGGGGATTGTTGCTTGCTGCTGCTTACGCGTGGGAAGGGGAGCTGGGGAGGACTTCGGGGTTCTAACATTTAACTGTCATTCATTCTTTAGGGGCACTTCTCTGTTTTCATGGATGGTTGTGAAGAAAAAGCACTTCAGGATATATATTGTATACATTTCTCTGACATTAAATTGTACCTTTGAAACCTTTGAACCTTTGAATAAATTTAGTCCACCCTAGCTGTGAGGCAACAACACTAATTATTGACCTCTGAACCACCCCTTTTATTTGAGTGTTGGGCTGCTTTGTGCTTGTTCAACCTTCATGTCGTAAGGATCGATTCCCACAAACATTTTCCAGTATTCAGTTTATCCATTGAATAGTTCTGTTATCCTTTGGTTAAGATTGCCCCCTCATTTCTTTTGGGAACATTTACCAGGGATTCCTTCATTAGTAAAGCACAATAGTGCAGCTTGTGGAGCCACAACCTCACAGTAGCAGAGGTCCAGGTTCAATTCTGACCTCCCCTGCTGTCTGCATGGAGTTAGCACGTTCTGCCAGGGACAGTGAGTGTTACCTCCAGGTGCTCCGGTTTCCTCACACATCCCAAAGATTGGCAGCTGATGGTCAGATCTTAAGAATGGTATGTTAACTGTTGTCCCTGAGGATCTAACCTGGTCCCAACATATGGATGCAGTTATAAAGAAGGCAAGACAGTGGCTATATTTCATTAGGAGTTTGAGGAGATTTGGTATGTCAACAAATACACTCTCAAATTTCCATAGATGTACTGTGGAGAGCATTCTAAATAGCTGCATCACTGCCTGGTATGGGGGAGGGGTGACAGGGAAGGCACTGCGGAGGATTGAAATAAACTGGAGAGAGTTGTTAAATTAGTCAGCTCCATCATGGGTATTAGCCTCCGTAGTATCCAAGACATCTTCAAGGAGCAGTGCCTCAGAAAAGCAGCCCCATCGTTAAGGACCCCCAGTACCCAGGTCATGCCCTCTTCTCATTGTCACCATCAGGTAGGAGGTACAGAAGCCTGAAGGCACACACTCAGCGATTCAGGAACAGCCTCTTCCCCTCTGCCATCTGATTCCTAAATGGACATTGAACCCATGAACACTACCTCACTACTCTTTTATTTCTGTTTTTGCACTATTTAGTTTAACTATTTTGTTTATATATTTTCTATACACTTAATGTAATTCACAGTTTTTTCTCACTATTATTGTATATTGCTTTTTACTGCTGCCGCAAAGTTAACAAGTTTAACGACATATGCTGGTGATATTAAACCTGATTCTGATTCTGATTCTGTTGGTACAAGGCTATTGCACTTAAAATACAAAGGAGGGAAGATATGTTTATATAATGCTTCACCATGTCTATCAAGATGTCCAAAAGTAATTTACAACTAGCAAGGTAGTTCAGGAGCATGGTTGATGTTGTAATGTTATTCATTATAGAAAATGGGACACTTACAAAGTATATGTAAGGTATATATGAAAGTATTAAGAATGATATATACAGTATAACTATAGCACCAAGTGGTTTATCTTAGATACATTATAAGGTATCTAATTTATTAATTTAAAAATATATGTTTTTAACCAAGCTGTTTAGCTAGCATTGGTATTGATTTATTATTGTCATATGTATCTAGATGAAATGAGAAGCTTTATACCTTATGAATATACAGATACAATACCTTAGGTCAATTAAAGATATGAGGATATCACTAACAAATAGGTTTTATGTTCTGCCACATACTGACTGATGGTTTAATTAGAGATAGAAGCTTTCAATATCTGCCTATATATAACAGGGAAATATTACTCATAGTGTATTACAAATGAACAAATAGAATGTTTGATAAAAAAGATGGATATTACTGGCTAATCTGTTCTGGTCTTCATCAATGTCTGTCTTAACTTAACACTTTCTCATGTTTTCCTAATGCACTTATGTAGGAAAATTTGTCAGGATCCCAAACTGTTTTATCAGCATCTGTTCCTCATTATCTCTGTCGAAAATGAGCACTTTCTCCTTTTTGTCTGAATAAGTTTTTTTGTGGAACAGCTGGTGTTCAATTGGCGCAGTACCCCGTGGGAAAAGACAAATCAATCAACTCACCTTCTTAACCATCATATCAGTAACATCAATGTTGGGTTTGTTTGGGAATGGGAGCATAAGGTTGTAGATGTTGTTCCATTGCTGGGCCCACATATTACCTAAATGGAGGAGAAATCTCAGATCAAGAATGGAATACTCTGTCTGCAGTAACAAAGACGTGCATTTATATAGCACCCTACGCTGAGGTAAAATGGCTACAAGGTCCTGTGTAGAAGCAAGGTCAATTTAACCCCCAAAAGCAGAGGCAACAAGTCAGAGGATCAAAGAGGAAGAAGTGTGACAAAGTAGAGGAATCTAAAGAAAGGTGTGCATTTACATGGTGCCTATTGTATAACTCTCAGGATATCCCAAAATACTTTTGAAGTGGCATCACTGATGTAGTATAGAAAATCAAATTTCTGTCCTATGTCAATAATTTGATAACGTTTGTGAAAGCTGTCGGTAATATTGGATTTTAGAATAATATTCTCAGGGGGCCAAGGGTAATTCCTCTGCCTTTCTGTGAAATTTTGCTGTGTGGTTTTTCTGACCCATCTGCACTTGCTATATCTAAATAATGGTAACTCTGGCAATGTATCACACCCTCAGAACTGCTGAATGTCAGCTGAACCTTTGTGCTCTGGCCTCTGGATTGGAGCTTCAGTCTTAGAGCTAGGTACCTTCCTCACTGGCTACTTGCAGTGGTGTCTACGATGTTAAGTATAATTCCTGGGGACTTGGACTGTCTGGCAGGGTTGTCCAAGTGTGCAGCTGACTAAAGGACTAGTCATCAGTTTGCAACTAACACAAAACCAGAACAAATAACAAAGTCCACCTCAAATTAATTTTAATAGTTTTAAATATAAAGAATGAGTCTTCCTTGCAGACAGTAATTACCGAATAGATGTGCAGGGATGGGTCCTTTCAGATTTATATATTTGGGTCCATATTGCTGATATAACTTCCTCCTCACAAAAGCATGAAGATTAAGGTAAAGTGGTTTGAGATCATTGTAGATCTTTTCGAGATCATCAGCGAATGTTGGCGACTCATACCAGGATCTCCAGTACTCTCCAGTGTCGTTAAAACCTGTAAACAAAGCCAGGTAACTATTGCTGCAGTGCTACAAGTTATAGACTCATACCACTAAATAAAAACACTTTCTATTCACAGAAGAAATGCAACATACTTAAAAGTCCAAAGAAGTTTTGCAGGAGTATAATCAGATGAAAACAAAAACTGCCATTGCGCCAAAGAAATTGATATTGGGTGGGCCACCAAATGTTTGCTCCCAGGAACAGGGGAGAACTTAAAGGAGGATGGACAGAATGATGAAGAACTTTAAGAATGGAATTCAGGATGATTATCTCTGTTTGGACCATTTGTCCAACATTTTGACTATTGGACTTAAAGGAGCAGAGCCTATGGTCAGAGCAAAGAGAGTGTCCTGGCTGAGAGAACCAGGCCATCCAAGGTAATGGGGAAGCTGTAGTTGATCTGACTGGTAGATGGAGAAATTACATGGAGGTCAAATGTTGGGCAAGTGAAGTCAGGTAGTGAGGCTGGTTGTAGATCTGGTGGCTGGGCATGGAGCAGAGGTGGACAGGGGTAGGGAAAGGTTGAGGAAATGGTTATTTGTGATTGTGGATGGATAAATTGCAATAGTACTTTATTTTTAAGAGGCCAGAAAGATCCTGTCAGGATTGAAATGTGGTTTGATGGGCTTGGGATTGTTTGGGTGATTTGATTGGAAAATAGAGTGGAGGTTTCAGGAATGAGGATGGGAGGGTGCCTTGATTGGGTAGAGGACAGAGTGGAATGACTGTAGTCGGTTGTATGGGCTGGAGACAGGGATGATGGGATGACTGGATGAGGATTTGGTATGAAAACTGGGAGACATATAAGGATGATTAATAGGTAGTAGGAAGAGATAGGGAGCTGGAGCTGGGATACATGGAGTAAAAAGGAATGATGTATAGTGAGGAGTAACACTGGGATGTGAATTGGTGGAGTGCAGAGTGATGGGAGATTATTACACAAGGAGAGGGTGAATGGGAGGCACCGTGGGAATGGAGGTCTAATCTTCCTGTTCCTGAAATTTGGGGATTGGGATTTTTCCTGTTGGCTTTGCCCCTTCCCACAACGCCCAACCATCTGGTATTCCCAAGGACTCGGAGACCTAGCCCGCAACCATTAAATGGAAATCACAGCTCTCATCTGAGGCAGGCAACTTCAGAATAAACTGCATAAATTATCCCCCTGCTTCTGGACCAAGCTCCACAAATCACCCCCTTCAGACCAGACTGTGGTCATCCCTAACTTAGCCCCATTGCACCTTTCCTATGGAAGAGGACCTGAGGAAGGTCTGCACCTTCAAATTAAAAGGGTGACACAATTATCAAGGACTTGCTGGAAAAGCTGATACTGAGCTTTTGTATTGAGGAAACAAGCGGGACTTATTCCCCTACATTGTTTTGTACTGTTACCGTTAACACTGACAATTTTGTGGGGTTTGGTGGTGGAGCCTGCCCAGATCTGCCCATGTGGAGGGGACTAATCTACTCACCATCCATTCTAGAGGCGCTGTTGCTCATTTGAACAAATTTCTTATAGTGCTTTCTCAGTGGAATCCCTGCAGAGTTGTGCCAGCCCTCCCATGCATACAGCAGCTTCTTGTAACTCCGGGATGTTGCCATTATATCGGTCAGCTCTGTAACACGAGAGACAGAGGGTAGAAGCACATGTATGGTTATAACACAAACACTAAATGTACTCACAGGAGGACAACTGTCCGACAGACCTCAACATTCATCATGTCTTCTTCTGACGTGGTCAGGCAGTTTACATAGAAACATAGAAAACCTACAGCACAATACAGACCCTACAGCCCACAATGCTGTGCTGAACATGTATTTACTTTAGAAATTACCCAGAGTTACCCACAGCCCTCTATTTTGCTAAGCTCCATGTACCTATCCAGGAGTCTCTTAAAAGACCCTGTCGTATCTGCCTCCACCACCGTCACCGGCAGCTCATTCCACGCACTCACCGCTCTCTGCGTAAAAAACTTACCACTAACATCTCCTCGTGTGGTAAACCATATATATGTTGTAACTGGGTTACCTGTCTGGACACGCCCCTCTGCTGGCTGCCCCTGTGGCTCCTCCCACAGATTCCTGTATAAAGGTATTTCCCTTTGCCCCTCCCCCTCAGTCCGGGGGCAGACACTCACCATGGAGGTCGTATTGTACAGCGAAAAAAAGCCTTTCAGTATTTTACCAAATCTCAGTCTTATGGAGTTATTGAAGGTGCTTCAATTTTATTTGCTGTACAATACGACCTCCACGGTGAGTGTCTGCCCCCGGACTGAGGGGGAGGGGCAAGGCGAATTCACCTTTATTCAGGAACCTGTGGGAAGAACCACAGGGGCAGTCAGCAGAGGGGTGTCTCCAGACAGTTAACACAGTCACAACATATATATGGTTTAACCACACCTCTGTACTTAGTTTATGATTTCAAAACAATGACAAGCAACACTTTACCAGATATCTGCAGTGAATTTGTTGCCAGGTGGGAATGCTGCCACAGTGCCTCAGGCATATGGGTTCAGTTGGTGTCAGAGAAGATGGTTGCTCTGTCCTGTTTAAAGTTCCTTGAGTGTTGTTGGACCTGAACATATTCCCTTAAGCAGAGAATATTCAATGACCCTCTAGAGTCCTGCCTTGTAGATGGCATTGGAGTGTCAGGAGGTGAGTCACTCACTGCAGGATACACAGGCTCTGACATGTTTGGATCACACGTTTGTATTTATGTAGCTGGTCCAGTTGACTTTCTGGTCAATGGGAACCCCAGCATGTTGACAGTGGGTGACTCGGCAAAAGTAATGCTATTGAAATTCGAAGGAGGGTGGTTAAACTCTCTTTTGCTGAAGATGATCTTTGCCCATCATTGTACAATATGGATGCTCCTGATCACCTATCAGTCCATGGTTGAACTTTATCACTGTCTTGCGAATGGAATTGAACTTTGTGCAATCATCTCCAGCTGACTGTATGATGAGACAAAGGTCATCAATGAAGCTGTTGAAGATGGCTCTGCCTGACACTGCGGTGAGGAATGCCTAGGGCTGGGCGATTGATGTCCATCAACTTTAACCACCTTCTGTGTGAGAATTAACTCCATCCATTGGAGTGCTGTCCACTGATTACCTTAGTCTTTAGGCTTATCATGCATGTTGATGCCACACTTGACCTAACATTGCCTTAACGTCAAGGGCAGTAACTCTCACCTCACCCCTCAAATTCAAATCTTTGGTCTATGTTCAGATGAAGGCCTGATCTGAGTGGCTTACTGAAATCAAAACTTAAAATCACTTTCCCTATCCATTGATGCTGCCTGACCTGCTGAATATCTCTGACACTTTTCATGTTTACTATGGGGTACTAGTGAATTCTCTGACCCTGTGTTCCTTGTCGAGTCTGCGTGATATTTCTCACAACATAACCACGTTCCACGTTTGTGAGGGTCTTGCAGTGTTGATCAAATTGTATGTGTGTTTACAACGTACAGGTCTGTCTATGTCTATGTTGCTGCTGGGGGATCCTTCCGAAGCTAATCTCATTGTGTTCTGATGTATCCATTTAGTCATTTCATAACACTGGACAACAAAGATTTTGCTTCCTGAATACTTTTGGGTGCATCTTACGGATTTTGGACTGCTGATCATGAAAATCACTATGAAATTTCCCTCTCACGCACTATTTTTTTTTACAAATTAGCCTATATTTGTTACTTCAATTCATAATTCAGGTCAGAATAACTGATGCCAGATTAAGGAAGTCATTTTTGTTGGTCCACAAATCAAACAGGTCATCAATGACAAGTAATTCAAAGACCTTCCAGTGGGACTGGAGATAATCGTATGGAAAGTATTCAAAGATGTTGTTGAAAATTTTCTTGGCAACTACAGAACACCAAACTACATGCAGCTGGCTGACAACATGCTTCAAGCATACAAAACCATGGAGTGAAACATATCACTAAAGATTCATTTTCTGCATTCCCATTTGGACTTCTTCTCTGCAAATCTTGGCACTGTCAGTGATACGCATGGTGAAAGAATTCACCAGGACATTGCGGTCATGGAGAACCGGTATCAGGGCAACTGGAATCCATCAATGCTGGCTGATTATTGTTGGACACTTAAGCAAGAAGCCTCAGACACAGAGTACGAATGAAAATCATCAACAGAACAGTTTTAGCCCAGTTAAACTATTGCAAAGTGTCAGCACTGTTGTGCAAGTAAACACATTATATTTACTGGGGGTATGGTATTGATGTGGATAGAGAATTGCTTGGCAGACAGGAAGCAAAGAGTGGGAATAAATGGGACCTTTTCAGAATGGCAGGCAGTGACTAGTGGGGTACCGCAAGGCTCAGTGCTGGGACCTCAGTTGTTTACAATATATATTAAAGACTTAGACGAGGGAATTAAATGTAGCATCTCCAAGTTTGCGGATGACACAAAGCTAGGCGGCAGTGTTAGCTGTGAGGAGGATGCTAAGAGGATGCAGGGTGACTTGGATAGGTTAGGTGAGTGGGCAAATTTATGGCAGATGCAATTTAATGTGGATAAATGTGAGGTTATCCACTTTGGTGGCAAAAACAGGAAAACAGATTATTATCTGAATGGTGGCTGATTAGGAAAAGGGGAGGTGCAACGAGACCTGGGTGTCATTATACACCAGTCATTGAAAGTGGGCATGCAGGTACAGCAGGCAGTGAAAAAGGCGAATGGTATGCTGGCATTCATAGCAAGAGGATTCGAGTACAGGAGCAGGGAGGTACTACTGCAGTTGTACAAGGCCTTGGTGAGACCACACCTGGAGTATTATGTGCAGTTTTGGTCCCCTAATCTGAGGAAAGACATCCTTGCCATAGAGGGAGTACAAAGGAGGTTCACCAGATTGATTCCTGGGATGGCAGGACTTTCATATGATGAAAGACTGGATCGACTAGGCTTATACTCGCTGGAATTTAGAAGATTGAGGGGGGATCTTATTGAAACGTATAAAATCCTAAAGGGATTGGACAGGCTAAATGCAAGAAGGTTGTTCCTGATGTTGGGGAAGTCCAAAACGAGGGGTCACAGTTTAAGGATAAAGGGGAAGCCTTTTAGGACCAAGATGAGGAAAAATTTCTTCACACAGAGGGTGGTGAATCTGTGGAATTCTCTACAACAGGAAACAGTTGAGGCCAGTTCATTGGCTATATTTAAGAGGAGTTAGATATGGCCCTTGTGGCTAAAGGGATTAGGGGTATGGAGAGAAGGCAGGTGCAGGGTTCTGAGTTGGATGATCAGCCATGATCATCTTGAATGGCAGTGCAGGCTCGAAGGGCCGAATGGCCTACTCCTGCACCTATTTTCTATGTTTGTATGTTTCTATATTCAATAAAAGTTAATTTCTTGTTTCTCCTAATTCCTATGCGGTACAAGTAGTCTGAAATTATTTTTGCGTTCAGCTTCAAGCAGTCTATCATTACCATATAAGCAACACTTTTGAAAAAATTGTTGTCCAGTGTAATCAATCACATTTCTGTGGGTTTGGGCTGTTGTAAAGTCCAGACTGAACATGGATGCCAGAATTCTTTCCAGTTGGAACATAAATGAATTATAACAATCAATTGTTTCATGGCGACCTCAGCTGAGACTTGTTCTTTTATTTAAATTATTTACTTCACTGTATTTAAATTCTATAGAGCTGGTAGAAATATCACCATTCTGAACTTCAGCCCCATAGATTTCCAAATATTTGTCCAGTAAGTTCCAAATCAGGAAGCACCATAACCTGGGCAACTTAGACCAAAAGTAGACATACCAGATCAATCACTGTCTAGGTCTTCCTCACGCCACCCTCTCATCTTTTTATACTGGCCATCTCAATGTCACATTCTCAGCTCTGATGCAGGGACTTAACATTGATGATCCCTGTGCATCCATAGTTCCTCCAGCAGCTTGTTTTTATTTTGCTTTAGCAAGTTAATGACTGCACTACAATTATCAGCCAGAGGTAATCAGGAAAGATAGTCGTTGGAGACAGGCACCTCAAGGTGAACAATGCTTGCAGTGTATAACTAAACATCTGCTAATACAGGGAATCACTGTGTCTTAAAGAGAATAAAGCTCTGTTCATGTAGAAGCTTTATATGGCAGATATAATACAGGACAGGCAAGGAATAAAATGTCTCTACATTGTCCCATTATCATTCCAGTGACAGGTGTAATGCTGGTTAGATACAAGATAAAGCACCCTCTGTGCTGTCCCATCAGACACTCTGGGAATGTGTATGGGATGGGAGATGGAAAGAGAAGATTCTCTGTCTTGTTCAATTACGACAGGAGTTAGATGCTGAACTCTCTGAAATTTGCTTCAGTAATGCGCCTGAATTCTATACTTGGAGGAGGACCCTTTCCATTTCCAGTATTAATCATGCAGTAGACTTTGTTATCAGGTCATTTGCAACTACATCAATTTATGTAATTTTCTTTGCAGTTTAAAACACTTAATAAGGAGAAGTGCTTTGAGATGCTGGTGATGGCCTGAAGTTATCCCTGCCTGAGCAAGGACCTGTACCCGCTGCAATTTGCCTATCACCAAAACAGGTCTACAGTGGATGCAATCTTACTGGCTCTCCACTGGCTTTAGACCACCTGGATATCAGTAATTCAGGCTGCTGTTTAACAATTACAGCTCAGTGTTTAACACCATCATTCCCTCAGTATTAATCAACAAGCTTCAAAAACCTGGGCTTCGTTGATGCAATTATGATGAAGGAACTACGGTGGCTATACTTCATTAGGAGATTGAGGAGATTGAGGAGATTTGGTATGTCACCAAAGGATCTAGCTAATTTCTACAGATGTACTGTGAGAGCATTCTGACCGGTTACATCACTGTCCCGTATGGAGGTTCCAATGTAAGAGTCTGCAGAGGACCGTCGATTCAGTCAACTCCAGCACAGGTGCAAGCCTCTCCATTCATCAAAGATACCTTCAAATGGCAGTGCCTCAGGAAGGCAATATCCATCACGAGGAATCGTCACTATCAAGGGCAGGCCCTCATCTCACTACTACCAGACCCACACTCCACATTTTAGGAACAGCTCCTTCTTCCACTCTGCCATCATAGCTCTGAATCATGTATAAACCATGGACACTACTTGCTGTTCCTCTTTTTGCACTATTTAATTATTTATTTTTATTGTAACCTGTAGTAATTTGTTGTGTCTGTCCTGTACTGCTGCTAAAAAACAACAAATTTCATGACTTATGTCAGAGACATTGAACCTGATTCTGGTTCTGGTGAGGAGAAATAGAGTGAGAGTGGGTGAGCCTGAAATAGTGCCTGGGGAAAGGGATTAAAGAGGTGAAGTTTCAGAAAGCTGAGTAGAGGCTTGGAGCTAAAATCTTAGATCTGAAGGGATAAACATAACTGCAATGATGGAATTGGTGGAGAGAGCAGATGTCCACCATTAGAGGAGCAGTGAAATAGTCAAAATAGCTTCATGCTTTGAATATTCTCTGCTTTCTTTTCTATGTTCTTTCTGAGCAGCCAAATCTTCTCTGAACTATTAGGGACGATGCAAGCCCTGGGTGTGAAATAAAACCTTTGCTTCCTCCTACAGGCTCCACTCAGTGTCCCTCATCAAAAGAATAATGGCTTCTCAAGTGCTCCAAATTATCTAATAGCTGATATCAAGAGACGTGACAGCTTCCAGGTTTCACTGAAATTTTCTGCTCCTTGGCATTGAAGGTTTAGGGAGGCTTGTGGCCAATTTTCTAACAGTCTTCATGTTAAGCATGGCATCCCAAGATGAGGAAGGTGAGCCAGTGGCCTCGGAAGACTCAGCCTGCATCCCACAATCCATGTTATTTTTTTTTGTGCTACCTTGCTTTACTTACATATGGAATGAACTGTCTAAATGACATCCATACAAAGCTTTTTGATATCTTGGTATATGTGACAATAATAAACCAATGCCAACAGCAATGGCCTCTCTACACAAAGTGTATGGAGTGGGTTCTACTTTTGGTCTCCGTTGCCCTGGTTATAGTACTTCTTGGTTTGGAAAGACTGAATAATGCTGTTCCCTCTGCGGCATTGTGACCTCTTAAGTTACAGATCCCCCATCTTACTTACCTGGCTCGAGACTCCAACATTTGTTGTGATCCTCCTCACCAGGTGGGCACACCTTAGCTGTAGAGTATATATTGTCCATTTCACTCAGGATGGTGTTGAACTGAAACCAGAGACAGTTTGTTAGCAACAACAAAACGTCTGTAATGCAGAAAGAAGTGAAATGTAAACGTTATGCTTTTGTTTCCTGTAATATCATCTGTGCACTAGTTTCCTTATTATAACGATAAGGAAATAGAGCAGAAAACTAAAATATTGAATGTCTATCCTACTATGGTGTTGGCCAGGAAGAATGAAAATCGGTGACCAGGAATTGAGGTGGCCATTTTGTGAGACTATCCTTGCAGCCACCCATTTTGTGAACTCTTTGATGAATTGAATGTGGACACAAGGAGTTTCAGCTAACGACCTGCTAAACCTGAGACCATTCTCAAACAAGTAGCTATCTATTATGTAAAGTGGCAGGCTTGCAGGAGGAAGCTCAGTGTCTGGGTCATCTGGTTTGACTGGCTTGAACTGGCTAGAGTTGAAAAGAACAAGGGCATGAGGCTAAGGGCAGAGACCATAGAACAATACTGGTAGTAGCCCTGGACCAGAGCCAATGAGAGGATGGCCCAGGTAGGTCAGTTGACCTTGAGCCATTGGGATGGAGATGCATCATTTGAACTGATGAGGAACATTATAAGAGTTAGGAGCTTCAAATGCAAAGGAATGGTTACTCTCCAGAGACCAACCATCGCGGACACATGGAGATTGGAGTGGGTCCACGAGGAGCGCTTGGCCAGAGTAGACTTCTTTCCGGGATAATACCTTTTCTCTTCATTTACTGTTTACGGAGGGTCAGGAAATCCTAGTGGTTGTGCACACAGGTCGTTAGTTTGTGAACCCATGTGCTTCTTAGTTGAGCCAATAAAGGTTACTTGTCAGAAAATACAGATTCTCTCTGTGCCTCTCTGATCATTCTTACTAAAAGGGTAAATCCTTGTAACAGTGGTACAGTACAGTTGCTGGTATAACTAATTTTTATCTAAATATAGGAAGCTATATAATGAGAAAAGTATATAAGATTCTGAGTGGCATAGTTAGGGTAGTCAATCAGAGTCTTTCTCCCAGGGAGGAAATATCAAATTCTAGAGGCATAAGTTTAAAGTGAGAGGTGGAGAGTTTAAAGGAGATTTGTGAGACAAGATATTGTAACACAGAGACTGCCGGGGGCCTGGAACATGCTTTCTGAGGAGATATCAGAAGCAGATCTGATAGCAACATTTAAAAGGCATTTACAGAGATGTGTGAAAAAGCAGGGATTAGAGAGATATGGACCAAAGCAGGCAGATGGGACATAGTTAGATTGACATCAGAGTCAGTACAGACATAATATTCAGTGGTGTACTCTAGATTGCTGGAAATAATCAAGCAGGTCATATGATGCAAGTATGACAGGTGGGATCTTCATGATGTCCCCCACCAACCAGGCTAAGGCACCAGTGTGGTCATTGATGTAAGCGTTAGGGTGGCAGGAACCCCGATCACAAGTAAACTAGTATTCTATGTTGGAGACAGTTGCTTATGGACTTTACATGCTAGTTTTAAAAAGTGAGCTGGGCCTGTTGGGACTTGTCAGTGGAGTGGGAGTTCGCAAAGTGAGTTGGAGACAGTTCATTATGGACTTTACATGCCAGTTTTAAAAAGCAAATGGGGTCTGTTGGGACTTGTCTGTGGAGCAGGAGGTTGCTTGGGTTAATGCTAACTGTGGTTAATTAGCAAGGGCCAATAAAAAGAAGTGAGATTTAAGCAGAGCAGTCATTGTGCGATTGGATCAGCATTAGAGTGGTCAGGCTTTGGCTCGACAGGTTTAGGCAAGAACAGGCACAGGCTAGAATTTAAGTTTGAAGCGTTAGAGGCATAACAAGTGCAGGCAGTGGAATACTTTTCCTGTGAGATGTGGGATTTCAGGGTACCTAACAGTCTCCCTGATAATTACCTCTGTAAGAAGTGCACCCATCTTCAGCTCCTGACTGACAAGGTCAAGGAACTGGAACTGGAACTGGATGCACTTGGAACCGTCTGGGAGACTGAAAACTACGTAGATGAGTCTGTTACTGAGGTGGTCACATCCAGAATGCAGACTTCAGATAGTTGGGTGACCAGCAGGAGAGGTAAGGGGAGTGAGCAGTCAGTGGAGGGCTCCCCTGTGGCCATTCCCCTCAGCAACAAGTATACCCCTTTGGATACTGCTGGGTGGGGAGGGGGAGTGACCTATCAGGGCACAGCAGCAGCAGCCAGGCCAGTGGCACTGTGGCCAGCTCTGCAGCTCTGCAGCTCAGCAGGGAAGGGTAAAGTCAGGCAGAGTGAAAGTGATAGGAGACTCAATAGTTAAGGAGACAGACCGGAGATTCTGTGACCATGAAAGTGATGCCAGCATGGTGTGTTGCCTTCCAGGTGCCAGGGTCCAGGATGTCTCAGAGTGGCTGTAGAAGATTCTTAAGAAGGAGGGTGAGCAGCCAGAGGTCATGGTGCTCATTGACACCAATGACATAGATAGAAAAGGGAAGAGGTCCTGTGCAGTGAATATCAGGAGTTAGGGAAGAAGCTGAAAAACAGGAACTCCAAGGTAACAATCTCTGGGCTATTCCAAGTGCCTCATGCTAGGCAGGGCAGGAATAGGATGATGGTGGCTGAGGGAGTGGTGCAGGGGGGCAGGGTTCCAGACCTCTGGATCATCGGGATCTCTTCCGGGGATTGTATGACCTGTGCAAAGAGGATGGGTTACACCTGAACCCAAGGGGAACCAATATCCTTGCGGGCAGGTTTGTTAGAGCTGTTGGGGAGGGTTTAAACAAAGTTGACAGGGGGATGGGAACCAGAATGATAGGGCTGAGGATGGGCAGGAGCAATGTGCAGCTAAACCATCAGGAAGGGCAAGCAGATGAAGCTCTATGAGATGTTGGTGAGGCTTAATTTGGAGTATTGTGTGCAGGTTTGGTCACCAACTTACAGGAAAGATGTAAACAAGGATGCAAGAGCACAGAGAAAATTTACAGGATGTTGCCGGAACTGGAGGACCTGAGTTATAAGGTAAAACTGAATAGGTTAGGACTATATTCTTTGGAACGTAGAAGACTAAGAGGAGATTTGATAGAGGTATACAAAATTATGAGGGGTATAGATAGGGTGAATGTAAGCAGGCTTTTTCCACTGAGGTTAGGTGGGACTACAATTAGAGGTCATAGGCTAAGGGTGAAAGGTGAAAAGTTTAAGGGGAACACGAGGGGAAACTTCTTCACTCACAGGTTCATGAGAGTGTGGAACGAGCTGCCAGCACAATTGGTGCATGCGAGCTTGATTTCAATGTTTAAGAGAAGTTTGGATGAGTATGTGGATGATAGGAGTATAGAGGGCTATGATCCCGGTGCCGGTCAATGGGAGTAGGCAGTTTAAATGGTTTTGGCTTGGACTAGATGGGCTGAAGGGCCTATTTCTGTGCTGTACTTTTCTATGACTCTATGACTCAGTGACTCTATGATAGGGCAAAATTACAGTTAGTGGGATAAGATGAAGTATAACATGAGGGTAAAATTGAAAAGGGAGATGAGTCAGGACTAAAGGCACTGTACTTCTGTAGAATCCCTGCTTCCTCAACATTACCTACCCCTCCATCTACCTTCATATCATCTGCAAACCTGGCTACAAAGCCATCAACTCTGTAAACCAAGTCATTGACATATAACGTGAAAAGAAGCAGCCCCAATAGCAACCCCTGCGGAACACCATGAGTCACTCACAGTCAATCAGAAAAGGTTCCCTTTATTCCCACTCTTTACCTCCTACCAATTAGCCAATACTCCATCCATGCTAGTACCTTTCCTGTAATACCATGGGCTCTTATCTTGTTAAACAGTCTCATGTGCAGCACCTTGTCAGAGGGTTTCTGAAAATCCAAGTACACAATATCCATTGACTCTCCTGTGTCCATCTTGCCTGTTATTTCCTCTCAAAGAATTCCAACAGATTTGTCAGGCAAGATTTCCCCTTACTTTAATTCTTCTAAACTCCAGTGAGTACAGGCCTAGAGCCACCGAATGGTCCTCATACATTAACCCTTTCATTCCCGGAATAATTGTTTTGTGATTCCCTTTACTTTATCACATGCCTCGAAGTACCCTGAAACCTCACCCTTAATAATGGACTCTAACACCTTCCCAACCTCTGAAGTCAGGCCAACTGACTTATAATTTCCTTTCTTCTGCCTCCCTCCCTTCTTAAAGAGTGGAGTGAAATTTGCAGTTTTCCAGTCCTCTGGAACCATTTCAACATCTAGTGATTCTTGAAAGATTATTACTAATGCCTCCATAATCTCTTCAGCTATCTATTTCAGAGTCCTGAGATGTAGTCCATCTGGTAGAGGTGACTTATCTACCTTCAGACCTTTCAACTTCCTAAGCACCATCTCCTTAGTAATAGCAACTACACTCACTTCTGACCCTGACACTCTTGAATTTCTGACATACTGTTGGTGTCTTCCACAGTGCAGACTGACACAAGATATTTATTAAGTTCATTGGCTATTTCCTTGTCCCCCATTACTACCTCTCCATCATCATTTTCCAGAGGCCCAATATCAGAATCAGAATCAGAATCAGGTTTATTATCACAGGCATGTGGCGTGAAATTTGTTAACTTAGCAGCAGCAGTTCAATGAAATACATAATATAGCAGAGAAAAAAAATAAATGAAATTAAAAATAATAATAATAATAATAAATGAAATAAAAAATAATAATAAATAAACAAGTAAATCAATTACATATATTGAATAGGGGGCTGGATGTCCTTAATAATGGACGCTGCCTTTCTGAGACACCGTTCCCTGAAGATGTCCTGGGTACTTTGTAGGCTAGTGCCCAAGATGGAGCTGACTAGATTTACAACCCTCTGCAGCTCCTTTCAGTCCTGTGCAGTAGCTCCTCCACACCAGACAGTGATGCAGTCTGTCAGAATGTTCTCCACGGTACAACTATAGAAGTTTTTGAGTGTATTTCTTGACATGCCAAATCTCTTCAAACTCCTAATGAAGTATAGTTGCTGTCTTGCCTTCTTTATAACTACATCGATACGTTGGGACCAGGTTAGATCCTCAGAGATCTTGACACCCAGGAACTTGAAACTGCTCACTCTCTCCACTTCTGATCCTTCTATGAGGATTGGTATATGTTCCTTTGACTTACCCTTCCTGAAGTCCACAATCAGCTCTTTCGTCTTACTGATCCTGCCTTTAGAATACTTCTTCATCTTTGGGATGTACTGATCCTGCGTCTTCTGAATTGCTCCCAGAAATTCTAGCCATTGCTTTTCTGCCGTCATCTCTGCTAGTGTCCCCTTCCAAACAACTTTGACCAGCTTATCTCTTATGCCTCTGTAATTCCCTTTACTCCACTGTCATACTGATACATCTGACTTTTATCTTCTCCTTCTTAAACTATAGGGTGAATTCTATCATATTAATGATCACCGTCTCCTAAGGGTTCCTTTACTTTAAGCTCCCTAATAAAATCAGGTTCATTACACAACACCCAATCCAGAATTACCCTTCCCCTAGTGGGCTCTACCACAAGCTCCTCTGAAAAGCCATCTCATTGGCATTCTACCAATTCTGTCTCTTGGGATCCAGCAACAACCTGATTTTTCCAATCTACCCGCATATTGAAATCCCTCCTGACCATCGAATCATTGCTCTTATTACGTGCCTTTTCTATCTCCCATTGTAACTTATATCCCACATCCTGGCTACTCTTTGGAGGTCTGTAAGTAACTCCCATCAGGGTTTTCTTACCCTTAAGTTTCTTAGCTCTACCCACAAGGATTTTGCATCTTCCAAACCTATGTCACCTCTTTCTAAGGATTTTATTTCGGTCTTAACCAACAGAGCCACGCCACCTACTCTGCCTACCTGCCTGTCATTTCAATGCAGTGTGTATTCTTGGATGTTAAGCTCCCAACTATGATCTTCTTTCAGCCACATCTCAGTGATGCTCACACGTCATACCTGTCAACCTCTAACTGCACTCAAATGCTGTATACTGTGTACATTCAAGTACAGTGCTGGAGTGCTGCTCTGCCAGTATAAACTACATACCTCCTTCCTGTCATCTGGTGAGAGATTAGCAGCGCCTAGGATGCGAATCTGGTCGAGGAGCCTTGTCAGCATCTTATTTTTGAAATTGTCTTTAACACCATCAAACTCCTTTGCTTTCTTGGCCCAGGCTTCCACGAATTCCTGCTCTTTCAAGGAGCCCTCGATCTGTGGAACAAGATCATTTGTTTAATTAGTAATGTTAACATTCTACTGTTGGAAATGAGGAAAATGCTGGTAACAGGACGGAAGGCATCTCTAGAGAAAGACGTAGAGTTAATATTTCAGGTTAAAACCCTTTCTTTGGAACTAAGAAAGAAAGAAAATTACTTTAAGATTCAGCAGGATAGACAGGACAAATGGAATATTGCTGATAGGGTGGGCTCAGAGCTGCTGTGGGGATAAATCATAGAGATAATCTAATTGATTGGTTAAAGGTAGCATTTAGAGAATGAGACTGCAAACTAAGAAGTATAAAAAACTGCAAAATGCATGAATATTTCTGAGCAAAGTAATGCAGATTATTTCAGGTAAACGGCTAATAATAAATAACAACTGATTACACACACACCCAAGCATATACTGAGCAGTTTGTTGGGAGGGTCTATTATGATCGATTGTCAGTGAAGACATTAACCAGTGAATTTGGGAAAGGCTCAGCATCCTGCTGCCTCATTGTCCAACAGGCTTTTATTGGCATTTATGTAAACTAGACTGAACCAAATAGAGAAATGAGCAGAGGTCTTCAAAAGGTAAAGACTTCCTTTGGTCTAACTTCTTGTTTGCATTCTTGCAGTGCAATCATAATATGAGAAGCTTATATTATGAAGTAATACTGACATAAGAAGAATACATAGTCAGATCCCACAGACAACAGTTTTAGCTCAGTTGAATAAGGAATTGGTCAGGATTCGGGACAGAACTTCCAAATCCCTCAACCTTCAAATCCTCGGATGGAGACGTAGCCTGCTCCCTGGAAACGGCAGCTGCTCCAGTCTGTGGGTTCAACTCAGTCTGTTCATTAGCCTATGTCTGAGCTAATCCAGACTGTGTGTAGCTCCCTTTCCGCTGTGCGGGGCTCACTCCAGCCAGTCCATTTTGACTGGGACACTCTGTAGCTGCTATGTTCAATGTGTGACAGGCCTTAGTAAATTGACAAACTACAGTCTGCAGGTTCTGAGTGTAACACAACCTGGACTGGACTTTATGAGATGACACACTAAGGACTGTGTGTTGTGAGCATGATGGCCTCTAGTCTTCTGCCTGTGTGTGTTCTGAGCGTGACACACTGACACACTCTCTGTGGTGTACATATTCTATGTGTATTCTGTGTGGAGAGGGAAAAATTGAAGCCTGGCTAATTAATTGCTCAATAGTGTAGGGTATTGCAACTGGCCACAGGCAGAAAATGAAATCTCAGTGAAATGTTCATTAAAAATGCCTTGCCTGAAGAAATACAGTATTTCCTTGAAGCTTATGTGGGAGGAGTACTGAAGGTATTGTGTACTTGACACAAAATGTTCATCTGCACAGTCACTGTGTAGTCAGAAGTCTCACTGGGCCTTTCATTCTGTTTATGGCAATCTCATTACAAGGTGAATGGTCCAGTTCAGTAGGCAGTTCAAACTTGATGGTTAGGTGCTTATGCTTACAGACCCAATCACCCAGTCAGAGATTTTGATTAATAACATTCTGTAAAGGTTTTAGAATTTTGTAGTTAGTTTAAGAAGCTATCACAGTTAAACAGGCTTGTATCAGGCCGTTGGGATGTTGCAAAGACCTAACAGGTCACGTAGCCCTTTAATTCATATGTGACTTGAGCACCTCTTTACATGGCCTTAAAAAAATACCAGAAGTTGGGAGAGCACACACCAGTCCTCATTAAAAGGTCAGTGGTTGAAGGAATGAGCAACTTCAAGTAACTTGGCATCAACAAATTGGAGGATCCATCCTGGGTCCAACACATTGATACAATCATGAAGAAGGTGTATCAGGGTTTTTACTTGGTTAGGAATTTGAGGGGATTTGGTACGTAACCAAGGACTCTAGCAAAATCTATAGATGTTTAGTTGAGAGGATTCTGACTGGTTGCGTCACAACCTGGTATGAAGTCTCCGAATGCATAGGATTGCAAGAGGCTGCAGAGGGTTGTAGGCTCAGCCAGATTCATCAGAATCTAGTCTACTATCACAGGAACAGCCCTTCCACTACTGAGGGCCTCTTCAAGAGATGATATTTCAAGGAGGCAGCATTAATCATTGAGGAATCTTACCCTCCAGGACTTTCCCTTTTCTCATTGCTACCATCAAGGAGATACAGGAGCCTGAAGAGACACACTCAATGCTTTATGAACAGCTTCTTTCCCTCCACCATCAGATTTCCGAACCATCTATGAACTCATGAACACTATCTTATTATTTCTTTTTCTGCACTATTTATTTAGTTTTGTAATTTATAGTCATTTTTATGTCTTTCATCTCATCAAAGTCAGTGATAATAAACCTGATTCTGATTCTGGTGTAGCACAGGCACTGCTGACCACTTCCCTTACTTACTTTCTCCTTGCAGGTAGCAGAATACAGTAGTTCCTTTAAATAGCGCCTATTTTTAGTGCAGTCTCCTCTTGAGAGGGCCTTTCTCCTCTCCTCCAGTCAGCACCCTACTGGTAATTACCTGAGGTCACCTGCTCTTTTACCACTGGCCACTGGTAGTATCATTAAGGTAATTGGTTTTAACATTGGTGGCAACTAAAGGAGCTTACATGAAGTTGCGCTGGCAGAGACCCTTGTAAAACATTGATCAATAAGACATAGACGAGACAGGGGCTGCTCTGAATTTGATGAAGGTAATAACTCAAATTCAGAAAGTAGCCAAAAGATGTGGCAATGACAAATGCTTAAGCTATTGGTTCCCAGCCTGAGGTCCATAGACCCTGTGCTTAATGGTATTGGTCCATGTCATAAAAAGGGTTAGGAACCCCCGGCTTAAGCTCTCAATGACTACCAGTGATAGTCAGTCTAGCTGATATGTTAAACTAGAGGTTAAATTGAATATTTTGCTCCATTACTCTGGCACTCTTTCTAAGACGTCAGCTCATAATGACGTGGTTATGACAAGACATTGGCAATTGAACTCTCTGTGAGGTGAAACATCTGGAGAAATTCAGCTACGTTTCACTCCTGGGTGTCAAGATCTCTGATGACCTAACCTCGACCTAACATATCCATGCAGCCATAAAGAAGGCAAGACAATGATAATATTTCATTAGGAGTTTGAGGAGATTTTGTCACCAAAAACATTCGCAAATTTCTACAGATGCACTGTGGACAGTATTCTAACCATCTCACATGGGGGTGAGTTACTGCACAGAATTGAAGTAAGCTGCAGAGAGTTGTAAACTTAGTCAGCTCCATCATGGGCACTGGCCTCCGTGCTATCCAGGACATCTTCAAGAAGCAGTACCTCAGAAAGGACCCTGCCCCATCACCCAGGACATGTCCTCTTTTCACTAATACCATCTGGAAGGAGGCACAACAGCCTGAAGGGACTCACTCAGCGACTCAGGAACAGCTTCTTCCCCTCTGCGTTCACAGCTTGCATTCTACCATTTTGTTACTCAGGAGCACTGGGATTGGAGCCCTGGGATTTCTGACTAGCTGAGTCACCTGGTGAGCCAGATGCTGAACGGTTGGGATTTCTGAGTGGTCAGATAGTGAATTATCTTGCAGTTCAGAGAAGTAGCCAGTCCCGGTGAAATCACTTTGTGAATGTCATTCCTAGAAAACCTGTGTTGAGTCCAACATCTGGGTTGTTGCACATTAGCACCCCACCACCTTGCCTATTGAGGAGAACACCTATGAATGAGAGGGCTTCCTTACAAGCAGACCAAAGAGGAAGCTGTCTGACAGTAGGCCTATGTCACACATATTGCTGAGCAGTGCCCAGCTGACAGAAACCAACCCCCACCCCCACTGCAGGCGACAGAAATCCCCAAATATCCTTCATTTGCGATTCACCTCCCTCCAGGAGGATGGGGAATAAACTGAAATCAAATGTCAAGGGGTGTTTTCTGGCTTGGACTCAGTGGGCTGCCAGGCCTTTGTTCGGGCAGTATGATGCTCATAGTCTCATAGAGAATGCAACATGGAATAGGCACTGTGGCCCATTGAATCCAGACTGACCCATTTACACAACTCCAATGTTAATCCCATTTCTTATTCTCCTCATGTTCCCATTAGCCCCTTCAGTGAACTGGCACACAGGAGACTGCAGATGCTGTTTTGGGTCAAGAGCCTTTGTTGGACTGAAAGATAGAGGGGAGATGCCCAACATAAAGAGGTGGAGCAGGAGTTGGCAGGTGATAGGTGGATCCAGGTGGGGCGGGGGGGGGACAGGCAGATGGTTCAGTGGTTCAAAGGTTCACTTTAATTTCAGAGAATCTATACAGCATACAACCTGAAATTCCTTTTCTCCACAGACATGCGCGAAACAAAAAAAGACTGTATGACAGAAACATAAGATTCTCAAAGCCCCCCTCCCCCTCCCAAGCACAAGCAGCAGCAAAAGCATTAACTCTCCCCCCACTTGCTCCGGCAAAAGCATCACCCCTCACAACCCCACCAAGCAGTAAAGCCCCCAGCAACCATGAGTCCACCAAAAACCACTGTCCATCCCAGCACTTCAATGTCTCAACAGGCCCGCTCCCTCACGAGAGTGGGAGACCAGCTGCTCTCTTCTCTGAGCCCCTCCCCCAACTCGAAGGAAGAGTGGAATTAGCGCACTCAGTGTAATTTCACTGAGTGAACAGGCATATTTCCTGTTAAGAAATAGCTCAGAGTAGGGAAGGAAAACACTAA
This sequence comes from Mobula birostris, assembly GCF_030028105.1. Taxonomy (NCBI): domain Eukaryota; kingdom Metazoa; phylum Chordata; class Chondrichthyes; order Myliobatiformes; family Myliobatidae; genus Mobula; species Mobula birostris. The sequence goes on from NC_092402.1 coordinate 73,506,473, forward strand.
TAGCCACATGAGTACATGTATTTTGGGAAGCCTACACTGCCTACTTGGGTGGTGGGGTGGAGGTACATCTCTACCAAAGGAGGTGTAAGGTGCTGCTTCCTTCCTCTAGCCTGCAGGTCACCCTCGAGCAAGGTGTAGTACCTGCTTAGCCTCCCGATCAGGGTCACGTGAAGCCATGGGAGCAGGTGGTGGATGTCGTATGAGCAGCTGGTGCATATCACAAGACCACTGACGCCAGGCAGACGATCTCTGAAGAGTAGTGATAATGACTGGGGTGACCTTTCTTGTAAAAACACTGCCCAGAAGAAGGCAACAGCAATCCACTTTTGTAGAAAAATTTGCCAAGAAGAATCATGGTCATGGAAAAACTATGACTGCCCACGTCATTCAACACGGCACATAACAACAATGATGACAACACCGTTGGCAAGCGCCAATGTGTCTGCTGCCTGCTCCAGTGGCCTGATGGGAGGAGAAGAGTCTTCATTTCTTAAACAGGAAGCAAGAGTGACCTCCTTAGTTCAGCAGTCAAGAGCTAGCTGTGAGCAGTGGTGTTGAATGATTCTGAGTCTAAGTGGGAGTGAGGGTAATGGTGGGACTAGTGGATATAGGAGTGAAGACCACATGACATTGAAGATGTGCTAATTAACACAGAAGTCTTAACAAAGAATAAAGTTTTATTCATAGATACTAAAATACCAGAAATATGGGTAAACTTGATCTACTGCATGTTAATTATCAGAATCAAAATCATCAGGTTTATTATCACTGACATAAGTCATGAAATTTGTTGTTTTGCAGCAGCAGTACAGTGCAATACATAAAAATGCTATGTTACAATAGGAAATTTATACAAAATAAATAAATAGTGCATAAAGAGAGCAAATTCATGAGGTGATGTTCTGATATAAAAGTAATGAAACAATATGTACTGTTTTGCTTAAGAGCATTGCTTTTTTAAAGTTAATTCCTATCATCAATTTACAAACGTTGATAGCATCACTCCAGCTAAGTGCTTCTAAAAGCTTTATTACTGAAAGCTTTTGTTTACCTTTTAGATTGTGCAGGCTGTTGTATATCTCTGGAGCAGGGTGCAGACAGGACCATTGACTGCATTCTGCAGCCCAGAAACCGGAACCATTTGTGTCTTGTTAGTTAAGCACGGTTTGAGTTTTTGTTTATATTTTAACATTGTAAGGATCTCTTTCTGTTGAGATTCTGACCATGGCAAGTTTGGACAAGACATGTTTTGATGAGATTCATCTTGATGTATTCTCCTTGCATTATTCACCTCGCATTATTCACCTCATGCTCAATCTGCCTTGCTGGCAGATATGACCTTTGCCCTTAACTCCATGGCACAGGCCTCTGGAATGGTCAGCAAAGAGACGTGTACTGAAAACCCTCTCAATGGGACAGTGATGTATTGACTACATTTCCAGACATCCCACCCTGCAAAAACTCATTTCAGGGAGGTAGCACCATCAATTTGCGGGAGACTTCTGGGAGAGGTGGGATGTCTGCAATAGAGTAGCTCCTTAGCAGCTAGCCAGCTAGTTTAAATAACGTTAGCTATGCTAATGAACGAATGACACCTGTTAATCTCACCTCAACACGTCTTTTACAGTCTTAACCCACCATGGGCAATAGAAAAGTCACTGTTGCAAACAGTGCAGCGAGCAACACTGTCATTATTTTGACCCCTATTAGGCAGGGGTACACTTTAGTGTAATCTGGAGTGACGTACGTTTTATATATTTTTTGGAACACTCTGCCATGGCGCGCTCTTGCTCTCTCTCTCTCTCTCTCGTGGTCGCTCGCACGCTCTCAAGCGCTCTCTCTTGCGCGTTCTCTCTCGCTTTCTCGCTCGCGCGCTTGCTTGCCTTCGCTCTCACTCTCGCCCTCTCTCTTGCTTTTCACTCGCTCGCTCTCAAAAAAATTGATTTCCGTGACATTGTACATAATTTGCGGGCATCAGGGAGCCACTACTAATATGCGGGAGACTCCCGGAAGTTCTGGGAGAGGTGGGATGTCTGTACATGAATAGTTAATGCTCTGACAACTCTGCTCATCACTGCTGAGTCCCACAGTGTGTGTTGCATGAATACTCAGCTGAGGCAAGGCCAGTGATCTCTGCAGGGTGATGAGCTCACATCTCCTCAATTCATGGGGCATTTCTTGACTTTGGATTTGATCCATGACCATAGTGAGGTACGTGGGTAGGTGGGTGGGTGGGTGGGGAGAAGAAGTGTGACCAAACACACAAACCAGACATCCCACCCTGCAAAAACTCACTTCAGGGAGGTAGCACCATCAATTTGCGGGAGACTTCCGGGAGAGGTGGGATGTCTGCAATAGAGTAGCTCCTTGGCAGCTAGCCAGCTAGTTTAAATAACGTTAGCTATGCTAATGAACGAATGACACCTGTTAATCTCACCTCAACACGTCTTTTACATTTTAACCCACCATGGGCAATAGAAAAGTCACTGTTGCAAACAGTGCAGCGAGCAACACTGTCATTATTTTGACCCCTATTAGGCAGGGGTACACTTTAGGGTAGTCTGGGGTGACGTACGTTTTATATTTTCTTTTCTTGGAACACTCTGCCATGGCGCACTCTCGCTCGCTCTCTCTCGTGGTCGCTCGCATGCTCTGAAGCTCTCTCGCTTGCTTTCTCTCTGGCTCGCTCTCTCTCGTGGTTGCTCTCGCGCTCTCTCTTGCTTTCTCTCTGCTCTCTCTCTCTCTCTCTTGCTCTTGCGCGCTCTCTCACTCTCAAAAAAATTGATTTACGTGATATTGTATATAATTTGCGGGCATCAGGGAGCCACTATTAATATGCGGGAGACTCCCAGAACTTCCGGGAGAGGTGGGATGTCTGCACAAACAGACACAAAGACACACACACATGCCCCCAGGCCTGCGCATGCAGGCACACATGTATGTCGCCTATACACACACACACACACACACCACCAGTGCCCCTTCTCTTTTTCTGCTGCTATACTCTGGCTGTCATGAGTCCTATGAATGGGGTTGAGAAAGAAAATAGATCAGCCATGATGGAATGGCAGATCTAACTCAATGGGATGAATGGTCTAATTCTGCTCCTATGTCTTATGGTCTCATGTTCTTATTCCCAGCAGTAGTCATCACCCTTGCAGGCAGTTGCTGTCAGCAGCCATAAAGTTTAATACAACAGTCTGGGTGAAAAGCATCCAATGATTCTTGACAGTAACTTTCCTCAATTTTTCAATACCTGTAAGACCCCAATGCTAGCAGTAAAATCAGCTCTCGTTTATTGCTCCAATTTAAAGTAAACTTCACAGTATGCTGAAGTTCAAAATGTATGCTGTAAACAATCACAGCATCTGATGAAAGAGCTGACAGATGGGGAGTAATTGGATATCTTCGTCAAAGTGCTTGCATGTTCTCCACAGGCAGTGGCCCCTGACGGCACTGTGTACGCCTCACATTCCCATCTCCTGTGATGCAAATACCTAATGAAACAAACTACTCAGTGTTCACATTCAAGGTTGAAGAAAGCTTAGAGCAAACTCCAGCTTCTATCTTTAACAAAAATATCTTATACTACTATTAGTGCTGCTCACTCTACCTGATAGTACAGTAGAGTAGTATCATGTCTGCATGGTAGATGTAGATTCTTTGAGGCGTCCGTTGGTCAGGGTCAACTATGGATGTTGGGTCCCAGCTGTCTAGATACACAAGCCTGGGCAGTACGATATGGAGAACAAGCTGTCGCCCATGTAGCGAGCTCCCCCTCTCCACACATCTGATGAATCCAAAGGAACAGCAGAGTCTGATACAGTTTGGTACCGGCAGCGTCGCAGGAGTTGCCAGTCAACGTTGAATTCAACGTAGGACTGCCTTAAGAACTCCAGCTTTGGATTTTTCCCTTGGGGTTTACTCCCAAAGCCTTCTCCATGAGTGGGCATAGCCGCAAGTCAGAGGAGGATTGAGATCAGAGTTTTCCTTCTCCTAGATTAGCTGCCAACCACAGCTGATGAGCCCCTTCTGACTGAAGCAACTAGTTTGAAAATGTCAGTAACCCACCTTTGCCCCTTCTCCTGTCAGTAGAAACAGTTCTGCTGGACTTAGTAGCTAAGTCACATGTGAAAGTCAGGAGCTGGACTTGGTTGTCAGAGGCTATTTGAGGCACACACCACTGGGAGCATTTAATAGGTAGTGGGAGCTTGTCCCCATTACCACCCCTGGCAATAACAATCTGTGAGGTGTAGATTATTAGGTTGCTATATTGATATGATACTAATCCTATCAAACAGGTCTGCAATCATCCAGTAATACATCCAGCTCCCTGAAAGTGGATACACAGGTTGATAGGATGGCATGCTTGCCTTGATTAGTTGAGGCACTGAGTTCTAAAGTCAGGAAGTTATGTTACAGCTTCATAAACTCTAGTTAGGCCACATCTGGAGTATTGCATACAGTTCTGTTCACCTTATTATAGGAAGGATGTTGAGGCTTTGAAGAGAGCGCAGAAGAGGTTTATCAGGATGCTGCCTGGGTTAAAGGGCAAAAGCTATAATGGCAGAGGTTGGACACAATTGGGTTGCTTTCTCCTGGAGCAACAGAGGCTGAAGGGAGACCTGATAGAAGTTTATAAAATAATCACAAGTATGGATGGAGCAGACTGCTGGTATCTTTTTTGTTTCTAAGGATTAAAATGTCTAATACCAGAGAGCATTTAGTGTGAGAGGCTGATAGTAGTTTCTGATGGACTCTAGATCATGGTCTCTGGGGCTTGCTATTACTTGCAAGGTGGGTGGTGGTGGTGGTGGGGGTGGGGGTGTTGATGCTTTTGCTGGAGGAGGTGGGGGAGGGGGCACAGTCGATGCTTTTGCTGCTGCTGGTGCGTGGGAGGGGGAGGGGGCGTTGGGGGTTCTGGTGCTTTCTGTCATTCATTCCTTGTGTTTTGTTCTCTCTCTGTTTCGTGGATGCCTGTGAAGAATAAGGATTTCAGGTTGTGTGCTGGGGTAGAGGCAAAGATGATAAAGGCATTCAAGAGGCTCTGACGTAGGCACGTGAATGTACAGAAAATGGAAGGATATGGACATTGTGTACACTGAAGGAGATCAGAATCAGAATTGGGTTTATTATCACTGACATATGTCACGAAATGTGTTGTTTGATCAGTGCAGTTTAGTTGGCCATTTGGTTATTTAATTAGTTTAGCACAACATTGTGGGCCGAATGGCCTGTTCCATGTACCATGTTCTAACTTGGGGGTACAGGAGGCTTGCCGCTGGTCGATGCAGGTGTGGACCTCCTCCACTGCCTCTCCTTTGGCCCCTAAGCTGTCTGCCAAAGCTCAGGTGTGCACCTGGCACTGCCTGTCCCACCTTCAGTGGAGGTGTGGAACTAGAGCCACAGACTGCTGCCAGAAGCAGCATCAAAGTATTGGTGAGAAAGCACTGCAGCCATCACAGGAAAGCCAACGAGCTTCCCAGTACCTGTGGTCATGAAGTCTTGTACACAGGTACCACTTAACTCTCTTCACTGCCTCCTACATAAGCAGAGCTCATGAAGAGGAGGCTTTCAGTCACACCCGATCTGTTCCACGGTAGATCGGTCAGCTTTCCTACATGAGGCCCTTTGCACAATGCCACCTCATTGCTCATTGGAACATTTACTATGACAATGCATTAGCTTTTGCAGACCCCAGCCAGTCAAAAACATCTCCTCCACAATCTCCATCAGCACAGGAGCACCACAGGTGTGTGTACTTAGCCCCCTGTCCTACATGCTTTACACCTATGACTGTGTGTCTAAGTATAGCTCCAACACCTTATACAAGTTTGTGGATAATGCTGCCGTTGTGGGCCGTATCAAAGGAGGTGATGAATCAGTGTACAGGAGGGAGATTGAAAACTTGGCTGAGTGGTGGAGTAACAACAACCTCTCACTCATATCAGCAAGACCAAGGAGCTGATTGTAGACTTCAGAAGAGGGAAACCAGAGGTCCATGAGCCAGTACTCATCTGAGGATCAGAGGAGGAGAGGGTCAGTAACTTTAAATTCCTGGGTATCACTATCTCAGAGGACCTGCCCTGGACCCATCATATAAATGTTATTGTGAAGAAAGCATGACAGTGCCTCTACTTCCTCAGGAGTCTGCAGAGGTTCAGCATGTCATCAAAAACTAGATGTGTAGTGGAGAGTGTATCAACTGGCTGCATCATGGTCTGGTACGGGAACACCAAAGCCTTTGAGCGGGAAATCTTATAAAAGGTAATGGATTCAGCCTGGTACTTCACGGGTAAAACCCTCCTGACATCTACATGAAACACTGACGTAGAAAAGCAGCATCCATCATCAAAGATCCTCACCACCCAGGCCATGGTCTTATCCCACTGCTGCCATCAGGAAGGTACAGGAGCCTCAGGACCCACACCACCAGGTTCAAGAACAGTTACTACCCCTCAGCCATCAGGCTCCTAAACAAAAGGGGATAACAACACTCATTCTATTTCTGGTCCCACAACCTATAATTTTACTTGAAGGATTCTTTATCTAGTTATTTCATGTTCTCTTTATTTATTGCTATTTATTTATATTTGCATTTGCACAGTTTGTTGTCTTCTGCACTCTGGTTGATCTTTCACTGATCCTGTTACAGTTACTATTCTGTAGACTTGCTGAGTGTGCCCGCAGGAAAATGAATCTCAGGGTTGTATACAGTGACATATATGTACTCTGATAATGAAATTTACTTTGAACTTTGAACTTCCCTGCTTTTACTACTTATATATGTTTTAAATTACAGGGAGACTGATATAATGTTGAAAAATGCATGGTTATGCACTTTGGTAGTAGAAATAAATGTGCAGATTATTTTTTAAATGGGAAGAAAATCCAAAAATCTGAGATGCAAAGGGACTTGGGAGTCCTTGTGCAGAATACCCTAATGATTAATTGCAGGTTGAGTCGGTGGTGAGGAAGGCAAATGCAATTTTAGAATTCATTTCAAGAGGACTAGAATTCAAGAGCAGGGAAGTGATGCTGAGGAGTTGTAAGGCACTGGTGAGGCCTCACCTTGAGTATTGTGAGCAGTTTTGGGCTCCTCCTCTAAGAAAAAATATGCTGGCATTGGAGAGGGTTCAGAGGAGGTTCACAAGGATGATTTCGGGAATGTAAGGGTTATCATATGAGGAACGTTTGATGGCTTTGGGCCTGTAGTTGGTGGAATTTAGAAGGATGAGGGGGATCTCATCGAAACCTTTTTAATGTTGAAAGGTCTAGACAGAGTAGACGTAGAAAGGATGTTTCCCATGATGGGGGATTCTAGGACAAGAGGACACAGCCTCTGGATAGAGGGGCGTCCATTTAAAACAGAGATGCGGAGAAATTTCTTTAGCCAAAGGGTGGTGAGTTTGTGGAATTTATGGCCATGTGCAGCTGTGGAGGCATTTATGACCATGTGAAGCTGTGGAGGAATTTATGGCCATGTGAAGCTGTGTATGTAAGGCAGAGATTGATAGGTTCTTGATTTGGACATGGCATCAAAGAATCCGGGGAGAAGGCTGGGAACTGGGGTTGGGGAGGGCAAAAAAGGATCAGTATGATTGAATGGTGGAGCAGACTCGATGGGCCAGATGGCCTAATTCTGCTCCTACGTCTAATGGTCTAATTTCTCAACAGCAACACCAACCAGTTTTCAAAGGTTGTCTGTGAGTGAAACAAAAATGCACCATTTAGTAAAACTTATAGCCATAAAACATTGCAGCCAGCTCATTTATCCCTGCACTCTCTCATTGAAGTAGTGTTGCATTGGAACCCTTTGCTTCAACACTGATTCCTGGCCATTTGGCCCATTGTGTTGGTTGTCACTCTGACCATGGAAGGTGGAGCTCAGCTCTGTAAATTTCATCTGTTGAGAAAAAAGGAGCCAGTGATTACCAGGGTGCGAGATCACTGGTAAGTGGGAGATGGTGTTGGTTAAAACAGAACAGCAGAATATGGGGATGTTGCCCTTCTCACATCCCATCCAATTTCCTGCTCCTTGACTGCAGTAAGAATGGAATTAAAGCCCACCAGTTTAGCTCAGTCTGTTCATTTGAACTTGATTTATTAATTTCCAGCATCTCAGACTGAGCTGAGACAGTTGGAAAGATCATGACGTACAGTTGCATTCAGTAACTCATCATCTTACAAAGCCTCCTCTTTCGTTTGCTGCTTTCTACTCTGATCAGACTCACTGCCAAAGCCTGGTTGCTCAGGGGAAATTTGAATGTGAATATTCTAATGATCAGAAACATTGACATCAATCGAACTACGGCAGGAGCACATTGAGAGATATCCCAGATTTTTATTACTAGTGTCAGCACCTGCTTCTTATTGAGTTATCACATTTTTGGTTTCCTATACTGTTCTGTGCTGTTTCTGAATATCTATGTGCCTGATCAGACTGTGGCTGTATGGCCCTTAAAGTGCCACCTTTTCTTTTTCTGTGCTTTATTCTCAGCAACTTTGTCACTACTAAATAACTCCTGCAGAACATTTACCTGGGGCTGGTCAAAGGATGTATATCATTGACTCACAAGACTGCTGGCCAAGATCTATTGACACTTCAATAGCAATCAACCTCAGTAAAAATGTTTAATTCACATTTCCTTGGAGGCATATACTGACGGGAACAGTGGGTAGTAGCGTCCAGGTGGTTTATGCTAAGACTACTAACCTAGCAATACTGGGATTTATTTTATTTCCTGGAGGTGGTCAAATAAAACTTCATGTCCTCCCATGCTCACCACTAACCAGTATGGAAAAACACACCTACCTTTTGTGGATGTGTTCTGAAGAACTTGTTCTCCAAAGACCTGCCAATCCCTAATGGTGAGACCCATCAAAGAGGGAGAGCACAAGATGACAAAACTTATTTGCAGCTGGCTAATCCGAGATCTCCAGGGTGTCAAACCCAGCAAAAATTAAGAATGTTCCTGCCTCTGACATTCAGACATATTCAACAATACTCAAAAATATTGAAAGTGAATAAATAAGGAGTCCTTTCACAATGAGACTAGAACTTTAAGAATACGAGGTCGCCAGCTTTGCTCAAATTTAAAGGATGTATCAAATGCCCGAGTTCTTATTTTCTCTAAACTTAAACAGGACATAATGGAGGAGAGCCAATAAAAGACCGTAGGCGGATTGGAATCCTTCCACTTCAATAAAATGGCTCTCCTAGCCAATAAAGTCGAAAAGGCTATCATACGTTGAGCGGAAGCAAGAATGTTTCCTGCTTCCGATGAGATAATCCCAAAAATTGCCGTAAGCAAATTAGGTTGTAGATCCAAATCCAAGACTTTTGATAGCATTTTAAAAACATCTCTCCAAAAGTTACTTTATACAAGACCAATACATATGAGTTAAAGTGGTCAGCTCAGTATTACATCTGTCACAAATAGGATTAATATTGGAGAAAATTCGCGCTAGTTTATCCTTTGACATATGGGCCCAATGCACTACTTTGAACTGTATCAAGGAATGATGGGCACAAATAGATGAGTTATTAACCAAATAAAAAATTTTACTCCATTGATTATCTGAAAATGACTCTTGAAATTCCAATTCCCAAGTATGTTTAATTTTATCATTAGATATCATTCATGAGTTCAATAACCATTTATAGATTAATTTCATTTAGTTTGATTTATTACACTTTCAATTTTTTTTTCTTGAAGTTTTAGATTTGATCAGAAAGTTTTTCTTTTTTTTTGGTCGTATCCACAGAATGGAATGCCCAGTCCCTTTTTTTTTGTTTCCTTTTTTTTGTTTAGTGTAGTGGGTTTTTTTTTTCTTCATTTAAAATCCAAAGTTTTTCTTTCATCTTTATGAACTGATAAGAGGAGAATTGCTGTTTTCTTTTTTGTTACATACTATATACTAGCTTAACACTATGTATGATTTTGATAATGTCCATCTCAATCTCGGTTTGTATTGTTATTGATATATATATATTTGAGATAATTCTCCTCTTGTTTGTATTTATGTTCCTCTTAAATCAATAAAAAGATTAATAAAGAAAAGAAAGAAAGGACTTTGAGAGTACGAAGTGTGAGGACAGGGTGAAACTCAACGTGTTTCTATTAATATCTTATGGTTGTACAATACACATTAATTATATATTTATTAAACATATGGTGGCAGAAAGCTGTGTTTATTTGGTCAACTAAACCTACTGCTTGTTTCTCAACAGGCTTCTTTGTACACATGAGCTTTCTGACAGTTGGTCTACAAGTCAGGGACATCGAACCACTGGCTCCTCTCATGAGCTTTAACAAGATGTCCATTTTTTTAAATATGAAGACTTCACAGTGGCATTATTAAACAGAATTTGGCACCCAGCCTATCTAAGGAGTTATTCAGACAGTTGATGTAATATTTGCGTGGAATTATGCAAAAGTTATAATGCACCTGTTGGTTATGGTAGTATTTATACTCCCTCCTCAACTCATCCCTGTTTTTATTCTGCCTCTGCAACCTCACCTTTATAATGGCTATTAGGTCTGTGGACACGTTAAAGCTGTACAGTAGTTTGGAAGATGTGCATCTACAATATTCACCTTAGCCACTGGGAATGATCATGCATTCCTGATTCTCACTACTCTGCGCTGCACTGCAGGACGTTCAAAAGAGCTTCTGGGAAGGGAGGAGTGGGATAGGGAGGTTTGGAGTGGGATTTCAAAATCTTGGACTTGATCATTGACAGCAGAGTTATGAGTATAAGGGTGAAGGAAAGGTGGGGCGAGCAAAACGCTGGAAATAGAGAGAATGCAGTGCCTGCAAAACAAAAGTTCGAATGTAGTTCCTTCATTCACTTTAACCCCTGGCACACTGGATTTTCCCTTGCACATATTTACACAGCGCTGGTAACTTATTCTAAAAGTCGATTACCCGTTTGACCATAAAAACACCCTGCAAATCTCAGGTTCTTTTGTGTTCAACCTGAGGCTGAGGTTCAGCACAACACTCTGGTCTTGAAAAGTAGCAACCTTAACCCCAAGTTATGGAATAGGATTTGATTAAAAGCAGAAAATACTGGAAACACTCAGCGGGTCAGGCAGCATAGGTGCCCTTATATACGTAGCAGCTGATAGAGCTGAATAGAAAGAGCTAAATGACAGTACCTGCTTCTGTTGGTTGTAATTGGTCAGGTTGGTGTTGTAATTCCAGCTGGCTGAAACACTGTCGAAGAAGATAATCTCTGCTGTGCTGTTATAATCGGACACAAATGACATGGACCCTTTTTCATTTATGCTGTAGTTGCCAGGCAGGTAAATGGTATCTAGGGCACAAGTGCTGCTGAGGAGGGCGAACAATGTAAGAAACAACGGCATGGTGGTTCGCCTGCTGTGATGCCTGTCAGGAATCTCTCCTGCACCAGCCTCTATAAATAACACTGTGTCCTGACCAGTCTTCCCACCTCTGTGTTGTTGGTTACACATTAATTTACAGCTGCCACTGATAGGACAGTTCAAGACAATAAACACCCTTCTCGGTACTCAGAGCTGCCAAGCTCTGTATCTAAGTACCTCCCTAAATGATTAGCTGCAAAAACCCAAGCAAATGTTTTCCTTCTCAACACCTGCCAGCCTATTTCCTGCTGCTGTGTGGAGGGTGGCTTCTTATTACAAACGCTGAATCTTACCTCTGAATGGTTGCGGAAGAAATCTTACACTTCTCTTTCCTCTCTCTCTCTCTCTCTCTCTCTCTCTCTCTCTCTCTCTCTCTGTCTCCCTCCCTCTCCCCCTCTCCCTCTCCCTCTTTCCCCTTCCCCTCTCCCCCTCTCCCTCTTTCTCCTCCCCCTCTCCTCTCTCTGTCTCCCCCTCTCTCTCTTTCCCCCTCCCCCTCTCTCCCTTTCCCTCTTTCCCCTCCCCTCCCCCCCCTCTCTCTCTGTCTCCCCCTCTCTCTGTCTCCCTCCTTCCTCTTTCCCCCTCCCCCCTCTCTCCCTCTCCCTCTCTCTCTCCCTTTCCCTCTCTGCCTCTCTCTCTTTGTCCCTCTGTCTCTCTCTCTCTCTGTCTCCTTCTCTTTCTCCCTCCCTCCCCCTCTCCCCTGCTCTCTCCCCCTCTCTCTCCCTCTCCCTCTCTGTCTCTCAATCTGTCTCGCTCACTCTCTCTCTGTCTCCCTCTCCCTCTCTCTGGCTCTCCCCCTGCCCCCTCTCTCCCTCTCCCTCTCTGTCTCTCACTCTGTCCCTCTCCCTCTCTCTCCCCTCCCCCTCTCTCTTTCTCTCTCTCTCTCTCTCTCCCCCTCTACCCCCCTCTCATTCTCTCTCTCTCTTTCTTTCTCCACTACCCCTCCCCCCTTCTTGTCCTTTCTCAGTGTCACATGAGCTCACGATCTCTTTCGTCATCCTTTGAGGAGCCTGCAGTTTTACATTACTGTACATTGATTCATGCTAACAGAGTCTTAGAAAACTACGGCACAGAAACAGATTCCTTGGCCCATCTAGTCCATGCTGAACCATTTAAAATGCCTACCCCTGCACTGGGACCATAGCCCTCAAAGTACCTATCTGAACCTCTCTTAAATGTTGAAATTGGGCTTGCATGCTCCACATTCTCACCACCCTCTGAATGAAGACGTTTTCCCTCATATTCCCCTAATACATTGAGGCAAGTATGAAAGGGGAGTAAGTGCTCAGCACCATCCCACTGCTGCTGGAGAAAGTGCCTCATGTGACAGTCTTTCTCTCCCGGAGGAAGGTCATAGCATTTGAATCATCTTTATCTCTCTCAATGCTATCAGAGGAGGGTGTCGGAGCAAGGTTTTGTTACAACGCAAACATGAGGAATTCTGCAGATGCTGGAGATTCAAGCAACACACATCAAAGTTGCTGGTGAACGCAGCAGGCCAGGCAGCATCTCTAGGAAGAGGTGCAGTCGACGTTTCGGGCCGAGACCCTTCGTCAGGACTAACTGAAGGAAGAGCTAGTAAGAGATTTGAAAGTGGGAGGGGGAGGGGGAGATCCGAAATGATAGGAGAAGACAGGAGGGGGAGGGATGGAGCCAAGAGCTGGACAGGTGATTGGCAAAAGGGATATGAGAGGATCATAGGACAGGAGGTCCAGGGAGAATGATCCTCTCATATCCCCTTTGCCAATCACCTGTCCAGCTCTTGGCTCCATCCCTCCCCCTCCTGTCTTCTCCTATCATTTTGTATCTCCCCCTCCCCCTCCCACTTTCAAATCTCTTACTAGCTCTTCCTTCAGTTAGTCCTGACGAAGGGCCTCGGCCCGAAACGTCGACTGCACCTCTTCCTAGAGATGCTGCCTGGCCTGCTGCGTTCACCAGCAACTTTGATGTGCGTTGCTTTTGTTGCAACGAGTGAGGCGAACCCAAGTGCAGGACACAGGCATGGAGATTTAGTTAGGATGCAGACACAGGCGTGAGTGTTCAACGGCAAACAGGAGGGAGAGGAGGAAGGCAGGAGACAGGCAGAATTTATCTTGACATGCAGAGACTCGGCTTCACAGGTCAACCTCGGAACTGGAGTAGAACTTAGAAAACTGATCTTGACATGGAGAGACAGATAAATCTCAGTACTGCAGCAAAACTTACCAAAGTTACGGAGAGATGCAAAGTGAATTACAAGCCAAGGACACACAATCCTAAGCGGCCGAGAAGCGTTAATTATCACACTGGCAAAACCAAAGATCTGGCGACTAGTGGGTGGAAGGCTGGGGTTCTTCCCTGGTGTCATGGATTCTTGATTACCTGACTGGCAGACCACAGTACGTGTGCTTGCAACACTGTGTGTCCGACAGAGTGATCAGCAGCACTGGGGCTCCACAGGGGACTGTCTTGTCTCCCTTTCTCTTCACCATTTACACCTCGGACTTCAACTACTGCACAGAGTCTTGTCATCTTCAGAAGTTTTCTGATGACTCTGCCATAGTTGGATGCATCAGCAAGGGAGAGGAGGCTGAGTACAGGGCTACCGTAGGAAACTTTGTCACATGGTGTGAGCAGAATTATCTGCAGCTTAATGTGAAAAAGACTAAGGAGCTGGTGGTAGACCTGAGGAGAGCTAAGGTACCGGTGACCCCTGTTTCCATCCAGGGGGTCAGTGTGGATATGGTGGAGGATTACAAATACCTGGGGATACGAATTGACAGTAAACTGGACTGGTCAAAGAACACTGAGGCTGTCTACAAGAAGGGTCAGAGCAGTCTCTATTTCCTGAGGAGACTGAGGTCCTTTAACATCTGCCGGACGATGCTGAGGATGTTCTACGAGTCTGTGGTGGCCAGTGCTATCATGTTTGCTGTTGTGTGCTGGGGCAGCAGGATGAGCGTAGCAGACACCAACAGAATCAACAAACTTATTTGTAAGGCCAGTGATGTTGTGGGGATGGAACTGGACTCTCTCACGGTGGTGCCTGAAAAGAGGATACTGTCTAATTTGCATGCCATCTTGGTCAATGTCTCCCATCCACTACATAATGTACTGGGTGGGCACAGGAGTACATTCAGCCAGAGACTCATTCCACCGAGATGCAGCACAGAGCGTCATAGGAAGTCATTTCTGCCTGTGGCCATCAAACTTTACAACTCCTCCCTTGGAGGGTCAGACACCCTGAGCCAATAGGCGGGTCCTGGACTTATTTCATAATTTACTGGCATAATTTACATATTACTATTTAACTATTTATGGTTCTATTACTATTTATTATTTATGGTGCAACTGTAACAAAAACCAATTTCCCCCAGGATCAATAAAGTATGACTATGAGTATGACTATTATGCTGCAGGTCTTGATGAAAACCAGGTGTGTCGTCATCAAAGGGAATTGGAGAAAATGGGGAATTAACGGTTGAGACTGTGACAGGTTTAATCGACACGGTTTGTGGATTGGACTGTAGTTCACATCATGATGTGTGTTCTGTTAGTTCCTTTTTCTGTTGCTAGTTTTGGGTAACTAAGGCTATGTCCACACTAGACTGGATAATTTTGAAAACGCCTGTTTCGAGTAAAAACGACAGGCGTCCACGCTAGGCGTTTTTCAAAATATCTCGGTCCACACCAAAACAGATATTTGGGCAAACCTTCTTCTACTGTGCATGTGCAGACACATCTACAGAAAACAAAAGGAAACGGTATAATATTTACGTTTCCGCGGCGGCGTTGTGCTATTTCCATTTGTCAAAAACTAGATTACCTACAACAACGGCGAAAGAAAGTTTTCAAAAATGTCTTCGAGGAGTACAAAGAAAACCTCTGCTGGAGAAAGCAGACCGGACTTCTTCGTTTAGACAGACAATGAAGTCGAGCTGTTTCTGCGAGTTACAAACGACTACAAAGTCAGCAAAGCAGTGGAGATGTTTAATTCCAAACAAGCTATTAACATAGACAATAAAGTAAACAACACACGCATGAAGCTGTCCTCTACCCAAGATCAACAATATCAACAATTACAAAATGTTAAATGGTCAACTCGACATAGACTACCAATCCCACATCAAACCCAAACCTATTAGGAGCAGAAGAGGGCACTCAACTCAATTTGAAATACTAAGTGCCACGTCAGATGTGTACAGCAATTCATTTTCCCCCCGCACAATTAAAGCATGGAATAATCTTAATCCTACACAGTCACACAACCAAACCCAATTAATTTTAAGGCAGCTTTTCTTCTTCAAAAATCTCCTTCTTAAACCCACCCTCCGTCACCTCCAGTTTAAATTCCATGCAGAATATTTTAGAGGATCAAGAACCAAGAGAGTGGAATCTTCTGCCGCCAGACCTGCGCAGTATTTCTGACATTAATATTTTTAAAGATAGATTCAATCAAATCAATTTAGGGGATCTAGTCAAAAAAGCTCACTTTACAATTTAACTCTCACGCCGTTCACACTGACTGCACGTTATAACAGCGGTGGTCAGTCAGTGACAGTGCCGGCTTGGAGACCCCGGGGTACAGGAGATCGAGGGTACGACCACTGCAGACTGGGAGACCGGAGGGTACGGGCAGAAGAACAGAGGATGCAAGCAGAGAAACCGAGAGGACCAGCTTGAAAGCCACGTCCAGTTTAAATTCCATGCGGAATATTTTGGAGGATCGAGAACCAAGAACAGCAGTCCGGCAGTGCTCGCGCAGTCCCAAGCAGAAGCAGAAAAAGCATTGTTGTTGTGGTGTTGTCATGACAACGTTTTTAAGTCTCTCCGTTTACCCTGTCCGCACTACAACGCAAAACAATCATTTTCAAATTTACACACTCTAGAGTGTTTTCGAAAATTTCCATTTTCGGGAGATGAAAACGCCGTTTCAGTGTGGACGGAAGGTCAAAACGAAGAGAAAAAGCTTTGTTTTCAAAATTTTCCAGCGTGGTGTGGACGTAGCCTTAGAATCTCAGAGCTGTAAACTGCACACATATTTTGATAATAAATGTACTTTGAATCCTTTGAATTTACTCTAAGGTGAGGAATTCTACAAGAAAGCTGAAGACTAGTTTGTACTTGAAGCTGAAGGCACATGTGATATAAATGAAAGCGTGCTAGGAACTGCAATTTAGAATGTTTATGTAATGCTCTGCAATGTTTCACTGCTGATGTAATGGTTTCTTTGTAGCAGCAGTGTTTGGGTTATGACTAGAGATAGTGGGGGCTTTGGAATGTGCGCCATTCAATGGGAGGCATGTTTTTCTTTCTCGAAAGAAGGTTTTGCAGGTTTTTGTTCAGCAGAAGATGGAGAGAGAAGATGCCAGAACGGGGAAGTCGTTGTTTGCAGGACGGAGTGGAGTTGGAATGGGGTCGGGAGTCGACAACCGGGGGGGAAATCAATGGAGAACAAACAGGCGGGAAAACCGTGGGCTCCAACGTTGCGCTTTAGACTGTCTCATGAGAATGGGCCTCTTTTCTTTTTTTGTTTCTTTACTAACCCTATAGTTAAATTAAGAATTATAAAGCTCTATTATGTAATTGCATATTGTTTGCTATTTCATGGTACTGATTTGTAACAGGGGACACATCGCGCAGTATCCACCCAGATAAGATTTCTCAAGTTTGGCCAGGCTGGAGGCTGTCTCCCCTTAGAGTAAGCTGCTGGCTGAACCTGAAGGTTGCATTCACATTATAAAGGACACACTATCAGTAATATTAAACACTCCCATGTTCCAAAAGGATCTTTTACCCACAGTCTTCATCAAGTATTCCATTAACCTACTCATAATTCATTCTTTCCACAAGAACCCAGTCCTTCTGTTTCTTGACACACTCTACAATTTGTTGCTGAGGCAACAATGACATCATCAGTACAATGCACTGGGCTTGCAAATCTTCCCAAATCCTGACATTTTGGGTTGAACGATTCTACAGCTGGGACAAGAAAAGCAAAGACTAAGGATGAGGGAAAGCCAGCTTTAGGCAGTGGCAGCCTTACCATCTAACCCCTGCTGCTGCTATGTAGAGTAGACAGAGACGATCCAGGCAAGGAGCTCAAGTGTAATTTTTGCTTTACTGCTGGCAGTAGTGTTGATTGTATTCCTCCAGTCCTCACCAGCAACTTCGAACTTTTTGTTCCTTGAGCTTCCACACACACTCTGCCATCATTTCCCACACCAATGGGGTTACCTTGCAGGCGAACTCCCACTCCTTCCATCCTTCCTCCCTCTTGTTTACAAGCCAGGTGGTGGATCTATTGAGGAAGTGACAGGTATGTGACAAAGAAGGCCAGTCCTTGAGGAGAACTACATTCTGCTGTGTTAAAGGGTTATTGTGTTAAAGAAGGTTATTGGGGTCTCCCTACCTTTGGTCCAAGACCTCTTTCAGAGTTGATGCCTCCAGAAGACACGGTACATCATTAAAGACCCCTCACACCCTCTCCATGAACTGTTTGTTCTTCTGCCATCAGGCAAACGTTACAGGAGCATCAAAACTAAAACCACAAGGCTACTAAACAGCTTCCTCCCACAGGCAGTCAGACTGCTAAATAGCTGCTCCACCTGACTCTGCTTTGGACACTTTTAACTTGCACTGGACACTTATAACTTGATGTTAACCGACATGTGGCTGTTGTGTTTTACTATTTATTGTTATGTTTATTATTTAGTGTTGCGTTTGTTATGTTCTGATTGCACTGCTCCTGGGAAACGCTGTCTCATTCTGTCCTGCAGAGTTGATGTACGGTTAGAATGACAATAAAGTTTTTTGAATCTTGGATCTTGAATCTTGAAATAAAGATCTTCTATCACCAGCTTCAGTGTCTCTCTAACAACTTAATCATTCAAAACAGCCAACATTATGATTAGTATCTGTTGTTACGTACCCCGTAACTGGGTTGCCAAACCAGCAGAAATGGATCACTCAGTTGGAGTCTGGATTACTAGAACTAAGAAAGTTTTATTAAAGAAACAAGCAACACAGTACTCTAATCAAAAGGATAATAACTACAACAGTTCAGCAATGATAAACACACATGTACACAGAACTAGGATAATAGGATCAAACAAGCTCTATCGTTGTCTAGGGGTAAATGACCAGTTTCAAAGTGACACAAAATTCAGTTCAATTGAGTTCAGTTCGGTTCACAGTAATCACCGTCGTGCTGGTGGACAGCGGGGGGAAGGAGAGAGAGAGCGAAAGCGAATGAATATTCAAAACGGCTTCCACACAGACCTTCGATATTCTTTGCAGTCAGCTTTCAGGCAAGCCCTTTGTAATGTCTTCTGAGGTCACCGACTGTGACCCCTCCATTTCAAACACGATCGTTCTTCAGCGGTGAACCTGGCACCCAGGCAAGGGCGGACACACACCAGATTCCCGCCGATCGTACCTTTCCACCCTGTGCGTCTATGGCTTGGTCCTGCGACCAGCCCTCCAAAAACTCCCACCGACTTGTGGGAGGCGCACCGCTTCCAGGGTCTCATTACCTCGTGGTGTCGTGTGTGTCCTGCCTTAGCAAATCTGTCCCTTTTTAACCCCCTGCTGGGGTATCGCCTGTCCATTACACTTCAAACAGTTCAGGGTTCAAACGGAGCCGATCTTGACTATACCCAGACCGGTGTCTCCTTCCGTTAAACTCTCTTGTCTCTTCATTAACATTTCCAAATGCTGCTCCATTGTCTTATTTATCTCTCTTTCTCCTGAAGACAGGTGGCAGATCAACTGCTGATCCCACTGGTGCCAGCACAGGACAGTTAACATCTTAGTCTATGTGTACTTTTTGTAACCCTCTTTTGTCACACTGTCATTTCACCAATGATTTGTGTCCTTGCTGTTTATTAGTTATTTTTAATTTGATTCTACTTGACTTGCTGAGTTAGAGTCATTGAACTGTTGAGTTGTGCAGCATGAAAACAGGCCTTTCAGCCCAACTCACCCATACCAACCAAGATGCCTACCCAAATTAATCCCATTTCCCTGAGTTTGGACCAGAGATTATCAGCATTCTGCTTTGCTTCACCTCCAGGAAACCTTGTAGATACGAACTCCAGCCAAACGTACGACAGGCTCACATCCTGAAGTCACAACTTCAAGATTGATACTTGCAAATGTCCAGCATCCTTCCAGAGTCATGAAGTTTGGAAACAAGACCTTCAGCCCATCAAATCCATACTAACCATCAGGTACCCATTCATGCCAATTCTACACTATCCCGTTTTATTTTCCAGATTCTAACCCTCAGCTGCACAATAGGGGCAATTTATAGTGGTCAATTAACCTACTAAATGTCTATGCATGTCTATGGGATGTGCAAGAAAGCTAGATCACATGAGAAATTACATATGTTTACAGGGATTATGTACACGCGGCTCCACACAGACAGGATTGAACCCGGGTCTCTGCTGTTGAGAGCCAGCAGATCTACAAACTGTGCTAGCATGCCACCGCAGCACTTCCCAGCACCTGGGCTTATTGTCACAACCGTCCTTGGAGGTAGACAGTTTGCCTAGAGATGAACATCACATAGTGCATATGGATGAGAAGTGAGGCAGTGGACGAGCTGGTACCAGAGGTCAGAACCAGATGGTACAAGCTGATGTGGAACTCACCAGCAATTGGGCCACAAGTGTGTTTTGTAATGGTTTCCTTGACTACAGTGTCAAATTTTCTTAAACTTTGTCCAAGTGCCTTTGCAGAGAATGCACCCAAGATTAGCTAAAGCAGGGGAGTTGTGCATCACACTGGATGAGATGTATCACAAGATGCTATGTGCTCACTGGCGCAAAATATCCCGTGCAACACGCAGAAAATGCTGGAGGAGATCAGCAACTCAGGCAGAATCTGTGGGGGAAAATAAACATTCAAAATGAGAACGGGAAGTGCTACACTTGCCCATTCACCTCCTCCCTCTCCTCCATTCACGGCCTCAAACAGTACCCCAGGTGAGGCAACATTTCACATGCAAATCTATTGGGGTCATCTACTGTATCAAGTGCTACAGAATGTTCCCTCTAATTTGTAATGACCACTGTGCACAAAAATCATGTGCTGTGCAAGTTTTTGCCCAGTGACAACAACTTTTGCGAACTGAGTTTTAAGTAGAAGTAAACTTGAAGCTATTCTAAAGATAATAAACCACCAAGTCCAGCTTCTTGTTCATTGTTTAAAAGAAATAAATTAATCCACGTCAATAAGTCCTATTTCTCATATACTATATGACAGCATGAAATAACATCAATCTTTTCATGTTATTAAAGTTGTTTGAAATGGTTATTAAGCTATTCTGCTTTAAATGAACTCGCAGTTCTCCTGCACTTCACGCCCTTTGCTTCTTTGGAATTTGACTTAATGAATCAATAATGTCTTTAATAAAAACAGTATAAATAAGGGGGAGGGAAGGGGGGAACGTCGACTCAGACCATGAAAGGCCTACGTCGGGTACTTTCATGCCTTACAAGGTGCATATTGGAAGTCTGTGTGGGGCGCCACTCCTTGCACAGACTAGAGTAATGTGTGATTAAGTGCCTTGCTCAAGGGCACAAACACGCTGCCACAGCTGAGGCTCAAACTAGCGACCCTGAGATAACTAGACGAACGCCTTAATCACTTGGCCCCGTGCCCAACACGTAAATACATGTAAATAAGCCAGTTCTAATATCTGCAGAAAAATCATTGCAAACTGCATGTTGCCAACACTGTCTGTGTCAGAAACCGGAAAAGAAAATGTGATTATGTATGTTCGTGAAACATGCTGATGAGGTAGAGAGTGACAACCTTTGTGCACAGTTTAAATTCCTTTGTGTGCAAGTAGCAAAAGATGTGTGCGCGCACAGACTTTCGAGGGAACATTGCTCCCAATGCGGCCTGCTCTACATTGGTGAGACCTGATGTAGATTGGGGTACTGTACTGTTTTGTGAAGCACCTTTGCTCCATTTGCAAAAAGCAGGATTTCCCAGTGGCCAACCATTTTAATTTCAATCCCCATTCCCGTTCCGATGTGTCAGTCCATGGACTCCTCTTCTGCCATGATGAGGTTATTCTCAGGTTGGTGAAGCAACACCTCTTATTCCGTCTAGGTAGCCCCCAACCTGATGGCATGATCATTGATTTCTCCAACTTCTGGCAATTCTTTTCTTTTCCTTCCCCTTCCCTCCCCTTCAATTCCCCATCTGGCCACCCTCTAACATCACCTCCTCCGGTGCCCCTCCTTTTTCCCTTTCTCCTATGATCCATTCTCTTCCTATCAGATTCCTCCTTCTCCGGTCCTTTGCACCTATCACTTCTTACTTCATCCTCCTTCCCCCACCCACCTGGCTTCACCTATAACCTTCTAACTTGTACTCCATCCCTCCCCCACTTTTTTATTCTGGCGTATTCCCCCTTCCTTTCCAGCCCCAATGAAGGTTCATGGCCTGAAAAATCGACTGTTTGCCCATTTCCATAGATGCTGCCTGACCTGCTGAGTTCCTCCAGCATTTTGTGTGTGTTGCTCTAGGTTTCCAGCATCTGCAGAATCTCTTGTGTTTATGCTTTGGTATCTTGACATCTTAGGGAAGGCCATGCCAACATACCTCATGAGGACATCCCTCATTGCCCTTGAGAAGGTAACAGTAGGCAGCTTTCTTGGGCTACTGTGGTCCTTCCAGTGAAAATACTCCCACACGGCTGTGGAGAAGGGAGCTTCATGAATTAGTCTTGGATACAAGAATAGAATGGTAATGTACAGGAAGTGGGAGTCACTGCATTCAGACAAAGGAAGCGATATGGTGGAGTTTTGATGGCAGAATGGCCTCCTATGCCTCATGGTCTTTATGGTCAACAGCTCCCAGATAACTCAACCAAGTTGTTCTGGCAGGCAGACTATGTGGACACAATGGGAAAATGACCTATTTCTGTGCTGTTCCTGTTCTATTGGTAACTACAGGATTTGCTGGTCTGATGAGATATAAAAAGATGTGGCCAGAGCTAACTTCCACTGAAAGACAAGCAATTGTAGAAACAGGTTGGACTCAGTTGTAAACTTCTATGAAAACCTTCCTATCCATGAATTTTTTGAACATTCATAGGTTGCAAAGGAAATAAAATCAGCTGCTCTCTGACTTTAGTGGATGGGCTGAAGCAATAGATTTGACCACCTGTGGTAGCGTTATTCGCTGACTCCATCTTTGTAAGATGTCATGAAGCTGGACATGGAATTCAGGGCTGGAGCTCAGGCTCTGATATCATGTGGCCACCTGGGTATATCTGCCCTGTCAATGTCTGATTCATGGAAGTTTAAGATTCCCCCAAATATCTACTATCTGGAATTGAGATGGTTAGGTCAATAATGTGATCAGACAGAACTTTGCAAATTCTGTTGCTATATTGTACAAAGTGAGGTTACAGAAAGTGATATGAATAATCCCTCATCATGAACCTTTGGCTGGAAGGGAGGCAAATGTATTACCTGCAGAAGTTGATTTGATTTGCAGTCATTTTAGGTTGTCAGCTCTTTGCTTTATCTTTTTTATGTTTCAAATGTTTTTATTGTGAAGCAACATCAGCTTAACCACAACCAACGATGTCCTAAAGTACAATGCTTCTTTTTCTTTTCTTTTTTATCACAACATAATGAAAGTCAAATGAATGTATGTATAGTAAACAAGCAAAAAGCAAAGGAAACCCTACCACCCCGTCTCCTTTCCCCTTCCCAGCCCTCCCCTCCCCTCGCCCCTCCCGTATGTGCTGTTTAGGTCCTACTGGCCCCCCCACACTTAGTTCAGCTGTCGGTCTCTTCTAAATACAACAGCAATGGTTGCTAGGTTTTTTTCAAATCCCTGGAGTCTGTCCTTGATAACATATCTTACCCTCTCTAGATGCAGAGTATCCATTAATGCAGCCAGCCATTGTCTGAGTGATGGAGTTTCCTCCTTTTTCCAGAATATCAGTATGAGTTTCTTTCCACTAAGTATGCCATAGATCAGGAGTTGTTGCTGGGTAGCCTGGAATTTATCTGACCTCGCAGAAGTTCCAAAAATTATTAAAATGGGGTCTGGTGTTATCTGAACGTTTAGTACCTCCAACAGGACCTCAAATATTTGCTTCCAATATTTGCTCTTGTGTCCTAGGACATAAAACATAACTATGTAATAAATTTGCCTCCGAGGACTTGCCTTTCTCACACATTGGGGACACCTCTGGGAATATTTTATGAATCCTTACTTTTGAGTAATGTAGTCTATGTAGGATCTTAAATTGTATTAAACAATGCCTGGCATTGATGGAACAGGAGTTAACATACCCCAAAGCCTCATTCCATATAACCTCCTCTATCTCTGTACCCAACTCCTTTTCCCACTCTTTTTTAATATTATCCATTGTTGTATGACACTTGTTTTGTATGGCATCATACAGATAGGCGATTATGTGTTCTGTCCCTAAGCATGATCTTAAATGATTATCTATTTTATCAGGTTTTGCCATCTCAAAACCAGAAAGATGTGATCTTATATAGTGTCTTAGCTGGAGATACCTGAAAAAATGTCTCTTTTGCAATCGGAATTTGTCCTGGAGCTGCCGAAATGACGCAAAAATCCCTTGTATGTATAAGTCTCCAATGCTGCGTATCCCTAATTCTCGCCATGCATCAAAGGCCCCATCTATACATGAGGGGATAAAGGAGGGGTTCGCTGATATAGGTGCAAGACACCCGATGGGGAAGAGGAATATGGGGCTTGGGCTGACCAGACATCTCAGGTACTGGATGAATGGCAGTGCTCAGATAATATGATTAAAAACAGAGACTGGGAGAGAGCTTAAAGGGTCTGACGGCTGACGTAGTTTGGTTCCTCAAGGCAGAGAACCCATTAGTCACGTCAGCTAATTACTGTCAAGCTCTGGAAGATGCCTTTGGCACGGCCGAAACCACAGCCAATCTGATGATGGAGAATTAGTCACACATTCCAGGAGGAAGGAGAGAAGCTGTCTGCCTACCTTTTCAGGCTGGAGAAACCACTGCATCACTTGTGTCACAAAAGGGGCATCTAACCGTCTGAGGGAAATTGCCTGAGGGTGGAACAAGTTGTGAAGGGCGTGCTGTCACATGATGTGATTGCACTACATATTTGAATGACCCACAAGATACACCCTGCTCCATCTTTTACTGAGTTACTCAGAGAAGTTAGAGAGGAGGAAAACATGATTGAGAAGTGGAACATTTCCAAAAGTCAGGTAGTGTCTCCAGCTGTAACCGTTGCTGCTAGAGAGACATCTGATGCCACAGAGATACAGCTTTCGAGGAGTGAGGTGGAAATCCTTCATGCTGAGCTCACTCGATGGATGTCTGCTCATGTCTCAGCTGAATGTGAAACCTGACCCACCTGTAGGACTTAGGACAAAGAGGAATGCTGCTGAGAAGGGTCCCTTGACGAGAGAGGTGATGGGTATTTTCTGTTACAACTGTGGAGAAGACGGACATTTCAAGTGAGGCTGTGAGGGACAGGAAAATGTTCGGAGAGTACATCAGCGGGTGATTAAACAGGGAAGAAAAGGGACAAAACTACGGAGGGAACCAGTAAAGGAATGGGCTGGCGTTTCGGAGAGGATACGTTTCAATTGGTGTATCAAGGGAAATATTAAAGAGCGTTTGATGACTCTGAGCCTATATTCACTGGAATTTGGAAGAATGAGGGGTGACCTAATTGAAACCTACTGAATGGTGAAAGGCCTTGATAGAGTGGATGTGGAAAGGATGTCTCCTGTGGTGGGAAAGTCTAAGACCAGAGGACACAGCCTCAAATAGAGGAGTGTCCTTTTAGAACGGAGATGAGGAGGAATTTCTTTAGCCAGAGGGTGGTGAATCTGTGGAATTCTTTGCTACAGGCAACTGCGGAGGCCAGATCTTTATGTATATTTAAGGCAGAGGTTGATAGACTCTTGATTCATCAGGACATGAAAGGGAGAAGGCAGGAGATTGGGGTTGAGAGGAAAATTGGATTAGCCATGATGAAATATTGGAGCAAACTGAAAATGGCCTAATTCTGCTCCTATGTCTTATCATCTTATAACAATGTACATAGACACCACCACGTGCATGCATGCACTTATTTGCGAACTATTGATTGACTGTAAATTTTATTCCTGTGAATAGCTAACTGATAGTTTAATTTTATGTTAATGATTGATAGTTTATTACTAAGTTTATGTGCTGTGTAACTTTACAATGTTGAGCAAACAATTTTTTTCATTAAATTAGTCCAACTTTGTTATGCTGCGTGTACTATGTAACATGACTTTTGGCAAACTTTTGTATTATTCTCTGGTCTCAGTTAAAAGTTGACTACCTTTGATCGGCACCGTTGCTTGCAGACACCAAGTTCTCCCATTATGATGCATTTGTCAGCGTTCAGCTGAAACCCAGCCTTTCTGCTTCTTTGTCATCGCAGATAGATGACAGTCTCAGTTATGGGAGGAAGGCAGGAGAATGGGGTTGAGAGGGATAATAAATCAGCCATGATGGAATGGAGGAGCAGACTTGGTGTGCCGATTGGCCTAATTCTGTTCCCTTGTCCTATGGTTTTGGATGTTGTCACCTCCTGCACACACCTGGCCCCTACTATTATGCTCAATGCACTTCTGAATCCTGTTTAGGTCCTTACTGTAATCTGTCAAAATACATCCTGACCTACTCCAGGACCACCTGAGGTCATATTATCCAAATTGTGTATGAAATATTCTCAACAATGAACATTCCTTATCACTCTTTCTATCAAGTTTTCTGACAACTTTGGTAGAGCCCAATGCTGGTGTGATGTCTTACTGAGTTGGAATTGAGAATTGAGAATCGGTCTGGCCCATGAGTGTGATTCCAATGACTGCCATCAACCATGAGCCTCTGTCAATGCAGTGGAGTTTAGTGACTTTGGCTATTATCTCTTTTGATCATTTCAGAGTTCTCTCTTAATGTCATCTACATTATATGATGAGTGGATCAATAGTTTTACTTGGGCTGGTGCTGTGATATGCAAAGTGCTCGAGATGTTCTGGTTGCTTTTGGAATGGGTTGATTTTACTCCTCAGTCTGCACATTGCTTTAGATTTTCCTGTGCTTATTTAGTTCTTCACAACATTGCAGACTGAAGATGGCAGGTCTTTCCATCTTCATGACATAGACCACACAGTTATTTCAATCTTTTTGTATCTGCCGCTAATTTTGACTGCTACAAGTTTTGGGATTTTAACTCATCCACACGCCATTAGTGGGAATATTTAGTGGCTTCTGTATTAAGTACCTCCTGTCCTCGTAAAGTGGCCAGTGAGTTACATTCATGGTCTTCTGCTGCTCGAGCCCATCCACTTCAAGGTTCGACCTGATGTATGTTCAGAGATGATCTTCTGCACACCACTGGTAACACTTGGCTATTTGAGTTACTGTTGCCTTCCTGTCAGCTTGAACCAATCTGGCTATTTTTCTCTGACCTCTCTCATTAACAAGCTGTTTTCACACACAGAACTGTCACTCACTGAATGTTTCGTTTTGTTTCTCACGCTATTCTCTGTAAAATTTAGAGACTGTTGTGCATGAAGTTCCCAGGAGATCAGCAGTTCACTAGATACTCAAACCGCCCCATCTGGACCAACAATCATTTCATGGTCAAACTCAGTTAGAACCTATTTCTTCCCCATTTTGATGTTTGGTCTGAACAACAACTGAACCTCTTGACCATGTCTACAATGCCTTCATGCATTGAGTTGCTGCCACATGATTGGCTGATTAGATACTTGCATTAAAAACAGGTGTACTGGTATACCTGATAAAGTGGCCACTGTGTGTATTTTTCTTATCTACATTCAAATTGCCAGGAAAGTTCCTCTGACAAAAAACGGAAAAGATGGAGAGAAATGTTAATGGAGATGGGGGCTGAATAGAGAAAACAGGAAGGGTTCCGGAACCTGCTGCCTTGAAAAGGGTGGGAGAGGCAGATAACCCTCATCACATTTAATCAGTAGAAGGATGCATAGCTGAGGAGTTATAAACTACAGGACCCTTACTAGTTTTGGAATTAGGCTTGGTGTTCATGTTTGCTCAGCACAGGCCATGATAGACTCATAGACAATAGTCATTTTGACCTTCATCCAGAGCTCTGCAACCATGATCTTACCTCATGCCATCCATACACAGTTCACCCTTCACTGTGGATCTAAATCAGTTGCCTAAACCTCGTGTCTCTCCATTTTCCCTCCCCTTCCTTAATGACCTCCTTCAACCCATTGCTTTGATCAAGTGTAAACACAAGGAATTCTGCAGATGCTGGAAATTCAAGCAACACACATCAAAGTTACTGGTGAACACAGCAGGTCAGGCAGCATCTCTAGGAAGAGGTACAGTCGACGTTTTGGGCTGAGACTCTTCAGTCAGTCCTGATGAAGGGTCTCAGCCCAAAACGTTGACTGTACCTCTTCCTAGAGATGCTGCCTGGCCTGCTGTGTTCACCAGCAACTTTGATGTGTGTTGCTTTGATCAAGCTGTTGCTCTCTGCTCTTTATCTCAGTGTTGACCTCTAGATGTGCTTCTTTGAAGCACTTTGAAAGTCTCTTCATTGAAGACATGTGTAAATGAGTTTATTTTAACTATTTATCTAGTTAAATATCTCTCAGTTAAAGTCTATCAAGCAACTGTTATATTAAAGCTACTGTTATTAAGTCTAACTTATCAGTTGCATTGAACACTAAGTTTTTTTTGGATAAAGTACAACAAATAACGCCATTGAATACACGTGTTACCTCTCAGTGTGATTTCGAGGCACCATAAACAAGTGTTGTAAAACTTGTGTCTGTGCTTATTATTTGGTTATCTCTTGTACCATGCCAATAAAAGTTACAAACCTTTGCCCACAGATTAAAATCCCTTGCAAAGCATTTTTGGCTGAAATTCTTGCAAGCATTTCAGAAAGTGTGCTTACCACTCAGGATCTGAGGATTACAACAGGCCAATTATTTAGATAAAAAGGGGCAGAAGATCTGTGAACAGTTCCATTCCCACAACTTCTCTGGCTGTGTTAGGCTAGATGTTTCCCAGTGAGAGAGGTCAGATTAAGGTCGAAAGGGTAAGCTTTCAGGGTCCATTTTCTCATTCTATTGGAAATGTTAGAATCTGTGCCTCACAAGGCAACAACATACAGTGTAAACTCAGTGAATGACTGTGTTAAAGTCCAGTAGTTCTTCCAGTGGCTTCTGCCACTCATGATCTGGGGCATGAACTTACAGTTGGAGCATTAATTTGGGCAATAGGGCCACATGAAGAGGACAGATTACTGAGTTGGAATGCCATATAGCAAAGGGAGACGGCGAGTTGCGAATGGAGCAGGACACATCGAGAAGCCCATTCTCACACACATCATGGTCGCGATCTATACCTCCACTTGAGTCTCCAGACACTGACATTCGAAGGTTGACATTCAAAGGAAGGGGATATGAGCAAAGTAGATAAATGGAGTTAAGAAGAATCAGCTGTGAATGGGCACCTGGGCATCTGTGGCTGGTAGACCTATGTGATGAAAGGTGTTCTGACTTCTGTCCTTCCTGCAGTTGGAAGTGTTAAAGTTGGGGGGTCCCTGAGGTTGAGACCAGGAACTGAGACATTCACAGGAGTGGAGCCAGGATTAAAGCCACTCCAGGGTCTAGTCCTGGATCCTGGAACTGCAAGGACTATTGTTGGGAATGAAGGGTCCCAGAAATGGACCTAAGGCTGGGAGTAGGGTTGTGGACAGGATCTTTGGGGAATGGAAGTTATTCTCACATATAACAGGTATCAAGCTGGGTCACAGGACTATTCCCATTATGATTACTGGAACTGGAAATGGAATTGATTAATTCTTGTCACACCTACCAAGGTACAGTGGAAAACTTTTGCTTGTGTGCATTCCAGACAGATCAAACCATGCATAATTATATAATAGAAGTAAAAATAAATCAGAATGCAGAATATTGTGCAGTTGCTATAAAGAAAATGCAGTACAGGTAAGGTGGGAGATCAAGAATTCACCTTCAACGTATGAGAGGTCCATTCAGGAATCTGATAATGGTGGGACAGAAGCTGCTATTGAGCCTGGCAATACAGTCATTTGCGTTTTTCCATCTTCTGTCCGATGGGAAAGGGGAGAAAAGAGAGTGGAGAGGGTTGTGGCGTTGGGGTTGGAGGGAGTCCGTGATTGTATCGGTTGTTTTCCCCAGGCAGTAGGAAGTGCAGCCAGAGTCAATGGAGGGAAAGTATAATGTTCTGACATATCTCTGTATACCATGACTTTGTCCATACTTATACTGGCTGTGAAATGTCAGGTGTGGGAAACACCAATTTAAGATTTCATACACTCTGGGAGCTGAAGTTGGTGGTAGAAGTTCTTTCTTTATATCAGCATCTGAAAAGAGCATATTTCCTGTGACATCTTCAGGGTCCCAAGAACAGAGTCTGGTCTGCTTAATCTCCGACCCCCTCCCCCATATAGAAAATCTACCAAGCCTGGAACTGGTTTGGTAAATTTTCACAGCAGTTCCTGTATCTGTATTTGTGATTGTTTACACCTAGAGAATACATAAGGAATCATTAAGTCATGGTAAAACCTCTCAGATTTGAATTGAATTGAATTGAGTTTATTTTTTACATCCTTCACATACATGAGGAATAAAAATCTTTACATTATGTCTCCATCTAAATGTGCAAAGTGCAATTATAGTAATTTATAATAATTTATAATAAATGGAACAGTCAATGTAACATAGAATACACTCAAATCAGCGTGAGTTAATCAGTCTGATGGCCTGGTGGAAGAAGCTGTCCCGGAGCCTGTTGGTCCTGGCTTTTATGCTGTGGTACCGTTTCCCAGATGGTAGCAGCTGGAATAGATTGTGGTTGGGATGACTTGGGTCCCCAATGATCCTACGGGCTCTTTTTACATACCTGTCCTTGTAAATGTCCTGAATCATGGGAAGTTCACAACTACAGATGCACTGGGCTGTCCGCACCATTCTCTGCAGAGTCCTGCGATTAAGGGAGGTACAGTTCCCATACCAGGCAGTGATGCAGCCAGTCAGGATGCTCTCAGTTGTGCCCCTGCAGAAAGTTCTTAGGATTTAGGGACCCATACCAAATGTCCTCAACCGTCTGAGGTGAAAGAGGCGCTGTTGTGCCTTTTTCACCGCACAGCCAGTATGTACAGACCACGTGAGGTCCTCAGTGATGTGGATGCTGAGGAACTTGAAGCTGTTTACCCACTCAACCCCAGATCCATTGATGTCAATAGGGGTTAGCCCGTCTCCATTCCTCCTGTAATCCACAACCAGCTCCTTTGTTTTTGTGACATTGAGAGAGAGATTGTTTTCTTGACACCACTGTGTCAGAGAGATGAAAGGAGGTGGGGGGGGGGATGAAGCAAAGAGCTGGGAAGTTGATTGGTGAAAGAGACAGAAGGCCATGGAAGAAAGAAAAAAGTGGGGGGGAGTGGCCTTGTCCTGACAGTGGAGGAGTGGCCACCCATTTTAATTCCACTTTCCATTCCTATTCTGATATGTCCACCCATAGCATTTAACAGGTAGTGGAAGCTTGTCTCCATTACTACCCCTGGCTATAACAACCTTAAGGAACTACTCTGTTTATTAATAAATGGGATATTTGTGTTGCCAGAGAGTCAGCCCCACAACACTAATTTTGGGTGTCTGGGTTCTCTGTCGATAGATGCCTTTAGACCATCTGTGTGAATCACTTTGTTCCAGCAAAGATGTTTGAAGATTCAGAGATCTTGTGCCAGGTACAGCATGCTTCTACTGTAAACCATTTGGTTTACAATTGGAAGGCTGTTCGGTGATCACCTACCAGAAAAAACAGGATCTCCCAGTGGCCACCCATTTCAATTCCACTTCCAATTACCATTCGGAGATGTCAGTCCATGGCTTCCTCTACTGCCACAATGAGGCCACACTCAGATTGGTGGAGAAACACCTTATATTCGTCTGGGTAGCCTCCAACATGATGGCATGAACATCGATTTTTCAAACTTCCAGTAATTGCCCTCCTTCACCATTCCCCTATTGTTGTTTCCCTCTCTCACCTTATCTTCTTACTTGCCATCACCTCCCTCTGGTGCTCCTCCTCCTTCTCTTTCTTCCATGGTCTTCATTTCTCTTCTAGCAGATTCCCCTTCTCCAACCATTTATCTCTTTGACCAATCAACTTTCCAGCTCTTTACTTCACCCTTCCCCCTCTCCTGGTTTCACCTATCACCTGTGACCTTGAACTTCTTCCTCCCCTTCCTCAACCTTTTTACTCTGACTTCTCCCCTTCCTTTCCCGTCCTGTTGAAGGGTCTCGACCTGAAATGTTGACTGTTTACTCTTTTCCATAGATGCTGCCAGGCCTGCTGAGTTCCTCCAGCATTTTGTGTGTGTTGCTTTATAAACCATTTGTCAGATTCAAAACATTGAAGTTCATTGATTTTACAGTACTCTGTTTTACACAGAGTCAATGAGCTGCCAGAAGAAGAGGTCAAAGTTGGTACAAATGCAATATTTAAGAAGCATTTGAATAGGTACAAGGAGGGGAGGGGCTTGGAGGGTTATTGGCTTGACCCAGGCAACTAGAACTAGAAGGGAGGATGTCATGGTTGGCATAGATTAGTTAGGCCAAAGCAAAAAGGGCTGTGCTGTATTACTCTAGGTAAACAATGTCATTGTGACCATAAGACATAGGAGTAGAATTAGGCTATTTGGCCTATCGATTAAGCTCTGCCATTCAATCATGCTGATCCTTTTTTCACCTCAGCCACAGTCCCTGGCTTTCTCCTGTAACCTTTGATGCAGTGTCCAATCAAGAACCTATTAAGTTCTGCCTTAAATACACCCAAAAACCTGG
Source organism: Mobula birostris (assembly GCF_030028105.1). Classification (NCBI taxonomy): domain Eukaryota; kingdom Metazoa; phylum Chordata; class Chondrichthyes; order Myliobatiformes; family Myliobatidae; genus Mobula; species Mobula birostris. The sequence goes on from NC_092402.1 coordinate 73,538,771, forward strand.
CCTCCACAGCTGCCTCGTATGATAACCATTTCATTCCCAGAATCATCCTTGTGAACCTCCTCTGAACGCTCTCCAATGCCAGCACATCTTTTCTTAGATGAGGAGCCAAAACTGTTCACAATACTCAAGGTGAGGTCTCACCAGTGCCTTATAAAGCTCAGCATCACATTCCTGCTTTTGTATTTTAGACCTCTTGAAATGAATGCTAACATTGCATTTGACTTCTTCACCACCAACTCAACCTGCAAATTAATCTTTAGGGTGTTCTACACAACAACTCACAAGTCCCATTGCAACTCAGATTTTTGGATTTTCTCCCCATTTAGAAAATAGTCTGCACATTTATTTCTACTACCAAAGTGCATGCCCATGCATTTTCCAACATTGTATTTCATTTTCCACTTTCTTGCCCATTCTCCTAATCTGTCTTTCAGCAGCCTAACTGTTTCCTCAATGCTAGCTGCCCCTCCACCAATCTTCATATATCATCTGCAAACTTGTTAACAAAGCCATCTATTCCATCTTCTAAATCAATGGCATACAACATCAAAAGAAGCGGTCCCAACACCAACCCCTGCAGAACACCACTAGTCACTGGCAGCCAACCAGAAAAGGATCCTTTTATCCCCACTCACTGCCTCCTACCAATCACCCAATGCTCTAACCATGCCAGTAACTTGGTAAGCGACCTCATGTGTGGCACTTTCTCAAAGACCTTCTAAAAGACCAAATATACAACATCCACTGCATCCCCTTTATCTATCCTACTTGTAATTTCCTCAAAGAATTCCAACAGGTTCATCAGGCAGGATTTTCCCTGAAGGAAACCATGCTGAATTTGTCCTGTGTCATAGTCATAGTCATGGTCATACTTTATTGATCCCGGGGGAAATTGGTTTTCGTTACAGTTGCACCATAAATAATTAAATAGTAATAAAACTATAAATAGTTAAATAGTAATATGTAAATTATGCCAGGAAATAAGTCCAGGACCAGCCTATTGGCTCAGGGTGTCTGACCCTCCAAGGGAGGAGTTGTAAAGTTTGATGGCCACAGGCAGGAATGACTTCCTATGACGCTCTGTGTTGCATCTCGGTGGAATGAGTCTCTGGCTGAATGTACTCCTGTGCCCAACCAGTACATTATGTAGTGGATGGGAGACATTGTCCAAGATGGCATGCAACTTGGACAGCATCCTCTTTTCAGACACCACCATCAGAGAGTCCAGCTCCATCCCCACAACATCACTGGCCTTACGAATGAGTTTGTTTGATTCTGTTGGTGTCTGCTACCCTCAGCCTGCTGCCCCAGCACACAACAGCAAACATGATCGCACTGGCCACCACAGACTCGTAGAACATCCTCAGCATCGTCCGGCAGATGTTAAAGGACCTCAGTCTCCTCAGGAAATAGAGGTGGCTCTGACCCTTCTTGTAGACAGCCTCAGTGTTCTTTGACCAGTCCAGTTTATTGTCAATTCGTATCCCCAGGTATCTGGAGTACTTGGTGATCTGCATGTCAAGAAGTACACCATAACCTCATCCTTAACAATTGATCCAACATCTTCCCAACCACTGAGGTCAGGCTAACTGGTGAGTAATTTTTAAAGAATGGATGCAAAATACTCATTTAGTTCATCTGCCATGTCCTTGGCCCCTGCTATTATTTCTCTGGCCTCATTTTCTAGCGGTCCTATATCCACTCTCATCTCTCTATTTTTTACATACTTGAAAAAGCTTTTACTATCCACTTTGATATTCTTTGCTGGTTTTCTTTCATATTTCATCTAATACTTTTAGTTGCTCTCTGTAGGAGTTTAAAAGTTTTCCAATCCTCTGTCTTCCCACTAATTTTGCTTTGTTGTATGCCCTCTCTTTTGCTTTTACATTAGCTTTGACTTCCCCTATCGGCCACAGTTGTACTATTTTGCCATTTGAGTATTTCTTCATTTTTGGAATACACATGTCCTGCACCTTCTTCATTTTCCCCAGAAACTCAGCCATTGCTGCTTTGCTATCATCCCTGCCAGCATCTCCTTCCATTTTACTTTGGCCAACTCCTCTCTCAATCCACTGTAAGTTCCTCACTCCACTGAAATACTGCTATGCCAGACTTTACTTTCCTCCCCATCAAATTTCAAGTTGAACTCAATCATATTGTGATCACTGTCTCCTAAGGGTTCTTTTACCTTAAGCTCCTTAATCACCTCCGGTTCATTACATAACAGCCAATCCAATATAGCTGTCCCCTAGTAGGCTCAATGACAAACTGCTCTAAAAAGCCATCTCATCGACATTCAAAACACTCACCCCCTTAAGATCCATTTCCAACCTGATTTTCCTAATTGACCTGCATGTTGAAATCTCCCATGACTATCATAACATTGCCTTTTTGACTCACCTTTTCTATTTCCCATTGTAATCTGTGGTCCACATCCTAGCTACTGTTGGGAGGCCTGTATATAACTGCCATCAATGTCCTTTTACCCTTGCAGTTTCTTAACTCAACCCACAAGGATTCAACATCTTCCATTCCTATGTTACATCTTTCTACTGATTTGATGCCATTTTTTAACAGCAGAGCCATGTCTCCCCCTCTGCCTACCTTCCTATCCCTCCGATACAATGTTTAACCTTGGACATTCATATGTATATTAAATAGTTAGATCAAAAATAATGCTGAACAGAAATAATATTTAATAAAGTGAGGTAGTGTTCATGGGTTCAATTTCCATTTAGGAATCATATGGCAGAGGGGAAGAAGCTGTTCCTGAATCGCTGAGTGTGTGCCTTCAGGCTCCTGTACCTCCTACCTGATTGGTAACAGTGAGAAGAAAGCAATCAAGTCACAACACTGAAATTCTTCCAATGCAAACACAAATTTCCTTAAATATAGAGATTAAGAGTGTACAGTACTCCAGGAAATGTTTCATCAAAACTGTCCTACATTTATACTCCTTGTAATAATGTCTGAGTAAGCAAAAATGGTAAGATAATGTTAAAGGCTCTTTATCTGAAAATATGCAGTGCTCTTAACAAGGCAGATAAGTTGGCACCAATGAAAATCAATTGTGTCAAGTGTCCAGTATCGATCAAGTGAGCAGTGTGATAGAGCATTGTGGGGGATCTCAGCATGGATAGGATTTGTTGGTTTACCTAAACCACCAGTAGATTTGGAGGATCTCACAGGTACTTTGAATATCAATGGGCCAACCAGCCCATTCAAGCTTGCTCCACCACTCAATAAGCTGAAGCAACCTTAGCTTTGACATTGTTCCACTTCCTCTCCGGGTCCCTTGACATATCTGTAATTCTTCTTCCAGAAATGTGCGGTCCACTGAGAACATAAATTACTCCTCATCTCTGTCTGAAATAGTGATCACTTACTCTGAAATTTCCACGCCCCCCCCCCACCCCTGTTCCAGGCTCTCCCACCAGGAATCATCCATTGAATTGTTAATAAGATCATTTCCCTTTCTTTTAAACTCTACTGAATATCCGCCCAATCTGCTCAAGCTCTTTTCATATATTAACCCCTTCATCCCAAACCAATAAACCTCCAATTCAACTGCACTTTTCCTTAAGCACAAAGACTAAATATAAACACTATACTCCAGATGCTGTCCCACTTTTGTTTATACTCCATAATTTTTGCAATAATACCTGAGTAAGGAAAAATGATAAGATAAAATTAAAGGTTCTTTATTTAAATGCATGCAGGATTCTTAACAAAGCAGATGAGTTGTCACAGATTAAAATTAATTATTATGATCTGTAAGCCATTGCAGAAACATGATTGCGTGCTGACCAAGGCTGGGAACTGTATACTTGGGGGTATTAGACATTTCGGAAGGATGCACAGAAAGGGTGAGAGGGTAGGGTGGCCCCCATTCATGAAGAATGAGATCACTGGAATATGAAGAGTAACTTTGTGCAGGAGCAGTAGACACACTCCCTGGATGTACTCTAGGGCACAGTATACTGTATCTCATGAAACAGTGGTGGATTTTAGTGAAGGTTTTGCAATGATCTTGGTAGATTGAATTATCATATATGTTGGTGAAGAAGTTACACTTTTTAAATACAAGAGATTGTGCAGATGCTGGAAATCTCGAGTATTGTACACAAAATGTCGGGGGACTCAGCAAATCAGGCAGTATCTATGGACCCTGATGATGGGTCTTGATTATTTCTCTCCATAGATGTAGCCTGACTTGCTGAGTTCCTCCAACATTTTGTGTGTGTTGCTTACATTTTTTTAGTAAGTTTTGGAGCTTCCTTTTGTCCTCCTGGAAACCCCTTGTTGTATGGGAGCTTGGAGGAGTGCACCTGTGTCAGGGGTCCAGTGTCAGTCCAGTGAACATTGAGGTCCACCCGCTAGAACTGGTTGAACCTGAGGAGAGCCTTACTGTTGGAGATCGTGACGTGAAGAGGATATGTTGACTGACCTATGCTGCCAATGGGTTTTGAGGGCCTTGCAGAGTTACCACCAACTCTCCCCAACTCTTTGACATATCTGTAAAACTTTCCCCTTCAATACATTCAATAATCACAATATGTTGGTGGTATCCTCCAATGCTTCAGGTACCTGCTGAACTCCTGGGGGTGACCAGATTTGAGGAGGACCATCACATGTCAATCTTTGAAATAACAGACTCTGTTCTATGAAACAGACACGCAAAATGCTGGAGGAACTCAGCATGTCAGGCAGCATCTATGGAAAAGAGTGAACAATCAGCGTTTAGGGCTGAGGCCCTTCATCAGGACTGAGAAGGAAGGGGAAGGATGCCAGAATAAAAAGGTAGGGGAAGGGGAAAGGTGGAAAGTGATAGGTGAAGCCAGGTGGGTGGGAAGGGTCAAGGGCTGGAAAAGAAAGAATCCGATAGGAGAGGAGAGTGGACCATAGGAGAAAGGGAAGGAGGAGGGGGCCCAGGGGGAAGTAATAGGCATTTATAGCGAGAGGATTCGAGTACAGGAGCAGGGAGGTACTACTGCAGTTGTACAAGGCCTTGGTGAGACCACACCTGGAGTATTGTGTGCAGCTTTGGTACCCTAATCTGAGGAAAGACATCCTTGCCATAGAGGGAGTACAAAGAAGGTTCACCAGATTGATTCCTGGGATGGCAGGACTTTCATATGAAGAAAGACTGGATGAACTGGGCTTGTACTCGTTGGAATTTAGAAGATTGAGGGGGGATCTGATTGAAACGTATAAAATCCTAAAGGGATTGGACAGGCTAGATGCAGGAAGATTGTTCCCGATGTTGGGGAAGTCCAGAACAAGGGGTCACAGTTTGAGGATAAAGGGGAAGCCTTTTAGGACCGAGATTAGGAAAAACTTCTTCACTCAGAGAGTGGTGAATCTATGGAATTCTCTGCCACAGGAAGCAGTTGATGCCAGTACATTGGCTATATTTAAGAGGGAGTTAGATATGGCCCTTGTGGCTACGGGGATCAGGGGGTATAGAGGGAAGGCTGTGGCGGGGTTCTGAGTTGGATGATCGGCCATGATCATAATAAATGGCGGTGCAGGCTCGAAGGGCCGAATGGCCTACTCCTGCACCTATTTTCTATGTTTTCTATGTTTTTCTATGTAAGAAGAAGTGAAAGATCAGAGTGGGGAATAGAGGGTGTGGGGACTTTGTTCACCAGAAGGAGAAATTGATGTTCATGCCGTCAGGTTGGAGGATACCCAGACGGAATATAAGGTGTTTGCTCCTCCACCCTAAGTTTGGTCTCAATTTGGCACAAGAGGAGACCATGGATCAACACGTTGAAACAGGAATAGGAATCTAAATTATAATGTTTGGCCAGCGGGAAGTCCTGCTTATGATGGATGGTGTGGAGGTGCTCAATGAAGTGGTCCCCCAATTTACAGCAGGTCTCACTAATGTAGAAGATGCTGCATTAGGAGCACCGGACTTAATAGACAACTCCAGCAGACTCACAGGTGAAGTGTTGCCTCACTGGAAGGACTGTTTGGGGCCCTGAATGGAGGTGAAGGAGGAGGTGAATGGGGAAGTGTCGCACTTGGGCTGCTTGCAGGGGTAAGTGCCTGGAGGGAGATTAGTGGGGAGGGATAAATGGACAAGGGTATCACAGAGGGATCCATCCCTGCAGAAAGCAGAGGTGAGGAGAATAGCATTTTTACAAGCCTTCCCTGGTTATACTCCCCAACTCTTCCTCTGCTACATTGACAACTGCCTTGGTTCTGCTTCATGCACCCATGCTGAGCTTGCCAATTTTATCAACTTTGCCTCCAACTTCCACCCTGCCCTCAAATTCACTTGGTCCTTATCTGATGTCTTCTTCCCCTTTCTTGATCTCTGTCTCCATCTCTGTAGACAAACTGTTAACCAACATCTTTTATAAACCTACTAATTTCCATGGTTATCTCGACTATCCCTCTCTCACCCTGTCTCCTGTAAAAATGCTATTCCCTTTTCTCAGTTCCTTTGCCTCCACCACATCTGTTCCCACAGCGTGCCTTTCTTTTCCAGGAAATTAGACATGCTTCTTTAAAGAATAGGGGTTCCCTCCCTCTATTATTGACGCTGCCCTCACCCATATCTCCTCCATTTCCCATACATTCACGCCCACCCCATCTTCCTGCCACCATAATAGTGATAGAGCTCCTCTTGTTCGTACCTACCACCCCATCAGCCTCCGCATTCAACACATTATTCTCCACAAACTACGCCTCTCCAAAGGGATCTTGCCACTAAACACATCTTTTCCTTCCCCACTCATTTGAATTTATAGCATCGACAGGCTTTATCGTGTTTGTGACTCTGTTCTGGGTTTGCTGAGGCCCCACTCACTTATCTCAGATTTATTACAAATCATGTTTATTAATCACCTCCCCAACCTTCATTCCAAAAGCAAATCCTGTTTGTCTCATTATCTGACCCTGATCACAACACCATCTCAATCGTCTTCCCAGCCACTACCCCATCCATACTGCGCCATCACATCACCATTGACCCTGTGTCAGTCCATAGCCTCTTCAACTGCTGTGATGAGGACATACTCAGGTTGGAGGAGCAACATCTTATATTCTGTTTGGCTAGTCACCAACCTGATGGCACGAACTTCGATTTCTCGAACTTCTGGTAATGCTTCCCCAACCCCTCTCCCTCACTATCCCCCATTCTCATTTCCCTCTCTCACCTTCTCTCCTTGCCTGCCCATCACCTCCCTCTGGTGCTCCTCTCCCTTCCCTTTCTTCCGTGGCCTTCTGTCCTCTCCCATCAGATTCCCCCTTCTCCAGCCCTTTATCTCTTTTACCAACCCAGCTCTTTACTTCATGCCTTCCCTTATCCCAGTTTCACCTATCACCTACTACCTTGTACCTCTTCTTCTCCTCCCCCCACCTTCTTATTCTGACTTCAAATCTCTTTTTTCCTGTCCTGATGAAGTGTCTCAGCCTAAAATATCCACTGTTTACTGTTTTCCATAGATGCTGTCTGGCCTGCTGAGTTCCTTCAGCACCTTGTGTGTATTACCACTGATCCTCTATCAGACAAAATTCCCAGTCCTTTTCCCTTTCACTGGCATCCCTCCTCCAGCTCTCTCTCTGAAATTTGATCATCTCCCCATGAAATTCTTATAAACATGTAATCTTACCCTTACAATCTTCTCTACAAGTCCTTCTCCAATCTACTGCCCAGTTGTGTTCTTTGATGAGCTCCACTACGACACAGTCATCTGAGCAACGCACTTGGAGTATTGAATACAGTTCTGGTTGCTACTCTAGAGGAAGGCTGTGATTGCATTAGAGAGAGTGCAGAGGAGGTTTACCAGAATTATTACTTGGTTTAGAGGATTCTAGTTGATTGGGGAGGCACTGGATTAGCTAGGCTTGTTTTCCCAGGAGCGAAGGAGACTGAGGGTGATCTCATAGAAGTACGTAAGACTATGATTGGTATGGATGTGGTAATGTTCAAAATCTTTTTCCTGCAGTAAGTATACCAAATCCAAAGTGGGCATAGATTTAAGGTGAGAGGAAGGAGATTTAAACGGCATCTGAGGGGTAATTTTTTTACATAGAGAAAGATCGCAATTTAGAACGTACTGCCAGACGAGATGGTGGATTCAGATAGAGTTGTGATCTTTAAGAGACCCTTAGACAGGTATTAATATAGACGAGGCACAGAAGGATACAAATCGAATTTGGGCAAAAAGGTCATTGTGGACATTGTGAGCTGAAGGGCTTGTCTCTGTGCTGTACAATTCCATGATCTAACATCTCATTAATGACCTTCTCATTGTGGTACAAGTTCTAGCTCAGGGCCATCGAACCATATTTACTCTTCCCTTTTCCACTGTCCTTTTCCACAGACCTTCTGACTTTGTGTGTGTGTGTGTGTATGGACTATCAAGGTTGTGACTCATCAGATGACCCCTTTATTGGCCTTTTACATTGGATTCACTAATTTGATTCATGTGCTATGAACTTCTGCAGACACTTCTTAAATAGTCCACAAACTGATCTTGCCCTTACAGTATCTTCTTTAATCACATCTTTGCTTTTCATGAGTCCTGTGGTATTTTTATCAACTATTTATTGCTATTGCGTCATTGTATTTGCGATGACTTTTATTACCTTTTTGAAATACCTTTGTATTAAACATCGAAACTGCACTTCATCTCATTCCTTATCATCATGCTGTTTTCATTTTGATTATTATTTCCTCTAGATTCCTTCATATCAGGTTCCATTCGTTTAAAGTCCTGTCCACAGTTTCGTTTAAAGGTTGTGTAGGGACATTTACTGCTGAGTTGAATCAGCTCTGTGGAAGCACAGCTTCAGTACAGTGATAGGGATTGACAAAGGGAGCCCTTGTACAGAAGGTAGTCACTGTTAGTGTGCAGGCATATCCAATCACTAAGGCTCAAGCTGCATTTGCAGAGACTTCTTTCCCTTGGAGCAGTAGGTGGGATTGTCTAGAGGAAATATCTGAAAACCCCTCATGCATGGATCCTGGAAGGAGAGAAGCGATCGGTTAATTAAGTACAGTAATTGCTGATCTATAGAGCAGGACTCCAAACTTGCTGCTATCATCAGGAATTTCTCTTTGAATGAGAGGTGACTTAACAGAGGTGTACATGATGATTAGAGGCGCTGATAGAGTGAACAGCAACACCTTTTTTTGCCCAGGATTGAAATGGCTAATATGAGAGAGAATCATTTTAAGGTGATTGGAGGAAAGTATAAGGGAGATAGGTTTTTTACACAGAGAGTGGTGGGTGGATGTGTAGGATGCGCTACCAGGGGTGGTGGTAGAGGCAGACACATTAGGGACATTTAAGAGACTCTTAGATAGGCAAATGGATGATAGAAAAATGGAGGGCAATGTGGGAGGAAAGTGTTAGATTGACCTTGGTGTAGGTGAAAAGGTCATGCGTTGAAGCAGGATCTCCCAGTGGCCGCACATTTTGGTTCCACGTCCCCTTCCCATTCTGGCGTGTCTGTCCACGGCCTCCTCTACTGTAAAGATGAGCCACAGTTGGGTTGGAGGAACAACACCTTATATTCCGTCTGGGTAGCCTCCAACCTGATAGCATGGACATTGACTTCTCTAACTTCCGCTAATGCCCCACCTCCCCCTTGTACCCCATCTGTTATTTATTTATATACACACATTCTTTCTCTCACTCTCCTTTTTCTCCCTCTGTCCCTCTGACTATACCCCTTGCCCATCCCCTGGGCTTCCCCCTCCCCCACCTTTTCTTTCTCCCTGGGCCTCCTGTCCCATGATCCTCTCATATCCCTTTTGCCAATCACCTGCCCAGCTCTTGGCTCCATCCCTCCCCCTCCTGTCTTCTCCTATCATTTTGGATCTCCCCCTCCCCCTCCCACTTTCAAATCTCTCACTAGCTCTTCCTTCAGTTAGTCCTGACAAAGGGTCTCGGCCTGAAACGTCGACTGTACCTCTTCCTAGAGATGCTGCCTGGCCTGCTGCGTTCACCAGCAACTTTAATGTGTGTTGCTTGAATTTCCAGCATCTGCAGAATTCCTCATGTATGCGCTGAAGGGCCTATGTTCTATGACATTGCTCAAGAGAAAAATCATTGCTGTATTGAAAAATGTTCATTTATTCAGGCAACCCTGTTTCTTCTCTAACTCCATTTACAAGTTTGCACTGTTGTGGACTGTATCTCAAATAACAATGAGTCAAGAGTACGGAAAGAGATGGAGATCTCACTGACATGTTGTCATGACAACAACCTTTCCCTCAATGCCATTAAAACAAAAGAGTTAGTTATTGACTTCAGAAAGGGAGATGGTGCACTCGCTCCTGTCTGCATCAGTGGTGTTGAGGTTGAGAGGGTTGAGTTTCAAGTTCCTAGGAGTGGACATTATCAATAGCCTGTCCTGGTCCAACCACATTAATGTTGTGTTTGCGAAGATCACCAAACCCTCTACTTCCTCAGGAGGCTAAAGAAATTCAGCATGTCCCCATTGATTCTTTCCACTTTTGATGCATCATAGGAAGCATTCTGTCCGGATGCATAATGGCTTGGTATGGGAATTGCTCTGAATGTGACTGCAAAAAACTGCAGAGAGTTTTGTCAGGGTGTGGGATCATTATCAAACTTCTAAGACAGAAGATAAAGCTAAAACTCCCTATGATGACTATTTCCCAGCTGTCACTCACCTTCTCATACCACCTTCACTCCGCCCAAAGGTCCAGGTTACTACACCTCAAGTTCTCATCTTGGTTCTGTGATGGTTCTCCTCAAATAACAGCGGCTTGTGGTTCTGCTTCAGCACCTCACTTGTTGTGAGATACTTAAAGCCAGTCACAGTCCTAGAGGCAAGTGTCCTTTAAATGCAGTGACTTAGAAAGCTGAACAATAATAGTTATTGGGGGATCTTTGCAGAAGTGCACTCCCTGATGTTCAGACCCTGATGGACAAACATATAAGAGGTCAGGTAATGGCATCAGGCTCTGTGATGGATGGGCATGTATTTACAATGCCATCGGTGATTCAGTGGGTTGTTCTGTGTAGCAGGAGGTCCCACCCCAACACAGGCCCACACAATTTGGCTCTGGTCCAGGACTGAACTGGTTGCAATCCTACCCACTGGTCTTACCAAGGCAGGAAATTCCACATCCTATTCCTAACCTTCCTCCTCCTTTTAAACTTCCCCTAATTTAGAGCATTTGTATGAAGCACAAAAGTGATGCTCAATGGATGTGTAGGTGATTCTAATTTTTGACTCCAGTTGGAGTTGGAGCGTGAAATCAAAGGAGTGAGGACATTTCAGAAGAACTATTACATTCTGGAGCAGACACAGGAACTCAACAGTGGCTGAAGAAGATTCATATACATCCAGAGGGTTCGTGAATCAGGACTGATTTCAGAGAAACCCCACTGGCTGAGAGGCAGCGATGTCTCTCTGAGTCTGTAAAGGTACAATATTGAGTTCTCCCTTTTCTAACCAAGGTTAGAGTCATCAATTATTTCACCTTCTTCCCACAATTGAGAGTATAGAACTGTGCTGTGAAATCCTTTAAAGCATCTTTTCATATGTGGTGGAAATGGAAAAACAGGTTTATACAGTGTCTTTCATAACCTTAGAGTTATATAGCACAGAAACAGGCCCTTCAGCCCAAATGGTCTATACCAGCCAAGCTGCTCCATCCAAGCTAGTCCTATTTGCCAATACTTGACTGATAACCCTCTAAACGTTTCCAATCTATGCACCTGTCCAACTATCTTTTCGAAGCTGTTATTGTATCTGACCTTGTTTTGTGTCAAACTGCTTTACAGCCACTGATGTACATTTTGAAATGCAATCAAGGTTATGATGTTGGTGGCATGACCAGTCAGCGGAACAGTCAGTGCTCTGTATTGATGGTGTGACTGAAGATCAATTTTGACCAGAGAGCTGTTTCAAAAGTGGGACTATGAAAACATTAACATCAAGCTGAGTGGGCAGATGGTTAATGGACTGAGGCATTTACTTTGCTTCAAGTGATTAGTGATGTTGCTTATTACTTTACATACAAGTATTATCTACACTGAATAAATCAGTTATATTGTATGAGGCATCTCCAGTTCAGCCATTACTTAAGCTGACTCCAAACCTTCCTCTCTTAAGATTCTATCCTCTTTTGAAAGGGAAATGCCAAAATAATCCCTCAGGAGGTGATATTTCATCACAGGTTGTGTAGGAAGCCCAGTAAACATCAACAAGCTTGAAGGAACTCAGGAGCCAGTTTTGCAACACTTCCAAAGCTCTCCTTTGCCCAGCCTTTGGAAAATCAGACCACTCTTCAATCCTGCTTTTGCCGATGTGCAGGCAGAAGCTGAAACAAGAGTCGGCCATAGTTAAAACCATCCACTGTTAGTCCGACCAGTCGGCCTCCATGCTGCAGGACTGCTTTGATGACGTCGACTGGAATGTCTTCCATGATGAGGATGTCTCCCATTCACTGATGGAGTCACGTGCTTCATCTGGAAGTGCATCGATGATGTTGTCCCCAGAAGTTGGTCAGGATCTTCCTGAACCAGAAACCTGGAATCAATATTTCCATGCGAGCAGCACTTACAGTGCAACATAAAGCTTACATCGCTGGTAATCAGCTGGAGCTCAAAAAAGCAGCTATGATCTGCGCAAAGCTATCAAGGCTGCGAAACAACAATACAGGGACAACATTGAGTCAAGATTCAAGATTTATGTGAGAATGCTGTCCTTGGATTTATATAAGGCATCCGTTAGTCTTGCGAGACCATGGATCTGCACCTGGAAAGTCTTCACTCTCCAGGGCGCAGGCCTGGGCAAGGTTGTATGGAAGACCAGCAGTTGCCCATGCTGCAAGTCTCCCCTCTCCACGACACCGATGTTGTCCAAGGGAAGGGCATTAGGTACCATACAGCTTGGCACCAGTGTCGTCACAGAGCAATGTGTGATTAAGTGCCTTGCTCAAGGACACAACGCGTTCCCTCGGCTGGGGCTCGAACTCACGACCTTCAGGTTACTAGTCCAATGCCTTAACCGCTTGGCCACATGGCCATGTTCTTGGATTACAGCTCAGCATTTAACACCATAGTTCCATCCAGGCTCAACAAGAAGCTTCGAGACCTTGGCCTTGACCCTGCCTTGTGCAGCTGGATCCTGGACTTCCTGTCAGATCGCCGGCAGGTTGTAAGAGTGGGCCTTTTCACCTCTAACCCTCTGACTCTCAATACAGGAGCCCCTCAGGGCTGCGTACTGAGTCCCTTCCTTTACTCCCTGTATACCCATGACTGTATCACCACCCACAGCTCCAATCTGCTAATTAACTTTGCCGACGACACCACAATGATTGGCCTTATCTCAAACAATAAGGAGGCGGCCTACAGGGAAGAAGTCATCGCTCTGACAGTGGTGTCAAGAAAACAATCTCTCCCTCAATGTCACAAAAACAAAGGAGCTGGTTGTGGACTACAGCAGGAATGGAGACGGGCTAGCCCCTATTGACATCAATGGATCTGGAGTTGAGAGGGTAAACAACTTCAAGTTCCTCAGCATCCACATCACCGAGGACCTCACGTGGTCTGTACACACCAGCTGTGTGGTGAAAAAGGCACACTGATTTGAGTGTACTCTATAGTACATTGACAGTTCTATTTATTATAAATTATTATAAATTACTATGATTGCACATGGCACATTTAGATGGAGACGTAACATAAAGATTTTTTACTCCTCATGTATGTGAAGGATGTAAGAAATAAGGTCAATTTATTCATTCATTCTGACTTTGCTCCCCTCCGTTCCCTCAGGTGGGACCTGGTACAAACTCACTGGCTCCAGGAACAGCTTCACTTCTTGAGGTCATGCCCTGAAATGGCTGAAACAATATTGATCTCATTTGGAGGCCCTGGTTCCTAAGGTTGTCATAGCCAGGGGTGGTAGTTAGGGTTGCCAACTGTCCCGTATTAGCCAGGACATCCCGTACGTTGTTGGTATTGTGTTCCTTCAGAAATGCCACTACCGTGTTTGTACCGTATCAGTTCTGGTATTTTTATACTGCATATGCAATTCTGTTCATACACAAGGGTGTGGATCGAAAGTTAAACTGAGATTGTAATGGCAAGAACTGGTTGTACATTCGTTCGTTTTGTTTCGCGACCCTCTTCTGGCACTTAAACATCTAAAACAGATAAAGGAATTAAAACCCGAAAAAAGTATTTGTTGTCCTGAGTGTGTACTTTTCCCCAGGCTACATATATAAAGTAGAAATAATGTATGTACAGTAGTTTCACTTAACAGAATCGGGAAGATTAAGCCAAAGCCGATTTGTAAAAAAAAATCGGCACATACATGCGTGCATACGTCACGTATGCACACACAGGTGCCCGCGCAAGGCTTCATGGTCATGGTAGTCTCGAGGTAAACACAAGTGTCCCATATTTGACTGCTACTTTTGTCCCTTATTTGGGAGTGAGAAAGCTGGCAACGCTAGTGGTAGTGGGGATAAGATCCCTCTACTTATAAAGTACTCCAAATGGTGTGTGTCTCAAACAGCCTCTGACAACCAAGTCCAACTGTTGGCCTTCACGTGTGGCTTAATTACTAGGCCTGGCGGAACTGTTTCTACTGACAAGAGAGGAGCAAAGGCGCCTCAAAACCAGTTGCTCTGGGCAGGTGGGGCTCCTCAGCCTTGGATGGCAGCCCGCCCAGGAGAAGGGAAACTCTGATTTTAAACCTCCGCTGCCTTGCAGCCGTACCCACCCATGGGAAAGACTTCAGGAGTCCACCCCAAGGAAGAATTCCGGAGCCGGGGTCCCTAAGGAGTTTGATGTTGTTTACAACTTCACCCTGGCAGCCTCTGCGACAACACTGGTGCCAAGCTGTATCGTGCTTGCCTTTCCCTTGGACTACATCAGTGACGTGGAGAGAGGGAACCCACTGCATGGGCAACAGCTGGTTCTTCAAATCTTCCCACCAGGCTTGCACCCTGGAGAGGACACAGTCCACCAGAGGAGCGAACCCATGATCCCCTAGGATCAACAGCTGCCCTCTACTGGGAGGACCTGAACTGGACAAGGGGTGGGGGTCAGTAAGTATATTTAGCACAAGATGTGACTTATTTCCCGAAACTCATCTACTCCCTTATCTGTGTCATCTATCAGTGCAGGCAGCATCAAATTTAAGGTCCTTGACTGAAATTCTTTCATCGCTGCATTTTATTAATGTTATTTTGTTTTGGATTAAATTGGCTAACATCCTTAAATGGATCTATGGATAGGATATGTGATTAACTCATGACACTCACTTCACTGCTGGTGACTACTGAGATATAACAGTTATGTTGACACTAACATCATCTCCGCTGTAGGCTGAATAATGATGCCATGGGCATAGCCAGAGGAATCTGTACATGGGTATGTTTACTTTTCCAAGGGGCATTTGACAAGGTACCACATATGAGGGGCTGGTGCATAAATTAAGAGCCCAAGTATAGTCGTCATCGTCGTGGCTATCCCTCGAGGTCGAGGATAACGGTCTTCCTTCTGAAGAAGTGACCCACAGAGCAAAGATGCCTGTGAGTGTATTTGTTTAACATGTACTTGATGTTGCACTCCAAGAAGCACACGATACTTCACAAATCAACCAACTGATTCCATGGCATGGAAACCACGATGACTGGAGCTGATGGATTTGTTGCAGCCTTCATCTGCCTTCACAGCCATTGAGTTCAAAGTAACTTCGTCCGCCTGTTCCACCGTCGAGGCCTTGGTTGGATTGTTCTTTGTCAGGGACCTCACCCTCGACCTTACCGCCATGTGTGACCCTACCAGGAGCATAGCTCCAAACAGTATTGCTCTCAGGATCACAGGACCACACAAGCTTCTCCACTGCGACAAGGTGACAATCCACAGAGAAGTATCACAGGAAGTGTGTTAGTACAAACTGAGCATTGGCTGTCACATAGAAAACTGAGAATTGGAATAAATGGGTCCTATTCCAGCTGGAGCATCTGTTGGGGTATCCGGGGGATCAGTTTTTGATTTCTACGTTTATACTGGACGAGGGGATGAAATGTGAAGTTTCTGAGTTTGCTGATGATGCAGAAGTAAGTGGAATGGTATGTTGTGGTGAGAACTTTTTGTGTCAGACACACAAACCATTTCTGGATTGAAATCCAGTCACCAGCCTTTCAAAATATTTCCAAAACTAAACATGTTTGTAGGATATGGTCAAATATCAAATAGACAGACCTTCACCTGAGAGGGCCAGGAATGTCAAGATTCAAGATTCAAGTACATTTATTATCAAAGAATGTATAAGTTATACAACCTTGAGATTTGCTTGATCACAGGTGGCCACAAAGCAAGAAACCCGAAAGAACCCAATTAAAGAAAAAAAGAATAAAAATAAAAATCAACACTAGGTGCACAAGAGAAAGAAAAAAAATACAAGTCACACAAACAATTGAATTGAACAACGATATTCCAAACCGAAAATGAGTCTTCAAATCTGAATCCTGGAGTAGGCCCAAAGCCTTGCTTATCAGTTCATCATATTAGCAGGCACGAAGCACAGCAGCTGGGGCAGTCTTCATAGCCTCAGGTCCATGGAGATGAGCATTGTAGACAGCAAGTGAAATTGACTCTCGTCCAAACTGACAGCCTGTCTTTTCAGTCTATCTGGGCCGGCATTTAAATTGACTCAGCAATGGAACAGCGAAACGCTCCACATGCTGGAAAGAGGAGTGAAGATCACGGAGAGCAAGCAAAATCTGCTCTCTCCTTCGATCTGGGCCGGCGTTTGAATTGTCTTAACAGTGCATTGTACCTCACGCTAGGACCCAGGCACTGCTGCTGCAAAAGGCTTCAGGCCTAGACCACACTGCCCAGTGACTCACTTCAGGCCCACATTCTGTCGTCCAGTTGGAAGCCGCTCTCAAGCTCTTTAAGTCAGATTGGTGCCCAGAGCGATCTAATCTTGCACCCGGGCCAGTTGAATGAGCATTGGAACTTTTCTGCCTGGGCTTCAACTCCTCCTTTCGGTGCCCAGAGTGATCCAACCTCACTCCTGGGGCATCAGAACTTTGTCTGCAATGATTCTGCAACACACCATATCAGCTCATCCCCTGAACTCCACCATTACTTCCCCCTTCATTGTTTGCGGCAATAATTTAACACAATTTACCTCAGAAAAGGTATTTTTAGTGATGTTTTTAGTCAGATTTCTTACCTTTTTCACTACCTGAGAGCTGTTGCACGTGTTCGGTAGCAGCATCTTAACCAGAAGTCTTCAGTGGAATGTATGCATGAATATCTCACATGCTTACAGAAATCAGAGATAACAATGAAGGTGGCAGGAAGGATGGAGACCGTCCAATACTGGTGGATATGATTTTTGTCTAATAAAGCACAAGGTTTAAAAAGAGCTTGGGTGCTTTTCAGCTCTTCTTCAGTGGGCTATAAGGCGGTCGCTCATTAGTGACGCAGCATAAGGTTTAAAAAGGGCTCAGGTGCTTCTGGGCTTTTCTCGCAGGCTGCATTCATCATGGGGCCAATAAAAAATAAAGGAGGTGTAAGCAGGGCAGCCACTATGTGAGTGGGGCAGTTTTAGAGTGGACAGGCTTTAGCTCAGCAGGCTCAGCAAGCACAGGTAGGGGTTCTAAGTAAGTATGTTTCTAGTAATATATTTTCTGTCAGTACATAGCTAATGCACTGCAAATGGGTTTGGAGGAAGTGGTATGTTTTTTGTGTGAGATGTGGGAAACTTAGGAGACATCCAGTCTCCCTGATAATTACATCTGCACAAAGTGTACCAAGTTGCTGTTCCATAGAGACCGCGTTAAGAACTGGAGTTGCAGCTTCGTGACCTCTGCTTCATACGGGAGAATGAGGAGGTGATAGACAGGAGGTACAGGGAGGTGCAGTAGTTACCACTAAGTTGCAGGAGGCTGGTACCTGGGTGACTGTCAGGAGAGGGAAAGGGAATAGGCAGCCAGTGCTTAGTACCCCTGTGGCCATTCCCCTCAATAACAAGTATTCAGCTTTGGATCCTGTTGGGAGTGAAACAACCTACCAGGGGAAAGCTGCAGTGACCGGGTGTCTGGCACTGTGGCTCAGAAGGGAAGAGGGGAGAAGAGGAGTGTAGCAGTGACAGGGGATTCCATAGTTAGAGGAGATTCTGTGGACGTGTAAGAGACACCCAGATGGTACTTTGTCTCCCAGGTGCCAGGGCCAGGGATATCTCTGATCAGGTCCACGACATTCTAAAGGGGGAGGGTGAACAGCCGGAAGTCGTGGTATATATTGGTACCAACGATATAGGTAGGAAATGGGAGAGCCTGAAGAGAGATTATAGGGAGTTAGGCAGAAAGCTGAAAAGCAGGACCTTCAGGGTAGCAATCTCCAGATTGCTGCCTGTGCCACGTGCCAGTGAGGCCAAGAATAGGATGATATGATAAGATGAATGCATGGCTGAGAAATTGGTGCAGGGGGCAGGGTTTCAGCTTTCTGGATCATTAGGATCTCTTCTGGGGAAGGTATGACCTGTACAAAAAGGGCAGGTGACACCTGAACCCGAGGGGGACCAATGTCCTTGCAGACAGGTTTGCTAGAGCTGTTTGGGTGGGCTTAAACTAATTTCGCAGGTGAATGAGAACTGGAATAATTGAGCTGAGGAAGGGGCTGTTGGTATACAAGCAGATACAGTGTGTAGTGAGACTGTGAGGAAGGACAGGCAGATGATCAGGTAAAATTGAAGTTAGTGGAATGAGTTTAAGCGTAACAGGTGGCCAAAATCAAAGAGGGTGATGAATACAGGACTGAAGGTGTTATATTTGAATGTACACAGTTCACGAAATAAGGTAGATGATCTTGTAGCACAGTTAGAGATTGGCAGATGCAACGTTGTGGGCATCACTGAGTCGTGGCTGAAAGAAGATCATAATTGGGAGCTTAACATCCAAGGATACACCTTGCATTGACAGGACAGGCAGGTTGGGAGAGTGGGTGAGACGGCTCCATTGATAAAAAATGAAATCAAATCCTTAGAAAAAGGTGACATAGGATTGGAAGATAGAAACATAGAAACATAGAAAATAGGTGCAGGAGTAGGCCATTCGGCCCTTCAAGCCTGCACCGCCATTTATTATGATCATGGCTGATCATCCAACTCAGAACCCCGCCCCAGCCTTCCCTCCATACCCCCTGACCCCCGTGGCCACAAGGGCCATATCTAACTCCCTCTTAAATATAGCCAATGAACTGGCCTCAACTGTTTCCTGTGGCAGAGAATTCCACAGATTCACCACTCTCTGTGTGAAGAAGTTTTTCCTAATCTCGGTCCTAAAAGGCTTCCCCTCTATCCTCAAACTGTGACCCCTCGTTCTGGACTTCCCCAACATCGGGAACAATCTTCCTGCATCTAGCCTGTCCAATCCCTTTAGGATCTTATATGTTTCAATCAGATCCCCCCTCAATCTTCTAAATTCCAACGAGTACAAGCCCAGTTCATCCAGTCTTTCTTCATATGAAAGTCCTGCCATCCCAGGAATCAATCTGGTGAACCTTCTTTGTACTCCCTCTATGGCAAGGATGTCTTTCCTCAGATTAGGGGACCAAAACTGCACACAATACTCCAGGTGTGGTCTCACCAAGGCCTTGTACAACTGCAGTAGTACCTCCCTGCTCCTGTACTCGAATCCTCTCGCTATAAATGCCAGCATACCATTCGCCTTTTTCACCGCCTGCTGTACCTGCATGACCACTTTCAATGACTGGTGTATAATGACACCCAGGTCTCGTTGCACCTCCCCTTTTCCTAATCGGCCACCATTCAGATAATAATCTGTTTTCCTATTTTTGCCACCAAAGTGGATAACTTCACATTTATCCACATTAAATTGCATCTGCCATGAATTTGCCCACTCACCCAACCTATCCAAGTCACCCTGCATCCTCTTAGCATCCTCCTCACAGCTAACACTGCCACCCAGCTTCGTGTCATCCGCAAACTTGGAGATGCTGCATTTAATTCCCTCATCCAAGTCATTAATATATATTGTAAACAACTGGGGTCCCAGCACTGAGCCTTGCGGTACCCCACTAGTCACCGCCTGCCATTCTGAAAAGGTCCCGTTTATTCCCACTCTTTGCTTCCTGTCTGCTAACCAACTCTCCACCCACACCAATACCTTACCCCCAATACCATGTGCTTTAAGTTTGCACACTAATCTCCTGTGTGGGACCTTGTCAAAAGCCTTCTGAAAATCCAAATATACCACATCCACTGGTTCTCCCCTATCCACTCTACTAGTTACATCCTCAACAAATTCTATGAGATTCATCAGACATGATCTTCCTTTCACAAATCCATGCTGACTTTGTCTGATGATTTCACCACTTTCCAAATGTGCTGTTATCACATCCTTGATAACTGACTCCAGCAGTTTCCCCACCACTGACGTTAGGCTAACCGGTCTATAATTCCCCGGTTTCTCTCTCCCTCCTTTTTTAAAAAGTGGAGTTACATTAGCCACCCTCCAATCCTCAGGAACTAGTCCAGAATCTAATGAGTTTTGAAAAATTATCACTAATGCATCCACTATTTCTTGGGCTACTTCCTTAAGCACCGTGGGATGCAGACCATCTGGCCCTGGGGATTTATCTGCCTTCAATCCCTTCAATTTACCTAACACCACTTCCCTACTAACATGTATTTCGCTCAGTTCCTCCATCTCACCGGACCCTCTGTCCCCTACTATTTCCGGAAGATTATTTATGTCCTCCTTAGTGAAGACAGAACCAAAGTAATTATTCAATTGGTCTGCCATGTCCTTGCTCCCCATAATCAATTCACCTGTTTCTGTCTGCAGGGGACCTACATTTGTCTTTACCAGTCTTTTCCTTTTTACATATCTATAAAAGCTTTTACAGTCCATTTTTATGTTTCCTGCCAGTTTTCTCTCATAATCTTTTTTTCCCTTTCCTAATTAAGCCCTTTGTTCTCCTCTGCTGAACTCTGAATTTCTCCCAGTCCTCAGGTGAGCCACTTTCTCTAGCTAATTTGTATGCTTCTTCTTTGGAATTGATACTATCCCTAATTTCTCTTGTCAGCCACGGGTGCACTACCTTCCTTGATTTATTCTTTTGCCAAACTAGGATGAACAATTGTTGTAGTTCATCCATGCAACCTTTAAATGCTTGCCATTGCATATCCACCGTCAATCCTTTAAGTGTCATTTGCCAGTCTATCTTAGCTAATTCACGTCTCATACCTTCAAAGTTACCCCTCTTTAAGTTCAGAACCTTTGTTTCTGAATTAACTATGTCACTCTCCATTTTAATGTAGAATTTTTGTGGGTAAAGAAACTGCACTGGTAAGAAGACCCTAATGGGAGTTATACACAGGCCTCTGAACAGTAGCCAGGATGTGAGCTACAAATTACAACCTGAGATGGAAAAGGCACGTCAAAAAAGCAATGTTGTGATGTTATCATTCATTTCGAGAGAACTAGATACATTTGAAGTATTGTGAGCACTTTTGGGTCGCATATCTAAGGAAAGGTATGCTCTGCCTGGAGAGAGTCCAGAGGAGGTTCACAAGAATGATGTTGGGAATGAAAGACTTAACATATGAGAGATGTTTGATGTATTTGAGCCTGTACTTGATGGAGTTCAGAAGGTTGAAGGGGGATCTCATTGAAACCTATTGGATTCTGAAAGTCCTGGACAAAGTGGATGTGGAGAGGATGTTTCCATTAGTAGGAGAACTTTGGAAACAAGGACACAGTCTCAGAATAAAGGGACATCCCTTTAAAAGTGAGATAAGGAGGAATTACTTCAGCTAGAGCCTGGTGAATTTGTAGAATTTATTGCCGCAGAGAGCAGTAGAGGCCAAATCATAGGGTGCATTTAAGACAGAGATTATAAAATTTTGTTTGTTATTAATTACAGAGAGAAGGCAGGAAATTAAGTTTGAAAAAAAAAACACCTATGATTGAATGGTGGATCAAACTCAATGGTCCAAATATTCTAAGTTTGTTTCTATACCTATATCTATACCAAACTGTTAACTCAGAGCAGATTCCAAAGGCTGCCACAGGAACCATTCATAGCTCTGAGTTCTTATAATTTTTCTCCAGTCCTGATGAAGGATCTCGGCTCGAAACGTCAACTGTTTACTCTTTTCCATAGATGCTGCCTGGCCTGCTGATTTCCTCCCAGCATTTTGTGTGAGTCTGTTGAAGGCCTCTCTAACACTCTGAGAACCATGGCACTGACACGATGATGAGAGACCCAGGCAAGGACAGTTGGACTCAAATGCTAAAGTACCCAAGACTGGAATCGAGACACAATGCGAGACAGAAAAGAGAACAGAATACTAAACTAGACACTAGACAATAATCAAAGTAGGACAGATGATTGAGCACTGAACCAATGCCAGGTGTTCCTTAAATATTGAATCCTGGTGCCAAAGCATGGCTTCCAATTAGTGAGATGATCCTGAATCCTTAAAGGGGCCACACCAGCTATCCATATTCCGGAGAGTTAGAGTGTCTAAACCCCAGAAACTGGTGCTGCTGTTGTGTATCGTAACAGGACTCCTTCCCCTACAGCCAATTCCTGATGTCCCTGGCCGCTTGGAAAGATGGTAATAGTAGTCATGCAGACATCCCACCTCTCCCGGAAGTTCCGGGAGTCTTCCACATATTAATAGTGGCTCCCTGATGCCCGCAAATTATATACAATGTCCCGGAAACCAATTTTTTTGAGAGCGAGAGAGCGCGCGAGAGCAAGAGAGAGAGAGAGAGAGAGCGAGCACAAGAGCGACCACGAGAGAGAGAGCGCACGCACACGAGAGAGAGAGAGAGAGAGCGCCATGGCAGAGTGTTCCAAAACAAGAAAATATAAAACATACGTCACCCCAGACTACCCTAAAGTGTACCCCTGCCTAATAGGGGTCAAAATAATGACAGTGTTGCTCGCTGCACTGTTTGCAACAGTGACTTTTCTATTGCCCATGGTGGGTTAAGACTGTAAAAGACATATTGAGGTGAGTTTAACAGGTGTCATTCGTTCATTAGCATAGCTAACGTTATTTAAACTAGCTGGCTGGCTGCTCAGGAGCTACTCTATTGCAGACATCCCACCTCTCCCGGAAGTTCCGGGAGTCTCCCGCAAATTGATGGTGCTACCTCTCTGAAATGAGTTTTTGCAGGGTGGGATGTCTGGTCATGGCTGAGAGCCCGATCGCCATTAGAGATGATAAAATCCTAAATGAAATCGCGGTCACATGAAATTCGGACTTCTCCAGCTTGACATAAAGTCCATGAAGGCTCTTTAAAATATCCTGACATGAGCGGTGTGCTCCTCCATGGTCTTCAAGAAGATTAGGATGTCATCCAAGCAGACGAAGGCGTACTTATGGAGAGCATCCCAGAATATGTCATTTATAAAGGCCTGGAAAACTGCTGGAGCATTTGCGAGGCCGAAGGGCATGACCAGGTACTCCGGTGTGTTGAATGCAGTCTTCTACTCATCACCCTCCTTTATGTGAACCAGATTGTACATACTCCACAAGTTTCAGCTTCCTGAATACTCTTGCCCCTTGGATAATCTCGAAGGCAGTGTTCAGGAGCGGAAGCAGGTAGCAATTCTTGGCTGTTATGCAATTCAACCCTCTACAATCAATGCATGCCCGCAGGCTCCAGTCCTTTTTCTGTACGAAGAAGAAACCAGTGATAGCTGGTGAGGTGGAGGGATGAATGAATCCCATGACAAGGGCCTCTTTTTGTACTCCTCCATAGCACTTCTTTCTGGACCTGAGAACACATACAGTCGACCCCACGAGGGACAAGTACTAGGCAGTCGATCTGTAGCACACTCGTAGGGTTGGTGCGGTGGAAGAGTCGAGGCCATTCCCTTACTAAGGACCTCTTCCAAATCATTGTAGACAGAAGGGATTTTGACAGGATTAGATGTTGCAATCTTTTCTGAACCTTTCTCCGAGGACGGCTTGTGAGACCAGCTTGCCTGTCCTTGAAGATAAGCTTAGGTCTCCAGAAAGCTTCAAGGTAACCCAAACCGAAGTCTGCCCCATTGTCAGTCGTTGGTCTTGGGGGAGTCTGGGCGCTAGAACACCATGTCGAAAACATACCCTCTTGCCATGACTGGACCAAGTAATGATCCTCCCTTCCTTCCAGTTCACGGAAGTGTTATGCTGGGACAGCCAAGGATGCCTGAGGATCAGGGGTATGGAGACGAATCGATGATACTTTAAAAACCTACAGAGAGCAGCTGAAAGAGTCAATAGGAGGGAAAAGATGAAATATAAAAGCAAGCTAGCAAACAATATCAAAGTGGATAGTAAAAGCTTTTTCAAGTGTGTAAAAAATACGAGAGATGAGAGTAGATATAGGACCACCAGAAAATGAGGCCAGGGAAATAATAATGGGGGACAAGGAGATGGCAGATGAACCAAATGAGTATATTATATCAGTCTTCACTGTGGAAGAAACTAGCAGTATGCCTGATGTTGTAGTGTGTGAAGGAAGAGAAGTGGGTGCAGTTACTGTTACAAGAGAGAAGGTGCTCAAAAAGCTGAAAGACCTAAAGGTACACATGTCACTCAGACCAGATGAACTGCACCCGAGGGTTCTGAAGGAGGTAGCAGTAGAGATTGTGGAGGCATTAGGAATGACCTTTCAAAAATCATTGGACCCTGGCATGGTGCCAGAGGACTGGAAAATTACAAATGTCACTCCACACTTTAAGAAAGGGGGAAGGCAGCAGAAAGGAAATTATAGACCAGTTAGCCTGATCTCAGTGGTTGGGAAGATGTTAGAGTCAATTGTTAAGGATGAGGTGATGGAGTACTTGTTGACATAGGACAAGATAGGAAAAAGTCAGCAGGGTTTCCTTAAGGGAAAATCTTGCCTGATGAACCTTTTTTGGAATTCTTTGAGGAAATTACAAGTAGAATAGAGAAAGGGGATACAATAGGTGTTGTATATTTAGATTTTCAGAAGGCCTTTGGCAAGGTGGCACACATGAGGCTGCTTACCAAGTTAAGTGGCCATGGTACTACAGGAAAGTTACTAGCATGGTTAGAGCATTGGCTGATTGGTTGGAAGCAGTGAGTGGGAATAAAAGGATCCTTTTCTGGTTGGCTGCCAGTACTAGCGGTTTTCCGCAGGTGTCGGTGTTGGGACCGATTCTTTTGATGCTGTATATCAATGATTTGGATCATGGAACCGATGGCTTTGTTGCCAAGTTTGCAGATGATACAAAGATTGGTGCAGGAGCAGGTAGTGTTGAGGAAACAGGGAGGCTGCAGAAGGACTTAGACAGATCAGTAGAATGGGCAAGAAAGTGGCAAATGAAATACAATGTTGGAAAATGCACTGTCATGCTCTTTGGTAGAAGACATAAATGGGCAGACTATTTTCTAAATGGGGAGAAAATCCAAAAATCTGAGGTGCAAAGGGACTTGGGTGTCTTTGTGCAGAACAACCTAAAGGTTAACTTGTGTGTAGAGTTGGTGCTGAGGAAGGCAAATGCAATGTTAGCATTCATTTCAAGAGGTCTAGAATACAAGGGCAGGGATGTGATGCTGAGGCTTTATAAGGCACTGGTGAGGCCTCACCTTGAGTATTGCGAACAGTTTTGGGCTCCTCATCTAAGAAAAGATGTGCTGGCATTGGAGAGAGTTCAGAGGAGGTTCACAAGGATGATTCCAGGAATGAAAGGGTTATCATACAAGGAACGTCTGATAACTTTGGGTCTGTACTTGCTGGAATTCAGAAGGATGGCGGGGGGGATCTCATTGAAACCTTTTGAATGTTGAAAGGCCTAGACATGGTAGATGTGGAAAGGATGCTTCCCATGGTGGGGACAAGAGGACACAGCCTCAGGATAGAAGGGTGTCCATTTAAAACAGAGATGTAGAGAAATTTCTTTAGCCAGAGGGTGGTGAATTTGTGGAATTTGTTGCCACGGGCAGCTGTGGAGGCCAGCTTGTTGGATGTATTTAATACAGAGCTTGATAGGTTCTTGATTGGACACAGCATCAAAGATTACATGGAGAAGGCCGGGGGGTGTGGGGCTGAGAAGGGGGGAAAAGGATCAGCCATGATTGAATGGTAGAGCAGATTCGATGGGCCAAGTGGCCTAATTCTGCTCCTATGTCTTATGGTCTCATGGTCTTATGATATGGAAACTAATATTGTCTGAGGGTACGGACAAGGATTTGGACTCTGATTTGGCCACTATTGCAAGAAAAGAGTTTCTTGAACCTATGGAGGAGACTCTGAGGCCAGTTGGATCACCCCTAATATTTGTCGATTTCCTCAAATAATCTCTTTCCCATGTCGGAATGTGCATGTATTGGCCTCTGAGGAACATATGGGGCACTGCTTTCAGTTCTTCAGAGGTTAAAAACAGTCACATTCTGAGGACAACATACAATCTGCTGGAGGAACTCAGCAGGTTGAGCAGCATCTGTGGGGAAAAGGAATTGTTGATTTCAACCAAAAACATTGACAATTTATTTCCCCTCTGTAGCTGCTGATCAAGCCGTTGAGTTTCTCCAGCCAATTGTATTTTGCTCAAGATTCCAGCATCTGCAGGTCTCTTGTGTCCACCTTCTGAGAAAGCACAAGCTGCATATGCTTGCTTGATCTTACGTGTAGAATGACACTGCTCAAAATGCTCAAGAGGAAGGAGGTCATTTGAGGAAATGGACAAATGAAGCTTCCAGAAATGATTTTGTTCTTTCTTTATTCCTTTCCCTCTCCTCCAGTTCATCATCCAAAGGTGAAGATTGAGGCTTGTGTACTCTCAGCAGGCTTCCCAAGACTGTGCTTCACCTGGCACTGGCTACTCCTGAAGGTTCCTCCATGGACAATGAAGCAGCCAGAACACAGTTGATGGTAGGAACACAGATTTTGTGTGTCTGGTGCACTGAACCAAACTGCCACAGGTTGGGTGAGATGGTGGTGGCAGTTTCCAATGCACCCCTCCCTCAATTAGCTCTTGAATGATTCTGAGCCATGAACCCACATCTGATGGAACATTTGCCAGTTTCCTGCCCGAATAATGGGAAGGAGCAGGGAATGGGATGAGTTAGATACTCCCTCCAACAGATAAACTGTGAGCTTCATATTCAACTTCATAGAAGCTCACCGAAGCTGATAATGTTTATGGTTGATGGTGTGGAAGAAGATGAGTTACCCAGTGGTGAGACAGGGTTTGCAGCTGAACAAGCATCTTCTTATCTGAAAAACAACCTTTGATTTTGCTTCCTGCATTCTTCAGATTTATAATAAGTAAATCTGAAGAACGCAGGAGGCAAACTAATAAGTAACTTTAAGACCTGATAAGACCAGTTATAATCACCCTGTTGGTCTAGCAGGTTAACCTATTCTCTTTGAGTTCGAGAGAAGAAACAGCAAGCAGGTCACTTGGGAATTTCCCACTGAGTTTTATAGTCCGTCATGAATCAACGAGGTTCAGTGGGTTAATCTTGCAGTGCATTTGTGCACAACAAGATTTCGCAATGAGAGAGATATACTCAACAATTGCAGCAACAGTGGTTCAGAGCTAAATCCTGGGCAAGAAAGAAATAGCTTCTTCCCCTTCACCATACTACTTTTGCTCTATTTATCTATTTTTTTTACATATTTCTTATTTTAACTTTTACAAAATGTAACAATTACTACTGTAGCCCCCTGGTAAGCCTCAGGCTCGCTCAGCTCGCTTTCATCTAGGGGGAGCAGCCTTCGGCCCCGCCAGACTGGGTAATCAAGTTTGGGTGGATGTTGCGTGATGTACTCAACCCCGCCAAATAATAGACAATACACCATATGTGATTAAATTATTCCACTTTATAGATCTTACTGTAACTATGTAATTAATAGAAATAAAATATAAAAGGAAAATAAAAGGCGCCAAGCTTATCAAAGTTCAACCACTTCATGCACAACAGTTGGAGCTCAATTAACGGAGTCTTCTTTCCATCATTCGATCCCCTCCAACTGCCTGGGACCAACCACGGTGGTCGACCAGATGCTCCACACTAGTCTGTCGTCGTCTCCTCTCCTTGCCGAACACCCTGGGCCTTGGACTCCCGCTCGGGGTCTGTCCCACCGCCCAGCTTACAGTATCGCATCTCCTCTCTCTGTCCCCATTGCCTTCTGCTCCAAAGCCCGCGAAAACAATAGCTTACAGACACACAAGAAAGAATAACGTCTATCCCAATTGGTTAACAAGTGAATACAATGCTCTTATCAGTAATATAACCCAAACAAGCAGCGAGAGAGACAGAACTCCTTACATCGCAGTTATTATTACAGAAAAGCCATTTTAATTATAAGATAACAAAGAAGCCATTTTGTTAGCCTTCGCAGTAACATAAGAGAAGAAACCCCTTATACTACTATCAGTGAGGAAGTACAGGAGCTTGAAGACTTGCACTCAATGCCTTAGGAACAATTTCTTCCCCTCTGTCATCAGATTTTTGAATGGACCATGAATCCACAAACACTAATTCACTATTTTGCTCTCTTTTTGCACTATTTGTTTATTTTTATTGTAACTTATAGTAATTTTATATGCCTGCACTGTACTGCTGCCGCAAAACAACACACATTTCACGACACGTCAGTAATAATAATCTGAACCTGGTCTCCATAGTTTGTCAGTGTACAATTATTTTCAGAGACACAGAAGGAAAGAAACACTTACACTTGTATCACATTTATTAGACATTGAAAAGCACATTATGATTGAGAAGAAATGCAGGGGACATTGTGCACACCAAGCTGCCACAAGCACCAGTGTTCTAGCAAGCAGATAACCCGATTTAGTGAAATAGAAAAATGGTTAGACTGGACACCAGAAAGAGCTTGTCTGCTCTTCACTAACATATTACTTTAGCAAAGAGTTAAGATTTGAAAATGATTCACTTAGTACTCGTTACAGAGTCATAGATTGAGTATGGGTCCCTGCCAACCATGGTACTCACCCATCTAGACCCAATTTCCTGCATTCAGCCCATATCTGTCCACGTTCCTATCTAAGTGCTTCATAAATGTTGCCACAACCACTTCCTCTGGCAGCTCGTTCGATATACTCAGTACCCTCTACATGAAAAAGTTGCCCCTCGAGTCCCTTTTAAATCTTTCCCCTCTCACCCTAAATCTATGTTCCCTATTTTTGTTCTCCCCCTACTCTGGGGAAAAGATTGTTACTATCCACCTTATCGATGCCTCTCATAATTTTAAATATTTCTATAAGGTTGCCGCTCATTCTCCTACATTCCAAGGAATAAAGATCTAGCCTAGCAACCTCTCCCTATAACTCGGGCAATATCCCAATAAATCTTTTCTGCATTCTTTCCAGTTAACCACATCTTTTCTATAACAAGATGACCAAAACTGTACATAGTACTTCAAGTGCGGCCTCACCACTGACTTCTACAGCTGCAACATAACGTGCCAGTTCGTATACCCAGTGCTCTGACTGATGAAGGCCAGCATGCAAAATGGCTTTTTCAGCAGCCTACCTGCCTGGGCTGCTACTTTCAATGAACTATGCACTTGTACTCTTAGGTCCCTTGGTTCCATTCTATGTCCCAGCACTCATAGTTTCGGTCCTACTGTGGTTTGACTTCCCGAAATGAACAATCTCAGTCTTATTTGTATTGCAATCCATTGGTCACTCCTTAGCCTACTTCCCTAAATGATCAAGATCTTACGATAACCTCTTCAGTATCAACAAAATCTCCTAATTTTGTGTATCCCACAAACTTACTGATCAAGCCTTGTGCATTCACATCCAAATCACTTATATTTAGATTTTTTTTTAGATTATGAGAACACTCAGTCCTCTTTTATTGTCATTTAGAAATGCGTACATGCACTAAGAAATGATACAATGTTTCTCCGGAGTGATATCATAGAAAACAGGACAGACCAAAGACTAACACTGACGAGACCACATAATTATAACATATAGTTACAGCAGTGCAAAGCAATACCATAATTTGATGAAGAACAGACCATGGGCACAGTAAAAAAAAGTCTCAAAGTCCCAAGTCCCCAATAGCAGGCGGCAAAAGGGAGAAACTCCCTGCCATTAACCTCCAGGCACTGTCAACTTGTCGATGCCTTGGAAGCAGCCGACCCCAGCCGACACTGAGTCCACCCGTCCGAAAACTCCGAGCTTCAGAGCAGCCTCTCCGATACACCCTCCCAAGCGCATTCAACCTCTCCCCGGCTGCTGAAACGTGCAAAGCCGAGGATTTTGGGGCCTTCAGCTCCGGAGATTCCGGTTACCACACAGTAGCAGCGGCAGCGAAACGGGCATTTCAGAAGTTTTCCAGATGTTCCTCTGTGCTCTCACGTCTGTCTCCATCAAATCAGGATTGTGCATGGTCCCCTACTTGACAGATTACAGATATCATTCACCGGAGTGGCCGTGCGCACTGCGTCGCGCCGCCATCTTCTATATAAATAACAAATTACGAGAATCCCAATACTAACCACTTCGGCCACACCACTAGTCATCGACATCCATTCCATAAGCAACCTTAGACCACCACTCTCTGCTTCCTTCCTCCAAGCCAATCTTGGATCCACCTAACCAGCTCTCCTGAATGCCACGGGACCTAACTTTCCAGACCAGTTTACCATGGGGGACCTTATTGACGGCCTTGTTCAGAAGTTTGTACGTTCTCTCCATGATGTATGTAAGTAAATAGTCAGCATGCTATGTTGACACGGTTTCGTGTGGTGACATTTGCGAGCTGCCCCAGCATAATCCTAAGAATGTGTTGGTCATTGGCGCAAACAATGCATTTCACCACATGTTTCGCTATTTTGGTGTACATGTGACAAATAAAGCTAAAGAAAATCTTCATTTCTTTCCAAAGTTGAAGGATAAAAAAAATTCTAAAAGGTTCGACAACCTCTCCCCTCTCCCTCTCCGTCAACAAAATAAACAGCTGGTCATGAACTTCAGAAAGGGGGGTGGTATACTGAAGATACTGAGATCAAGGTAGTTGAGAGCTTCAGGTTCCTAGCAGTGAACATTAGTAGTCTGTCCTGGTCCAACCATATAGACACCACGGCCACAAAAGCACACCTGCACCTCTACTTCCTCAGGACACTTCCTCAAGAAATTCAGCATTTCCCCATTGACCCTCGCCAATTTTTATCAATGCCTTGTAGAAAGCATTGTACATAGATGCATCATTGCTTGGTGTGGCAACTGCAGAGAGTTTTGGACACAGCTCAGCACATCAGTCTCCTCTATATCAACTCTCTCTATCACAGTCAATATTATCAAAGACCCCTCTGGACATTCTCTGTTCTATCCCCCACCCACTGGGCAGAAGATTGAAAAGCCTGAAAGCACACACTATTAGGTTCATGGACAGCTTCCATCTTACTGTTATAGAACTATTGAATGGACCTATTGTACAATAAGATGGACCCTTGACCTCACAATCTACCTCATTACGGCCTTACATCTTATCATCTGCCTGCACTGCACCTTCTCTGCAACTGTAACACTTAATGTTGTTTTGCTCAATGAACAGATGTGATAAAATGATCTGTACCTTGACTATCAGGACACTCTGACAGGTACCATGAGAGAGGTGATAGGCAGCTGGAGGAGGGGGCAGAGTTCCCTCCCCCTCCTTTCCCCCATCCCAGTTTCATCTGCCCCCTCCTCAAGCTGCCTATCACCTCTGTCATGGTTCCGCCTCCTTCTACTATCCATTGTGCTTTCCCCTATTCCTTCTTCACCTTTCCTGCCTATCCCCTCCATGCTTCCCTATCTTTCCCCTTACTGGTTTTTCACCTGGAACCTACCAGCCTTCTCCTTCCCACCCTCCCCCCACCTTCTTTATAGGGCCTCTGCCCATCACCTCTCTCTGGTGCTCCTCCCTCCTTTTCTTTCTTCTATGGCCTTCTATCCTCTGCTATCAGATTCCCCCTTCTCCAGCCCTTTATCTCTTTCACCAGTCAACTTCCCAGCTCTTTACTTTACCCTTCCCCCTCTCCCAGTTTCACCTATCACCTAGTACTTCCTCCCCTCCTCCCACCTGCTTGCTCTAACTTCTCATCTTTTTTCCCATCCTGATGAAGGGTCTTGGCCCAAAACATCGACTGTTTACTCTTTTCCATAGATGAGCCTGGCCTGCTGAGTTCCTTCAGCATTTTGTGTGTGTTACTTTTGTTTAACCACCCCACACTCCTAGTTTCAGTTCTCTAAACCTGCCAGAAGTTAATTTTGTCTTTATTCAACCCACTTCACCTCATCAACCTGACATCAGTGCGTGAGAGGATTAATGATCATATGGAAGGGCAGGGATTAAGCAGTAACAGCCTACATGGCAGATTCTGTCTGACTAACTTGACTGAAATCTTTGAAGAGGTACTAAATTGTATCGATGAGGGCAGAGCAATAGAAGTGATTTGGCAAGATGGATTCCCCCTACAGGGAAGATTGATTCAAAAGGGTAGGGGGTCAGAAAATCCAGGGCATTTTGGCGATCTGGATCCAAAATGGCTTGGCAATAGGAGACAGAAGGTGATGTTTGTGGGTTGCTTTTACTACTGGATGCCTATGACTATGTCCCACAAGGATTAGTGTCAGGACCCGTGTTGTTTGTAATATATATGAATAACTTGGATGTGGTTGTCGGAGGCAAGTTTGCAAGGACATGAAAATTGGCAGAGTTGTTCAAAGTGTGGAAGGTAGTTTTACAGTGCTGAGAGTAATGGACTTATTAATAATTGATGGAATTTAATCCAGAAATTTGCAAGTTGATGCATTTTGGGAGTACTAATGATGCTAGAACATAGACTATGAATGGAAGGGTCTCAGGGAGCATTAAGGAACAGAGGGATCCTTGTACAAGTCAATAGATACTTGACGGTGGCAGAACAGATAGAGAACATCTTTAAGGTGGTATACGGGACACTAGGCTTTGTTAGTTGGAACACTGAATAAAGAAGTAGGGAAATTATGCTCCAACTTTATAAAACCTTGATTGGACCCTGTCTGGAGCAGTGTATGCATTTCTCACCAAGCTATAGGAAGGTTATGATAGCTCCAGAGAGGGTGTAGGGGGAGATTCTCCAGGATGTTGCCAGGCAGGGAGCAGTTCAACTGTGAGAAGAGACTAGAAAAGCTAGATCTTTTCTCCTTCATGTAGGGGAGGTTAGGAGAGGAAATAATTGAGGTACATAAAATTTTGAGGGTTAAAATGTATGGTAGACTGAAAATAACTGATCAAAGGTAGATTAAGCTGGAGGACATTAGTTTAGGGAAGGGATGAAGAGATTCAGAGGAGTTATAAGGGGCATCACCTTCACCCAGAGAGTGGTACGTACTTGGAATGCACTGGTCAAGAGAGTGATTGAAGCTGGGTTACTGACAGCATTTAAGAAGTGTCGAAACAAACACTTGAATTGCTTAGGCACCAAATGCTGGGGAAGTGGGTGACAGAAGAGTGACTACTAGTTAGCATAGATGGGTTGGACCAAATGGCCATTTTTCATACTGTATCAAGCACTCCTCATACATTAACCTTTCCATTCCCGGAATCAT
This sequence comes from Mobula birostris, assembly GCF_030028105.1. NCBI lineage: Eukaryota > Metazoa > Chordata > Chondrichthyes > Myliobatiformes > Myliobatidae > Mobula > Mobula birostris. The sequence goes on from NC_092402.1 coordinate 73,572,358, forward strand.
TCTCGTGAACCTCCTCTGTACCCTCTCCAAAGTCAGCACATCCTTTCTTAGATAAGGGGCCCAAAACAGCTCACAGCCCTCCCTGTGAGGCCTCACCAGTGCCTTAAAAGCCTCAGTATTACACCCTTGCTTTTGTATTCTAGTCCTCTCGAAATGAATGCTAACATCACATTTGCCTGCCTCACCACTGACTCAACCTGCAAATTAACCTTTAAGGGATTCCTGCACAAGGACTTACAAATCCCCTTGCACCTCAGGTTTTTGAATTTTCTGCCCGGTTGGAAAATAGTCTATGCTTTTGTTCCTTCTACCAGATTGCATGACCGTACACTTCCTGACGCTATACTCCATCTGCCACTTACTTGCCCATTATCCTAAGCCGTGCGTTCCTCCTTCAGCCTCCCTGCTTCCTCAACACTACCTGCCCCTCCACCTATCTTCTCCAGTCTCAGTACTGACACCTGTGGAACGCCACTAGTCACTGGCAGCCAATTTAGAAGGGTCCCTTTATTCTCACTCTTTGTGTTCTGCCAGTATGCTTGCATGGAAGTGTGCGTGTTTAAGAGAGACAGAGACAGAGAGAAAGAAAGAGAGAGAGAGTGTGTGTGTGTGTGTGTGTGTGTGTGTGTGTGTGTGTGTGTGTGTGTGTGCTACTTACACATCTTGGGTATCCTTGCTCTTCGAGTGGTAGAGTGCACAGCTCCTTATAGTCAGAGCTCAGCAGCCCTGCCAATGGTCACAATCCGAAACACCAGAGGCAATGGCCTAAGGTGGAAGCTTCAAAGTGCTGCCAGCAGCCAGTACTGACAGAGCAAAGTGGCTTGGCTCACGGACAGTACACCAGAGCCCTGCCTGTGCCACTGGGTGCTTGAGTGAAGGAGTTAAACCTGAGGTCACCCTCTGGTGTTTGGACAGATCTGGTTCAGTGACAAACATTGTTCTTTCACACAGAGTTGGCAAGATGGACGGAGTGGAGGAATATGGAGACTGTGACTGGGTGAGGAAACATCGTTTCCAGTCATTGAGCAGTGTCCTCCACTTCAACCCCTCAACCTGAGAAACATGTGTGGCTATTAGTGATGAATGACATGCATGGAAGTGGGGTGTCTGCCATCGTTCTGTGTAGTCAGGCTGCAGTGTGTAATCTGTGTCACTCGTGCTGTTTCCCGGTATCTTCTTACCCTGGCTCTCAGATCTTCACTTCTCTCAGCTGCCAGTGCACATCAGCGATTTGCGGCGGGGAAGAGAGCGAGTTCTCCTGACACCAACCACTTCTCTCTCAATTCCTCTCTGCCCAGAGCATACATAAGCCTCCCTGTCTTAGCTCACTCTGACCTGGCCACACTGCTGACCCCTGACCCCTCTCCATGCACCCTGACCTTTCCCATCCCCACCTACTCTGACCCCTTGCCACCTCACACACTCTGACTTCTCCCCACCCCCCATATACTCTGACCTCTTTCCTTCCCCCACACTACATATTCTGCTCTCTCTACACACTCAGCTCTTCTCCTCCCCCACCTCCTCATCCATTCTGATCCCCATCCCCATTCCACTCTCCAGCTGCACTCTGCACCAACTCCCTTACTGCTCCTCTGCTTATTCCAGCCCCCCCTCTCTCCCAGACACTCCATCAGTGGTGGACAGCTGTCTCAAAGCTGTTCCAAGCCCAGGTGCAGCGGGAATCCTTCACCGCTGTTAGCAGCTCTAAATGAAATACCATTTCGGTCTGCGAATGTTCTCTGATTTATTTTCTGAGCTACAGTGAAAGTACATCAAATGGTAGCATATCAAGAAGGTAGGTGGGACCAAGAAACGAAAGGTCTTAAGCCAAAGTGCCCATCTTTGACCAAGTGCCTATTTATTGGGACGTTAACAGCGATTCGTCTCCCAGGTCCTTGCGTTTCTTCAGTTGTTGAGCTAGATGTGTGGTCAGTGAAAGGAACCTCGTGGAGCTGAAGGGGCCTGTCATATCTGGCCGTCAGCCATGTCGTAATACTCTGCAGAGCAAAGAACAGGGGTATCAGTTAATGTCAGTCGAAGCGATGACCATGGGGCCCACAAACTGGCCGGAAAGCGCATTCAGAGAGTATGTACAGTGCAATGTAAGTGTGGCCTTTTGCTTTTACTTTGGGAAAATTTGGATGAACTTAATTGGAGATACACTCCACTAATTGTCTCATCATTCCTGTAGATTCACAATAATCACATTTATATCACGCCTTTAACATGAACCATTTTTCACTCGAGCTTTTGCAAACAAAAGAACTGTCAGAGCGTAACATGTTTCTTTGGTCGAAATGGCCAAGACCTTGGTTTAAAGGTAAATCTCCAAAAGGGTTTTATATGAGAAGTGGGGTGTGTAGGCCCCCTTCACACGCAGGGTCGTGGAAATCAGGAAGCTGTGTATTTGGGGGAAAATCACTCAAAGTGTACCTAGAGGTTCTTCTATATTGTTATTCAACAGGGCAGAGCTTCTAACCAAACGTCCTTAATCATTGCAGGTAACATCCAACTAGTGGCAGTGGTTGATGTACAAAAATGTATCAAAAGACATATCAGAAGCACAACTAGTTTGTTTAAAGTACATAGAGACCCAGTGTACCACTCTGCAATATTTACAAAACAGTAACAAAACCACAGCAGTTACCACCAACATACAAGACCATTAGATATAGGAGCAGAATGAGGTAATTTGGCTCATCAAGTCATCTCTACCATTTCATCATGGCTGATCTAATTTTTCCTCTCAACCCCAATCTCCTGCCTTCTCCCCGTATCTCTTCATGCCCTGACCAATCAAGAATCTATCAACCTCTGCCTTAAATATACGTAAAGACTTGGCCTCCACAGCTGCCTGTGGCAAAGAATTCCACAGATTCACCACTCTCTGGCTAAAGAAATTCCTCCTTATTTCCATTCTAAATTGACATCCCTCAATTCCGAGGCTGTGTCCTCTGGTACTAGACTCCCACACCATAGGAAACATCCTCTTCACATCCACTGTATTGAGGCCTTTCAACGCTCGATAGGTTCCCGTGTAATCCCCCCTCATTCTTCTGAATTCCAGTGAGTACAGGCCCAGAGCTATCAAACGCTCTTCATATGAAGAGTCTTTCAGGATAATACATTATCCTATCAATTATGAACATACAATGGGAAATTATCTGGTAACTACACTTACAGGTAACAACTCTTAATTTAAATAAACAAGATCTAGTTACTTTCCAGAGCTCAGCTCCAGCTCCACAATCTAAACTGACACTCTGGATAACGCCTTCCTGATTCTCATCAAGCCATTAAATGAATTCTGCAGCAAGCTTCATAAAATAGTCACAACCAAAAAGAGCTCATTCCATCATCATATATTTATCTAATTCTTTTTTGAAGATCACAATGGAACCTATCCTCACTACATGTACAGGCACTGTGTTCCAGATCCACACACTACGTAAAATATATATATTTTTTACCCCCTGCTACCTAATAAAGTGGCCACTGAGTCTTCTACTGCTGGAGCCCGTCCACTTCAAGATTCGATGTGTTCTGCATTCAGAGATGCTCTTCTGCACACCACTGTTGTAACACGTGGTTATCTGAGTTACTGTTGCCTTCCAGTCTGGCCATTCTCCTCTGACCTCTCTCATTAACAAGGCGTCTGTATGGTTTTTTTTTGTTCTTCACATTTCGCACCGTTCTTGTAAACTCTCAAGACTGTTGTGTGTGAAGATCCCAGGAGATCATCAATTTCTGAGATACTCCAACTACCCTGTCTGGCACCAACAATCATACCACTGTCAAAGTCACTTAGATCACATTCCTTCCCCATTCTGATAGCTGATCTTTTAACCATGTCTGCAAGCTTTCATGCATTGAGTTGCTGCCACATGATTGACTGATTAGATATTTGCATTAACAAGCAGGTGTACACGTGTACTTAATAAAGCAGCCACTGAGTGTATGTCAAATCTGACATCCAGTCCTAAAGCGTTTGCCACTATTAAGCTATATCAAATACAATTGTAAACTTTACTGTTGAATCTAACACAGGCCAATGCCTCATTATCTATGACTGATGTTTACAAATTTACATTGTTTCCATAATAACACATTTTTTGCTACCAGCAAACAAAGGAATTGAAACTGCGCACAAAAGGTTGTCACCCTCTACCTCATCAGCATATTAAGTATATTTCACGATTGTACACAATCACATTTCCTTTTCCGGTTTCTGATACGGACGGTGTTGACAATGTGGAGTTTGCGATGATTTGTCAGCAAATTTTAGAACTGGCTTATTTGTACAGGTTCTATTGAACAAATTATTCTGTGCAGACATGTTGTCACTGGGCAAAAAAATAATGCAGCGCAAGATATTTGCGCACACTGGTTATTACAAATTAGAGGGAACATTGGCAGGTACAATAGCAACACTTATGAGGCATTAAGACAGAGACATGTATATGTATGCACTGGAGGGATAGAGACCATATGCAGGCAGAGGGGATTAGCTTAAAGTTAGCACCATGGCTGGCACAAAGATCACAGGCTACAGGACCTGTTCCTGCACTGTTCTATGTGAAGGTGTGATAGGAGTGAGTGTCATTTTCCATATGTTCATCTCTTGACCCTACTCTCATGTATCTTATGGAAATCTCGTCTGCATGCACCTTTTGTACTGACATGCCTTCTGTCTTTCCTCCTCTTGAGAAAACTTTACATTTCTTTGTTTTTCACACCTTATTGTACTATCCATACACCCCATCTCTCTGCAGGCTCCATTTATAATGGTGTCATTGCATGTCTAGCATTGCCCCAGTCACTGCACTTTTTTCTCTGGAGACAGTCATCCATTTTACAATGCTTTTCTCTCCGTTATGTCCTCTGTACAGGCCATAGCTGGTGGTGTTGGTGTGCCTGCATCTGTGATCTTCCTGGGACTTTGCAGCCCTAGTGAAGTATTCTTGGGCAGGGCAGTGTGAATTCCGGGGATTTGAGGGCCACTCCATTGAGAGGGGTTCTAGAGTTGGACATTCAGTGAGATATAGTATGGAAATAGGCCCATCGGCCCACAGAGTTAGCAATGCCCATTAACCAGCCATTTACCCTACTCCATTTAAATTTCCATCAATTCCCCTTTTCGCGGGTTCTACCACTCGCCACACACCGAGTGTAACTTACAGCAACCAATTATTCAACCAATCTGCACAACTTTGAGATGCGGGAGGAAACCGGAGCGCTCAAAGGAAATCCACACGGTCACAGGGAGAGCGTGTTAACTCCACAGCTCCGGATTGAACCCAGGTCACTGGATCTGAGAGACTGTGGTTCCACCTCTGCACTACTGTGATACCCACAGGTCCTTGTTAAGGGGGAGCTTTGGCTAAAGTAAAGGCCACCTCAGTGCTGACTTCCTCCACAGATCCAGGAGGAGTACAGAGGAAAGGGCAGTCTATGGGACATTATGTCGGAGTGTGAGGCAATTCCTGCTTACCTGAGGCTGGAAGGACGTCTGCTCCCACTGTCCCTGTGGCACTTGGTGGGGGTGGTGGGGGAACAGATTGACTAGAAGACAACAATCCAACAAGTCTGGTTAAACATGAAACACTTTTAGCAAACTCACCTTCTGACCTGACTGGGGTTTGCAGAATTGCAGGTTGCTCGACCTGCTGCCCAGTGGTTCAGCTCTATTCTGTTCACACACCAGATGTCTGCACTTTTAAACCCATAGTCTCTATTCAATGAAACTTGTGGAGTCACCATGGCATAGAAAGAGGGCATTCCACCCATCGTCCCTTACATCTCTCTAAAGAGAAATCTCATTAGACCTAACCTTAACCCTGACCCTAATCTAGTCTATTACCTACTAACCTAGCCCCCACCACCCTTACTGGGGCATAGGCTGCCAACAGTAGCTCAACAGAGTCATCTGTTCTGGGCCAGTCATTCAAATTATCCCAGGTATAGCCCATCTTCTTGGTGCATCCTTCCTCTCCCTGGGATGAGGACTTTAGTGCTTCTGTTGGTGTTAATGCAGCACTGTTTTTTTTTAAATGGAATGGCATTGTCAGTCCCATACCCAACCCTCATCCTTTTGCAGCCGGGCTTGGAACTGTTCATGGCAGAGTTAAACTAATTTATTACTCCAGCCCTAAGTTTCTCACCCTTAAGTCCCGATCCAAATTCTTCTGCTAACATTGAAAGTTTCTAATGGCACCAAACTTTTGGACATCAAACACTGGATTCTAAACACTCACTGCCTTTGAGAGGTTCTTCCTTATCTTCCTCCAAGTTTTGCTAAAATAGTTACATCTGTATCCCCTTATCTTTGTGCAGTCAGGCTTTCTTTGTCTCCCTGACTTAAACCTTGTCAGAATCTTGTGCACACTTAGTAATATTTCCTTTGCTCAAAGACCTTAGTGCCTGTAGGCATGGGCTGCCTCGTTAGTGGAGGAGTGGAAAATAGAACTGAACATTGGCGATCATGGTGAACGTACCCACTTCTGACTTTGTGACAGAGGAACCCTAGTGGAACCTCTCCTCCCCAGATTGGGAGGCTTGAGGTTTCCACAAAGATAGATCTAGGATTTGGGATGAGAGGTTACAGTGCGAATTAGTTAACAAATCCACGATTAAGGGCTAAAGAATTCCAATGCCCTGCAAAGCACCATACATTAACTTGCACTTGGTCAGAGGCCCTTGGAAGATTATCAGCATTCCACAGATAATAGAACCTCTAACAAGCCTCTATGGGGAGAAAGGCTAGAGGAAGAAATAAGAATTACTGGGTCTAGGATACTGATGTCATCGCTGGCAGGAATAGGAGATTACAGCATGTTCGGTGATGACATCAGTGAGTGAGAAGTCTGTGAATACTTACAACTCTCTCTGGGGATTCAAAGGTCCGTCCCTGCTGATGTGCCGTACTGCTGGCTCCCAGTTCTCCTGCTGTAGTCTCCTCGTGTGGTACATCTGAGGCGGCAGCGTTGGCCAAGAGGGATACGAAGGGCACTGCCAGAGCTCATAGTGATGGTGGTAAACTGTGTCCGGCTCACTCTGTTCCATTCTGATTGATACAGGATTCTAAATGCAACACATAAAAGACAGTGCACAAATAGTTTTCTGAGATCTGATATCTTTCTGTTAAGCATACAGCATGTACACCCCTAATCTTGCCTCTCGCCTCCCTCCCAGTCTCCCGTGAGTTCACTGACTACAACTTGGCATTCAACACTGTCACCCTCTCAGAACTTATCAATAAGATCCAAGACCTTGGCCTCGATATCCTCGATTTTCTCACTTGCAGACCCCAGTCAGTTCGGATTGGCAGCAACATCTCCCACGCAATCACCATCAGCACAGGAGCACCACAGGGCCATGTGCTTAGCCCCCTGCTCTACTCGCTTTACACCTGTGACTGTGTGGCTAAGACAAGCTCCAACATCATATACAAGCTTGCTGACGACACCATTGTTGTTGGCTGAATCAAAGTCGTTGGTGACGAATTGTCTGTCTGTCTTTGTGTGTAGGTTTTCAATAATGCTATTGTATTTCTTTGTTCCACCATGAATGCCTGCAAGAAAATGAATCTCAGCGTAGTATATGGTGACATATACTTGTTATACCTTGTTAATAAATTTACTTTGAACTTTGAGGGAAGATTCAATCAGACTCTTTTGAGTGCCAAATGCAGATAGAGCGAGCACTTTGCTGAACACCTACCCTCAACCTGCAGGACCTGAGCTTCCCGTTACCTGCTGCTTTAATTCCCTATTCCACTCCCAGTGTGACCATTCAGTCTGCGGCCGACACTGTTACAATGAGACCCAATGCAAGCCTGAAAAACATCACATTTTCTTCCATCTGGGCACGTTGTACCATTCTGGACGCAATATTAAATTCTCCAACTTTAGGTACCTCACTCTTCTCTCTGTCTGCATTAGAAGTGGCCAGTTCTGCCTGTTGTTATCTTGACTCAGTTTTTCCTGTTCTGCAAGAAGGGTCAGGCCTGCTGGACACATCCCACCACCCAGTTGCTAACAACACCCGACACAGATAAAGAAACATTGTGTGCTTCTCACTGCTACTCTGTCACTGTAACTCAGCTGGTCACAGCCATCAGACATATTCCCTACTACTCATCTCTCCACATTTCCTCTGCAACTGAAAACTAACTTATTTTCTTTCTTCCATTGTCCCAATGAGGGGTCTCATACCTGAAAAATTGACCCTTTTTCTACAATCTGCTGCAGGAACTCAGTGGGTTGAGCGGCAGCTGAGAGAAGAAAGAAATTGTTAATACTTCAGGTCAAAATCTTGCATTCAACCAGCCGAGTTCCTTCAGAAGATTGAGTATTGCTCCAGCTTCCAGCATCTGCAGTCTCTTGTACCTTAGCAACATGAGCATTTGGCAGTGTACAGCTGTGAAAGGAAGTGCTTTAGGCTGTAAGTCTGATCTTTCAAATGAAAGCATCAGATTGGACAGAGTGAAAGCTCCATTAATGAATACTTCTGAGGGAGCACACAGACTGACTCCAGGGAAACACTGAGGGGACACCCTGGCTGACTTTTGGTTAATGCCACATTTGATTAACTGTCACCTGCCAAGCCCAATACAGTGGGATAACTGAGCAGCGACTGACATCTGCTTTACGTGATGCGTTTTGAGAAATGCATATTGATCAGGCCATGACATGAGATCTCTGGTCCCCCACTGAAAATGTGAACGAAACTTCAACATTAGCAACTCGCTCTGATGGTGACACCTCCAACAGCACAGTACTTCGCAGATGCCCGATGCCTCAGGGATGGAATTCCAAACCATCATCTTCAGACCCTGACTGCAGTGCCAACGCTAAGCCATGGCTCACAGGTAGGTTACAGGCAAGTTAGTGGTGGTGGTGGGGGGCGGGGTTTGAAAGTGAGTGACCTCTGACCTGCTTGGCAGACTGCGACTGCGTGTTGTACCCGAAGCTGGAGAGTGCTGCCATGGTGATGTTGTTCATGATCACCTGGTGCATCTGTGCGTTCTGTATCATCATCAACTCCACCAGCTCTGAGGAAGGAAATGCAGTGACCATCAGGATTACAGGCACTCCCACCGAGTGAACCAGACATCAGGGATATGAGCAGATCCAAGCTGAAAGAACCGACTGGGTCTCACCTCAAGGATCACTTCTCATGAGTATCTTGTATTTAGTCTTTAAAAACTCCCTTAACCGCATCATATTCATTTCATTATTTTCCCAAAATTATTCCGTGTACCAGATCCTGCTGATTTTAGTAATTTGTACGCATGTATATGTCAAAGTTATTTGACCACCTTATTGGTTGGTGCCCTACCACGCATATCCAAACTGGGAGATCATTGGTTAAATGCAGAGTAAAACTCCCACTGTACTGCCATGAATACATGCAGCACATAATCAGGCTGTTCATCCTTTCCTGAACTAATCCCATTTGCCTGTACTTGACCCATATCACTCTGAAATTTTCATTTTCCAATTCAAGAACCTGTCAAACGTAAAGGTACCACCTCTGGCTGCTCATTCCATATACCCACCACCCTCAGTGTGAAAAATGTACCCCTTAGATCCACTTTAACTCTTTTCCCATCTCATATTAAATCTATCTCCTCTAGGTTTAGACTTCTCTACCCTGGAAAGAAGACTGTGACCATCCATCTTATCAGCCTCCTTCAGTCTGGGGAAAACATCCTCAGCCTTTCCAGTCTCTTCTTATAATTCAAGCCCTCCATTCCCAGCAAGATTTCTGCTTATTCACATCCCTCCTACTGCATGGTGCTAGAATATTCCAGGAGCTGTTAAACCAACAGCAAGTACAGAAGGACATCCCAACTCGTGCATTTAATGCTCCATCCAATGAAGGTAAGTATACCACATGCTTTCTTCACCACTTTGTCTACATGTGTCACCACGTTCACTTTGCCTGGCCTCATTACGCAATAGACGGCTATGGGTCAACTGTTGGTAAATGGGACTAGCCTGGTTGGAGCATCTTGGTTGTCCTGGACCATTTAGACTAAAGGACCTGTTTCCATTCTTTGGGACTCTACCCATGACTCTAAGGTCAAGTGTTACCTATTACTTGAGAAAAATATCTTGGAGACACTTAACAAATTCTATCCCATCTTTTAGCACTGTGTCAGCCCCAGACAATTTTAAGGAAGTATATATCAACGACAATTATAACCCTAGTATTCCTACATATTTGCTGCTCTAATTCCTGCTGACTACTTGTGGGCCTACAGGACAATCCTATCAAAGTGATCACGTCTTCTTTCTAGGTTCAGCCCATATGTGGATGTAGCTCCTGGGATATCCTATGGGAGTACTGCTGTAATGATCTCTCTGATTAAAAATGCAACCTCCTCTGCATCCCTGCCTTCTCCTTTGTTACTCCTGTAGCATCTGTATCCTGGACCACTGAGATGCCAGACCTGCCCATCCCTCAGTCATGTTTCTGTTCTAGCTATAATAACCCAGCCCCATGTAGCAATCCATACACTGAGCTCCTCTGCTTTATCTGTCATAGTTCTCACATTAAAATAAATGCAGTTTAGTCTGCCACACTTTCCACGCTCACTGCTGCCTGTCCTAGCTACTTGACTTACTTAATTTGATTTCTATATTTGCCTCACCTTTCTCATCTGCTACACAACTACTTTTGAGTGTTCCCTCCTGTTAGGATAGTTTAAATCCTCCTGAGTAGCTTCAGGCCAGGACACTGGTCCCCCTCCAGTTCAGGTGCAACCTGTCCCACTTGTACATGTCATTGATGCTCCCAGTGGTCCAAGAGCCTGAATCTCTGCATTCTGCATCAGCTCCTCAGTCACACATCCAATTGCACTATCCCATTCCTGCCCTCACTAGCATGTGGCACCGTGACTAATCCACACAGTAGATGCCAGCCCTTGACGTCTTGCTATATTCACTCAGCAGGACCACATCCCTTTTTCTACCTTTGTCATCAATGACAATGTGTGCAATCACCTCTGACTGCTCCCCCTCCCCCTTGAGAACATTCTGCAGATCTCCTTGACCCTGACAGTAGGGAGGCAACATACCATCACGGTCTCAGTCACAACCACAGGAACTATTGTCTGTCCCCCGAACTGTTGGGTCTCCTGTCACTCTGCATCTCTCCTTTCTGCCCTCAGAGACGGTTGTGCTGCCACAGTGCTGGCTGCTGCTCTCCGATGATAAACCTCCCTGTCCGAATGTACCCGAAACAAGGTACTTATTACTGAGGGGAACGGCCACGGGGGAATCAGAACCAGATTTATTTCTTATCATTGACACACTGTCGTTGATGTGAAATTTTGATGTGTTGTTTTGCAGCAGCAGTACTACCTTTGCACACCCTGTCCACTCTCACTGGTTCTGTTAGTGGTCATCCAGCTGTCAGCGGCCTGCACCTTCTGTGTGACCGCCTCACTAAAGCTCCTGTCTCTGATACTCTCAGTATCACCGGTGGCCCTGAGTGAGTCCAGCTGCAGCTCCAGCCGTTGGATGCAGTCGGTCAGGAGCTGCAGTTGGACACACGTCGCACAGGCGCCATCACCAGGGAGACAGGAAGTTTCTCTTATCTCCCCAGTCTGCAGGAGGGGCTTATGATCCAGCCTGATCTCTAAGCCACCAAATAAAACGGAGAAAAGTGAAGGATTTTTACCATACCTACCTAACCACTGTGCAGCCTCCTCACTGATGCCTCTCGAGGCCTGAGACATCACGGATTAGGTAGAGAATAAGGCTCACTCTACACAGTTAGGGGTGAGGCCTTCCATTGGTTGGGGTCAAGTGTGGATATTGCATTGTGGCTGTCTATGTGATACGGAAGCCTGGGCAGTACGATATGGAGAGCAAGAAGCTGCCCCTGCAGCGGGCTCATCCCCTCCACACAGCTGACGAATCCAAGTGAAACGACAGAGACCGATACAATTTGGCACCAGCGTGGAACTCAACGTCGGACTGCCGAAGGGACTCCAATTCAGATTTTCCCTTGGCGTTTACTCCTGAAGCCCTCCCTATGAGTGGATACAGTCACAAGGCAGCGGAGGTTTGAGAGCAGAGTTTTCCTTCTCCTACATAAGCAGCCAACCACGGCTGACAAGCCCCATCTGCCTGAAGCGACTGATCTTAAGGCGCCAGTAACCCGTCTTTGCCCTTTCTCCTGTCAGTAGAAACAGTTCCATCGGGCTTAGTATCTAAACCACACGTGAAGGCAAGGCACTGGCCTTGGTTGTCAGAGGCAATTTGAGATGCATGTCACTGGGAGCGTTTAATAGGTGGTGTGAGCTTATTCCCCACTACCTCCCCTGGCTATAACAACCTTAAGGAATGCAGGTTAGAGCCAGCACGGGTAAACTGTTCCCCCTATACTCTCCTGTCACATATTCCTGAGCAAAGGCAGTAAGGTTAGACAGAGTTAAGTTCTCTCTACACTGTCCCATCACATACTCCCAGGGCAGGGGCTACATAGGAATGATACCGGGTAAAGGTCCTCTTATCTCAGGCAGAGAAACACTGGAGTGGAAGTATTGTGTAGGAACATCAGAGAGGCAACAGAGTGAGTGATGAAGAGGGGACTTGGAAAATGTGTCAGGCAGCATCTGTAGAGAGGGGAGCAGATTTCACATTTCCACTCGATGATCTTCCACAAGAACCAGTTCTGACTCAGGGTTTTGGAATGTTGAACCTCCACACACGCTGTCTGACCCACTGAGTGTTTCCAGCCCGCCACTTTTAATCCCAAGGGCAACGTGACGGGCGACAAATGAACCCATGACAGCTCAGTCCTGCTGATCCAAGCCCATTTGCGTCAGGGAAATCTACGGGCTGGGTCTAAAGAGCCACATCAGCAAACAAAATGAAAAAAGCATTGCATCCAGCTGTGATTGTGAGCCAGAAGTAACTTCTCCTAGTGCATCCATCAAGCAGCGTCAGAGATTAATGTGCAACCTGGCAGCTGGCCAACATTGTCGTTCCCACTAAGATTCATCACTCAGCAATTCCTCATGATCCCTAGAGTTAGACTCAGACCTACAGCTTCATGGAGCCAGCTCCCACCTACTGATGTTGGAGCCACAAGTGCTGGAGACCACCTTACCTTCCTTCATGTGTCCATTCCTGTCTAGTGGGATCTGAGGCTGCTGGGGTGCAGGGAGCTGCTGGATTATAGTCGCTGGATGTTGGGGTACCTGCAGGACAGCAGAGAGACTGGAATCACACGAAGGAAGTAGTCACAAAAGGCCAAGGTCGAGGAAGACAAGCCCTCTACATCCAGGTTGGACCGGAGCAGGATGTGGACACAAGTCTCCAGAGCAGACCCGAGCTGTTCCTGCTGCAGAAGACAACACCCACATGACAGCTTCCTCCACCAAAAGCTGCAAAAATGGCCCAGATCAGGTGAGAAAATTCACTGACCTGCTCACCTCTGGAATCATCTATTAAAACAGGACCTTGGGAAATCTTTCTACCCTGGAGAAAATTTGCTGTGCATTCACCTGTACAACACATGTCCCAAAGTACACTGAGGGCAGGATACACCCCTCACCTTAAACTCCTCTCCTCAAAAGCTTCACTTCAAAGTCTCCTCTTCAAACTCCTCACATCAAACTCCTCTCCTCACTCAAATCCATCTCAAATTCCACTCCCTCATCTCGCCTCACCTCAAATTCCCCCCCCACCCCCACACTCACCTCACTCCTCAAACACCCTTACTTCACACAGTCATCAATCCCCACACGCCTAAACATGCAAGCCTACATCACCCATCCCCTCAGACTCCTCACCTCGCACTCTACATGACACATCACTTCCATCACTTACCCCTCACATTTATAACTCTCCTCAAACTCGCACCCCTCACCATGTATCCCTCCCCTCCCTCTGCAGTCTCTTTTGTGTCCTTTTTGTTAAGGGGGATCTTGTCTGACTAATTTGATTGAATATTTCAAACAGGTAACAAATATATTGATGAGCAGTCTGTTTGCAGTTGTCTACTATTAAGGCCCTTGTCAGCATTCCACGTGGAAACTGGTGTGAAACGTTTAAGCCCATGGAATCCAAGGAAAGTTGACAAATTAGAGCCAAAATTGTCATCATAGCAGGAGATATAGAGTGATAGTGGAGGGTTGTTTTTTGACTGGATGCCCGACCAGTTGTGTACCACGGTGGTTAGTCAGTGATGGGACCCCAAACCCAGTGATGCAACATCTCTATCAATCCCCAGACTAGGATTACAACATTCCCTGCCAGAGCGATACCATTCCCAGTGCAGGAATATATTATTCCTGCCCAGCATAACACCATTCTCATTGGAGTCCTGGAGTCACACAGCATTGAAATAGGTCCTTCAGACCCTCCCTGGACCATACTGACCACAGTGCTCATCTAACCTAGTCCTATTTGCCTACATTTGGCCCCTATCCCTCCCAACCTTTCCTGTCCATGCACCTTTCCAAGTGCATTTTTTTAATGTTGTTAATGTACCTCCCTCAAACATTTCCTCTGACAGCACTCTGGGTGAAAATGTTACCCCTCAGATTTCTATTAAATCCCTCCCTTCTCACTTTAATCACTTCATCTAAAATAGAAATACAAAAAATGACAACACACTGGTGTCCTTGGACAACTAGATGTTCATAGTGCAGCACTTACACAACAATAATTTTAAATATGACACTATGTTCTTGCACAAGTCCTGATGTCCGTTTCAAATTTATAAATTTATTCCCCAGTAGGCTCTTGTGACCACACTGCACGCTGCTTCCATCCTGTTCCACTTGGAAAATGGTGCCTCATACATCACGATGCTGCATATTGCCTTCAGCTCGCTGTGTAATACAATCATCCCTCAGAAGCTGGTGGGTAAGCTGTCCTCATTGGGTCTCAACATCACTCTCTGTAATTGGATCTTGGGACTTCTTCACAGAAAGACCACAGTCAGTCCGTGTTGGCAGAAACATCTCTAGCTCTATCATGCTGAGCACTGGCACCCCACAGGACAGCATACTCAGCCCACTGCTGACCTACCAGTGCACTGCTAGATCTAGTTCCAGATGGACAGAAGCCACGCTGTCATTCAGAGAACAGATCTTCAGCTATTTCCTGAGCAGCCAGATCCCTCCATAATTACTGGAGTCATACCTGTCAGCTTTCTTGAAGGTGATAAAAATCATGCTACTTCAGAGGTGCTCTGTAATGCTCTCCTCTTCTTAGATGATTAGGCTGTGAGCTTGTGACTGATGTTGCATCAAGATGCAGAACTTCAGTTGTCTGGGACCCTGTTGTTTATCAGTTGACATATGGCTTCCCAATCTCCTTATGGTTTGAGGTGGCAGGAAGATTGGACAGTTTGCTCTGGAATAAGCTCAAGAGTATTCACACTCCATCATGCTGAGCACCGCCACTCCCCAGGACTGCGTGCTCAGCCCGCTACTGTTCACGTTGCTGGCGCACGACATAAGTGGTTGGCTCCATCAACAACAAAGATGTGACAGCATATAGAGGAGGTAGAATGGTACGAGAACAACAACCAGCATCATAATTCCTTTCCATGGGAGTTAGAAGGTGCAAGAGGAAACTGGATGGGTGAAGCATGGTGTCAACAGCTCTGAGACAGCATAGTGTCTATGTCCCTACGTCTGAGGCATCAACTTCCACAATGGACGGAAGAGACTGATCAGACAGTACCTGGACAGGGGCTGAAGTAAACTGTTGCTCGAGTTTCTGAAAAGCTTTTTACAGCCTCAGGAGTCAAAAAAAAAAGCAGGTGACCTTCCCCCTTGTCTGGAGCAGAGAGAAGGTGCTGAAGTTGTAGACAAACCTCCTGTAGAAGTTGGCGAAACCGAAGAAGTGTTAGACCTGTTTGACAGAGTTGGGTTGGGGCCAGTCTCAGATAGCTCGGGTTTACTTACAGCCCATCTGAAATCTTGCTTCTGTTGATTATAAATCTCAGAAAGGAGACCTCTTGGACATGAAACTCACTTCTCTAGTTTAACATAAAGGCAGTTTTTCAGGAGATGCTGAGGTACCTGGTGAACAGGATGGATGTGCTCATAGGGAGACTTAGAAAATACCAGAATGTAGATAAAGATGAACTGGTTGAGCACGTCATGGAGGACATCATTGATGAGCTCTTGAAACACAGCTGGAGCATTGATAAGGCCAAAAGACATGACCTGGTATTGGTAGTGGCCTGTGGTGGTGTTGAATGTGGTTTTCCACTCATCACCCTTCCAGGTATGGACCAGGTGGGAAGCATTCCTGAAGTCCAGCTTTGTGAAGATGGTCAAAAGCCATGGACATCAGAGGTAGAGTATAACAATTCTTGACTATCACCTTGTTGAGGCCCTAGTAATCAATACAAGAATGCGAGCCACCATCCTTTCTTCTCCCCCAAAAAGAATCCTGCACCAGCAGGGGACACGGACAGGTGGATGAAACCTGAAGTCAGGGTGCCCTTAATATAAGCATATATGGCAGCATACTCAGGACTGGAGAGGGAGAATGCTCACCCTCCCCAAGGAGAACACGTACCAGGGAGTAGATCTATAACACAGTCGCAAGGGCATTGAGGGGGCAGTGACATGACTCACTTCTTGCTGGATACTTCCTTCAGGTCAAGATACCTGCAAGGGACTTGTGATAGCTCCAGAGGGTTATGAGACTCAGAAGGGACTTGGGAATGAACCTAAGAAGATGCAGGTCGCATGGCATGTGGGACTACTCAAGCATGGAACCAGTAGCCCAATCAATGTGAGAGTTATGATGGACTAGACAGTGGAATCCTGAGACTACAGAAAGCTTGGGAGAGTGAATTAAATAAAACTGCATCCTCTCCTGGTGCTTCTTGATGTGAAGGCACAAAGGATCAGTAACATGGCTGACACTGCCATTGCCCAATGGTTGACCATCCAAAGCAGTCACCATGAGTGGAGAATCTAGTAAGGACAGGGGAACTTGGAGAGAGATATCCATGAAGTTGCCAACAGCCCTAGAGTCCACTAGTGCCTGAGAGAGTGCCATCGTTCTCCCCAGGAAATGGATGCGGAAAGGACTCCAATGACTGAAGACTCAGTGGTAGAAGAGACCACTGTCACAGTTCTCCCCATGCCGGATGGGCATGGACGTTTTCACAACAATGTAGACCTGAAGTCACCTGGCCTGCTGCAGTGCTCTCTCATCCTGTGGTCTCACTCTGCCTGAGAGAAGAGTGTGCCCCTAGCTTCACTGGCGCCTCAGAATCAGATGGAGGATGATAAGGCTCAGGCTCAGGTGGTTGAGGGAGGACTTGTGTTCTGGCAGCAGAGGTTGCTGGTGTGCTGAGAGAACCTTCAGGGAACTGAAAATTGCCCCAGTGTCTACTCATGTTTTGCTAAGACCTGGTCATGTTGATCCATGGTAGCCCCAAGACTAGTCATCACAGCCAAGGGGCAGTCAGCATCAGGCAGTGAGTTGGGTGGGCTTGTCTCTGCTGGGTTCATCATTTTGGCTTAGTCTTACTATTAGGCCCACCTGGGCTTGAATCTGGGTCTGCAGTGTGGCAGTCCAGAACTCCAGCAATGTACCCAAGGGGCTGAGTGAGAAATAAATCCAGGTGCAGAGATCGCACAGGAAGCCAGAATGGATATTCAGACAAGTACTTTACTGGATATATGGACAGGAAAGGAATGGAGGGTTATGGGCTGAGTGCAGGTCGGTGGGACTAGGTGAGAGTAAGCGTTCAGCACAGACTAGAAGGGCCGAGATGGCCTGTTTCTGTACTGTAATTGTTATATGGTTATATGATATTTTGCCTTTCCAGTACAATTCCAAAACAAAGGCAATAATCCAAATCCAAAGTCCAGGCAGTGGTTCAATATAGTAAAAACAGGAGTCAAAAAGGAACAAGCAAGCAATTCCAAAAAACACAACAGATCAAATTCAAAGTTCTAAAGTAAAACAGGTCCAAAATGCAAAATAGCAAGGCAAGGGCAAAAAAAAATACTCTCAAAAGGAATACAGCACTGTATTACAAAACAGACATACATATCAAGCGTTAGCTCAAAGAATGAGCAAAGAACTGCACAATTCACACGGCTTAACTAGGTACGGGTGCAGTGAATTACCACACAAGTAACACAGCAAGGTAAGAATGTTTAGAAACCAAAAGCTCACTGAGGGCTTCTAGTGGCCAGCTGTGGGATCGACCCCAAAGTCCGAACAGACTGGTATGGAAATTGCAAGGTATCTGACCACAAGACCTTTCAAAGGACTGCTGAGGGAATCATTGTGGTCTCTCTTCCGATAAGCCTCATATGAGAGGCTTATCAGGAGCGTTGCATATGCAGGGTGCTCAGCATTGTCAATGATCCTTCCTATCCGCTCAACAATCTTTTTGCCCCCTAGGTAGAATCAGGTAGAAGGTACCGCCACATTAGGACAAGAACTGTTAGGATGGAAAATAGTTTCTTCCCCCAGGCCGTGAGACTCCTGAACTTCCTGCCAACACCCAGGTATCATCACCATAAGATATAGGAGCAGAATTAGGCCATTCGGCCCATCGAGTCTGCTCCGCCATTTCATCATGGCTGATCCAATTTTCCTCTCAGCTCCCATCTCCTGCCTTCTTCTCGTATCCCTTCATGCCCTGACCAATCAAAAACCTATCAAACTCTGGCTTAAATATACATAAAGACTTGGTCTCCACGGTTGCCTGTAGCAATGAATTCCACAAAATTCTTTGCAACAGAAATCACATATAAAGCACCAGTAGTATTATACAACTGGAGCAACAGGTCCACAGCAGATGCCATCTGATTGTCTCTTTACTCAACCCTGGAATATCTGGACAGCAAAGATGCATTTTACCAGGGTGCACTTTATTGAGAACAGCTCAGCGTTCAATGCTATCATCGTCTCAAAATTAATCAATAAGCACCAAGACCTCGACTTCAATACCTCCTTGTGCAATCAGATCCTCGCTTGTAGACCCCAGTCAGTTCAGATTGGCAACAATATCTCCTCCACAATTTCCATCAGTACAGATGCACCATAAGGCTGTGTGCTTATCCCCCTGCTCTACTCACTTTATACTTATGAATGTGAGGCTAAGCCCAGCTGTAATGCCATGTTTAAGTTTGCTGACGACACCACTGCTGTTGGCTGAATCAAAGGTGGTGATGAATCAGCATACCGGAGGGAGATTGAAAATCTGGCTGAGTGATGCTACAACAACAACCTCTCACTCAATGTCAACAAGACCAAGGAGCTGCTTATTGACTTCAGGAAGAGGAAACTGGAGGTCCATGAGCCAGTCCTCATCAGAGGATCAGAGGTGGAGAGGGTCAGCCTCTTTAAATTCCTCAGTGTTATTATTTTGGAGGATCTTTCCTGGGCCCAGCATGTAAGAGCAATTACAAAGAAAGCACATTAGTGGCTCTACTTCCTTAGGAGCTTGCAAAGATTTGGCATGGCATCTAAAACTCTGACAAACTTCTATAGATGTGTATTGGAGAGTATATTGACTGGCTGCATCATAGCCTGGTGTGGAAACACCAATACCCTTGAATGGAAAATCCCACAAACTATGAACTCACTTTCAAGGACTCTTCATCTTATGTTGTCAATATTTATTGCTTATCTATTTATTATTATGCTTTCTTTCATTTTGTATTTGCATACTCTGTTGTCCTCTGTACTCCGAATGCCCAAATTGGGTGGTCTTTCATTGATTATGTTATAGTTATTATTCTATAGATTTATTGTGTATCCCCACAAGGAAATAAATTTCAGGGTTGTATATGGTGTCATATATGTACTTTGATAATAAATTTACTTTGAACTTAGAACTTTCAATGTTGCTACTATTTGCTTTTTAACTGGTGTCATAAATGCACCTTGTTAAATGTCAATCTTCAGAAATATATATTATTTGTTTGTTTATTTTTGGTAATATTACCTTGGCCTGGAGGAACATTGTTTCGTTTGGTGGTATACATGAATACGGTTGAATGACAATAAACTTGAACTTGAACTTAAACATTGAACATCAGTTCACAAGGCTATGAGAGGGGCAGAAGCAAGGAAAGCTCCCAGGGCCCCTTCTGATAGGTGCCAGTCACTAGGAGACAGAGCTTCAGCAGCAAATTACACTTGGGGTCATTGAGCAGAGCTTTGTGGTCATGTGCCTGTAGTCCATGGCAAAGTCAATGCCAATGGCAGATCCCATTAGCACAGGTGGCCTGCGTTCTTCAGTAGAACTGAGCAGATAAAGTCATCTTTGGGGTGGAGAGAACTTCCAACTTCCCCATCCCCCATGTGCTGTTCACTGCAGTAACAGAGAAGCAGGGATCTGCTGCAGTTGCTTAGAATGACCCAGTGATGAAGAAACTCACAGGCAAGGTGACCTTGATCTCAACGAAGTGAGCAGTCCAGGCCCAAGACTGTGGCAGAAGATCATCCCTCAGCAGGACACATATCACCATTCTAACAGCTTGGAAAGCCTCCGCTTGTGCCATGTTGGTCATCCGAGAGGTCCAGTTGGAGTGGAGTGTGCTAGAACACTCTCTGAGCACTCACACACCACCTGGACTGGCAATTCATCACCTTGTTACCCCCCCCCCCCCCCCCCCAGTATTTCTTCACCCTCTGACGGTGAATTGATTGCTGTTTGGTAAATGATTTTATTTTCTATAGAGCTCATTTGTTGAAGGAGTTTAAATCAAGCTGAATGTTATGTTTTTCACAGACCATGGAGGATTCGAGCTTTTGTTATGAATTATTTGATAATTCTGCTGCAACTTTCATTCCTCCACTTGAGGGGGATAACGAGTCAGTGTTAGGAGAAGAATGTGGTGAATGTCATTTGATTCATATAATCTCCAACGGCAGTAATTATTAATTATTACATTTCTCTGAGTGACTAATACAAACAATGAAATGGAGTACAAATGATGGAAGCCATTTAAATTATTTAGAATTCATTATTTTCCTTGTTTTTGCACCATCTTTTTTCACAGTATAGTATAAGTATGTATAATTTATATTCTGTGTGTTGTAATGTACGTTCCTGTGATACTGTACTTGTACCTCACCATGAATGTGCAAAAGATTTGCCCACCCCACCATTTATTGTCCATCCATTGTGAGTTCCAGGATTTGGACTCAACATGGGCACCACGGTAGCTATGTGGTTAGCATGATGCCGTTATAGCTCGAGGTGTCAGAGTTTGCAGTTCAATTCCAGTTCTGTCTGTAAGTAGTCTGCACAGTATCTCCTCCCCATGAAATGCATGGAATTTCTCTGGGTACTCCAGTTTCCTCCCACAGTCCAAAGATATTCCAGTTATCACGTAACTGTAAATTGTAAATTGTAAATCATCCCATTACTAGGCCAGGGAGTTTGGAGTTCAACAGGAAGTTGCTGGGAGTTGTGGCTCGAAAGGCAGGAAGGGCCTGGTCTGCACTATATCTCTAATTAAATAAATGTGTTAATAACTGGTAACATGTTTCCAAGGCAGAGCTGGGAGAGAACCTACAGCAGTTGGTGTTCCTGTCCTTCTCAGTGAGAGAGGTGCCGGGTTTGGGAGCTACTGTCTGGGTAACAACAGTGCATTTTGTAGATGGTGCTGGAGGAGGGAATGGAATGCCTGCATTGGTTGATAAGGCAACAATCAAGTAAGCTGCCTTGTCAAGGGTGGTAAGACCATAAGACTTAGCAGCAGAATTAGGCCATTCAGCCCATCAAGACTGCTCTGCCATTTAATTGTGGCTGATTTATTTTTCCCTCTCGCTCCCACTTTCCTGCCTTCTTCCCATAACATTCAACACCTTTACTAATGAAGAACCTGTCATCGTTTGCTTTCAATATACCCACTGACTTGGTCTCTACAGCTGTCTGTGGCAATGAATTCCATAGATTTATATCCGTTTGGCGAAAGAATTTCCTCTTAATGGTTGTTCTAAAGAGATGTCCTTTTATTTTGAGTCTGCAGTCTCTGGTCCTAGATTTTCCCACTATTGGAAACATTCACTCTGTGTCCAGTCTATCCGGGTCTAACAAGAGACCTTCCAGAGATCTGTTGGAGCTGCACTCATCTCCTTCCCCACCACTGTTATGATACACACTCAACTGCACCAGCTTCTGGGGTTTAGATGCTCAGACTCTCCGGAATATGGATAGCTGACACAGCCCCTTTAAAGATTCAGGTCCACCCCACTAATTGGCAGCCATGACTTGGTGCCAGAACTTTAATATTTAAAGAGCACCTGAACAGAGTTTCGGTGCTCAATCATCAGCTCTACTTTTGGATTCCCATCTTGCATCTAGTTTTGAACCCTGTTTTCATTCAGCCTTGATTCGTGACTCAGTTCTTGTCTCAGATACTCCAGCATTTAGGTCCTAGAGCATCCTGGTCTAGGTCTGTCTTCACAGTACGATTGAGCCTAACATGAATCCAGCGAGGTATCGGAGCCCTTCATCAGCTACTGCAAGAAAATTTCAAGACCGAGCTTGGAGATACACGACCCCATGGTCACCATGTGCCAACTATCGCAGGGAGGAAGCCAAAGTCGCTTGCATGAGGCTGTCAGTCAGTCTGCAGAGCCCAGAGAGATTTGGTGGTGCCCCGAGCTTCCTCGCTCAATGTTCAAACTCCAGCCAACCTGGTTCCTCTGGAGTGCGGAAAGGTGGCCTTCATGATCTCTCTCCTGACTGAGAGAGCCCTGCCTGGGCCACTGCGCATTGGGAGGAATTTGGAGGAGTTCATGGCCGCCACGAGGAGGGTGTTCCATCATCCTGTTGGAGCACGCTGACGCTCGAACCACCTGATGGAGGTGTGTCAGGGTGATCCATCTGCAGCCAACTACACTATTGAGTTTGGACTTTGGCCCAAGAGAGCAGCTGGAACACGGAGGCCTTGGCCACTCTGTACCTCATGGACTGCGAGATGAACTAAAGAATGCCCTTGCCTTGGAAGAGCAGGTTAGAGACTTAGAGGCTCTGATTGACTACTTCAATAATTGTTTAGTGGAGCAAAAGTGGGACAACCTCAAGAGGTCGAAGAGGGCTAGCCCGAGCCCAGCTTCAATGCATCGCAGTTCTACTCCCCGATCTTGAACAATGACCAGGCCATCTCCTGCACAGGGTCCTGTCAAGCTCATGCAAACCGATTGCACAAGACTCTCCGCCACTGAGAGGTTCTGGCATTGGAGTCAAGGTTTCTGCTGTTACTGCAGGGAAGCAGGTCACCTGCAGACAGAATGTCCAAAGCTGCAGCCGGCCAGAGAACTGTTAAGACCATCTGGTGGCGGGAGGCCTGTGATGGGAGCAGCCACTACTCCCAACCTCAACAATTTTGGTGTCACGCTGAAGACGGAGATCTCCTGGGGTATGAACAGATGAGAGGTGAACGCTTTTGTGGAGTTTGGGGCAGCTGGAAATCTCCTGTATGTGGGGACGTCCTGTCAGCTCAACGTATCGCTGCAGGAGTTGAGCCAGCCCATGCCTGCAACTTTGGGAATAGAGAACTGCTCGTGGTCAAATTGGCTCTGGAGGAATGGCGTTACTGGCTCAAGGGGGCCAAGAACCCTTCTATCATATGGACAGACCACAAGAACCTGGCTTATATTCAGGAGGCTAGGTGGTCTCTTTTCTTTAACCATTTCAATTACATCTTGACCTATCGACCAGGGTCAAAAAACCAGAAACCAGAAACCAGTCTCATCAGTTCGATGAACCCGAATGAGAGGAGCAGCCTGCCATCATTTGCCCCAAGCCAAGGTGATAGCGCCATTCATTGGGAAATTGACACATTTGTTCACAAGGCCCAGGCACAAGGGGAGATTCCTCAGAATGGCCCTCCAGGTCAGCTGTTTGTCCCAAGCTGCATCAGGTCCCAGGTACTCTAGAGCGGACATGCATCAAGAATGATCACTCACCCAGGGATTGCCAGGACCCTCAAGTTTATTAAGAGAAGATATTGGTAGCCCTGGAATAGCAAGGGAGGTCTGTCAATACATGCTGGCATGCCAGGTGCATCCGGAACAAGGAGCCGCACGCCCAACTTCAAGGGCTCCGCCACCCTCTGCCTGTTCCAGACAGACATGGGGCGCACATCTCCATGGACTTTGTCATGGGACTTCCGCTTTCCAAGGGGAAGACCGTCATCTTGGTCATTGTGGATCGTTTTTTGAAGGCCTGCAAATTCATCACCTTGGACAGACTACCTTCTGTGGTGGAGATGGCAGAAATTGTCCTGCGCCATTTCTTCAGGATCCATGGTTTTCCAGTGGACATTGTGTCAGATCGTGGGACGCAATTGTGTATAGTTCTGGTCACCGAATTATAGGAAAGATGTCAATAAAATTGAGAGAGTACAAAGGAGGTTTACTAAAATGTTGCCTGGGTTTCATCTCCTAAGTTACAGAGAAAGGTTGAACAAGTTAGGTCTTTATTCTTTGGAGTGTAGAAGGTTGAGAGGGGACTTGATGGAGGTATTTACAATTATGAGGGGGATTGATAGAGTTGACATGGATAGGCTTTTTCCATTGAGAATGGGGAAGATTCAAACAAGAGGACATGAGTCGAGAGTTAAAAGACAAAAGTTTAGGGGTAACATGAGGGGGAACTTCTTTACTCAGAGAGTGGTGGCTGTGTGGAACGAGCTTCCAGCAGAAGTGGTTGAGGCAGGTTTGATGTAGTCGTTTAAAGTTAAATTGGATAGATATATGGACAGGAAGGGAATGGAGGGTTATGGGCTGAGTGCAGGTTGGTGGGACTAGGTGAGAGTAAGGGTTCGGCAAGGACTAGAAGGGCCGAGATGGCCTGTTTCCGTGCTGTAATTGTTAAATGGTTATATGGTTAATTTGTGTCAACCATCATAATCTCTCCGAGCAGCCAGGGCTGTCATGAGTTGGCTGTAGGGGAGGGGTCCAGTTACGACATGCACCCAACTGCGCCAGTTTCCGGGGTTTAGACGCTCTGACTCTCCAGAATGTGGATAGCTGGTGAGACCCCTTTAAAGATTCAGGTCCGCCCCACTAATTGGCAGCCATGTTTTAGTGCCAGAATTTTAATATTTAAAGAGCACCTGAATGGAGGGTCAGTGGTCAAGCATCAGCTCCACTTTGGATTCTCATCTAGCCTCTAGATTTGAACCCTGTCTTCATTTAGTTTCGGTTCTTGTCTCAATTCTAACCTCGGATACTCCGGCACTTGGGGCCAAACCATCCTCCCCTAGGTCTCTCATCACAATTTATTTTCCTTTTTCTGAATTAGCACTCATGTTGTTATATATTTTTGTGTAAATTACGGTAATTTAAGTTGATGTTAACTTGTACTGTGCTGCTGCAATAAAAAAGCTAACTTCCATGGCATTCATACCCTGTAAAATGACAATAAATTTGAATTTGAAGGTTAACAGCACTAGGAATAACATTTATGAACTTTTGATCATGTAAGAAATAGAAGCAGAAACATAGAAACATAGAAAATAGGTGCAGGAGCAGGCCATTCGGCCCTTCGAGCCTGCACCACCATTCAGTATGATCATGGCTGATCATCCAACTCAGAACCCTGTACCAGCCTTCCCTCCGTACCCCCTGATCCCTTTAGCCACAAGGGCCATATCTAACTCCCTCTTAAATATAGCCAATGAACTGGCCTCAACTGTTTCCTGTGGCAGAGAATTCCACAGATTCACCACTCTCTGTGTGAAGAAGTTTTTCCTCATCTCGGTCCTAAAAGGCTTCCCCTTTATCCTCAAACTGTGACCCCTCGTTCTGGACTTCCCCAACATCGGGAACAATCTTCCTGCATCTAGCCTGTCCAATCCCTTTAGGATTTTATACATTTCGATAAGATCCCCCCTCAATCTTCTAAATTCCAACGAGTATAAGCCTAGTTCATCCAGTCTTTCATCATATGAAAGTCCTGCCATCCCAGGAATCAATCTGGTGAACCTTCTTTGTACTCCCTCTATGGCAAGGATGTCTTTCCTCACATTAGAGGACCAAAACTGTACACAATACTCCAGGTGTGGTCTCACCAAGGCCTTGTACAACTGCAGTAGTACCTCCCTGCTCCTGTACTCGAATCCTCTTGCTATGAATGCCAGCATACCATTCGCCTTTTTCACCGCCTGCTGTACCTGCATGCCCACTTTCAATGACTGGTGTATAATGACACCCAGGTCTCGTTGCACCTCCCCTTTTCCTAATTGGCCACTATTCAGATAATAATCCGTTTTCCTGTTTTTGCCACCAAAGTGGATAACCTCACATTTATCCACATTAAGTTGCACCTGCCATGAATTTGCCCACTCACCTAACCTATCCAAGTCACCCTGCATCCTCTTAGCATCCTCTTCACAGCTAACACTGCCACCCAGCTTCGTGTCATCCGCAAACTTGGAGATGCTGCATTTAATTCCCTCATCCAAGTCATTAATATATATTGTAAACAACTGGGGTCCCAGCACTGAGCCTTGCGGTACCCCACTAGTCACCGCCTGCCATTCTGAAAAGGTCCCGTTTATTCCCACTCTTTGCTTCCTGTCTGCCAACCAATTCTCTATCCACATCAATATCTTACCCCCAATACCGTGTGCTTTAAGTTTGCACACTAATCTCCTGTGTGGGACCTTGTCAAAAGCCTTTTGAAAATCCAAATATGCCAGATCCACTGGTTCTCCCCTATCCACTCTACTAGTTACATCCTCAAAAAATTCTATGAGATTCGTCAGACATGATTTTCCTTTCACAAATCCATGCTGACTTTGTCCGATGATTTCACCGCTTTCCAAATGTACTGTTATCACATCTTTGAAAACTGACTCTAGCATTTTCCCCACCACCGACGTTAGGCTAACCGGTCTATAATTCCCCGGTTTCTCTCTCCCTCCTTTTTTAAAAAGTGGGGTTATATCAGCCACCCTCCAATCCTCAGGAACTAGTCCAGAATCTAACGAGTTTTGAAAAATTATCACTAATGCATCCACTATTTCTTGGGCTACTTCGTTAAGCACTCTGGGATGCAGACCATTTGGCCCCGGGGATTTATCTGCCTTTAATCCCTTCAATTTACCTAACACCACTTCCCTACTAACATGTATTTCCCTCAGTTCCTCCATCTCACTGGACCCTCTGTCCCCTACTATTTCCGGAAGATTATTTATGTCCTCCTTAGTGAAGACAGAACCAAAGAAGAATGCCATTCAGCCCCTCCGTTCATGCTGTTATTCACTGGGATCACAGATGATCTCTTCCACAACCCATTTTCCTGCACTAAAACCCCTCAATTATTTTAATATCCAAAAATCTATTATAGAAATATAGAAACATAGAAAACCTACAGCACAATACAGACCCTTCCGCCCACAAAGCTGTGCCGAACATGTCCCTACCTTAGAACTATCTAGACTTTACCCATAGCCCTCTATATTTCTAAGCTCCATGTAGACATCCAGGAGTCTCTTAAAAGACCCTATCGTATCCACCTCCACCACCGCCACCGGCAGCCCATTCCACACTCTCACCACTCTCTACGTAAAAAACTTACCCCTGACATCTCCTCTGTACCTACTCCCTTAAAACTGTGCCCTCTCGCTCTAGCCATTTCCAGTCCTAGGAAAAAGCCTCTGACTATCCACACGATTAATGCCTCTCATCATCTTATACACCTCTATCAGGTCACCTCTCATCCTCCGTCGCTCCAAGGAGAAAAGGCCGAGTTCACTCAACCTATTCTCATAAGGCATGCTCCCCAATCCAGGCAACATCCTTGTAAATCTCCTTTGCACCCTTTCTATGGTTTCCACATCCTTCCTGTAGTGAGGTGACCAGAAATGAGCACAGTACTCCAGTGTGGTCTGACCAGGGTCCTATATAGCTGCAACATTACCTCTCTGTCTTGCATTCAAGTGTACAGGCCTAGCCTATATAATCTCTCCTCATATGGCAAACAGTAAAACATAAAAAAAGATAATAAGAAAGAGAATTTTTGCCATCCGAAGAATTAAGCTTATAACCCTTTGCTGTGTTTGCACTGGTACAACCACGTCCTTTCCCTGGTAAGGAGCAACGTTCCCTCTAGTTTTTTTATGACTGCACAGACCAACCATTGCTCTAAGCAGAAATTTTTACACAGCCTGAAAACTGTACTGTATTTTAATATGAACATTACATTTAAAACTATTCTAGCTGTGCAATAATAAAGGCTATTGCATGGGAGTATTTCAGCTACTGCGCAGCTTCGAGGGAACAGTGGTATGGAGTCTCAATCTGTACACAGTCGTTGACTGGTTCTCAAAATAAACACTCCTGTTAAGACCCCTGCTCTTTACTCAAATCCTCTTGCAATAAAAGCCAATGTGCAATTGTCTTTTCTAATTGTTTACTGTTACTGCACACAGGCAACCTTACATTACAGGAGGGCTGTGCTCCTAGAAACTGGATGATATTGTGTTTTCCATTATATAAAGCCACGCCATCTGAACATGTGTGAAGAAACACAAGTTGAAAAAACTATGTGTCTACTTATTTACTTTTTTCCCCCCACATAAATTCTGTAAGAACAAATGTTATTGCATCCCTCAAACTTTTGGATTGTGATTTAGAACCATAGAACCGTAGAACATTACAGCACAGAAACAGGCCTTTTGGCCCTTCTTGGCTGTGCCGAACCATTTTTCTGCCTAGTCCCACTGACCTGCACGTGGACCATATCCCTCTATACACCTCCCATCCATGTATCTGTCCAGGTTTTTCTTAAATGTTAAAAGTGAGCCCGCATTTACCACTTCATCTGGCAGCTCACTCCACACTCCCACCACTCTCTGTGTGAAGAAGCCCCCCCTAATGTTCCCTTTAAACTTCTCCCCCCTCACCCTAAACCCATGTCCTCTGGTTTTTTTTCTCCCCTTGCCTCAGTGGAAAAAGCCTGCTTGCATTCACTCTATCTATACCCATCATAATTTTATATACCTCTATCAAATCTCCCCTCATTCTTCTACGCTCCAGGGAATAAAGTTCTAACCTATTCAACCTTTCTCTGTAACTCAGTTTCTCAAGTCCCGGCAACATCCTTGTAAACCTTCTCTGCATTCTTTCAACCTTATTTATATCCTTCCTGTAATTTGGTGACCAAAACTGCACCGAATTCGTGAATTCTGTAAGGGCAGATCTCAGTCACCCAATTGGCCATAAGGTAGGAGTTGCCTATATTGTGACAAATTTCAGTTATTTATGTGCAAGACACCCAGGTCCCTCTGAACACCAACACCAACAATCTCTTACACTTAAAAATACCCCCGTTTTTTTTTTGTTTCCTGTCAAAGTAGATAACGCTATTTTTTTTCACATTACATTCCATCTGCATGTTTGCAGCCATTCTCAATCAGTCCATATCCTCTAGAATCTCTCCGCATCTTCCTCAGAACTGGCAACGGCACCCGACTTTGTATCACCAGCAAATCGGGATCTTTTTTACTTACCCTCTCTTCTAATCATTGAAATAGATTGTAATCATCTAGGACCTCAGAGAATCTGTACCCTACTCCTAACCTCACATCTCCGAAACTAATTGGTAATTCCAGCCATTAACTAATTTTCAACCCACACTCGTATACTACACAAAATAACAGAAGCTCTGATTGATTTAAAAACCTTTTATGGAATCTTATCAAAGGCCTTCAAAACATAATATCCCATATACACTGGTTCTGCTTGATCTATTTAGCAAGCACAAACCTAGAACATCAGGCAGAATTGTTAAATATAATTTCCTTTCATAAATCTGTAATGACTCTGACAATCCTATTATTTTTCTACTTATCCTGATACCACTTCCTGCAGAATCTAGCAATTTTTATCCCTATGACTGATTGCAACTTATTAGTACTGTGGAACTCAGGTTAAATTTCTCCCCTCTGAAAGTGTTGGCCCTCGGGTGATTGGAATATTGAGCTAAGCTGAACCTGTGACCCCCAGGCAATCTAACTTTGATAAGATTACAAACAAGAGAAAATTTGCAGGTGCTGGAAATCCAAGCAACACACACAAAATGCTGGAGGAACCCGGCAGGCCAGGCAGCATCTATGGAAAAAAGTACAGTCGACGTTTCAGGCCGAAACATTGACTGTACTCTTTTCCATAGATGCTACCTAGCCTGTTGAGATCCTTCAGCATTTTGTGTGTTGATAAGATTCCTTACAGAACCTTATCAAAGGCCTTACTGAAGTCCAGATAGATAGACCACATCTACTACTCTGCCTTCATTGAGTTTCTTGGTTACTTCTTCAAAAAACTTAAAGAACAAAATGGAGCTGCAAGAGAAGAGCTCCCCATTAACTATCTCAAGTTGTGAATCCTTCACATCTTTCTCCACAGAGAATAAATATTTATTGAGGAGCTTTCCCATCATCCGACTATCCAGGACAATTAGTTTCAGTTTCCCCCTCTCTCTTTGTCAACTGCTCACTGTCACACCTCTCTTTTTGTCCCAGCTCATGTTCTTCTCACTTTCACTCTGCCCCTCTCTCTATCGTCTGCTCTGTCTGTTCTGCACTTGCAGTCTCTCTCTCTATCTAGCTATCTATCTCTCTCTCTCTTTCTCTCTTGCTCCACCACAACCACCACCCCCCCCCCATCTCCCTCTCTCTTCCTCCTTCCCACGCTCCCATACTCCATCAACACTGCACTGCTGGGACAGTCCAGATTTTGATCATGTTCCAAAAGTGGGAATTGAACTCACAGCCTTGTGAACCAGCTGTGATCATGCTGTCATGAGGTTCTGGTGATACTATTTACTCCTGCAAGATATTACCAACTAACACTTAGTGAATTCTGAAATTTGTGTAAAATTTCCAAGTGCTCTAAAGTAGAATTATTCACATTTCACAAGATCGCAAGATCACAAGATCACAAGACAAAGGAGCAGAAGTAGGCCATTCGGCCCATTGAATCTGCTCCGCAGCTCCCCCATGAGCTAAACTATTCACCCATCTAGTTCCAATTTCCGGCTTTTTCCCCATATCCCTTGATACCCTGACTAATTAGATACCTGTCAATCTCCTCCTTAAACACCCTCAATGATCAGGCCTCCACAACTGTATGTGGCAACGAATTCCACAAATCCACGACCCTCTGGCTAAAAAAATTTCTCCTTATCTCTGTTTTAACTGGGTACCCTCTAATTCTAAGACTATGGCCTCTTGTCCTGGACTCACCCACCAAGGGAAACAACCTTCCCACATCTACTCTGTCCAACCCTTTCAACATTCGAAATGTTTCTATGAGATCCCCTCTCATTCTTCTATACTCTAATGAATACAGTCCAAGAGCCGACAAACGCTCCTAATATGTTAGCCCCTGTATTCCAGGAATTATCCTCGTAAATTTTCTCTGAACTCTCTCCAACATCAGTACATCCTTTCTAAGATAGGGGGCCCAAAACTGCACACGGTATTCCAGATGAGGTCTCACTAATGCCCCATAAAGCCTCATCAACACCTCCTTACTCTTATACACTATTCCTCTTGAAATGAATGCCAACATAGCATTCGCTTTCCTTACCGCCAATCCAACTTGGTGGTTAACCTTTAGGGTATCCTGCTCGAGGACCCCCAAGTCCCTTTGCACTTCCGATTTTTGAATTTTCTCCCCATCTAAGTAATAATGTGCCCGATTATTTCTTCTTCCAAAATGTACAACTGTACATTTGTCAACGTTGTATCTCATCTGCCATTTCTTTGCCCACTCTCCTAAACTGACCAAGTCTCTCTGCAACCTTTCCGTTTCTTCAACATTTCCTGCTTCTCCACCTATCTTGGTGTCGTCTGCAAACTTAGCCACAAAACCATTTAATCCATAATCCAAATCATCGATGTACATTGTAAAAAGAAGCCGCCCCAACACCGAGCCCTGCGGAACACCACTAGTAACCGGCAACCAATCAGAATAGGATCCCTTTATTCCCACCCTTTGCTTTCTGCCTATCAGCCAATGCTCCACCCATTTCAATATCTTTCCTATAATTCCATGGGCTCTCATCTTATTAAGCAGCACCTTATCGAAGGCCGTTTGAAAATCTAAATACACAACATTCACAGCCTCTCCCTTGTCAATCTTATTCGAGATTACCTCAAAAAATTCCAATAGGTTGGTGAGGCAGGATCTTCCCTTCATGAAACCATGCTGGCTTCGGCCTATCTTGTCATGCACCTCGAGGTATTTCATAACCTCGTCCTTGAGGATTGACTCCAATATTTTTCCAACTACCGATGTCAGACTAATAGGTCTGTAATTTTCTTTTTGCTGCCTCCTTCCTTTCTTAAATAGCGGAACTACATTTGCGACCTTCCAGTCTTCCGGAACCATGCCAGAGTCTATTGATTCCTGGAAGATCATTTCCAATGCTTCCACAATCTCCAAAGCCACCTCCTTCAGAACCCTTGGGTGCACCTCATCCGGACCGGGAGACTTATCTGTTCTTAGTCCACTTAGCTTCCCAAGCATTTTCTCTCTAGTTATCTTGACTGTACCTAATTCTATTCCCTGATACCTCTGGCTATCAGGTATATTGCTCACACCTTCCACTGTGAAGACTGATGCAAAATACTCATTCAGTTCCTCCGCCATCTCTTTGTTATCCATTATAATTACTCCAGCATCATTTTCAATTGGTCCCATATCTACCCTTGTCACTCTTTTACTCTTCATATATTTAAAAAAACTCTTAGTATCCTTTTTTATGTTAATTGCCAACTTCCTTTCATAATTCATCTTTTCTTTCCTAATGACTTTCTTAGTTTCCTTCTGTAAGTTTTTAAAGGTCTTCCAGTCCTCATTTTTCCCACTAATTTTTGCTTCCTTGTACGCCGTTTCTTTTGCTTTTATTTTTGCCTTAACCTCTCTCGTTAGCCACATTTGTGCCATTTTTCCATTCATGATTTTCTTTTTTCTTGGAATATATTTTTCCTGCATTTTCCTTATTTCTTGTAGGAATTTCATCCAATTCTGCTCTGCTGTCCCTCCATTTAGCTCACTTTTCCAATCGACTTGGACCAGTTCCTCTCTCATACCACTGTAATTTCCCCTGTTCCACTGAAATATCGATACACCTGATACCAGCTTCTCCTTTTCAAATTTGAAACTGAACTCAATCATATTATGATCACTACTTCCAAGGGGTTCCATTACCTCCAGCTCCCTAATCGCCTCAGGTTCGTTACACAGCACCCAATCCAAAACAGCCGGTCCCCTGGTGGGCTTCTGGACAAGCTGCTCCAAAAAGCCATCCTGTAGGCATTCTACAAACTCCCTCTCCTGAGATCCATTACCTTCCTGACTTTCCCAATCCACTTTCATATTAAAATCTCCCATAATTATCTTGACATTGTCCTTCTGACACGCTTTTTCTATTTCCAGCTGCAACTTGTAGTCCACATCCCGGCTGCTGTCTGGAGGCCTGTATATAACTGCTATGAGTGTCTTTTTACTCTTGCCATTTCTTAATTCTACCCATAAGGATTCTACCTCTTCTGATCCTATGTCCCTTCTTTCTACTGATTTGATATCATTACTTACTATCAGGGCCACGCCACCCCCTTTACCTATCTTCCTATCTTCCCTATACACTGTGTATCCTTGGACATTCAGCTCCCAATCACATCCATCATTTAGCCATGACTCGGTGATGGCCACAATGTCATATCTTTTAACCTGTAGCTGTGCAGCAAGGTCATCCACTTTATTTCTAATGCTGCGTGCATTTAAGTACAGTACATTTAGATCAGTATCTGTTGCCGATTTTGCTATATTTCTATTTTGCAGCAAATCATCCTGTATATTCACCGGCCTGTCCTTCTTGCGATCTTTGCTGCACAGTATTTTTGACTTATTTCTATTTTCCTCTTCCTCGACCCTAACACCTTGGTTTCCTTCCCCTTGCCAACTTAGTTTAAACCCTCCCTATCAGCTATATTAAACAATCCCATTTAAGTGACACTTTCTCTTGAGCATTACTCTATATTGCTAGGATACAAATATTCTGGTTACAGCTCAGGCCCACTCTCTCCCTTACCTGTTGTTGAATTATCTGCACTGTCTGAGGCTTCTGCTCCCAATCTGGAGAGAAATAGACATCATTCTCTGAAAAATACATTCCCTTCACACACAGACTGCACAGTCTGAACCGGGAAATTCTACTGTGTATGTTCAAGTAAACAGCATGAGAAACCAATTGGTCACCATGGAACCCAGGTCTAAACACTGACGTGCCTGAGATGATTTAACCAGAGCTTTTGTTTACTTCAATGAAGCGAGCCCCAGATCTGTCATGCAATTGCCAATATTAAAGAAAGAATAACCCATCTGGACATGTAATGAAGCAATGGAGGTGAAATGATCTGTTCCCATCAATGCCGATATGCTGACCTCAGGTGACGCTTGTTTCCTTCCTGTGAATATCTGAGAGGGCACTGCCATATGGGAGCTGCTACCTTCCATCACAACCCTTTTAATGAAACCCTTTTAACTCTCTGCAGATGCTTCCTGAACTGCTATGTGAAGCATTTTCCGGTTTTCTTTCACACTTCACAAGCTGCCCATTGGTCATGGCAGGAAAAGGTACAATATAAATGCAAGGTTATTTCTGGGATGTCTTCAGATTCTCTGAGGTTGTGTAGTCAGTGGTGAGGTTTTTTTAGTTTCTGGAAGAATAGATTTTGGAAAGTTGCAAATATAACAGAGTTGTTATGGGTGACTTCAACTTCACTAATATTGATTGGCATCTTCAGTGCAAGAGATTTAGATGGAGCAGAATTCATTAGGTGTGTCCAGGAAGGATTCCCGTCAGAATATGTTGACAGGCCAACTAGAAGAGAGGCCATACTAAATCTAGTACTAGGTAACAAACCTAGTCAGGTGACAGACCTCTCGGAGCACTTTGGAGATGGTGACCACAACTCCCTGATATTAAGCATAGCCATGGGCAAAGATAGGAACAGATGAAATGGGGATGTATTTGATTGAGTGAGTGCTAATTACAATGATATTAGGCAGAATCTTGGGAAGAATGGTCTCAGAGAGATCCACAGCAGAAATGTGGAGGTTGTTTAGAGAGCACTCGCATGAGATTCCAGATAGGCTTGTCTCACTGAGACAGTGAAGGGACCGTCATAGTTCACAAGCAAAGTGGAACATCTAGTCAAGGTGAAGAAAGAAGCATTAGGAAGTGTGGATCAGATAGGGCCATAGAGAGTTATAAGGTAGCCAGAAGGGAGCTTGAGAAGGGACTTAGGAGAGCTAGAAGGGTACTTAAGAAGGCTTAATGAGTAGGATTAAGTAAAACCCTAAGGGATTCTACACATACGTGAAGAACAGGAGGATGAACATTCAGGTAGGATATCTCAGGGATAAAGGGAAAAATGTGTTTGGAGGTGGAAGAAGTAGCGGAGGTCCCTAATGAATACTTTTCTTTAGTGTTCACCTGGAATGGGAAGTTTGACAAATGTGAGGTCAGCGTAGAACAGGCTAATATGCTGGAGCATGTCAAGGTTGAGAAAGAGACAGTCTTGGAGCTTTTGAAAAACATTAGGATAGATAAGTCCCCAGGTTACTAAGGGAATCAAGGGAAGAGGTTGTTGGGCCATTGATGATATTGATGATATTCCCTGGCCACAGGAATACTAACAGAGGACTGGAGGGTGCTAATGTTGTTCCTTTGTTCATGATAGGTAATAGGGATAATCCTGGGAATTATAGACCAGTGAGTCTTAAATCAGTGGTGGGTGAACTACTGGAGAGGACTCTTAGAAACAGGATTTATAAGCATTTGGAGAAGCATAGTCTGATAAGGAATAATCAGCATGGCTTTGTGAGGGGTAGATCATGCCTCACAATACTGATTGAGTTATTTGAAGATGTGATGAAACAAATTGATGAAGGTAGAGCAGTGCATGTAGTTTATATGTATTTTTAAAAAGGTGATTGACAAAGTTCCCCATATTAGGATCATCAAGAAAGTTATGAGGTATGGGATCCAAGGAAACTTGGCTGTGAGAATTTGGAATTGGTTTGCCCACAGTAGCAGATGGGGCATATTTTGCCTGGAGGACAGTGACTAGTGATGTTCCACAGGGATCTGATCTGGACACCTTTATTTGTCACATACAGCATACAGTGAAATGCATTGTTTGTGCTAAAATCAACACACCTGAGGGTGTGCTGTTTATTAATGACTTGGATGAGGAAATGGAAGTGTGGGTTAGTAAGTCTGCAGATGACACTAAGATTGGTGGTGTTGTGGATAGTGTGGAAGGTTGTTATAGGTTACAAGGGGACATTGACAGGATGCAGAGCTGGGCTGAGAAGTGGCAGATGGAGTTCAATCTGGAAAAGTGTGAAGAGATTCACTTTGGAAGGTTTAACTTGAAGACAGAATACAGGGTGAATGGCAGGGTTATTAGCTGTGTGGAGGTACAGAGGGATCTTGGGTCCAAGTTGATAGATCCCACAAAGTTGCTGTGCAAGTTGATGGATGGGATGCTGAAGAAACTGTGTGGTGTGCTTGCCTTCGCTTGTCAAGAGTTTTAATTCAAGAGATTTGAGCTAATGTGCAGCTATATTAACCTCTGGTTAGACTGCACTTAAGAGCATTGTGTTCAGTTCTGTCCACCTCATTAGAGGAAGGATATGGAAGCAAAGGAGATTTACCAGGATGCTGCCTGGATTAGAGATCATGCCTTATGAGAGAAGGTCAAGCAAACTAAGCCTTTTCCTTTTTAAAGGAGAGGTGACTTGATAAAAGTGTGTAAAAAATATTGACAAGAATAAACTGTGCAATACCTTTTCATTCATTGTATCTAAAGGCAATGCTTTCAGTGCTGTTCTATTACCTTCCTATCCATCATCAATATCCCTGCATCTGCTCATGTAGCTTAATGTGAAAAAGACTAAGGGGCTGGTGGTAGACCTGAGGAGAGCTAAGGTACCGGTGACCCCTGTTTCCATCCAGGGGGTCAGTGTGGACATGGTGGAGGATTACAGATACCTGGGGATACGAATTGACAATAAACTGGACTGGTCAAAGAACACTGAGGCTGTCTACAAGAAGGGTCAGAGCCGTCTCTATTTCCTGAGGAGACTGACGTCCTTTAACATCTGTCGGACAATGCTGAGGATGTTCTACGAGTCTGTGGTGGCCGGTGCGATCATGTTTGCTGTTGTGTGCTGGGGCAGCAGGCTGAGGGTAGCAGACACCAACAGAATCAATAAACTCATTTGTAAGGCCAGTGATGTTGTGGGGATGGAACTGGACTCTCTGATGGTGGTGTCTGAAAAGAGGATGCTGTCCAAGTTGCATGCCATCTTGGACAATGTCTCCCATCCACTACATAATGTACTGGGTGGGCACAGGAGTACATTCAGCCAGAGACTCATTCCACCGAGATGCAGCACAGAGCGTCATAGGAAGTCATTCCTGCCTGTGGCCATCAAACTTTACAACTCCTCCCTTGGAGGGTCAGACACCCTGAGCCGATAGGCTGGTCCTGGACTTATTTCATAATTTACTGGCATAATTTACATATTACTATTTAACTATTTATGGTTTATTACTATTTAATTATTTATGGTGCAACTGTAATGAAAACCAATTTCCCCCGGGATCAATAAAGTATGACTGTGACTATGACTAACTCCCTGGAGTAGAATATTACTACAGTAATTGAGGAGCTTCCTCCTCCATCCCAGCTCCTGTCTCTCTAGTAGCAGAAGAACTCTACGCTGTGGTCCTTCCCCACCAAATTCTTGGGGTGGCTGTGTCCCTCCTGCAGCCCAGAATGTGCTAGTCAGTGGCATTCCTCCACGGACATTTCGATGTGCTCTCAGATGAACAGGTTTCGGTCAGACCAAGGTGTGTCTTTCTCCAAGTTTATGATCTGCCAGCAGCACTTGATGCTCCTCTCCTTGTGTGTCCCTGGGAACAGCCTGTAGATCAGAGAGTCCTCTCGTGTAAGCTCATGAGAGGCATAAATAGAGCGAACAGCTATCACCTTTTTCCCAGGGGTGGCATTGGTCAGTACCAGAGAATATTTATTTAAGATGAGTGTGGGAAAGTTTAGGGGATATGTCAAAGGTAAGTTTTTTCTTACCACTCTCTGTGTAAGTGCCTGGAAAGCACTGCTGGGAATGCTAGTAGAGGCCGATACACTCTAGGGACATTTAGGAGACTCTGAGGTACATGGATGTAAGAAAATGGAGGATCATAGGCTGTGTAAGAGGGATAGCTTAGATTTATTATGGAGTAGGCTGGGCCCATACTCTGTGGTACTGTTCTATATTCCACAACACCTCACACTTGCTTCTAGCATATGGGTTTTCTGATTAAATTCCTTTCATAGATAAAAGCTCCACATTGAAAAATGTAAACCAGGGTGTTTCTGCTTGCAGTGGAATCTGTAACAAGGGGACAAGATAAGGTGATTAACGAATGCATCTGGGAAATTAGAAATAGCTCATCCAGAGAGAGCTCAGACTGAAACAAAAATGACGTGGTGAGCAGTTTTTAATGGGCAGGTGGACTACACTTGTGTGATGTGAAGGTCTGGGATCCCCTAAATCAGAAGCATTGATTAGCATGTTGATACAGCCATTCCAACAGCAGCTTGGCAAAAACCAGGATAGGTCTCGGAGTGGTTGGCAATTTGAACACTCCCCTTTAACCACTGGATTCCCTGTAATGCAGGCTTACAACCAGGCCCACAATGCCCTCTTCTCATCTCTGCCATCAGACAGGAAGTAGAGGAGCCTGAAGACCCAACCTCAAGCCTCCAACAACAGCTTCTTTCCCACTGCTATTATGCTCTTGAACTGACCTGATTTAGCAGACTCTGGAGTGGTGGTGCACTGTTCTACTGTGCAGCAACACCTGCACAAATATGACATTCATGGAAGAGTCATCAGAAGAAAACCTTTCCTGCATCCTCACCACAAAATTCAGTGTCAGAGGTTTGCAAAGGCACATCTAAACAAGCCTGATGCATTTTGGAAACAAGTCCTGTGGACTGATGAAGTTA
Organism: Mobula birostris; assembly: GCF_030028105.1. NCBI lineage: Eukaryota > Metazoa > Chordata > Chondrichthyes > Myliobatiformes > Myliobatidae > Mobula > Mobula birostris. Next base: position 73,611,440 of record NC_092402.1, read on the forward strand.
AAGTAGAACTTTTTGACCGCAATGAGCAAAGGTATGTTTGGAGAAAAAAGGGTGCAGAATTTCATGAAAAGAACACCTCTCCAACTGTTAAGCACAGGGGTGGATCGATCATGCTTTGGGCTTGTGTTGCAGCCAGTGGCATGGGGAACATTTACTGGTAGCAGGAAGAATGAATTCAATTAAATACCAGCAAATTCTGGAAGCAAACATCACACCATCTGTAAAAAAGTCAAAGATGAAAAGAGAACAATTCCGCTAGACGGAGCAGAGTGGTGGTAGAGGGGAGCTGATTGGGTCTGGAGTCCAGGGAGAGGCGTTGAGCTTTGAGACTTTCCTGATGGGGGATGGAGGTGTGTGGGGACTGGACATCCATGGTGAGGATAAAGCGGTGGGGGTCTTCTCCTATCATTTTGGATCTCCCCCTCCCCCTCCAACTTTCAAATCTCTTACTAGCTCTTCCTTCAGTTCGTCCTGACGAAGGGTCTCGGCCTGAAACGTCGACTGTACCTCTTCCTAGAGATGCTGCCTGGCCTGCTGCGTTCACCAGCAACTTTGATGTGTGTTGAAAGATGAAAAGAGGGTGGCTTCTACAACAGGATAATGAACCTAAACACATCTCAAAATCCACAATGGGTTGCCTCAGGAGGTGCAAGCTGAAGGGTTTGCCATGGTCCTCATAGTCATTGAGAATCTGTGGATAGACCTCAAAAGAGCAGTGCATGCAAGACATCCCAAGAATCTCCCAGAAGCCTTTTGCAAGGAAGCGGGAGAATGTCGACTCAGGCCATGAGAGGCCTGCGTCAGGCATTTTCATGCCGTACAAGGCACAGATTGGAAGTCTGTGTGGGGCGCCACTCCTCGCACAGACATTAGAGCAATGTGTGATTAAGTGCCTTGCTCAAGGACACAAACATGCTGCCACAGCTAAGGCTCAAACCAGCAACCTTGAGATCACTAGACGAATGCCTTAACCACTTGGCCACGTGCCCAACACAGGGAAGAATGGGCGAAAATCCCCCAAACAAGAATTGAAAGACTCTTAGCTGGCTACAAAAGTGTTTACAAGCTGTGATACTTGTCAAAGGGGGAGTTACTAAGTACTGACCATGCAGGGTGCACAAACTTTTGCTTCGGGCCCTCTCCCTTTTTTGTTATTTTGAAAATGTAAAAGATGGAAATAAAAAAGTTTTCTTGCTTAAAATATTAAAGAAATGTGTCACCTTTAACTTTATGCCTTTTGGAAATCAGTTCATCTTCTACTCGCTTAGCTATTCACAGTAGCAGAAATTTTGACCAGGGGTGTCCAAACTTTTGCATGCCACTGTATAAAGTTAAATTAAATATGTAGTTCAAAAGGAGAGAAGGAATGTAGTGAAGAAGTGTTCATGGGTTCAATATCCATTCAGAAATCAGGTGGCAGAGGGGAAGAAGCTGTTCCTGAATCACTGAGTGTGTGTCTTCAGGCTTCTGTACCTCCTACCTGATGAGAACAGAGCATGTCCTGGGTGATGGGAATCCTTAATGATGGATGCCGGCTTTTTGATGCATCGCTCCTTGATGATGCCCTGGAGGCTAGTGCCAATGATGGAACTGGCTCAGTTTATAACTCTCCACAGCTTATTTTGATCCTGTGTAGTGACCCCCCCCCTCCATACCAGACGGTGATGCAGCCAGTTAGAATGCTCTCCACGGTACATCTGTTGAAATTTGCCAGTGTCTTTGGAGACATACCAAATGTCCTCAAACTTCTAATGAAATATAGCCGCTGTTGCTCCTTCTTTGTAATTGCATCAATATGTTGTGTCCAGGATAGATCCTCCGAGATGTTAAGACCATAAGACAAAGGAGCAGAAGTCGGCCATTCGGTCCATCAAGTCTGCTCCACCATTTTATCATGAGCTGATCCATTCTCCCATTTAGTCCCACTCCCCCGCCTTCTCACCATAACCTTTGATGCCCTGGCTACTCAGATAACTATCAATCTCTGCCTTAAATACACCCAATGACTTGGCCTCCACTGCTGCACGTGGCAACACATTCCATAGATTCAACACCCTCTGACTAAAAAAATTGCTTTGCATTTCTGTTCTGAATGGGCGCCTGTCAAGTCATGCCCTCTCGTACTAGACTCCCCCATCATGGGAAACAACTTTGCCACATCCACTCTGTCCATGCCTTTCAACATTCGAAATGTTTCTATGAGATCCCCCCTCATTCTCCTAAACTCCAAGGAATACAGTCCAAGAGTGGACAAACGTTCCTCATATGTTAACCCTCTCATTCCCGGAATCATTCTAGTGAATCTTCTCTGTACCCTCTCCAACGTCAGCACATCCTTTCTTAAATAAGGAGACTAAAACTGCACACAATACTCCAAGTGAGGTCTCACCAGCGCCTTATAGAGCCACAACATCACATCCCTGCTCCTATACTCTATACCTCTAGAAATGAATGCCAACATTGTATTCGCCTTCTTCACCACCGACTCAACCTGGAGGTTAACCTTAAGGGTATCCTGTACGAGGACTCCCAAGTCCTGTTGCATCTCGGTGTCGACACCCAAGGCCATAAAACTGTTCATCCTTTCCACTTATGATCCCTTGATGAGTACTGGTGTGTGTTACCCATTCTGAGATCATCTGGAACATATCCTCTTCTCATTGCTATGTCTGGGGAGGAGGTGCAGGAGCCCGAAGACCCACACATAGTAAATCTCAAACAGTTTAATGCTGTTTGTCATGAGGTTTTGGAATATCCCATGAGCCTATGAACACTACCCTATTCTTCCTTTTATGGTACTATTTATTTATGTAATTTACACTCAGTGGCCATTTTATTAGGTACCTCCTGTAAAGTGGCCAGTGAGTGTATGCCTGTGGTCTTGGGCTGTGGTAACTCATCCACTTCAAGGTTTGATGTGTTGTGTGGTCAGAGATACTCTTCTGCTCACCACTACGGTAACGTGCGGTTATTTGAGTTAGTCACCTTCCTATCAGCTTGAACCAGTCTGGTCATTCTCCTCTGATCTCTCTGATTAACAAGGCATTTTTGCACACAGAACTGACGCTCACTGGATGTTATTTTTTTTCTTATCACACCAATCTCTGTAAACTCTATGTGAAAATCCCAGGAGGACAGCAGTTTCTGAGATACTCAAACCACCCTGCCTGGCACCAACAATCATTCCACATTGCTTCCCCATTCTGATGCTTGGTCTGAACAACAACTGAAACTCTTGACCATGTCGGCATGCTTTTATGCATTGAGTTGCTGCCACATGATTGGCTGATTAGATATTTGCATCAATGTGCAGGTGTACAGATGTACGCAATGAAGTGGCCAATGAGTGTATATCTACCATGAGGGAGTAGGTACAGGAGCCTGAAGACCCACAGTCAATGTCTTAGGAACAACCTCTTCCACTCCACCAACAGGTTTCTGAATAGTCCATAAAGCCATGAAGATGATCTCATTATTCATCTTTTGCATTATTTATTGATTTTGTAGCTGATAGTAATATTTATGTCCTGCACTGTACTGCTGCCACAAAACATCAATTTTCACAACATATGTCGGTGATAATAAAATCTCTCCCACTCGTCCAACGTGACTTTGGCAGAGTTTCAAGCGAGGTCTCAGGTGGAACTGTAAACAGGGTGTCCAAGAATACTAATGGTACTCAATCAGAAACTTCCGTGCAGAGGCCTGGTTGCACCAGGTCCCATGTTTTAATGGCTACTGACAGTGATGGCACAACAGGAGGCAGCTCCCCTGGGCTGTAAGAAGTCCAAACAAAAGGCTTTAACCAGATCTCAGGAGGAAACACGCAGCACACAGATTCTTTTGTGTTGCAACATTTACTTAAGACGATAATAATATTACATGGAACAAAGTACACAAGTTCTAAACCAATAGACATACATCTGCAGCTAAAACTGTACATGGAAAGATAAACAAATACTAAGAATCCAATTTTTTTGCAGCCTGCTGAAACCTGCACTGCTCCTTCCTGGTATTAGACATTTAAGACAAAAGTAGACATACTGCCTGCAAAATCACTTGGCTATATTACCAGAGCTGAACCCAGTGAGCGAGTTCTATGAATTACAGGCAAACTGTTGAAACCCTCTCATTGCTGATGTGTATCCTCTGCTTCTAAAACCTGGAACCTCACAAAAGTATCAACACTTTTTTAAAAACTGCACAAACAGGACAGTCAGAAATGGCATGTAACTTAGCCTAGAAAATACAGTAGTCAGTCAACTGGTCAAGCAATGTCTGTGAAGATGGTGAGGGATTTGGCCTTTCAATCCCAGGCCCTTTATTAGTGGATCTGTGCTTGAAGCAGTCTTGTTTTCTCCACAGCTGCTGTACAGTAAATCTCCCTTCACGCAGTACCTGCAAATGCTACAGGAGCAAATCCAGAGACACAAGAGATTCAGCAGATGCTGGAAATCTTGAGCAATACACACAAAATGCTAACTCAGCAGGTCAGGTAGCATCTATGGAGGGGAATAAACAGGTGATATTTTAGGCCAAGCCTCTTCATTAGGAGTCTGAAGTCTTGACTGTTTATTTCCCTCCATAGATGCCACATGGCACTCTGACTTCCTCCAGCATTGTCTGGGTGGTGTTAATCCAGGTTGGGTTAAATACCAACCCATTAACCACGTTCAGAGCAAGACCAGCAGCAGTGTAAAGCTCCCTCCACACTGCCCACCAAATCCCTTTAAATTAAATAAACTAAATTAAATCCTATTAAATTAAAATAATCCCATTTTAAATTAACATGGCGATGTGGGGATAATTGCAGAGGAGCGGATGCAATTTTGTTGGGATGTCAAAAACAGGGCTGTACAGCGCTAGAGTCACACTTCACCTTCATTACACTGTGGGATTTCATCGCGCCCCTCGACTTGCGCATGTGTTAAGACTCCTTGGTATGTGTTTCAGGTGGGTTATTGACGTCGCTACATGGACCGTCTCTTTTTGGAACATGATTTGCATCAGCTTGTCGGTGAAGTGCGGTTAGGGTGCCCTGAGGACGGTCCTCCACACTCCCAGTGGATGGGATTTATGGATCTCCTGTTGAGCTCTTTGGTCTCCCTGTGGAGAAAGCAGACTCCGGCCTTGTCTTCCTGAACCTAAAACCGTTCCTCTCTCCACAGTCGCTGCCTGCCCTGATGAGCAATTCCATGAGCCCTGCTTTCACTTTTGAACCACTTGCCCCGCTCTTGGAGATGTGCAAAAGGGAGCAACAGAAAATACGGAAAATAATTCCTGTTTTTCAAGCAGATGGTTTCCTCAATTCCAAGTCATTGGGTGTATTTAAGGCAGAGATTGATAGGTATCTGAGTAGCCAGGGCATCAAAGGTTATGGTGAGATGGCGGGGGAGTGGGACTAAATGGGAGAATGGATCAGCTCATGATAAAATGGCGGAGCAGACTCGATGAGCCGAATAGTCAACTTGCTCCTTTGTCTTATGGTCTTATGGACCTAGGCCTTCACTTCTCCAGGACTGCCTGAAGTCCTTAAATTTCCCAGGAGAAAAATAAAAGGGCATTTAAAAATTAAAAAACATTGGAGCTGGAGAATATTCAACAGCTCAAACAGACACCTTGGTCGGCACGGATATCGAGCCTGTTTCTGTGCTATATAATTTCACAATTATTCATTTCAAGTCATTTACCTTGGTAAGACTGAAATGGAATGGATTTATCTGATGGTCAGTAGTGCAAACGGAATACTCAATGGCAGGAATCATTGTTAAAAAAAAATCACTAGGAATATGTAACACAAGATCAGGATCATGGGAATGTCTTCAGTATTTTCAAAGATCAGCAAAAGAAGGTGTTCAATAATATCTCTCACACAAGCCCAAAGGATCCAAAATTCATGGACGTACATGTGGGATCAGAACCAGATTCACACCACTGACCACTTTACCCAGATGTTGTGATAGCAAAGGGGCAGCTAGAATGTGGATTCCCATTTACAGGGGCACAGAGTTGGGCAAATTTGGCCCTCTAAAGAAAATTAGCACCAACAAAAATGATATAAAGCAACACATAAGTGTTTGGAATATGTGTACCAAATAACACTGGACAACAATTTTTTTTCAAAAGTGTTGCTTCCTCAGAATTGTTTTTTGTTTATGATAGACTGCTTGACAATGAACACAAATATAATTTCAGACTACTTGTATCATGTAGGAATTTGGAGAAACAACAAATTAACTTTTATTGAATATAATGTGTTTAATTGCATAAAGGTGCTGATGCTTTGCAATAGTTCAACTAAGTTAAAAATATTTTGTTGCCCTGGTATCTTTTCTCCATGACCGCAATATCCTGGTGAAACCTTTCACCATGCTCGTCACTAACAGCACCAAGACTTGCAGGAAAGAAGTCTAAGTGGGAATGCAGAAAATGAATCTTTAGTGACATGTTGCATTTCATGGTTTTATATGCTTGAAGCATGCTTTCAACCAGCTGCATGTAGTTTGGTGCTCTGTAGATGCCGAGAAAAATTTCAACAGCTTCCTTGAATGCCTTCCATGTGATTTTCTCCAGTCCCACTAGAAATTCTTCAAATTGCCTGTTTGATTTGTGGACCAACAAAAATGCTTTGCTTAATCTTGGCATCAGTTATTCTGGGAAGCATCTGTCTCAAATATCAAAATCCTTCACAGAAATTTTTGTGCCTGGTGACAGCAAATTCCATCTTTACAGTCCTGAGCAAGAGGATTCGAGTACAGGAGCAGGGAGGTACTACTGCAGTAGTACAAGGCCTTGGTGAGACCACACCTGGAGTATTGTGTGCAGTTTTGGTCCCCTAATCTGAGGAAAGACATCCTTACCATAGAGGGGGGTACAAAGAAGGTTCACCAGATTGATTCCTGGGATGGCAGGACTTTCATATGATGAAAGACTGGATGAACTAGGCTTATACTCGTCGGAATTTAGAAGATTGAGGGGGGACCTTATTGAAACGTATAAAATCCTAAAGGGATTGGACAGACTAGATGCAGGATGATTGTGCCCGATGTTGGGGAAGTCCACAACGAGGGGTCACAGTTTGAGGATAAAGGGGAAGCCTTTTAGGACCAAGATGAGGAAAAACTTCTCCACACAGAGAGTGGTGAATCTTTGGAATTCTCTGCCACAGGAAACAGTTGAGGCCAGTTCATTGGCTATATTTAAGAGGGAGTTAGATATGGCCCTTGTGGCTACAGGGATCAGGGGGTATGGAGGGAAGGCTGGTATAGGGTTCTGAGTTGGATGATCAGCCATGATCATACTGAATGGTGGTGCAGGCTCGAAGGGCTGAATGGCCTACTCCGGCACCTATTTTCTATGAACCCAATAATTATTACTAAAACCTGTCCTGCCATGCAGCAGTTGCGCTGCCTAAGCATGCCCACGCCTGAACAAGATAGGAAATTTTCCAGCTTACATTGCAGGCAACATTTTGATTGACTTGAATTATGAATTGAAATAATAAACATAAGCTTTTTAAAAAAAATGGTGCATGATAGGGAAATCTCATGGTGATTTTCATGATCAGTAGCCCAAAGTTCATAAGATACACCTAAAGGTATTCAGGAAGCAAAATCTTTGTTGTCCAGTGTAATATGGAAATCAAAATAAGTTATAAACGTAGATTGGTGCAACATCCACGAGCAGTCTGTCCAGCACAGTTGAATCTGGAGGTGGTGATGATGGTGATGAAGTGTTTATTGAAGGAGCAGACCAAGAAGGGCTTAGTTCAGATGTTTTGTTAGAAATTGAAGGACATCAGGAGGAAGAATCTGCCCAGCCTTCAGACGAAGCTGATATTCCATCCACTAGCCAGGATCCTCCTCCTAGTTCAGCTGATGCTGCCATCACACAACCTAAACCTTTGGGAAGAGTACAACTTTATCCACAGATGGGGAGAATTGCAGCTCGAGGGTGACAATTCATTAGCCGAAGAGGTATGAACCTTTCAATGGGAGGAAGAAGAGGCATAAACAGAGGAAATCATAGTTGAAGAACATGTACCTATGTGAAGCATATTGATCTCTAGTCATTGGTTTGGCTCCTTGTTAAATAAAACAAATTTTTGAACTTCCAACAATTGTGGGTTCCTGTCCTGTTAGTCTTTTTCCATGGAAAAATAAAATGCTTTCCTTTTTTAAAAAAAAGTTAGATTGTAGCTTTGAAATTGCAGACTGTAACATGGAGACAGCAAGCTGTTGGTCTCCCCTCTCGTCTATTGCAGGAGTGATACCTCTCTCTCCCACTCTCGTGAGGGAGCGGGCCTGTTGAGACGTCGAAGTGCTGGGATGGACAGTGGTTTTTGATGGACTCATGGCTACTGGGGGCTTTACTGCTTGGTGGGGTTGTGAGGGGTGATGCTTTTGCCGGAGCAAGTGGGGGGAGAGTTAATGCTTTTGCTGCTGCTTGTGCTTGGGAGGGGGAGGGGGCTTTGAGGATCTTATGTTTCTGTCATACAGTCTTTGTTTTTATTTCTTTCTCTCTGTTTTGTCGATGTCTGCGAAGAGCAAGGATTCCAGGTTGTATACTATATACATTTTCTGCTATTAAATTGAACCATTGATTTGGTACACATATTCCAAGCACACATTACGTATTGCTCCATATTATTTGTCTTTGTGCTGATTTTCTTTGAATAAAGTTGAGTCCACAGGCGAGAAGACACCAACAGATCTTCCTGCATCCGGTGCCATTTAACTCTCCTGCCTGCCTCAGGGCTGGCTCACTGAACAATGTGACTGGCCTCATAATAGGCATCCGTCTTGCAGGGCAGCAGAGGGCAGGCACAGGTAGTCTGGGAAGGAGGTGGAGGAGGCGATAGACGGAGGGGTTGAGGAAGGGGAAAAATAGATGAAGTGGTAAAAAGAGAGGTAGGGGAAAAGAGGTGGGGAAAAGAGGTGGGGAAGAGAGGGAAGGGGTGCAAGAAAAATGGAGGGGGAAGAGAAAGGATAGTAGTGTAGAGAGGGGGCGTTATTAGAGAACTGGCTTGAGGTTGGCATCATCTGCATGAGAACTGGTCCCACATCATTTTCTAAGTTAATGACCTAGGATTAATTGGAGGGAGAGTCTCCTGGGATCAATGAGGTCTCTGTTTATATGTCAGGCTGTGTGTGTGTTTCATTGAGCTGCAAGCCAGGGGCTGCCCAGGAACAGAGCATGATTCCTCACCAATCCCTCAGCAAACTGTGCAGAAAAAAAATTGACAAGTGATAATGTCTCTCGACAAGAGTGTGTCACTTGCAGCAGTCTTAAATCAATGTGGTAACCTTCACCACCTCAGGCTGGGTGAGTGGGCAGATGCAGTTTAATGTGGATAAATGTGAGGTTATCCACTTTGGTGGTAAGAACAGGAAGGCAGATTATTATCTAAATGGAGTCAAGTTAGGAAAAGGGGAAGTACAACGACATCTAGGTGTTCTTGTACGTCTGTCACTGAAAGCAAGCATGCAAGTACAGCAGGCAGTGAAGAAAGCTAATGGCATGCTGGCCTTCATAACAAGGGGAATTGAGTATAAGAGCAAAGAGGTCCTTCTGCAGCTGTACAGGGCCCTGGTGAGACCACACCTGGAGTACTGTGTGCAGTTTTAGTCTCCAAATTTGAGGAAGGACATTCTTGCTATTGAGGGAGTGCAGCTTAGGTTCACAAGGTTAATTCCCGGGATGGCGGGACTGTCATATGTCGAAAGATTGGAGCGACTGGGCTTGTATACTCTGCAATTTAGAAGGCTGAGAGGGGATCTTATTGAAACATATAAGATTATTAAGGGATTGGACACGCTGGAGGCAGGAAGCACGTTCCCGCTGATGGGTGAGTCCAGAACCAGAGGCCACAGTTTAAGAATAAGGGGTAGGCCATTTAGAACGGAGTTGAGGAAAAACTTTTTCACCCAGAGAGTGGTGGATATATGGAATGCTCTGCCCCAGAAGGCTGTGGAGGCCAAGTCTCTGGATCTTTCAAAAAAGAGATGGATAGAGCTCTTAAAGATAGTGGAATCAAAGGTTATGAGGATAAGGCAGGAACTGGATACTGATTGTGGATGATCAGCCATGATCACAGTAAATGGTGGTGCTGGCTCGAAGGGCCGAATGGCCTACTCCTGCACCTATTGTCTATTGTCTCAGGAGACCCCAAGCAGAATGCTGGATAGTTTCTTTGGAACCACGGTCGAAGTCAACCATCTCCCTGGGCACCAGGGTGAATATGTCGCTGTGGCTGGTGCTAGGATGACAGGGCTCCTTCACTTCAGCTTCACACCGTTCCACAAGCCTGAAATCAAGGACACCTCCTCCAGCCCCTCCCTTACAACACTGGTGTGCCAGTGTTGCTGCAACCCAGGCTTGTCCGCCACTTCCAACTCGGTGGCATTGAAGGTGGCACAACACGTGCCCACAGAGAGCTAATTGAAGACTGGCAGCAGGGTGGACAAATGACTCAAGCAGGAAGTTGTGCATGTGGCCAGAAAGGAGATGCAGAGTATCACTGCCCCATTCAGTGACCCAAACTGCAACCTGGCTGTACAGAAAATGGACAACTTGGCATTTAGGAAGAAAGTCAAGTGTGGACATCATGAACCAACAAACAACACAGATGTTAACGGACTTGCTGCATTTTTCTGTTGCTTTCATACATGTGCACACACTCATTCACACAGCAACACCACATTGTTATGACTTTTTAACTCCACGCTCTCAATTTGATCATTGACCTTCACTGGCTCGGCACTGGGTCGGGACTTCCTTCCTCAGTCAGGGTTTTGAAGTGCAGGGACAGGGCCTCTTCCTCGGGGCTCGCTGAACGTTTCCACTCGTTGCGGGTCAGTATGTAAGTGACCAGAAACCCGAAGCAAACCAGCACCAGCCCCAGGGTGTTCGCCAGGATTCCTTGGGGGTCAAACTTAGAGTATGTGTCTCTGCAAGGGAAACAATTAAATTTTGATCCTTAATCATGAAAAACTGGTTCGTAGGAACAAAACCAGGATCAGTATAGATTGGGTGCTTACATTTTGCCACTGGTTCAGCAGCTAGTGGGCCTGTATGTTTCTATGATACTGTCTGGTAGAGAGCTTTTTACTCTGGTTGCTTCAACCCAAGGCTTCTTCCCCCAGATCACCCCACTCCAATGTCCCTGCATCATACATTGTTCTCTTTCTCATGGATAATTGGAAGGCAAGCAGAGTTATAATTACCCAGTGTCTAAACTCTCCATCTCAGCACCAACAACTCCACAAATGAGAAACTGGCAGAGAAAATGAAGAAACCTTCACAACAATGGAAATTCTTAGGGTAGGGATGGTTGGTGTATTGGTGTACTGTTGGCCAGAACTATCCTATGGATATCCCAGTGAAACAATGAGTGAAGAGAGAGTCACACAAATTTCATGTATGAATGGGTTAATCTGGGTTAGATCATGCTGGCAGTCCATTTCTAGGTGAGGTCACACCCAGTGGAAAATTGGGCACGTGCATACAGAGCTCACCGTGGCATTGTCTGATACAATATCGGCAGTGAGGACAATCACTTTCCCCTCACCACTCACTCCCCTCCTCACCAACACAAGTTGGAGCTCCAGGTTCACCATAAGAAAACAAGGGGTGTATTTCTCTGAAAGTACAGCTGCAACAAATGCATTGATCAAACACACTGCGTGACTCTGAGAATCGTTAAACCTGAGTGTATAAGTGGGTAATTGTCCAGTCGCTGGAGCTCCATTCACAGTCAGCTGAAGCCACAATACAGGTAGATGGAGCCAATCATATGAGATCCAGGTCATATTTTAAATTAAATCAAAATGTATATTCTGTACAAGTGAGGAACTTTACATTTTCTTCATTTAATCTGCCTTACTGAAGGGTTTGCTCCTCCTTGGGTTGGGGAGTAGGGGTAGCCCCACCCTGGCCAGTGGTCACAAGGACAAGATGGGGGAATGGGAGACCCTCCCCCTTGTAGTTGGGTTCTGATTGCTTGTAGCTGGTTCAGAGAAGCAACTCCCCTGGGGTGATGCTGTGGAAAACCTTGCATTCACCAGTACTGTGGAACTCAGTTAAATATCTCTTCTCTGGAACTGTTGGCCCTGAGGTGATTGCAACATTGAGCTAAGCTGAACCTGTGACTCCTACCTTATTTAACTAACACGAGTCCCACTGACTCTTACCTGACAGAAAAGAACAGCTTCTCTGTGATCCCGATCAGGCAAGTGCCAATAGACAGAATAAAAAGTGCCAGGCCAAAGTACACGTGGAAGGGGTAGTAGATAGTCCGCAGTGAGTAGGTCACGCCAGGAAACAGGAAGAAGGCCAGTCCCATAACCCACTGCAAAAGAAGAGTCAGTGAAAGATATTTTATATTTTAACCTAACACTGACTTGTCATAATAACTCGTCAGAACTCTATCAGAGTCAGTCACTGAAGAAATAGAAGTGATTTCTGTTGTCTTAATCTGATTGCTTTAAAATTCTCTGTATTCTCACAACTATCTGCTTGTCTTCCAGAACATATTATTTGTACATGAATCTCCATACTTTCTTGCATTTGCTGAATTTTCTGTTTTTTAAAATTATTTAATGATAACAACGTCAGGCCTTATTGCCCTTGAGAAATTGGAGGTGAGATGCCTCCTGAAACCACTTGAGCCTGGTGAAGGTGCTGGGAGTTCCGGGATTTAGACACAGAGATGATACAGGAACAATGATCTGATCTGGATCAGGATAGTATATGACAACAACAGGAGCCTGTACATGCACTTGCTGCCCTTGCCTTACCTGGTGATGGGTTTGGAAGGTGTTATTGGAACAGGCTGTACAAGGAACTGCAATGCATTTTGTACATGGTACACAATACAGCCACACTGCAGCAGCGGTGAAGGGAATGAAAGGTTAGGGAGGTTGACGGGGTGTTGATCAAGCATGTTCCCTTGTTCTGGATAATAGAATTTCTTGACAGCTGTTGGAGCTGCACTCATCCAGGCAAGTGGTGGGTCAGAGGTTGGGTATTCTAGAGCGAATCACTCACTGGACAATACCCTACCTCTGACCCACTCTTGCAGAGGTGGGTAAGTATATGTCACTGGTCCGACTCAGTTTCTATTCAGTGAAGTCCCCCAAGACACTGATGGTGTGAAGCCTTGCTGAAAGTACTCACACTGAATGTCAGGGTAGGTGGTTAGTTTGTCATTTATTGGAACAAGTCACTATCTGGCACATTTGAATATTACCTGCCACATACCACAGATATAGACTAATTATTGAGCAATATTGCAACCAGCAGCAAAGGTGGACTTGGGGAATCACGAAGGGTGGCTATAGAGAGATTGTTGCTGTGCAAGGACAAGGGCCTGGGGAGGTGCCAGTTAGTTGAATGGCTTTCCAAGCCTGCTTGTTTGGTACCAGCTTTAAAGACACAGTTTCCCTGGAAAACCCAGTGGCAAATCTCCCTGGTGCGTAATAGCCTAACCTCTCCTGTGTGCACAACATCACCTGGATTGCCCACCCCATGGAAATTATTGTAATAGATGCAGCACAGCCTTCCAGTTACACCAACATCCTACAAATGAAATAAATAATCTTCAATCCCTATATGATTGTATCCACATTTGTAAGTCCTTCTGCACTGACTTCACTCCATGGGGTGAATTGCTAGTGCAGTGGATAACATGGGGCAGAGTTTGGAGTCCAATTCCCATGTCATCTGTTCGGAGTCTGTACATCCTTCCCATGGAATGTGTGGGTTTTCTCCAGGAGCTCTGGTTTCCTCCCACAGTCCAAAGACGTACTAGGAAGATTAATTGGTCATTGTAAATTGTCCCGTGATTAGGCAAAGTTTAAATTTGGGATTGCTGAGCAGTGCCAGGGCCCATTATGTGCTGTATCTCAATAAATTGATAAATAAATAACTGTGGTGGCCTGGTACCTCTTCACAGCCCTCTGTGGCTGCTAGCCATGAGAACACTGGTAAACTGTGCACTAGCATGCAATAGCCTGAGGAGGGATGTTGCCCTACTAGTTCCATACACACCCTGCTCAACCTCCACAATCCAATTCAACCTGAACAAAGGAATATTGAGGTTCAAATCTCCAGCGCCCTGAAAGTATCCACACAAGCTGATAGAGTTTAAAACATGCCATTGGCGGTTGATGCACTGAATTCATGAGTCAGGACGTTACGTTGCAGCTTTATAAAATTCTGGTTAGGTTGCATCCAGAGTATTGGATTCAATTCTTGTTGTCCCAATACAGGAAGGATGTGGAGGCTTTGGAGAGGGTTACCAGGATGCAGCCAAGATTAGAGGGCATGAGTTGTAAGGAGAGGTTGGACAAACTAGAGCCATTTTCTCTCAGGCAGAAGAGAGGCAAGGAGACCTGATATAAAGTTTATAAAATGATATATGGCATAGGTTGAGAAGACAGCTTGTATAATTTTCCCCAGAGTCGAAATGTCTAATACTGGAGAGCATGCATTTGAGGTAAGATGGTGAGAGGGTAAACACTCAAAGGACAAGTGTGGGGCAAGTTTTTAAACACAGAGTGGTGGCTGCTTAAAATAGGCAGCCAGGGATGTTGGTGGAGGCAGATATTACAGAGGCAAATAAAATACATAAATATGCAGAGAATGGAGGGATATGGACCACGTGCAGATTATGTGTCATTTGATTAATTAGTTCAGCACAACATTGTGCTGTACTGTTCTATGTTCCATGCTCCATGTTTACCCTACAGTTAACACACATCCTGACCGACATCCAGAACTGCAGTGCCACAGCATGTCAAAATTTCCACATGCTGGAGTAATTCCATCACTATTTGCTCAATGACCTTATCTCAATCAAGGAGGGGATGATAATATTGAGATTGAGGTTTGGACACACAGAGTTAAATAGTATATTGTTTTAAATGGAAAAAAAAAACACAATAATGGAAGGTGTGAGGATTGTAGTCAACAAGAAACAGTTGAGCATGTACTGGTGAGGTGTCCAAGATATAATCAAGAGAGGGGATGGTTGATTTTCCTCAAGAATACTTGTCTTTTTTATAGAATTTGCTGCAAATATATAGGACTTAGATATCCTGACCCACACTCCAGCTCAGAAGGTGGCAGTAATGCACCTTAAAGCTGTTTGCCAACCGCCATAAAACCTCAGAAGAAAAAGAAGACGACTTTATCTCAAACTATTCTTCCTGGCTTTTCACCGAGTACAGCACCAAGCTGTATTCATGTTTAGATCTGGGCTTAAATCATGTGTGTGCCTGAAAGCTCACCATGTCCAACTATGACAATTGCTTTCAAGTTCAGCATGTAAGAATATTGAGGTGCAATCTAAATGATCAAGCTTACCCATTGGATCGCCAATATCCATAATCAGTCTCTTCCTGATAGTCATCCACCTCATGTGACTGACAAGCTCACATGCCGACTTCTGAGCTGTATTAAAGCTCTGCCTAGTGCAATGTTTAAGCATTGCCCCTACATGATAGACACTGCGCTTCTTCCCTCTTATGAGAGAAACAAATCCTTATAAGCTATCATAGTTACACACATAAATGCATAGTCAGGATTTTCAGCGCTTAGTTTGCAAGAACAGGTCTTGTGCGAGATGGACATTTCTAGCAATGTATCCATTTTAAAATCAAACTTTTGCCACACTACCAATTTAACATGCCGCTTAAGACATCAAAGATCATCCGGGTCCGTATCCCTTAATGCCATATTCCCTAACAAATCGACCAATGCAAGTTAAGACAGTTCCCTCTCAGCCTCAATCTCAAACATTTCTGGAAGAGGGGTTCTTGATGTCAAGGTGATCCTCCTCACATTGGAGCACCTAAGGGTGACCACCCCAAAGGACAGGGTGGTCCAATGATGGACCTACCTGTAAGCAGAAGAGAATGATGATGGAGAGGCCACACCAGCTGTGAAGGCTGTACAGGTCGGGGATATTATTCGCTGCATGGAAATCAAACACAGCGACTGCACCTAGGAGTGGGAAAACACAAAGAACACTTGCAGTGTTACAGCAGTGAACAACCACAACCGATGCCCTGGTCACCAACCCCAGTTACCCCTACCAAGGGCAAGCTCCTTCAAACCACTGACCCTCTCCCAATAAAGCTCCAGGCCAGGTCACCAATCCAAAACTCGGACATCCCTGAGTGCTTGAGCAGAGCCCAACTGCTGCCTGACACTGTCTATATCTACCATATCCCTTCACTGACCCACAATAACTTGGCACCGGAAGAAGATAGCGCCAGCAAACAAGGCTACCAAAGGCGTCATCCTCAAGGTGGATCACAGAGCAACTTCTTTCACTTCTTTTAACTCCTCTTTTTATTTCAGATGTGATTCTGCTACTGTTGGAGCCTGTTATCTACATTCTGGCAGTATGTTTTTGGGTCAACCGGGTGATCTGGCACTTAGTTGTCTCCAAGAGGGTTCCACGAGGCTGTGAGCAAAGCGTGCAGCATGGAGGCCGAGAAGCCTGGAGACCGGGCAGGAGCCCATGATCGAACTCCACTTCTCGCTGATCTCACCGATTAAAGTGCCGAGGAAAACCAAAATCATCAAGGCCAGTGCAGAGACGAGCGAGCCTTCAAAGACATCTACAAGCCTTTCGCTTGCTGTTGCCGGAGGAGGTCTACATGTGATGGCCTCTCTTTCCTTCTCGCTCACTGCTCCCAGGAGAGGTCTTTGCATTCGAATGATCTCTCTCTCTCTCTTCCTTGTTGCTGTTGGAGGGTGGTGCCGGAGCAAAGCTTAATTGATGTGGTTTGTGGATTGTGGACTCAAATTCACATTTATGATGTGCTCCAGTTTCTGGTCATTCCTTCTTTTTGCTGCTAGTTTAGGTGATTTTAAATCGGGGCAGCCTGCAGATAACGAACACTGAACTGAATTATGCCTTTAAATGTTGTGTTTAATAGCCTGTGTTTTTGGCTCTTTTTTTGTTGCAGCTTGCGCGATATTTTTTTGCGCGTGGGGGGAGTTGATCTCTTTTCTTGAATGGGTTCCATGGCTCTTTGTTTCGTGGCTGTCTGTGGGAAGATGAATTTCACAGTTGTATACTGCATACATACTTTGATAATAAATGTACTTTGTATCTTTTAATATGAAGTGTCTGATTCAGGCCCATTAATGATTCCGGCAGAGGGACTACAAAATTAAAAGCAAAAACATTTTACAGCATCTATAAAAAAGTCACGCAATTTAGAAACCATTCTACCTTCCCAGTGGGTTTTCTCCATTTCCCCTGTGTCACCCTCACTCATTCCTGCCTCCCTCACCCTTTCATTGGCACATGCCCCTACTCTTGGGGCACGCTCCCATTCCCATTGCATGCCACTGCAGATCTCTGCCGCCACAGACTCACCTACAATGGTGGCCACTAGTGCAATCAGATGGATGAATGCATGAAGCAGCTTCAGTGTGGTTTTACCCTCGTTTCTGAGTGTTCTGTACACCAGGATTGCTGCAAGAGAGACACTCGGTTAGTGGCGATGTTCAGAGGGTGTGATGTGTTGCAGAGTAAAGCTTGCACCTATGGTGACTTTCATGGTTTTTTGTTCGAGGAGAAACTCAAAGGGAGACCCAAATATGACCAATAGCCAAACACCAACAAAGGGGACGTGGATACACTCTCTTCTCACTGGCTCTTCTCTCCACCACTGTGTCCAAGTTAAACTGTATGGCACAAGACTCTTGGTAAAGTAGCAACATCTGGGGTGAACACAAGGGATTCTGCAGATGCAGGAAATCCAGAGCAAAACACACACAAAATGCTGGGGGCACCCAGCAGGTTAGGTAGCATCTATGGAAATGAGCTGAGAGGTAATGTTGCAACTATATAGGACCCTGGTCAGACCCCACTTGAGTACTGTGCTCAGTTCTGGTCACCTCACTACAGGAAGGATGTGGAAACCATAGAAAGGATGCAGAGGAGATCTAGAAGGATGTTGCCTGGATTGGGGAGTATGCCTTATGAGAATAGGTTGAGTGAACTTGGCCTTTTTTCCTTAGAGTGACGGAGGATGAGAGATGACCTGACAGAGGTGTATAAGATGATGAGAGGCATTGATCATGTGGATAGTCAGAGGCTTTTCCCCAGGGCTGAAATGGCTGTCACAAGAGGGCACAGTTTTAAGTTGCTTGGAAGTAAGTACAGAGGAGATGTCAGGGGTAAGTTTTTTTACGCAGAGAGTGGTGAGTGCGTGGAATGGGCTGCCGGCAACAGTGGTGGAGGCGGATATGATAGGGTCTTTTAAGATACGCCTGGATCGGTACATGGAGCTTAGAAAAATAGAGGGCTATGGGTAACCCTAGTAATTTCTAAGGTAGGGACATGTTTGGCACAGCATTGTGGGCCGAAGGGCCTGTATTGTGCTGTAGGTTTTCTATGTTTCTATAAATAAACAGTCAATGTTTCAGGCTGAGACCCTTTTTTTCAGGACTGGAAAGGAAGGGGGAAGTTGCCGTAATAAAAAAGGTTGGGAGGGGAAGGGAAGGAGAACTAGCTAGCTAGAAGGTGATAGATGAAGCCAGGTCGGTGGGAATGGCTGGAGAAGGAAGAATCTGGTCGGAGAGGAAAGGAGGAGGGTCATCAGGGGGAGGTGATAGGCGGGTGAGGAGAAGAGGTAAGAGGCCAGAGTGGGGAATAGAAGAGAAGAGGTGAGTGGTAGAATCTGTGGGGAATTGATGGAAAATTGTGGTTACAGGGAAATTTGGTGAGGAATTAGAATCTCTAAAAGCTGGCATGGTCAGGGTCTCTCTCTCTCTCTCTCTCTCTCTCTCTCTCTAACGTAATGACATATAGAAGTAGCTTTTATTAATTATGCCAGCTACACAGAGGAGAGAAAATCTCCCACCTGATCCCAACAACCAGGGACTGAGATCCCAGGGATGCTTTCACTCTGGGACTTTGCACTATGGTCTGCGACTAGAGACGGGAGTTGGTGAAGGAGGGCAGTAGTTTGTTTTGAGACATGGTTTCAGAGGACAGCCCCAGCTTCAATCAAAGAAGGGAAAGCTCTCAGTCTATAGTTCCATCAAGTGCACCCGTGCTCCCCCCCCCACCCCAACAGGCCATAAACTGAGTGAGTACCATTGATTAATGTTTATCCTTGAGACATAAATGAAAAAGCACAATTATACTGATTGTACGTCAAACCGTCTTCCTTTTTACAAGCAAATAAAATTGAATTCAGTTAGCTTAAGGCTACAAACTGACCTGGTTTCCTATTCCTCACGTCTGGATATCGTCACAGTCAGCAGACCAAGCCATCTAATAGCTCATTTAGCATTCCCAGATTGAATGGAAACCTCATTAAAGGCAACAGCCCCAAGGCAATACCAGACCTGTGCTGGGTTAGCAGACACTTCTCATCAACAGACAAGGCCTGCCTGGGTTTATTGCTGAGCTCCAGGGTGCAGACAGTATGTGTGTCTCTTCCTACTGTAATGTAGACAGTGATGGTGGCAGAGATTTAACCTGATAGTTAGTCTCAGGTCTCAGCCTGCTGTGAAGCACTCACAAAGTCTACTGATGGGCTCAGATTCATTGCCTGACTTTGGTCTCACTGAGCTTGTAGGCACACAGTAACAGTTGCATCCATTTATAATAATTGCATTCTTAAAATACTGAAATGCTTCACAGAAATATTATCAGGGGAAAAAGGCACAAGGGAAATTGGAGGTCAGGTTATCTAAAGCGTGTTCAAAGACAGAGCATCTCAGTGAGTGTGGAGAGATGAGGAAGCAAAGGAGTTTGGCAAGGGAATTTTGGAGCATAGAGCTAGTGGGCATTAGTAATTCTTAAGACAGAAGGGGTGCATCTTTAAATCTAGCACTTGGGAACTGCTAGAAAGCTGCAACCCTACAAAATGCTGAAATCATAAACCAATGGTGACAGCCAGAAATGTTGATGACAAGAGGCACTAGCCCCAATGTTATCAGTGCTCACACAAGGTGTTCTCATTGGCCATTGAACAAGGGCCCATGGAAGAATAGGCAGTCAAATTAATGAAAGGAAATTGTTTAATATGGATGGAAATAACATAAAAACAGACAGAAACTAAAGACAGCTGAATAAAGTATCAATTTATAAAGAAGACTAGCCCAATTGAATATAATGTAGGCAGCATTATGCATTGCAATCTGTTAGACTAGGCAAATCAAAATGGCAAACTGATCTTGAACAAGGGTTCATAGACTGCAAACAACAGGAATTCTGCAGATGCTGGAAATTCAAGCAACACACATCAAAGTTGCTGGTGAACGCAGCAGGCCAGGCAGCATCTCTAGGAAGAGGTACAGTCGACGTTTCAGGCCGAGACCTCATCCTCTTCGTCAGGATGAGGTCTCGGTCTGAAATGTTGACTGTACCTCTTCCTAGAGATGCTGCCTGGCCTGCTGCGTTCACCAGCAACTTTGATGTGTGTTGTTCATAGACTGCATACATTTTGTCAATCCACAAGACACAAGACTACTTGAGATTCTGTCTCATTTGGTAGAACAGAGTTAATAGGTGATATTATGAAAATGACTCAGGGAGATGTGATCAGAATATGGTATAAATTTTAGTATTCAGCAAGTAAGATCAACTGCATCGGCTCGAGGAGCAAGCTAACCAAGGCCATTGGATCAAACGGTATAGAGTCATAGGACACTATAGCACAAAAACAGGCCATTTGGCCCATTTAATCATGTGAAACCATTAATCAGGCTAGTTCCATTGACCTGCGGCCTCCATACCCAATCCATCCATGTACCTATCCAAAGGTCTCTTAAGCGCTGAAGCCTTTTCTGGCAGCTCATTCCACACTCTCACCACCCTTTGAGTGAAGAAGTTTCCCCTTCATGTTCCCCTTAAACATTTCACCTTTTACTCTTAACCCATGACCTCTAGTGCTAGCCTCACCCAACTTCAGTGGGAAAAGCCTGCTTGCATTTCTCACATTTATAACCGCACACAATACTCCAAATTAGGCCTCACCAATGCCTTGTACAACTTCAACATAACATCCCAATGGTGGTGACAATTCTTAAAGAAATATTTCATAATTTTCAAAGAATGCAACTTTTGTTGAGAAAACTCCAGAGGACAAATGATCCTACCCTATAACCCCCATTCCCCGTCCCCTATCAACTCCTAACTCCCATCTCCTATTTTTTTCTGCAGACTCTACCTTATCCACTGACCTTGCCTGTTTGCTCTTGATTTGATTGCTGAGTGTATATAGTATTGATATCTGATGACCTTACCTGGGATCTGAATCAGATCAGCCCATTCTCCACCACCATAAGAATATCCGCCAGGGTCAAGTAGCAAGCCAACAACACATATGGCCTCCAGTAAAGTTCACTTTCGAACAGCCTGGTTAGTCTACATTCATTTTCTGGTAATCAATAGGACAATGGAATATTTCAAAGGGAAGTATGGACGCAACAGGTAAGATTCCTGATGTTAACCTGCTCCATTCAGAATCACTGAGAGCAGTGATAACACTGGGGAAAAATGATTTTGCTTCCTGAATACTTTTGTGTATCTTATGGATTCTTGGCTGCTGTTCATGAAAATCACCATGAAATTCTCCTATCACGCACCTTTTTTTTAAATTGCCTCTAATTGTTATTTTAATTCATAATTCAAGTCAGAATAACTGATGCCAAGATTAAGGAAGGCATTTTTGTTGGTCCACAAATCAGACCAATGACAGGCAATTCGAAGAACTTCTAGTGGGACCAAAGAAAATTGCATGGAAGGCATTCAAGGACATTGTTGAAAATTTTTTTGGCAACTACAGAGCACCAAACTACATGCAACTGGTTGACAATATGTTTCAAGCATACAAAACCATGAAGAGCAACATGAGATTCATTTTCTGCATTCCCATTTAGACTTTTTCCCTGTAAATCTTAGCACTGTCAGTGACGAGCATGGTAAAAGGTTTCACCAGGACATTGTGGTCATGAAGAAACAGTATCAGGGCAACTGGAATCCATCAATGCTGGCTGATTATTGTTGGACACTTAAGCAAGAAGCCTCAGACACAGAGTACAAATGAAAATCAACAAAACATTTTTATCTTAGTTAAACTACTGCAAAGCGTCAGCACCATTAAGCAATTAAACTCAATATATTCAATCAAAGTTAATTTCTTGTTTCTCCAAATTCTTATGTGATAAAAGTAGCCTGAAGTTATATTTATGTTCAGCTTCAAGCGGTCTATCATAACCAAAAAAAAATTCTGAAAAAAATTGTTGTCCAGTGTCAAGTCCTGGTCTACATCCTTCTTCTCTAATCTCCATCTGTGCAAGTCACCCAGTCCACCACCCCTAACAAATCCAAATCTACTTAGACACTGCACCCTTGACTCCCAACCTTCATATTCGTAACAGTGAATGTCACACATCTTATTCTCCCAAAATATGTTTGACTTCTTCAGAGATTCTTGAGAACATCAAAAAAAATCAAATATTACTTAATAAGTAAAATCTAACAAATATTCAGCAGATGTTAAAGTGAACACATGTAAGGAGAGTAACCCAGCAGGTATCCAGGGTGACACTGTGGTGCATCTGGGAGTGATGCTGCCTCACAGCTACTGTGAGCCAGGTTCAATCCTGACCTCGGGTGCTGCCTGTTTTGGGTTTGCACATTACATCTGTAACCAGGTGAGTCCTCCCTGACTGGTCCAGTTTCCTCGCACATCCCAAAGAGGTGCGGGTTGGTGGGTTAATTGGCTCCTCTCAATTTGCCCCGAGGTGAGAGGTAGATTCTGGAGGGGGTTGATGAGGATGCAGGGGGTACAAAGCAGGATTAGTGTAATTGCATGATTGATGGTCAGTGCAGACTCAATAGACCAAAGGGCTTGTTTCCTTGCTGTGTTGCTCTATTGAACATTCTTTCCTCTCCCCTCTTCCGCTGGACAGAAGATACAAAAGGCCGAAAGCATGTGCCACCAGGCTCAAGGTCAGCTTCTACCCGACTATAAAAGACTACGGAATTGCCCCTGAGTACAAGATGTAGGAACAGAATTAGACCATTTGGCCCATCGAGTCTGCTCTGCCATTCCATCATGGTTAATCCATTTTCCATCTCAATCCCATTTTCCTCCTATCTCCCCGTAACCTTTCAAGCCCTGAATTATCAAGAATCTATCAACCTCCGCCCTAAATACATTAATGACTGGGCCTGCACAGCCACCTGTGGCAGCGAATTCCACAGATTCACCACCCTCTGGTTAAAGAAATTCCTCCTCATCTCTAATCTAAGTAGAATCTCAGGCTGCTCCCTCTGGTCCTAGACTCTCCCACTACAGGAAACTCTCCCACTCCCCATCTACTTTATCTAGGCCTTTCTACATTAAATCAGTTTCAATGAGATCCCCCTACATTCTTCTAAATTCCAACGACTACAGACCCAGAGCCATCAACCGCTCCTCAGATATCCTAACCCTTTCAATCACAGAATAATTCTTATAAACCTTGGCAGAACCCTCTCCAACATCAGCATAATTTTTCTTAGATAAGGGGCACAAAACTGCTCATAATGCTGCAAGTGAGGCCTCACCAGTGCTCTTATAAAGCCTCAGCATTACATCTTTGCTCTTATATTCTAGTCCTCTCGAAATGGCATATTGTATTTGCCTTCCTCACCACTGACTCAACCTGCAAGTTAACCTTTAGAGAATCCTGCACAGGGACTCCCAAGACACTTTGCACCTTGGGTTTTGAATTTTCTGCCCATTTAGAACAGTCTAAGCTTGGTTCCTTCTACCAAAATGTCAGACTATACACTTCCTCACACTGTATTCCATCTGCCACTTCTTTGCACATTCTCCTAATCTGTCTAAGTCTGTCTTAACCTGTCTAGGTGGCCTCTCTGCTTCCCCAACACCACTGTCTCTCCACCTATCTTCATATCGTCTGCAAACTTGGTCACAAAGCCATCAATTCCATCATCCAAATCACTGACATTTTACGTAAAAAGAAGCTGTTCCATCGCAGACCCCTGTGGAACACCACTAGTCACTGGCAGCCAAGCGGAAAAGGCCATCCTTAACTCCCACTCTGCCTCCTGTCAATCAGCCACTGCTTTATCCATGCTAGTACCTTTCCTGTAATACCATGGGTTCTTATTTTGTTAAGCAGCCTTGTCTGTGGCAGCTTGTTAAAGGCTTTCTGAAAATCCAAGTACATAACATTCATTGATTCTCCTTTGTCTATTCTGCTTGTTACAGATTCGTCAGGAAAGAATTTCCCTTAAAGACCTCATCTTTAACAATCGACTCCAATGTATTCCCAACCACTGAGATCAGACTAACTGGCCATAATTTCTTTTCTTCTGCCTTTCCCCACTTCTTGAAGAGCAGAGTGACATTTGCAATTTTCCAGTCTCCTGGAACAATGCCAGGATCCAGTGACTCTTGAAAGATCATTTTTAATGCCTCCACAATCCCTTCAGCCACCTCTTTCAGAACACTGGGGTGTACACCATCTATACAAGGTGACTTATCTACCTTCAGACCTTTCTGTTTCCTAAGCACCTTTTCCTCAGTAATAGCAACTATCCTCACTTCTGCCCCAACACTCTTGAATTTCGAGCATACTGCTAGTGTCTTCCACAGTGAAGTCAGATACAAAATACTTATTTAGTTCATCCACCATTTCTTTGTCCCCATTACTACCCCTCCAGTGTCATTTTCCAGCAGTGCAATATCTACTCTCACCTCTTTTTTATTCTTTCTGAAAAAACTTCTGGTATCTCGACCTCACAGACTACCCTGTAATGACCTTGCACCTTACTGTTTACCTGCACTGCAGCTTCTCTGTAACTGTTACACTTTATTCTGCATTCTGTTATCATTTTACCTTGTTCTACCTCAATGCTCTGTTTGATTTGGTTTGTGTGAACAGTATGCATGATACTGTTATCATGGTACATGTGACAGTAATAAACCAAACCATATATCCTGAGCTCTGGATGGGGAGACTACTGCCCTAGGTCACACAGCAAGTCTGTGCAGTTTAGTAATTTTAATAAATGTTCAAGACTATAGATCACATCTCACTGTTTCATTCAATGATAAATTAGCCAGGTTGTGTTGTGATGCAGAGAGGTGATTGCCGCTGTCATCCTTGTCAGACTGATGGGCACATTTCATCAACTGCACAACCCTGCTTTGAACAAAGGCTAGTTGATGCATAACATGCAGAAAAAGAGAGTCTGGTACTCACCATCTCCATAGAGGAAGACCATTCCAATCACCATGCACAGAGGGTGGACATTGAATTGGTTAGCAGTTCCATCCCATGCAAAGCCTCCTTGATAGTGACCTAGCCATACACCAGTCATGATCACTGAAGCCAGCCCAAGGATCTGGGTCCCAGCTACCAACCAGTGCAGTCGGCCTCTGCAACATCCCTCCACCGAGTTGGCTTCCATCCCAGGTTTCTCGAGTCCACAGGCCTGTGGAAGAAATCATTACTGACCAAGCCGATTGAATGCTTGAAATTGTAACAGGAAGGGTTAATGAGGCAGCGTTTTTGATGGAGTCAATGAGGCTTTTGACCAGGTCCCACAGGGCAAGCTGGACAAATAAATAAATCCTCTGGGATCCAAGGGAGAGAGGAAAATCAGATCCAAAATCAGCACAGTCACAGGAAGCAAGGAGTTATTTTGTGACTGGAATGGAGCTACCAGCAAGGTCCTACAATGCTCAGTAGCGGGTCCCTTGCTGTTTGTAATATACATTAACGATGTAAACTTTACATATAGGGAGAAGGATAAAGAAGTTTGCTGATGATACAAAAATTGTCTATGTATTTGGCAATGAGGAGGAAAGCTACGGATATAGATGGTCTGGTCAGTAGGGCAGAAAGACGGGAAATGGAATTTAATCCAGAGAATATTGAGTTGATATATTTGGGGAGGATTAAGAAAGCAAGGGAATCCGCAATAAATACGCAGAAATGGAGTGTGGAGAAATGGGGGGACATTGTAGTGTACATCCACAAACCCATAAAGGTAGCAGAATAGGGTAATATGGCTGTTTTGGAACAAAAAGCACGTGTGGCACTTTCCTTAATAGGTAAGGCCCAGGGTATGAAAACATTGCATTTAGACTGGAACTGTAACCATAGCTCTGGCCATGTGACTTCATTGGAGCCTTTTTCCCTCTCCCTCTCCCTCCCTCCTCCACCCCCTTGCAGCCCCTGCTACTCTGTCTCAAATATTCCCTCTGTCCCATCCATCACTCTCTCTCTCTCTCTCGCCCAATTTGCAAACTTAAAACAAAGTTGTTTTCCTATTTGCCCAATTCTGAAATTTTAATTGTTTTTGTTTCCACAGATGCTGCTGCATATTTGGGGTCTCCTCTTGGTATCTTCCTTGTCAAGTCCCCAGAGGTTTGGACATGTTTAAATACCATCACCTGTCATCCCACTGAAATCCACCTAGAATAGGCCCAGCTTGTTTAACTTATGTTAGCCCCTTCATCCTAGACCTCAACTGAATCAAACTGCTCTGCATCATCCTCAATACAAATATTTTCCTTTCTTGACTGAAACTGCACGTAGTATGTGACATCTCTGCTACGGCTATTCGGGATCAGATTATTTGCCCTTGCAGAATTCACAAATCACCACCCAAAACTGAGATACAGAATGAATTCACTGTCACTGAACCTGTGAGAGAAAAAGTAAATCTTTACAGTTTTTTCTCAAATTGCAATTCTCGACCCATGTACAGATAACATGTTTTTGCCTTACAGAATATTGAAAACAGATAGGAATGTAACTGCCCCAACTTTTTAATGTGGGAGCTACCTGAACTGCCCGGTTATGCCAAGACTCCATGAATTTATGCTCCTATCTCTTTGCATTAAAGGATAACTTTCCATTTGCCTTCCAAACTGCTACCTGCATATGCTTCATTTCCATGCACAGTTGAAGTCAGAAGTTTACATACACCTTAGCCAAATACATTTAAACTCAGTTTTTCACGATTCCTGACATTTAATCCTAGAAAACATTCCCTGTCTTAGGTCAGTTAGGATCATATTTTAAGAATGTCATATGTCAGAATAATAGTAGAAAGAATGATTTATTTCAGTTTTTATTTCTTTCATCACTTTCTCAGTGGTTCAGAAGTTTACATACACTTTGTTAGTATTTGGTAGCATTGCCTTTAAATTGTTTAACTTGGGTCAAACGTTTTGGGTAGCCTTCCACAAGCTTCTCACAGTAAGCTGCTGGAATTTTCCATTCCTCCAGACAGAACTGGTGTAACTGAGTCAGGTTTGTAGGCCTCCTTCTCGCACATGCTTTTTCAGTTCTGCCCACAAATTTTCTATCGGATTGAGGTCAGAAAATGATGTCAAGTCTGGTTCATTCTTGGGAGCAATTTCCAAATGCCTGAAGGTACCACGTTCATCTGTACAAACAACAGTACACAAGTATAAACACCATGGGACCACGAAGCCGTCATACCGCTCAGGAAGTAGACGCATTCTGTCTCCTGGAGATGAACGTACTTTGGCGTAAAAAGTGCAAATCAATCCCAGAACAACAGCAAAGGACCTTGTGAAGATGCTGGAGGAAACAGGTAGACAAGTATCTATATCCACAGTAAAATGAGTCCTATATCGACATAACCTGAAAGGCTGCTCAGCAAGGAAGAAGCCACTGCTCCAAAAGCACCATTTTGAAAAAAGACAGACTACAGTTTGCAAGTGCACATGGGGACAAAGGTCTTACTTTCTGGAGAAATGTCCTCTGGTCTGATGAAACAAAAATTGAACTGTTTGGCCATAATGACCATCGTTATGTTTGGAGGAAAAAGGGTGAGGCTTGTAAGCTGAAGAACACCATCCCAACCGTGAAGCATGGGAGTGCTTTGCTGCAGGAGGGACTGCTGCACTTCACAAAATAGGTGGCATCATGAGGAAGGAAAATTATGTGGATATATTGAAGCAACATCTCAAGTCAGCAGCCAGGAAATTAAAGCTCGGTCGCAAATGGGTCTTCCAAATGGACAATGACCCCAAGCATACCTCCAAAGTTGTGGCAAAATTGCTTAAGGACAACAAAGTCAAGGTATTGGAGTGGCCATCACAAAGCCCTGATCTCAATCCGATAGAAGATTTGTGGGCAGAACTGAAAAAGTGTGTGCGAGAAGGAGGCCTACAAACCTGACTCAGTTACACCAGTTCTGTCTGGAGGAATGGAACAAAATTCCAGCAACTTACTGTGAGAAGCTTGTGGAAGGTTATCCAAAATATCTGACCCAAGTTAAACAATTTAAAGACAATGCTACCAAATACTAACAAAGTGTATGTAAACTTCTGACCCACTGGGAAAGTGATGAAAGAAATAAAAGTTGAAATAAATCATTCTCTCTACTATTATTCTGACATTTCACATTCTTAAAATAAAGTAGTGGTCCCAACTGACCTAAGACAGGGAATGTTTTCTAGGATTAAATGTCAGGAATCGTGAAAAACTGAGTTTAAATGTATTTGGCTAAGGTGTATGTAAACTTCTGACTTCAACTGTATGTTTCAGTTCAAAAGTCAGGAGGTTATGTTGCAACTTTATAAAACTCCAGTTAGGCCACATCTGGAGTATTGCACACAGTTCTGGTCGCCCCACCATTGGAAGGATGTTGAGGCTTTGGAGAGGGTGCAGAAGAGGTTTACAAGGATGCTGCCTGGTTTAGAGGGCATGCCGTAACAAGAGAGGCTGGATAAACTTGGGTTGTTTTCTCTAGAACGACGGAGGCTGAGGGGAGATCTGATAGAAGTTTATAAGATTATGAGAGGAATAGATAGAGTGGACAGAGAGTATCTGTTTCCCAGGGTTGACATGTCTAATACCAGAGGGCATGTTTTGAAGGTGAGGAAGGGTAGGTTCAAGGGGGGTGTGGGGGTTAAGCTTTTTACTCAGAGAGTGGTGGAGGACTGGAAAACACTGCCTGGTATGGTGGTAGAGGCAAATACATGAGACGCTTTTAAGAGACGTTTGGATAGGCACATTTATGTGAAGAAGATGGAGCGATATGGACATGGTGTAGGTAGGAGGGATTAGCGTTTGGGTGTTTATGATTTGCTTTTTAGCCGGTTCAGCACAACATTGTAGGCGGAATGGCCCGTCATATGCTGTACTCTTCTATGTTCTACTCTCAGAGCCCTGCAAACTGTTCTGTAGTTTCCCCACTTGAACAATATTCTACTCTTCTATTCAACTAAAGTGGATAACCTCTCATCTCCTCACATGAGGCTCTTTCTGCCAATATCTCCCTTGTATGCAAACCTATACATATAGAGTATGTCCCTTTGCAAACTTTTTTTATGTTGTGGTTATGTTGAGTTCTTCTCTATATTTTCATCCCCCAGTGTTACTGGGATATTTTTAGGGTTTTCTAACATGAAGACCGTTACAAGATGTTTGTCCACAAT
The DNA here is from genome assembly GCF_030028105.1 of Mobula birostris. NCBI lineage: Eukaryota > Metazoa > Chordata > Chondrichthyes > Myliobatiformes > Myliobatidae > Mobula > Mobula birostris. The sequence goes on from NC_092402.1 coordinate 73,640,920, forward strand.
CTCTGCCAATTCCGTTTCCTACTATTAATTCTCAGTAATCTTCTCTACAGAAGTGACCTTTGCTCTAGCAATGTTTTTCATTTTTAAATACATGTAAGAGATCCTATTGTCTGGTTATTCTTTGTCATTCTCAAAACTGATTTTCATCCTCTGTTTTCTTAGTCATTCTTTATTAGTTGCTAAAATTTTTCCTGGCTTACCACTAATCTTTACCAACCTGAGATTCCACAGTCCACCGTCCACCATGGGAGTATTTATTTGTCAAGCAATATCACTGGGCTGTTTCTTGACATTTCTGGCGGCTCCCCTAGTTAATTATCATTCAACTAATCAGCAGCAGCTGAAATGGCTGTAATTTAGTTACCGTCTGGGAAAGGATTTGGAAGGAAACATCAACAGCATAGTTCTTGAAGAAAATAGTTTGGAGATTTGATTGGACACAGTTACACTTAATCCTTCGATAAAACTGACAGTGAAGGGGATATTAGTGTGAAACAATCCGGTAGTCAGAGAATTGGTGTCCTGTTGTTAAACAGGAGCAGTGGAGTCCACTGTTAATTATTGAAGTCAAGTTTCTGGCACTCCATTGCTGCAGAAATTAATCTGTACTCACAGCTAAGATGAAGAGCAGGGAGCAGCTTACAGAGCTAATCCTAACCCTAATGTATTCTCAAGGAAAAGGGAGGGAAGGAGGTTAAGTTCATATGGTGTCCTTCCTGGATTGTTGTTGTTCGTCCATCGCTGACGTCGATGAGGACCTCGACACCATAATGATGGTGTCGAGACTAGCGCATGATTTGGATTTAAGCGAGGGAGGGTTGTGCAGCGTCAGCCTCACTCTCTCTTCCCAATTCCCATCTGGGTCCAGTGGCAAGACAGCGTCTAGACGGCTGGAGATGGGACTAGGTGCAGTGGATGACCAGGACGCCTTCTGTATTCAGTTGTGTTCTACACGTTGCACAACGCTTGCAGAGACCGCCTTCTTGACCGTTGGACCTTCCATTGGTCTCGTCCGCTCAATTCGCCGGAGTCTGTCTTCACATGCTGGGATAGACAACTCTCTATCTCACCGAGGGTTTGAGACCCGTCGGCTACCCTCACCTGGTTTAGCCGGCTTGTCGAAGCCGTTGCCCGGGTGTGGCCGCTGTCGCATGCAAACAGCTACGGGGAGCCACAGGTGAGAGCTGAGTGCCAGGTGGGGACCAAAGGTGGACTTTCCGCCCTGAAAAGGATGCGACATGTTCCCCTACCAGAGGTGCTACCCCTCCCTGACACCCCATATACCTTCCTGGATAGAGAAGCTTGAAATGCCAGGCAGAACACTGCTGACAGTCACCCTCAGTGCCCCCATTTCAGTCCCCCATCCATGCAGTGTCCTCAAACTTGGAGTTCAGATCCTTCCCTCCAATCCCTCCCCCACATGAACCATCCCTCAAATGTACAGTTCCTCCACCCGAGTCCCAAGCCTTAGAGTGACCAGCCTTGGGTTCCTCTTTCCCAGAATCCCTATGTTCAAATTTCCTTGCTCTCAGAATCCCAAGTGTTCAGTTTTTCTTATCTTTCTCCTGCTCTGGGAATATTTGCCTTTAAATTTCTTGGCTTCCTACCTTCAGCTTTGACCTCTCTTGGTTGCTTTCCTATTTCTTGGAATTGCTCACCCATCAATGGTGGCTCTACTGTCCCCACAGAAGTACTGAACACCAGGGAGCCCTGAACAACATCAGGAAAAGGCAACATGGCCAGTCATCACGGTTTGTAAGCATTCATATGACCAACCTGCCAGAAACGCCTCAGGTCTGATAGGGCTAATGCACAGTGAAGAAGGTACATTGCTTTGATTATACAAATAGAAAGCAAGATCTGATGCAAAAAAAAAAGCTGCTCGTTGAGCCATGAAACCACAACTCTGACTTGGAGGAGTGATGGCATCAACTCCAGACTGAGAATGCTCACAAATTCCATCTGCTCTCACTTTGCTCAGGTCCACCTCTGATCCCATCCCTTACTTGATTTCTCCTTTTCCATCTCTATCTCAGCAGCCAATGTCCATTGTTAACTCTCAAACTCCTACGGCTGTCTCTACATGTCCTCCCACCCTTCTTACTGCAAAAGGGCTGCAATCCATTGTCCTCCACTGTTGCATCAAGACACCACCTTCTGATTATCACCCTTTTCCCTCTGCCATGGTTTCCTTCCCACCATAGCTGAAAGTGCTCAGAGTCCCATTCCCCACACCTGTCGCCCCATCCAGAGCACGTTTCCCCTTATCCTTTCCATTCAGTAGATCATCTCCCATCAATTCCAATTTGATTATCACCACCGCACACATCTCCCAATCTACCCCCTTCATAATCTTGAAAAGGACTGTTCCCTCCACCACTCACTGGTTCATTTTTCAATCCTCATCTACATCCCAGCACCCTCTCAAAATATTGTGCCAAGCCACAACAACCCCCTCTCTCCCCATCACCCAGGGCCGAAACACTTCACCCACTTCTTCCAAACTGGTGGACCGCAGTCGGTCCGCACAATATGGTCTCCTCTGCTGTGGAGAAACCAACTGCAGGCTGAGTGAGCACTTTGCAGAGCACCTCTGTTCAGTCACGTCACTTCAGTTCTTTGCCCCATTAGCTGAAGAAACATTACTGTATCCGGATTCACAAGAGACTGTCCTGACGCCAGGCTTCCACACGAATTATCGACAACTCCTTGCACCCCCACAGACGTAGCTCGACCCGCCGAGTTCCCCCGGTAGATCGTCCACTGCTCAAGAACATTTGTATAACTACCCAAGGGCTGACTCGGGCACAATAGGCCGATCGGCCTCCTTCTGCAGGGGTCAGATGGTTTTTTTGGAAAAGGCTTTACATTCTTTGAACCTACCTTGACCTTGCAGTTTTGACGCACAGCTCTTGAGGTTAACAGGACGCCTGAGAACGTTTGAACTAGAAGCAAGGTGGAGACAGCCTCTCCGGTTCAGATATGCCACAGCAAAGCCTCACAAAAAAAGTAAACAGGCGTGTGAAATCAACACTGTGTGACGTTTGTCCCGCACCCGGGCGTGTTCAAAAAGTTAATCTGAATGTGCCATTCCCATATGAACAGCACAATCTGTGCAAGATATCTTTAAGAAAGCATACACTTTTTCTCAAGTAGATCCGGTTGCAAACTCCCGGAGACTCGCACTGACTCAGGTCGTGACGCCTCCCATGTGAATGCAGTACTAACCTGTTCCTGCGAGCAAGCTTCCAGACTGACTTGTTCCTGCTGCCAGCCCGCACAGAGTGACACACCTAAACGATAGCACAAGAGCTACGGGACTGCTGTTGCTGCCCAGGGGAGGAGGTGCTGGCCTTACGTGAGTCACTTAGGGTGAGAGCTTTGCTTGAGGTCGTCCGCAGATCTGGCTGTACAGTGCGTGCTCACTTATGAAAAAGCAAGACACTGAGTCTGCCAAACCTCTTTATGCATGTCAGTGTTATCTGTCTAACCTAATTGTATCGTACGGTGTACGTGTAGCGGCTGGCTGGTCACAGAATCTGGACCCCGAGGTTGTCATGGTGATGCTGAAGGCAGACTCAGTTTTAGCATCTAGTGTCTGCACTGAGGAATTCTGAGTCATACCTTTACAAAGTTGAAATTCACTTGCAAAAATTGCACTTTTTTCTCTTCACTGTCTTGAATACTTAATTTTGGGTGTTGTCTGGACCTAACTGATTTATTATTATTATCATCACATGTACCCACCTACAGTGGAAAACTGTTTTGCATGTCACCCAAAGAGCATTTCAAAATGAGATAGAAAAAAGGAAAAACTATATAACAGAATGCCGAATATAGTAAATTGAGAGATCAAGGGTTCATCTTTATTGTACAGGAGGTCTGTTCAGTGATTTTAGAACAACACTATAGAAGCTGTCTTTGAGCCTGGTGGGTGTGTTTTCAATGCTTTCTATGCTCTAGAGTGTTATGTGTTCTAACTCCAAAACATAAAACTAATTGAAAGGAAACACAGAGCCAGGAATGCGCACCGAAGTTTCATTTTTAATTTTAAGCGAGGCATGCACATATAATATGGTCGTATGAGGATATATGGCATTGACGTATGTTTACATATTACCTGGAACTATTTAAATGAACAAGAATGCTTAATCAAACAATATATTTACGATGGGTGAGGGTGAAGGCCTCTGTCGGTCAGAGTCAACCATGCTAGCTGTCTAGATACACAAGCTTGGGCAGAATGATATGGGGAGCAAGCTGTTGCCCATGTAGCAAGCTCCCCTCCCCCCCCCCCAACGCATCTGATGAGCTCAAATGAACGGCAGAGACCGATACAGTTTGACACCAGCAGCATTGCAGGAGTTGCCATTCAGCATTGATCTCAACGTAAGACTGCCGAGGGACTCCAGCTTCAGATTTTTCTCTTGAGGTTTGCTATCAACCTCGGTATTGCTTTGCACTGTTGTAACTTTATATGATAATTATGTGGTTTTTGTCAGTTTTTTCAGTCTTGGTTTGTCATGTGTCTCTGTGATATCATTCTGGAAAAACATTGTATCATTTCTTAATGCATACGTTACTAAATAACAATAAAAGAGGACTGCGTGTCCTCATAGTCTAAAAAAATCTAAAAAAAAAGCCTTCCCCATGAGTGGGTATAGCTGCAAGGCTGCAGAGGTTTGAGATCAGAGTTTTCCTTCTCCTAGATGAGCTGCCAACCACAGCTGACAAACCCCATCTGCCTGAAGCGACTGGCTTTAAAATGCCAGTAACGTGCCTTGCCCCTTCTGTCATAAGAAGCGGTTCCACCGGACTTAGTAGCTAAGCCACATATGAAGGTCAGGAGCTGGACTTGGTCGTCAGAGGCCATCTGAGGTGCACGCCATTGGGAGCATTTAATGGGTAGTGGGAGCTTGTCCCCATTACCACCACTGGGTATAACAACCTTAAGGAACCCTACAATATTACTCAAGTATTACTGAAATTTTAAATACCCAACATGGGGAAGAGAGAATGACTGTGGTAAGAGTGGCGTTTTATTATGCTGGCTACTTTCTAGAGGCAGCGAGAAACATAGACAGAGTCCACGGAAGGTAGGTCTTTGTCATGGACTGAGCTGTATCTACAGTTTCTTGCTGTGTTGGGCTATTTGCCTGTGATGTTGCTACAAGCAAGTTTTTCATTGTAGCTCATTGTACTGGGCACATGACAAGGAACCTGATTGACCCGTGAGTGTGCAATTTGCTCTGTGACAGTTACCGTATTCCCTGTGCTGCCTCTCTGTAGGGCTTAATGGGGTTGAACAGAGACCAGTGTGGGTTGTCCCGCAGAACAGGTGGCTCCCAACTTGTGGCCAGGGCGGGGGCAGTTATGTTCCGAGGAATCCAGGCTGTGTTACGACTTCCCAGAACATGAAGCCATATTGTCTGCAACACTGAGGAAAGCAGGTTGAAAAACAAATCGCGTTTTCTCATTTACTTTTCTTTCTCCCTAACATTTTGTAAGAGTGATTTTTATTCTGTATATTAAAGTTTAGTGAAGTGATTTTCAGATTCTGCGAGGGCAGATTTCTGTAACCCGAACGGCCGTAAAGTGAGAGTTACCTGTGTGTGGATATAGTACACTCAGCAGCAGTTTGCAAATCTGCAAGAAATCCAAGTAAATTAAGGATTTGTCCACTTTATTTAAAGCCTTTGCTAGAATGGAAAGAAGGGAGTTAAATGATACCAGAATGAAACACTAATTCGTTGGAATCTGCATACTGATGCGTGCGATTGCGCAACCTGTTCCGCAGAGCGCTTACGCGGGTGCACAGACCTCACAGCAGAGTCCTTGGCTGTGACAGATGTTTTAACTTGCTTTAAGACGGCCACTATTATCTCGGTACCTAAGAAAAACGAGGCATTATGCCTTAATGGCTACTACACAGAATCTTTGATATCTACCAACATGAAGTGCTTCAAGAGGCTAATCGTGGCACACATTAACTCCAGGCTCCCAGACAATCTCAACCCACTGTAATTTGCCTAATGCTGAAATAGGTCTATGGTTGATGTTACCTCCAAGACCCTAAACTCATCTCTGAAGCACTTGGATAATAAAAACACCCATGTTAGATTATTGTTTATTGACAGCAGCTCCACCTGCAATGGTATAATTCCAAGCAAGCTCATCTCCATACTCCTAAACCTGAAACTCAGCCCTGCCCTTTGCCTTTGGATCCTTGACTTCCTGTCCAACAGACCACAATCAGTATGGATAGGCAGCAATACCGCTGTCATGATTATTCTAAACACTTATACTCCAACCATGTTGACGCCACAGCAAAGAAAGCTCACCAACGCTTCTTCCTCCTTAGGAGGATAAAGAAATTTGGCATGTCTCCTTTGGCCCTCAACAACTTCTATTGATGCACCAGAGAAAGCATCTAATCCAGATGCATCATGGTTTGGTATGGCAGCTGCTCTGCCAGTGACTGTAAGAAACTGCAGAGAGTTGCGAATACAGCTCAGCAAATCATGGAAAATCAGCCTCCTCAATACAATAAGAAGGACTCCTCCTCACTTTCTGCTTTCCACAGGGATCGCTCCCTATGCGACTCCCATTCGTCCGTCCCCAGTGATCTCCCGCCTGGCACTTATCTTTGCAAGTAGATCAAGTGCTACACCTGCCCCTACACCCTCTCCCCCACTGCCACTCAGGGCCCCAAACAGTCCTTCCAGGTGAGGTGACACTTCACCTGTGAGTCTGTTGGGATTTTATACTGTGTCCAGTGCTCCCGGAGTGGCCTCCTGTATATCGGTGAGATGCGGCATAGATCGGGAGACTGCTTCACCGTGCACCAATGCTCCGTCCACCAGAACAAGCAGGATCTCCCAGTGGCCACCCATTTTAATTCCACTTTCTATTCCCATTCTGATATGTCAATCTGTGGCCTCCTCAACTCGTCTGGGTAGCCTCCAACCTGATGGCACGAACATTGATTTCTTGAACTTCCGGTAATGCCCCCCACCTTCACCATTCCCCATTCCCTTTTCCCTCTCTCACTTTATCTCCTTGCCTCCCCATTGCCTCCTTCTGGTGCCCCTCCCCCCCTTTTCTTTCTTCCATGGCCTTCTGTCCTCTCCTATCAGACTCCCCCTTCTCCAGCCCTTTATCTCTTTCACCAATCAACTTACCAGCTCTTTACTTCATCCCTTCCCCTCCTGGTTTCACCGATCACCTTGTGTTTCTCTCTCTCCTCCCTCTACCTTTTAAATCTACTCCTCAGCTTTTTTTCTCCAGTCCTACCGAAGGGTCTTGGCCTGAAACATCAAGTGTTTACTCTTTTCCCTAGATGCTGCCTGGCCTGCTGAGTTCCTCCAACATTTTGTGTGTGTTGCTTGAGTTTCCAGCATCTGCAGATCTTCTCTTGACTCCTACGTCTCCTGTCTGCCTGTGCTACAGTTTCTCTGTACTGTAACACTTTATTCTGCGTTCTGTTATTGTTTTGCTTGTACTGTACTACCTTAATGTAACGTTGTAATGAACTAATCTGTATGAACAGTATGCAAGACAAGTTTTTCACTGTACATCGATCCAGGTGACAATAAAAACCAAGTTACCAATTTACTATATCTCTTCTGCTTGTACGTGGTCCATAGCTGTTCATTCCCTGGGTATTCATGTGTCTATCTAGCAGTCTTTTAAATATCATTTTTCTATCTGATTCCTCTACTACTCCTGGTAGGACATACCAGGCACCTACCACTTTCTGTGTAAGGAAAAACACACCCCCCACATTTCCTTAAAACTTTCCCTTCTCACCTTAAATGCACGTCTGTAGTATTTGACATTTCTACCCTGGGAAAAAGAGTCTGATTACTTACCCTATCTATGCCTCTCAATTTTATGAGCTTCTATCAGGTCTTCCTTCAGCTTTGAACACTCCAGAGTTAACAGAACAAGCTTGTCCAACCTTTCCTCACAGCTCATATCCTTTAATCTACTACTACATCCTGGTAAACCTTTTCGGTAGCCTTTCCTTATTTATACTTCTGAATTTTGAACATTTACATAAGGTTGTCCCTTATTCTTGTACTTTAAGGAACTTCCCCCTTTAACTCAGGCCTTCTAGTACTGACAATGTCCTTGTAAATCTTTTCTGCACGCTTTCCATTTTAAACACATCTTTCCTATAACAGATGACCAAAACTGTGTGGCCTCACCAGCAGCTTATACAATTGCAACTCCTATACCCAATGCCCTGACTGATACAGGCCAATGTGTTAAACACCTTCCTGTAATGCTGCTTTCAATGAACTGTGTACTTGTATTCCTACGGGCCTCTGTTCCGTTACACACTTACAGTCAATATTAAAGCAGAGTAGTTAAATATGACCTCACCTTGTCTCACCGATCACCTCCTAGCTCGTTCGCCTCTCTCTCTCCCACCTTCTTCTGGCTTCTGCCCTCTTCCTTTCCTGTCCTAGTGACGGGTCTCAGCCGAAAAGGTTGACTGTTTATTCCCCTCCATTGATGCTGAGTTCCTCCAGCATTTTGTGTGTGTTGCTCAAGATTTCCAGCATCTGCAGAATCTCTTTATAGTTAGATTCTTGGTGAGAAGTTAGCAGAGGGAGGAGGGAATGTGGAGCTGAGGTTAACTAAGATCTTATGAAATGGCAGGGCAGAGTCAAGGGGTGAACCCCTTGCTACAGGTCGCATGTGTCCATGTGCTAGCAGCCTTGGTGGAGGCCCAGTGTCCAAGTTTGGCACGACAGGATGGAGAGATGGTGGTTCAAACACCGTACTGCTTCATCTTTGTATATCAGGCAGGAGCTGGATTGTGTCTCTCATTCAGGAAAGCCTTTCAACTAAAGGGTGACCTCTCAGAGGCCCAAGACAGGTCAGAGGCAGGGGTCACATGACTAGCTTGCTCCATTTGGGCACCTTGGCTGAATCCTTTTTTATCCATTGTCTTGGGCACTGGGAGGGTAACCATGGCGCCTCTGGTGCAGGAGCCACAGTGGTTGGGAGTGCACACTAATACCTAGCCCTCTGCCCACACTGAGGCCTGAAATTTCTGAACCTCCCCCAACCCCAGACCTTTCCTTCTCCTCCCTTCAACTATAACAGTGAGTGATTTGAGCAAGAGTGAGACATAGAGCAATAGAGCATGGATACAGGCCCTTCATTTCAATCATGGTGACTCACAGCTAGTCCCAACTTCTTGTGTTCAGTCCGTAGTCCTCTAAGGCCTGTCCCTCCATGTACCTATCTCAGTGCTTCTTAAATGATGCTATTGTACCTACCTCAACCACTTCTTCTGAGAGCTGATTCTATATATTCACCACACTGCATGAAAAAGTTGCCCCTCAGGTCCCTTTTAAATCTTTCTCCTCTTACCCTAAATCTATTCCCCCAGATTTTGGAACCTACCCCGGGGAAAAGACTGTTACCATCCACCTTATCTATGCCTCTGATAATTTTAAGTTCTTCTATAGTGTCACCCCTACATTTGCCACGGTACAGGTAGTGTAGCAGTTAGTGCGACGCTATTACAGCTCAGGGCGTCGGAGTTCAAAGTTCAATCCCAGCATCCTCTTCAGGGAGTTTGTATGTCCTCCCCGTGGAATGCGTGAGTTTCCTCCGGGTGCTCCGATTTCCTCCCACAGTCCAAACACTTACCGGTTCACAGGTTAACTGGTCATTGTAAACTGTCCCGCGATTAGCCTGGGGTTAAATCGGAGGTTGCTGGCAGTGTGGGTCAAAGTGCAGGAAAGGCTATACCTCAATAAATAAAACTAAAGATTCCAAGGAATAAAGACCTAGTCTGGTCAGCCTCTCCCTTTAACTCGGGCTTTGTGGCTTAGGCTGATTTTCTGCTGACCCAATATACAGGCCCCTCAGGATGCAGCACAACCCATGGACTGTAGGTCAGGTTCATTTAGTGGGAACACAACTCATGCAAACAAAAAAATCCACAGTGGTTTCCCATCCCAATGTACCATGGGAACCAATCCACTGTCAGTGCTGAACGTTTCAAACAGACTACAAGCTGAGAACGAAATTCAGAAGTACTTGTTTTTGCATAAACAGGTTTTTCTGCATTCCTGCTTTGTAAAAGTAACAGGTGATCATGTTAAACAACAAGGTGGCTCCACTAAACGTGACTCTGACAAAAAGTAGTGGATACGGCCCAGTCCGTTACGGGTAAAGCCATCCCCACCATTGAGCACATCTACATGGAGCGTTGTTGCAAGAAAGCAGCATCCATCATCAGGGACTCCCACCACCCAGGACATGCTCTCTCCTTGCTGCTGCCATTGGGATGAAGGTACAGGAGCCTCAAGACTCACACCACCAGGTTCAGGAGCAGTTATTACCCGTCAACCATCAGTGGGGATAACGTAACTCAACTTCACTCGCCCCATCACTGAACTGTTCCCACAACCTAGGACTCTTTATTTCATGGTCTCAATATTTATTGTTTATTTATTTATGATTATTACTTCTTATTTTTGTCTTTCTTTTTGTATTTGCACTGTTGGTTGCCTCTTGCATATTGATTGTTAGTCATAGTCATAGTCATACTTTATTGATCCCGGGGGAAAATTGGTTTTCGTTGCAGTTGCACCATAAATAGTTAAATAGTAATATGTAAATTATGCCAGGAAATAAGTCCAGGACCAGCCTATTGGCTCAGGGTGTCTGACCCTCCAAGGGAAGAGTTGTAAAGTTTGATGGCCACAGGCAGGAATGACTTCCTATGACGCTCTGTGTTGCATCTCGGTGTTGCCCACCCTGTTGGGTGCAGTCTTTCATTAGTTCTATTGTGTTTCTTGTATTTCCTGTCAATGCCTGCAAGAAAATGAATCTCAGGGCCATTTATGGTGACGTATGTATTTTGATAATATGTTTACTTTGAACTTTAAACTTACTGAGTATGGCTTTGTCCTCAGCAGCATTCAATAGTCCCAGGAGAAGCACTTGTTGACATGTTAGACTGCTGATAAACTCAAACGTTTACCTTTCTCTGCGGCAGCATCTCTGTTCTGCCAGTAGTTGGACATCAAACTTCCTTGCATCAGGCAGATGGAAATGGTAGAAACAAGAGGCTCTGTCAGTCAGATTGTTATAAGTGTGATGTCTGTACAGAATACAGAGGCTATATTACAATATGACTGTCCTTTAATAATTTCATTATGTGCCATGCTGTATTTCGATTCTTCTTGGTGTTTGTTTAGGTTTTAGTAAAGTTTTTAATACAGTTGAGTGACTTTGCTCTGGGAGTCTGAGCTGGTTTGCTCCCCAGACAGATTCAGGCTGAAGTCAGAGTACTGTACCAGAAACTACACCACCATTGGTGGAATGGGTCCTTTCCAACAGGCTGTGAGATGAAAAAGCTGAAAATGGAGAAAATAATCATTGACTTCCAACACTTCTTTTACAGTTTATTTTTAAAAGTCTCCTTCAAGTGCATGTGATTGTATATACCCACAGCAATTTTGTCTGCTTAATTCTTTAGAGCTCATTTTATAAACTGATTTAAAGTGTGTGAATGTTACAGGAGTTTTAAGGTATTGCACCAGGTGTGGCAATTTGGGAATTCCTTTTCACACAAGAGAGAAAAAAAAATGGGAGAGGGAGAGATGAAAAGGAGGAGAGAGAATGTGTGAGTGATGGAATGAGGAAATGAAAGGACATTTTGATATTTGTGCCTCAGGGAACAGGAGGCAACTAAAGAAACTATTCTGTTTTGTTTGCTGGGAAATAAGGTTACAGGATCCTTTAAGGGACAGGTGGACTTGTTGGGTTCAACCTCTTCGCAGAGAGGTTTGCTGGTGCTTTTGGGAATGATTTTAAACTAATTTAGCAGGGAAATAACACCGAATATATGTATGCTAGGGTAAGGAGTGTAGCCAAGTATAGAAGGAAAACTAAGTTAGCCCAGCAGGCAGGGCAAATATGTGAGACTTGGAAGGCTAAAATGTATTTTGTTTTAATGCAAGGAGCTTGACTGGTAAAGGAGATGAACTTGAGTACTGATCAGCACATAGGATTATGATATTGTTGCTATTACAGAAACAAGATTAAAAGGGTAGTACTGGCAATTCAGTATTTCAGGGTATAGAATCCTCAGGCATAATGGGTGCAGAGGGGTGCGAAAGAGGACAGAGCATTGCGACATCAATTACTGTGGGAATGAGAGAAGTATCCTAGACTCCAGATTCCCAACCTGGGATCCATAGACCCCTTGCTTAATGGTATTGGTTCATGGCATAGAAAAGGTTGGGAACCCCTGTCCTAGAAGGTTCTTCAAATGAGGCCAAATGGGTAGAGCTTAGGGAAGAAAAAGAGTATACTACAGGTCTGTTAATATACAACAGGAGATAGAAGGGCAGATAAGTAGAAAAATCACAAAGGGATGCAAGGGTAAAAGGCTCAGGGTGGGGAGCGGGTGGAATTTCCAAAGTGCGACCAGCAGTGGTTTTTGGACCAGTACACTGGAAAAGGGGAAGTACTGGACTTAATCTTAGGGAATGAAACCAGGCAGGTGGCTATCCTGTCTGTGTTCTCTAGGGGGCAATGGATGACATCCAAAACAGGTGAGACTGATGTCTCTTGGCATTCAGAATGTATTAATTCAACATCCAGCATTGGCATAGCAGGAGAAGAGAGTGATAGAGATGGTTGTCTCCCTGACTGGAGACCTCTGACTATTAGTGTGCCGCAGAGAACAGTCCATGTTCCAAGCCTTCCATGGTAATACTTCCAAGCTCTTCCTGCACTAGATTGACCACTGCGTTGGTGCTGTTCATTGCACTCATGCTGAGCTTATCAATTTCATCAACTTTGCCTCCAACTTCCACCCTGCCCTTAAATTCACTTGGTCCATTTATGACACCTCTCTCTCCCCTTTCTCGATCTCTCTGTCTCCATATTTAGAGACAAACTGCCTACCAACAACACTTATAAAGCTACTGAATCCCACAGTTATCTCAACTATACCTCTTCCCACCCTGTCTCCTGTAAAAATGCTATTCCCTTTTCTCAGTTGCTTTGTCTCCACCACATCTGTTCCCACAGCGTGCCTTTCCTTTCCAGGACATCAGAGGTGTCCTCCTCCTTTAAAGAATGGGGTTTCCCTTCCTCCACTATTGATGCTGTCCTCACCTGTATCTCACCATAGAGTTGCTTTTGTTCTCACCTATCACCCCATGCAGACATCCCACCTCTCCCAGAAGTTCCAGGAGTCTCCCGCATATTGATAGTGGCTCCCTGATGCCCGCAAATTATATACAATATCCTGGAAATCGATTTTTTTGAGAGAGAGCGCGAGAGAGCGAGCGAGAGCGCACCATGGCAGAGTGTTCCAAAAAAAGAAAATATAAAACGTACGTCACCCCAGACTACCCTAAAGTGTACCCCTGCCTAATAGGGGTCAAAATAATGACAGTGTTGCTCGCTGCACTGTTTGCAACAGTGACTTTTCTTTTGCCCATGGTGGGTTAAGACTGTAAAAGACATGTTGAGGTGAGTTTAACAGGTGTCATTCATTCATTAGCATAGCTAACGTTATTTAAACTAGCTGGCTAGCTGCTAAGGAGCTACTCTATTGCAGACATTCCATCTCTGCCGGAAGTTCCAGGAGTCTCCTGCAAATTGATGGTGCTGCCTCCCTGAAATGAGTTTTTGCAGGGTAGGATGTCTGCCCGTGAGACTCTGCGTCCAACACATTATTCTCTGCAACTTCTGCCATCTTCAACAGGACCTTACCTCCAAACACATCTTTATACCTCCCCTCCACTTCCTGCTTTCTGCAGGAATCACTCCCTTGTCCATTTATCCTTCCCTACTAAGCTTCCTCCTGGCACGTATCCCTACAAGTGACAGAAATGCTACACCTGGCCATTCACCTCCTCCTTCATCTCCATTCAGGGTCCTAAACAGTCCTTCCAGGTGAGGCAATACTTCACCTGTGAACCTGTTGGGTTCATCTATTGTATTTAGTGCTCCCAATGCGGCCCCCTCTACATTGGTGAGACCCAACAAAAATTGGGGGACCACTTTGTTGAGCACCTTCTGCTCCATCTGCCGAAAGTGGAATTCTTCCCTGTTCTTCCATTCCCTGCTCTGGCCTCTTAACTCTTCTCCTCACCTGCTTATCACCTCCCCCCATACCCCTCCTTCCCTTTCTCCCATGGTCCACTCTCCTCTGCTATCAGATTTCTCCCTCTCCAGCCACCTCTCCTTTCCCACCTATCACCTTCGAGCTATCCTGCTTCCCCCCACCCCCCACACCTTTTTTATTCTGGCATCTTTCCCCTTCTTTTCCAGTCCCGAAGAAGAGTCTCGGCCCAAAACGTTGACTGTTTATTCATTTGCATAGTTTCTGCCTGTCCTGAGTTCCACCAGCATTTTGTGTGTGTTTCTTATTATTTTACTAACAAGCTCTGAAAGATTAACATTTACAGCGCACATCACATGCTTGTCAGATTGCACAATTTAGTCAACATTTAATTAAATCTAACTTGCTGACAAAATCCCATTAGTCGTAACTGGATTACTAATTATTTAATATCATGACTGACTTAACATTATGGACAACACTGCTGTAGTAAGAGCACAAAACTTGACCAAATGAAGTCATGAGTGTGCCTCATTGCAAGATCCTGGTGCAGTGCTAGTTCAGACAACAAGTTAAAATCATGCCTTCTCCCCACCTATCAATCCCACCCGTGATGGACACCAGGAATAAAGAAGGAAAATGCTGAATACTTCCCCATTTGTGGAAGGACCCTGGGGGAGGTCAGGGTGGACATTGAGATGTTTCCACAAGTCAGAGTCTCCAATGGGGGGGGGGGTTCATGGCTGTAAAGATTAGGGGTTGGTCATTTAAAACTGAGATGCTTAGGAGTGGAGAGTAGTGAATGTCTGGAATTCTCTACTCCACAGAGTAGTGGAACATAGGTCATTGGGGGGTATTTAGGGGAGGTGGAGAAACATGAAAGATTGAGGAATTCAGCACCATGGGAAGCAGGCTTGGAGGAGATGTGGCCTGGGGTAGGTTAACCATTGTCAGTTTGAAAGGAATTGAGGGGTTGAATGGCCTCATCCTGCTCCCACTTACTTATGTTCTTGTATATTAGTCATTTTACTGTATATGAAACAGTAAATAGGAAGAAGTTAAGAGTTTCAGCAGTGTGGGGATTTAAAACCAGTGTTCTAGATACATGAAGAGCAGCAAACAGAATCTAGAGTACGTTCTGACTCTTCAATGCGAGTTGCAGAGGCAAAGAGGTGCGACTATGCAATGGCAGGGGCTGCAGATAGAGATAATGTTTTGAACTCTGAGTGAGGGAAGAGGAACAGTGTTAGTGCAGAGCAAAGAGTACCAAGCCTAAAGCACACAGAAACAACTCCTGTGGCTGGGGTAATCTAGCAGTGGAGACTGATGGAGTTTCCACTCCTCCCAGTTAAGGGCAAAATATTGGCCAAGGGATCATCAGGCGGGCAAGTGCAGAAGTTTACCTTTTGTGTTTAAGAACAAGAGCCTTCATGATTGGCTTTGATAAGGCTCAGAAGTGGTGTCTGCTGTTTGGTTTAAACAGGGCAGCACTGGTTCCACTTCCCCAAGGCATGGGTGCCTGCACAAGGTTAGACATGTTGTGGATGTGGGAGAAGTGATCAGCTTAAAATCTGGGTACAGACTGTGCAGGAGACAGAGGAACTGTCAGGACATTTGCCAGTGGACTTTGATCAGTTTAAATGAAACACGGGCAAGGAGGTTGTACCAGTATCAAATCTCCAACAGCTTATTCATAACCATTAAGAGCATCATATTAGCCACTTGATCTGACTAAAGGTTGGCTGACTGGCAGAAGGCAAAGAGTGGGAATAAAGGAGGCCTTTTCTGGTTGTCTGCCTGTGACTAGAGGTGTTCCACGGCGGGGAGGCGGGGGGGAGGGTGTGGTTTTGGAATAATGTTGGATGCACAGCTTTTCCCATTATTTGTTAATAATCGAGATGACAGAATTGATGGCTTTGTGGACAGGTTTTCAGATGATACAAAGATGGGGAAGAGAGGCAGGTAGTGTTGAGGAAACAGGGAGTCTGCAGAAAGACTTGAACAGATTAGAAGAATGGGCAATGTGGCAGATGCCCACCATCCATGCCATGTCCTCTTCTCACTACCACCAGAAACCTTAGGTGCCACACCACTAGGTTCAGAAATAGTTATTATCCGACAAACATTAGGCTTCTGAGCCATTGTGACTGTGATCAAAGTCACTGGAGAGACACTGAAGCAGGTGATATACAGTGGAAATCTTTATTCAGCACATCAAGCAGGCATTCTTCTGGAGGTCCTCTTGGTAGAGCCTCACAAATCCAAAAATATTACAGATCTACAGTGACAGATGCTCTGAATCGTCTTACATCTTTCTAAAAGCTTCTGGGGAGAGGGATCCCAGACACGCAAAACTATTGATAGATCAGCTATTTGATGTGCTGAGTGATAACATCAGTCTGGTCTGCAAGTTTCCTTTACTCAAGTCACAATGGTGCAAAGTAACTTGGCCATGTTTCCTGGTTTGATACAGGCCCAATTAATATAACCCTATTGCTATAGATTGCACCTCTGGAGCAGCCAGCCCGTGCTGTGGGCCAGCCTATGCTCCACAGACGGTATTGTTTATTTTCAAAGGTGTGCTTTTAACTTTAATTTACAGCTTGCAATTTACATTAAGAACTGAAGACTGGTTCTTCTCCGAATTAACATCTTCTATATTCACTTAACTCTGGAATGCTCCCTAACATACCTTACTCTTGGCCCCTGGACAGAAACCTGTCGCGGGAGTACCAAACTTTAAGGAGGATCTAATTAAGTAGGGCAGCCAAAATGCCCTTCACTTTAAATCCTTTCCCCTATTACTTACCTCTCATGTCCCTATGTGTATCTGCATCCCTAACTGGCTATCTACAAGGCTAAGCAGAGATGGCAATAAAACGTTCCAGAAATTTGATCACATACTCTTCATGGACACATTTGTCTTCTCAATGTTAAATAGTCTTTAAACTGCAGCTTTGTTGCTCACGGGCTTGTTGCTTCCTTCTCTGCTAGTCCATAGCTCTTTAGTCACATCCTTATCTTTGCCCCTGCTATTTCTGAAAACCGAAACTATCAGACATGGCTGTCAGTAGTTACTCTATGGGAAAGGAGCACCAACAAGGTAACTTTGTTTCATGTTTACAGGCAGCAATTCACATTGCATACAATGGCAGAAAACTGTCAGAATAATCTGACAATAAATCTCTCATTCCCTTTGATCTATGTGACTTATTTATTTATTGAGATGCAGAGTGTGGTGTTGGCCGTTCCGGCCCTTTGAGCCGTGCTTCCCAGCAATCCCCCTGATTTAATCCTAGCCTAATCACAGGACAATTTACAATGCCCAATTAACCTACCAACCGGTACGTCTTTGGATTGTGGGAGGAAATCAGAGCACCTGGAGGAAACCCATGCGGGGAGAACGTACGAACTCCTTAAAGGCACCGGCGGAATTGACCCCGGGTCACTGGTACTGTAACTAGTTTTGCTGACCACTATGCTACCATGCCAATCTACGGGAGAGTTTGAGGTGGTCTGTACTTGAATGGCTACAAGGACCTTATGCCTTTGCCACCCCCTCCCAGACTGTGCTTTTGATCGCTAGTCCAGCCATTTGTGTCCACTCCCATCCTAGGCTGGGGAGGCTGCCTTCACACTCTCTGCAATTTGTTTTCTCTCAGTGTGCCTTGCTATCCAGGTTGTGGAACTTGTTGTCTCTGCCATAAGTCGGATCCCTTCCAATCTTATTTTCCTCATATCCTTCTATTCTTATCTATATAACTAATCATTTACCTCCCAGAACCAGCCTTCATTACAAAGCACAGTTACCGTTATTCTTGAACCACTTTATTCACAGCTTGCTGACATGCACTCTTTGTGTCTCCTGCATTTGTGCTTCCATTCTTTTTCACTCACTGGTCTGTTTCCATTAGGAGCATGCATATCTGAAGCAACAACTCTGCCGTAGACGGTCCCAAGCCCTGCTGTGAAAGGAGGAGGGTTTGGACGTAAGGCTAGCAACCCCATCGTGTAAAAACCCAGTGCTACTGAAAGGCCAACAGAAGCTCTAATGACCTCATTCATCCCTGGAGAGGAAGGATCTTCGAAGATGAGCTGCAGCTGGGATAACATGAAAGACTGGCCCAGGACAGAGGACTCTGGGGAGTTGCTATCAATGGCCTAAGCCCCAGTAGGGGTGATGGGGCTAAAGGTAAGGAAGAATATCTGAAGCAGCAGACTGGTGTTCATCACTTAAATTCTCTGTAATGACACTGTTAATGGGTGGACATAAAACAGAGGAGAACACATTTCAAAAGATGACTTCCTGAGCCATGTCAGTTGATCCATTTGACTGTGACAGAGCAAGAAAGCATACAGGATCTTGGACTTGAACTTTACAGAGGAGAACAGAGGGAGATTGAAAGCATGATAAACCTTTTTATGGAACAATGGTTTAGTTGAGATGTATGGGATTTCCACGGAGGGGTAGCACCTCTGGTGAAGGGGCTTGTTATGTCCATTCCCGGGCAGCTCACTCACCTTTGGTCCCCACTGGACACTTATCTCTCACCTGTGGCTCCGAGTAGCTGTCTGCACGTGACAGCAGCCACACGCTGGTACGCCGATTCGCCAGGCGGGCTAAACCAGGTGAGGGTAGCTGGCGGGCCTCATACCCTGGTGAGATAGAGACATGCCTGTCTTATCATGCAAAGTCGGCCCTAGCGGGCTGGGCGGATCAGATCTACAGGGAGATCCAATGACCAGGCCGGTGGTACTGCAACTCTCCATAGAGGGTGAAGGACATGACAAGGCACAGAAGACGTCATGATCATCCACTGCAACTAAGGAAGACCCCAGTTTTTGATGCTTGTTCGTACGACTGGACCTGGACTTTTGCGATCAAGAGAGTGGAATTACCCCAGAGCAACAGCTTTTCGACTTTAAAAACTCTCCCGCACAGGTCTCCTGTCATCATCAGACACGATGGACAACCACCACCACCGCAGTATGTTTGGGAGTATAATGTCTGGCACCTAGCCCTAGATTTTTCAAAAGATGTGAAGGCCGTAGAGAGTCAGCAGAATAATGGTAGAAAGAAGAGACTTCAGCAGTTCTGTAGCAAGACTACAGAAACTGTAGCTGTTGCCTTTAACAAAAGAAGATGAAGAACTATTTCAAATCATGAAAGGTCTAGAAAGGAGCATTTGATGGAACCTGTGCAGATTTAGTAAAAATGCTTCGGGATCCAGCAAGATGGCATTGAGTGAATTCTGCCAAAGTATATCGAGCTCATGTTGGCCTCAGAATGAGACTCCTACAGCAGAGGAAGGCCATTGAGACAGGGAGTTAATGGCCCAGTAGTATTAACAGTAGATTAATCATCTGGATATCCAGGGCAATGACCTGCTGACTTGGGTTTGAACCCCACCAGAGCAGATGATAATGAATTTGAATACTGGAAATAAATTGTCCAATGATGGTCATAAAAACCATTGTCAATTATTGTCAAGACTCACCTGGTTCAGTAATGTCCAGTAGGGAAGGAAACCTGCCATCTTCACCTGGTCTGTCCTACATGTGACCCCGACCCACAGCACAGTGGTTGCTGCTCTCTGAAATGGTCTAAGAAACTATTTGGTCGCAATAAACCAAAGAAACAAAACTTGACCTAGGCACACAGAAAACAATAGCAAAATCTCATGTGGACTCTATAATAAATATGTGAATGCACTGTTTCTGGGTCACAGTCCTGGAACCCCTAACAGCATCTCAAAAACTGCAATGGTTCAAGAAAGCAGCTCAGCGCCACCTTCTCTGGGGCAATTAGAATGGCCAAACAAATGTCTCAGCAAATAACATTACCCCTGTACTTGAATAAATACAATCCAAGCTCATATCTGGACAACAACAGGAATTCTGCAGATGCTGGAAATTCAAGCAACACAGCTGTCGCTGGAGTCCAGGTCTTCCTTCAGTTAGTCCTGACAAAGGGTCTCAGCCTGAAACGTCGACTGTACCTCTTCCTAGAGATGCTGCCTGGCCTGCTGCGTTCACCAGCAACTTTGATGTGTGTTGCTCATATCTGGCCACTTGGTCTTATACAACGCTCTTCCCAACTCCAGGTATTTCCCCATCACCTTTCATGTCTGAAATCCCAAAAATTACTACCAAAATGAAAAGAAGATCACAAAGTATGAGCAGGAATAGGCCATTCATCCCCTTAAACCTACCCCACCATTCCATAGGATCATAGCTGACCTACACTGACCTCAACTCTCCTGTTTCCCATAGCCCTCAATTTCTGAATCTTTCAAATATTCATCCATCGTCATTTTAAGTATATTCAGCCTCCACCACCCTTGGGCGCAGAGAATTCCAGAGATTCATCACCTCAAAAGAAATATCTCCTTTATTCAGAAATTATATTACTCCTCTATTTCCTGAGGAGACTGAGGTCCTTTAACATCTGCCGGACGATGCTGAGGATGTTCTACGAGTCTGTGGTGGCCAGTGCTATCATGTTTGCTATTGTGTGCTGGGGCAGCAGGCTGAGGGTAGCAGACACCAACAGAATCAACAAACTCATTCGTAAGGCCAGTGATGTTGTGGGGATGGAACTGGTCTCTCTGATGGTGGTGTCTGAAAAGAGCATGCTGTCTAAGTTGCATGCCATCTTGGACAATGTCTCCCATCCACTACATAATGTACTGGGTGGGCACAGGAGTACATTCAGCCAGAGACTCATTCCACCGAGATGCAACACAGAGCGTCATAGGAAGTCATTCCTGCCTGTGGCCATCAAACTTTACAACTCCTCCCTTGGAGGGTCAGACACCCTGAGCCAATAGGCTGGTCATGGACTTATTTCCTGGCATAATTTACATATTACTATTTAACTATTTATGGTTTTGTTACTATTTATTATTTATGGTGCAACTGTAACGAAAACTAATTTCCCCTGGGATCAATAAAGTATGACTATGACTATGACTATGACTATATCCCTTTGTTTATTATTCTCCCACTAGTGGAAACCTCTCAAAACATACCCTGTCAAAACCCACCCTGTCAAAACCCTTTAAAATCTTATGTTTGAATGAGGCTACCCCTCATTCTTCTGAACTCCAAGGTAGACAGTTTAGTTCTGTATTCCATCTTTTGGTAGGCCAAGTCTCTCATCCCAGAAATTAGCCTAATGAATCTCCTTTGTATAGACTGCAAAGTTACTATATTTTTACGAGGCCTCAACAACATCTTGTTCAACTGAAATAAAACCTCCCTATTCTTAAACTGCAAACCCTGTTCTCAAATTTTTGTCAGGCTCTCAAAACATTTGAGCAAATTTGACTTGCCTTTCATTGACTAGGTGTGGTTATATTCACCTTTCCTAACTGATCAGCTAGTTCCTCTGATTATTGACTCTAGCATCCAACCAATAATGAAAGTTAAACTAGCTAGCCAATAATTCCCCTTCTATCTTCCTCCCTTTTTGAACAAGGGAATCACAATGACAGTTTTCCAGTCTTCTAGAGCCTCCCTGAATTTAGTGAGGTTTGCTAAATTTTAGCAAAGGCATCTACTATTTCTGTAGACACTTCCCTTAAAATCCTGGGGTGCAGGTCATTGGTTCCTGTATTTACCTGCCTTTAGCCCTGTTTGTTTCTCTAATACTAATATTCAGTGGTTGGGAATTTTATAGGTTAATCTATATTCATTGAAATTAACACATTGATTTAGGAATATCTGCAGTGTCTTTTATAGTGAAGATTGATGCAAAAAAGTGGATTTAACATATCTACCATTTCTTTGTTTCCTGTTAGCAATTCACCAGCTTCAGTCCCTGGAGGTCACATGTTTGGAAATGAAAAGTGAGGAAATGAAAAGTCAAGCAGAATGGCCATTGCGTGAGAGGGCACAGGTAGACTGGAAAGCTTGAGGCTTTGGTGAGAAGAGGTGGAAACTGAGGTAAGTTTCTGGTATGTTTCTCTTTCGCTAGTGTAGTGAGAATGAGTTCAGGGTCAGTGGTTGCAACGTAAAGGGTTAATACTATCTGCCAGCCAAAAGCCACCGCCACTGCGTTAGTTGTCGACTGGCCCATTTGAAGAACACTGCACCCCTTCCATTCACTGCCTCTGGTGCCTCAGTACTGTTGTCGAGCATCAAAGTACTGCAGTATAAATGTAACACATATGGGATCTCTCTAGGGATCACCGATGGACTGTGCGTCATGTGACCAGTGCCACGGAAAGATTGGAACTGCGCTGCAGATAGAGGGCCTGTGTGCACACTTAGATAAGTATCTGTGTAATTTGAATGTTTTAGTGAATGTTTTAGTGTTTGTCTTGGTTTTATTAATAAATAGTTAAAACACTTACCTTTAGTTGGTGTCTTCTGTCCCATTTAGTGAATCCACAAATCTGCTTCAGTGCAACAATTGCCATAGTTGGCAAAATTTGGAAACAGAACAGAAGATTAAAGTATAGAGTCATAAACAAGTACAGCACAGAAATGGACCTTCGGCCCATCGAGTCCATGCTGAACCAATTAAACTGCCTACTCCCATCGACCTGCACCAGGACCATAGCCCTCCGTATCCCTGCTATCCATGTACCTACCCAAACTCCACTTAAACATTGAAATTCAGCTCGTGTGCATCACTTGCGTTGGCAGCTCATTCCACATTGTAACGACCCTCTGAGTAAAGAAATTTCCCTTCATGTTCCCCTTAAATTTTTCACCTTTCACCCATAACTCATAACCTCTGTGACACTGTATTACAAGTTGTGGTCCATGTAAGTACCCATAGCATGGGTTGGACGAGTGACGAGGTTCTGCATAGGGAGTTGAAGTGGTCTACCTGTTGTTGAGGGGGATGGTCACAGGGGTACTCTGCACTGGTTCCTTAACCCCTTTCCCCTTCCTGACTGTCACCCAGTCTCCTGTGCCCTGCACCCTGGGTGTAACTACCTCTCTATATGTCTGATCTATCACCCTTTCAGCCTCCAGACTGATCTGGAGTTCATCCAGTTCCAGCTCAACTCCTTAATGCAGATTGTTAGAAGCTGCAGCTGGATGCACTTCTTTCAGCTGTAGTGGTCAGGGTCACTGGAGGTCTCCTTGCCTTCCCACGTCCCACAAGAAGAGCATTTCGCTATCCCGCCTGTCATCCCTACTGCCCCTAGCTGAGCAGATATAAAGAAGAATAGGGAAAAACGTGAGCTTTTCTTTCCTTTGCTTTCTCTGAGTGAAGCCTCGCTTTGCTGAAGACTTGAAGAGCTAAAGCCAGTAGAGGGCAGTAGATACCACACTTAACTGTCTTGCTATGACCCCCATACAAAGTAATTCGGAAAAGGGCAACTTTTGAAGGGGGTCCAGAGCAAAAGTAGGCATTCGATGCTGCTAAGGAAGCAGTGGTTCAGGTCCTGTCTCTGGCTCATCGTTTATCCGGGCTGCCTTTTGAGCTACAGGTATCTGTACATCAGAACACCACTGTATGGAGCTCATGGCAGAAACAAAATGGAGTGAACACTCCCCTGGCATTCTGGTCCTGCACCCTGCCTGCTGTGGCTGAACGCTACACACCTTTTGAAAAACAATTGCCAAGCTCTTAATGGGCATTAATGGGACAGACACCTGCACAGAGGGAAACCAGGTTACCATGAGACTCTATCTCCCCATTTTGATGTGGGTATTCTCAGAGAGCTCCACCATCATGAACACGTGGCCAGTCCACCTGTGGATAAGCACAGAGACCACTGGACTTCCTATCCCAGTGGTTCCCTCTCCTCTTACGTGGGACATGCCATACGAACAGCTGCCTGAAGCAGACAAATGCCACACTAGGATTACGGATGGCTCCAGTCACTGGAAAGCCAGTGTCCAGGGGTGGAAAGCTGAACCCACACTGAACCCAGTCCCAGATACAGTTCTGCAGCTGCAGGGAGAGGGTAGTTCCAGCTAGCGAGCTGAACTGTCGGCAGTCACCGTACCAGTGCAGTACAAAACAGATCAGCTGCATAGACAGTATACACAGACTTCTGGATAATGGGATGACCATGTGGGTGGCAGAAGAATCATTGGCAGATACAGAGTACAAAGTGCAAAGTAAATTTATTATCAAAGTATATATATGTCACCATATACAACCCTAAGATTCATTTTCTTGTGGGCGTAGTCAGTAAATACAAGAGACACAACAGAATCAATGAAAGGCCATATCCAACGGGACGGACAAACAATGTGGAAAAAACACCAGCCTGTGCAAATGCAAAGGAGAAAATAAATAAGTAAATAAACAATAAGTTATAAACTATTGTAACATCACGCATTTATAGCGAGAGGATTCGAGTACAGGAGCAGGGAGGTACTACTGCAGTTGTACAAGGCCTTGGTGAGACCACACCTGGAGTATTGTGTGCAGTTTTGGTCCCCTAATCTGAGGAAAGACATCCTTGCCATAGAGGGAGTACAAAGAAGGTTCACCAGATTGATTCCTGGGATGGCAGGACTTTCATATGATGAAAGACTGGATGAACTAGGCTTGTACTCGTTGGAATTTAGAAGATTGAGGGGGGATCTGATTGAAACGTATAAGATCCTAAAGGGATTGGACAGGCTAGATGCAAGAAGATTGTTCCCGATGTTGGGGAAGTCCAGAACGAGGGGTCACAGTTTGAGGATAGAGGGGAAGCCTTTTAGGACCGAGATGAGGAAAAACTTCTTCACACAGAGAGTGGTGAATCTGTGGAATTCTCTGCCACAGGAAACAGTTGAGGCCAGTTCATTGGCTATATTTAAGAGGGAGTTAGATATGGCCCTTGTGGCTACGGGGGTCAGGGGGTATGGAGGGAAGGCTGGGGCGGGGTTCTGAGTTGGATGATCAGCCATGATCATAATAAATGGCGGTGCAGGCTCGAAGGGCCGAATGGCCTACTCCTGCACCTATTTTCTATGTTTCTATGTTTCTATCTCACACTGAATCATCACTCACTAAGATAACCACAATATACTTTCAGAAGAGTAGAAAGGATGCTGTGAGGGTATGAAAGGATGCAAAGAACAACTGAAAATAGATTCCATAGTTCTAAAGCAAACCCAGCGGAAAAGCAGAAATCTTTCATGTTATACTGACTACCAAAAAATATTTGATTTTGTCCGGTATTCATGGTTAATAGAAGCTCTTAATATCTATAAACTCCACCCAATACTTGTGAAATTCCTACAACATCTGGCGTACTGTAATCACCCTGTCTATTAACAACCCAAAAGCAACCACCACCATTATCAAAATAAACCGATCATTTTCCAGGGCGATTCTCTAATCCCACAATGCTTTTGTCTAGCTTTAAAACCGCTCTCTAATTTACTGAATTGGACAAAAATAGGGTATCAAATCAGAAACAAGCAAACGAATTACACACCTTCTATACATGGACGATGTGCAATTATATGCTCCATCAGTAAAGCTTAAGTAATTGATTCAAATAGTAGAACTATTTTCTAAATATATAAACATGAACTTTGAACTAGGTATGTGCAGAACATTAAACATAAAGAAAGGTGCAATAGAGCTAATGGAACATAAAACAGAGCAACAGGATACAATATTAACTACTGTATTGTGTTAACTTTTGTAAAACAGTGAATGACTGAACAGTTCAAAATGACATTAACTCTTTGTGAGCTTGCAGCTTGTAGAGTGTCTGTACAAAGTAAACACTGTGGGTCTCTTAATTTCTAATCTTTGTTGTTAGTGGATTCTTTCTTAGTGTCTGTCAAATTGGCTTCATGGATTCTTGTTTTGGATTCCGCTTATTGTTTCAAAGGGTTCAAAGGTCCAATTTAATGTCAGAGAAATGTATACAATATACATCCTGAAATGCTTTTTCTTCACAACCATCCATGAAAACAGGGGAGTGCCTCCAAATAATGAATGACAGTTAAATGTTAGAACCCCAAAGTCCCCCCAACTCCCCTCCCTCCCATGCGTAAGTGGCAGTGAGCAACAATCCCCCCTCCCCCAACCAACAAAAAAAGCATCAGCACCGGCCACCGAGCACTCAAGCGTGAGCAAAAGCAACAGCAAAGACAAAGACTTGCAGTACCCCAAAGTCTGCGTGTTCACCCAGTATTCGACATACCACAGGCTCTCTCTCTCCCTAATAAGGGAGAAAGAGGTGTCTCCGTTTCACAGCGAGACGGGACACATAACAAACAACTCACTGGTTTACGATGTTAAAAATCCATTGCGTTGCTTTTTCCGAGCTCTGTGCCCAAAGATCTCAGGTCTCTGGGCACACAGCCTAAGATCTTCCAGCTCCCACAACATACTGGGCTTTCGGGACACCGACCTTCGATCTGCTGGTCTCTAGAGGCCCGAGATCCTAGGCCTCCAAAGGGGAGCCGAACTCTTAGGCCGCACCCTTGGCACGTCGGATAACGGCCAGTCGTGACACCCCGAGAGCAAGTCCCATTCCCGTAAAGAACCAAAGTCAGTGTGTAACTCCAGGTCAGGCTCTTCAAAAGAACCCTGAAAGGGAAAAATAGAGATATTAAAGATGGAAATAGAGCTGTTTCCGAAGATGCAAGCAAAGGAGTCGCTGTTTAGCGCCATCTTGACTAAGCTCCACCCTCCAGATAAGTACACGTATATGTTGGTGGAGTGATGGATAAGGAGTGACTCTAAAAGACTGGCTTACCACATTAAAAGGGGTCTGTTCCAGCCCAGGTATGGCAGATTGATTACATCAGAGACTTCCCCATTTCAAAGCCCAGGATGAACCAAGAGATCCACAATCTGCTGAGGGCTAGATTGGTGGCATTCAGGACTGGCGATCCAGGAAATTATAAGAGGTCCAGGTATGACGTCTGAAAAGCTATCTCGTATGCAAAGTGGTAATTCCAGACCAAACGTGAATCACAGAAGGATGCTTGACGGTGCTCGGCAGGGCTTGAATGCCATCATCAAAACTAAGGAGCATAAATGACATGAAGGTTTCACTCCCAGATGAGGATGCCTTCAATGGTTGCTTTGACCTAGAGAATATGGAGGCACCTCACGAACTCCCGCAGTTCCCGATAACTCGGTGATTTCAGGGTCTGAGAGCATTCTTCAGAAGAGTGAACCCATGGAAAGCATCCGGCCCAGACGGTGTACCTGGCCGAGTGCTAATCAACTGGCTGGAGTGTTTTTGGACATCTTCAGTTTGGCAGTGTGAGGTACCCAACTGCTTCAAGCAGTCATCAATTATACCGGTGTCCAAGAAAAAGGTAGTAACCTGCCCCAATGACTATCATCCAGTAGTACTTATATCCGCTGTGATGAAGTGCTTTGAGAGGTTGGTCATGAAGCGTATCAATTCCTTCCGGAGGAGTGACCTGGATCCACACCATTTTGCCTACCATCACAGCAGGTCAACAGCAAGTGCCATTTCATTGGTTCTTCACTCGGCTCTAGAACAACTGGACAATGAAGATGCATGCATCAGGAAGCTGATTATGGACTGCAGCTCAGCACTCGATACTATCATCCTCTTGAAACTCATCACTAAGCTCCAAGACCTGGGCCTCGATACCTCCCTGTGCACCAGATCCTTTGTTTCCTCACTTGGGAACCCCAGTCAGTACAGATTGACAACGCCTCCTCCACAGTCACCATGAGCACCACAAGTCTGTGTGCTTAGCCCCCTGCTCTACTCGCTTTATACCTATGACTGTGTGGCTAAGTACAGCTCTAATGCCAAATTCAAGTTTACTGCTGCTTTGGCCAAATCAGAGGTGGTGGCGAATCAGCATATAGGAGGGAGATTGGAAACTTGGCTGAGTGGTATCACAACAACAACATCTCTTGATATCAGCAAACGCAAAGAGCTAATTATTGAATACAAGAGGAAAAAGCTAGAGGTCCATGAGCCAGTTCTCATGAGGGGACTGGAGGTGGAAAGGGTGAATAACTTTAAATTCTTTGGCGTTATTGTGGAAGTTGCAGCAAGGCAAGGGTTAAGATAATATCCAGATAAGGATAGTTTGTGGATAGTGAGCTGTCAGCCCAGGAAAGAGAGGCCTTTGAAGAGAGATATTTGTAAAACATAGCTTTCCTTTGCACAGCATTGGATCGGAGCCATTTGGCATACAGAGACAACAATATCATCGAAGGATGCAAAACACACACCAACGAGGGGATAATTACTTTACTAACTTCAAAGTATCATCTATGAGTTGTAAATGTATTTTAATAATCTTATCTAAATTTAAACCTGTATCACTAAAAATAAAAGAACTGCATTTAAACTACTCTGTTAGCTGGATGTATCTCCTCCTTAGTAGGGAGGAGATTCCCACCGCTCAATTAGTGGCTATTGGCAGTGAAACTTGCTGTAGAGGGTAAACAGGGAAGTGAACTAATTTTTGAAAATCAGGTAGTAACAATATAACCTCCCTTTAGTGAGAGTACCCGTGGTTATCTATATCAGATAGGACTTAAGAGCGTCATTTGAATTTAAAGCATTGCGATCAGCAAACCCAATACCATCACTGGAAAACATTCTTCAGTATCTAATCTTAGTAATGTGTGTTCAAAATAGAGACAACATTGGTCAGTAAGAGAGAAAACAGGCCATTACCATATTCCAAACTGACACCATTTTATGTTACAAACTTCCATTTTGTGTTACACAGTTTTAGTCTGTGAGCCAGGACACCCAAATTTGGGCCACCGGTACCATCTGGGGGGAATAATTTTTGTAGTGATTTTTGGTAAGGTATACACCCCTCGTGCTAGAAAATATGTGATAGCATTGCAGCGGTGGTAGCTTTCTGTGTGTTATCACTCGATTTATAACCCCATGACAAAACACACTTTTCAAAACTGTACATAGCACAGAATAAAGCGTTCTACTTCAAACTGATGGTCCTCCCTTATTATTGATGCCCTGTCTTTGAAAATTGGTGGGAATATAGCTCAGACTATATGTTTTTCAGAAAAGTTGTTAAAATTAGCATCTCTACAAATGTTATCTATTACTGGCAGTGACAACACAGTGACATTACATAAGATGTACTTCTGTTTTCATGTTCTGTTTCACATTTATATCTTGTATATCACCATTTATACGTACATTTATATCACCTTTGCAGCAGGTGCTTTTTTCACCAGCAATGTTAATGTGGTTTTTTTCTGTTTCAGGTACTGTGGTGGTGGGATAGTCCTGCACAAGAGAGGAGAGAGAAGAGTGGAGTAGATTTAGATCTGGAGTAGCTGAATCACTTTGCTTCAGAATGGAGAGACATAAGCACAAAGAATCTATTAAGAAGCAGTGTATCATACACCGGAAAACATCAAAAGAAGATGATGACCATTTAGTTAGTCCTTGAGACTATGAATCCTGGAAAACATTACTTGAAGCAGCCAAAGTGAGAAACTATGCCCCTATTTTAGATGTTGCTAAAAAACTTGGAGAAAGAGAAGTCCCAAGAATCTACTGTCACCAAAGATGCTGAAGCCTCTTCACCATGAAGAGAGACTGAGATACTCTGAAAAGGAAAGTCAAGGAAAGCATTACTGATGAAGCTGGTGAGAATACCTGTACATCAGAAAGGCCAAGTAGGAGATCTTCATCCGAAGCAGGGGGTATGATCAAATCTGCATTTTTTGTAATAAGGTGAAATTTCTGAAAGGCTCCATGCCATGTAAAAAGCTTTTGGGGGCTGGGGTAACATTTTCTGCTGTACTGATGTTAATATGGAATATATACAAAAAGTAATTACTTATTTGAATTCCTGAATAAATTCTCTACAAATCCATGTGATTATATGTGTCCAAGGGTTTTTTATTGACTTTTCCAAAATAAACAATAGACAAATATATTTTAAAAATGAAATGATTCACTCTACTGAAATTGGGCACTGTACTGCGAGTGCCACCAATGACATAGTTTTCAAAGTAGAATTTTATAGCAACATTTGATGAAAAGTGCTTGAACTCAGCTATCATTGTGACAAATTTCAATGTTGAGGGATCATTGATGACAAAATACTACTAGGTTGAATATGTATGTTGTACTTTATATTGGCTACTTTTCAGAAATGCTTATTTTAGAGTAGTGTTATAAAATGCATGATAGCACACATAAAGCTACCACTGGTGCAATGCTATCACATATTGTCTAACACTAGAGCTGTATACCTTACCAAAAATCACAATGAGCATTATTCCCCTCAGATGGTATCGACCAACCCTACTGGCTCACGGACCATTTAGCAGGTACTAAGGAAGAATCAACTTTAACTCTTTCCTTACACTCCATCCCTTGATTCCTCATTAGAACATCATACCCAAAAGACAGGTCAAACACTGCATCAAAAAAAAAACTACATTAAATACAAATTGAACATAAACATTAAGCATTGAAAAACATCTTCTTCCGTAGCAGGTGTGTCCTTCCTACACCTCCAGATGGTACTCTCTGTTTGAAGAAAGGCCTATTATCACTGAATAGTTCCAGCACTCTCATATCACCTAAAAGAAAGCAAAACATCTGTGATTATTAGTTCTTCAGCATTTTAAAATCACTCCCATTTTGTTAATTTCTCCCTGTTTAAACACACCAGATGGTCTTTCCGCTGGATTGATATCCAGCAGGATTGAGTTTAGGAGCAGAGAAGTAATGTTTCAGCTATATAGGACCCTGGTCAGACCCCACTTGGTGTACTGTGCTCAGTTCTGGTCACCTCACTACAGAAAAGATGTGGAAACCATAGAAAGGGTGCAAAGGAGATTTACAAGGATGTTGCCTGAATTGGGGAGCATGCCTTATGAGAATAGGTTGAGTGAACTCGGCCTTTTCTCCTTGGAGCGACAGAGGATGAGAGGTGACCTGATAGAGGTGTATAAGATGATGAGGGGCATTGATCGTGTGGATAGTCAAAGATTTTTCCCCAGGACTGAAATGGTTAACACAAGAGGGCACAGTTTTAAGGCGCTTGGAAGTAGGTACAGAGGAGATGTCGGGTAAGTTTTTTATGCAGAGTGGTGAGTGTGTGGAATGGGCTGCCAGCAATGGTGGTGGAGGCAGATACAATAAGGTCTTTTAAGAGACTCCTGGATAGGTACATGGAGCTTAGAAAAATAGAGGTAAAAAAAAGAGGTAAAAATAGGTAATTCTAGATAATTTCTAAGGTAAGGACATGTTCGGCACAGCTTTGTGGGCCAAAGGGCCTGTATTGTGCTGTAGGTTTTCTATGTTTCTGTGTTGCCTTCTCTGTTTGCTAAAATATCACCCCTGCAAACTGGAGAATTTGAAATGTGCACCTATCCTTTCCCACCCACGGGGGAAGCACTGTCTGCCTCTTCCTCGGGTTCTGTAGTACACTTGTTTGTTCCGGCCATAAGTGATCCTTGGGGTAAAGGTCTGTTATTCAGGTTGTACAAGCCTTGATTTAGTACAGTCAGCCACCCTGTTGGGTGTGGGTTGGTGTTAACAGACAAATTTGTTGCTTTAAAAATCCATTTATTCTCTCAGTTAGCCCTGATGCTTGGGTTAATAGGGTATCTGATACACCCAATGAATGCCTTTGCTGGCAGCTCAGTCCTGAGAAATGAAGCCCACTATCTGACTGGATTGTTTGTGGTTCCCCATAATGACAGATTAACCTTTGCAATCGCTTCAGTGTATGGTCATGATCAGTTTTCATATGGGGAATTGCAATTAAAATGCCTGAATAGGTGTCAACCATAGTGAGCAAGTATTTAAATCATTGCTGCTGTGGCAGGGGTCAAAGTCAAAGTAAATTTACTATCAAAGTGTGTATATGTCACCATATACTGCCCTGAGATTCATTTTCTTGCAGGCATTCACAGGAAAATTAAATACAATAGAATTGATGATAAACTACACATAAACAAAACTTGACCAACAGCCAATGTGCAAAAGAAGACAAATTGTGCAAACAAAACAAACAAACAAACAAACAAACAGATTAAATAAATAAATAAATAATACTGAAAACGAGTTGTATAGTCCTTGAAAGTGAGTCTGTAGGTTGTGGAATCAGTTCAGAGTTGAGGTGATTGAAGTTATCCACACTGGTTCAGGAGCCTGATGGTTGAAGGGTAATAACTGTTCCTGAACCTGGTGGTGTGATTCCTGAGGCTCCTGTACCTCCTTCCTCATGGCAGCAGCAAGAAGCGAGCATGGTCTAGATGGTGGGGGTCTTTGATGATGGATGCTACTCCTTGTAAACGCGCTCAGTGGTGGGGAGGGCTTTGCCTGTAATGGACTGGGTTGTATCCATTACTCTCTGTAAGAACATTTTTGATAATTGCAGTTTGTAATGAAGACTAATTCTGGGGGTTGTATGCTTAGCAGAGAAAGATATTGGGGAACAGACATAGAAAAGGGTCTGAGCTGTAAAGCTGCATACATCAGAATGCTCTTTATCAATGACAGCTCAACATTTAGTACCATCGTCCCCTCAAAACTAATCAGTAAACTCCAAGACCTGGGCCCCAACACACCCTTGTGCCATTAGATCCTAGATTTCCTCACTAGCAGACCCCAGTCAGTTCGGATTGGCAAAATCATCTCCCCCACAATCTCCATCAGCACGGGAGCACCACAGGGATGTGTGCTTAGCCCCCTGCTCTACTCGCTTTACACCTTTGACTGTGTGGCTAAGTACAGCTCCGACACTATGTACAAGTTTGCTGAAAACACCACTGTTGTGGGCCGTATCAAAGATGGTGATGAATCAGCATATGGGAGGGAGATTGAAAACATGGCTGAGTGATGTAATAGCAACAAACTCTCACTCAATGTCAATAAGATCAAAGAACTGATTGTAGACTTCAGGAAAAGGAAATCAGAGGCCCATGAGCCAGTACTCATCTGAGGATCAGAGGAGGAGAGGGTCAGTAACTTTAAATTCCTGGATGTCACTATCTCAGAGGACCTGTCCTGGACCCATCGTATAAATTTGCAAAGAAGCAACGGCAGTGCCTCTACTTCCTCAGAAGTTTGTGGATATTTGGCATGACATCCAAAACCTTGACAAACTTCTATAGATATGTAGTGGAAAGTGTATTGATTGGCCAGGTATGGGAACACCAATGCCTTTGAACGGAAAATCCTACAACCATTGAGCACATCTACATGAAACGTTGCTGTAGAAAAGCAGTATCAATCATCAAAGATCCTCACCACCCAGGCCATGCTCTTTCCTCGCTGCTGCCGTCAGATAGAAAGTACAAGTGCCTCAGGACTCGCACCACCAGGTTCAAGAACACTTACTACCAAAGGCATGTGACAGCTTACTAGATCCTTTTTCAGCTTACTGGTAGTTTGAAAGCAAAGACATTCAATTAAAAACATTACAAATAACACTTTTTTGAAGTAAATTGTGGTAAACTATCATCACAAACAATGAAGAGGCGATCTAAGGCAAAGCGAATTAGAAAGATGTGCTGTGCTGAGGTGTCAAGAACGCTGCAAGATCAATGCACTTGGAGCTGGTTGGAGTGAACAATTCAGAGAGGAGGAACCGAGGCAGAGGAGTTCTGATGTCCATCCAATTAACCCGGGTGTGAGGTTAGCCGAACCGATTTGGAGAGTTCGAGAACGGCTTCTTCGGCAGTGAAATCTAGGCCCAAAGTGAATCGCTGGGCAACATGTTCTAGGCCCGGAGCAATTTGTCGTGGCAGAGCCCGAGTACTAGTGCAAAGTACGATCAGCTGTTTGGGGAATTTAAACACTGGCCCAGATAGTCTGGGACCGCCTCTCTTCACGACACTGAGGCTGTGAAACTGCCCCCAGCTGCTGTGCTTCGTGTCTGTGAACTTTGCAGTGATTTGCCCCGCTAACATGATGAACTAAATACCAAGGCTTTGGGCCTGCTCCAAGCTACTTCAAGGATTTGGATCTAAGGACTCAATTTGGTTTGGAATGCTGGTGTTGTTGATTGCTTCTATTGTTTGCATGATTTGTTTTTTTTTCTCTTTCTCTGCACTTTGGGGGTTGGTCTTTATTTTTTTTAATTGTGTCCTTTCAAGTTTCTTGCTCTGCTGCTGTCTGTTAGCAGGCAAATCTCAAGGTTGTATAATTTATACATTATTTAATAATAAATGTACTTTGACTTAACCAATAATCTCACTTTAAGGACTCTTTATCTTGTTACTTCATGCTCTCGTTATTTATTGCTATTTATTTATATTTGCATTTGCACAGTTTGTTGTCTTCTATGCTCTTGCTCTTCCATTGATCCTGTTTACAGTTGCTGTTCTATAGATTTGCTGAGTATGCCCGCAGGAAAATGGGTCTCAGGGTTCTATGTGGTGACATGTATGTACTCTGATAGTAAATTTTACTTTGAATCTTTGAACTTTGAACTTTGAGCTATGGCAAGAAACACCAAGAATACAATCCACATCAATCAGGGAGAACAAGACAAGCAAAATTGTGACATTACATTGGCTCAGATGGTAAAATAGAATTAAGGGACATAAGAGGAAAGATTTAAAGGGGATCTGAGGGGCAACTTTTTCAGAGGGTACTGGGTATATAGATTGAGTTGTGAGTGGAAGTGGTAGAGGAGGATTTAATAACAACATTGAATATATTTGAACAGGTAGATGAATAGGAAAGATTTAGAGGGTTTTTTTCCCTTTTTTTAGATTATGAGGACACACAGTCCTCTTTTATTCTCATTTAGTAATGCATGCATTAAGAAATGATACAATATTCCTCTGGTGTGATATCACAGAAACGCAGGACAGACCAAGACTGAAAAACTGACAAAAACCACATAATTATGAGAGAGAGAGAGAGATTGAGATTTTTAGGACCCACAGGATATCATTGTGAATCTACACAAGGCATACATTTGTTCTGGTCTCGCAATGGACAAAATGAAAATATCCAGCAGTGTTTTGGAAATACAAGAGCAACATGGAGCAACAGAAAATCTGCTGGAGGAACTCCAGGTCAAGCAACACGCGGGGCAGGAATTGTCAATGATTTGAATCGAGACCCTGCATCAGAACCTGAAATGTCAACATTTCCTTTCCCCTCCTCAGGTGCTGTTTGACCCACTGCATTCCACCAGCAACACACAATCTTGCTGGAGGAAATCAGCATCTGTTGGAGAAAAGGAATTACCAGTTGATCCTGATGTAGGGTTTTAATTCAAAACATCAGTTCATTTCCTGCCACAGATGCTGCTCAACCAGCTGAGTTTCTCCAGCAGATAGTGTTGCTGCAGGTTCCAGCATCTGCAGGCTCTTGTCTCCCATTCCACCATCAAAATCTTACCTCATTTATGTACATACACAAGAGCACAACTCTTTACAGTGCAGATGACCCGGGTTCAATTCCCATCACTGCCTGCAAGGAGTTTGTATGTTCTCCCTGTGACCAAGTGGGTTTCTGCCAGGTGCTCCAGTTTCCTCCCATGGTCCGAAGATGTACCGGTTGGTAGGTTAATTGGTCATTGTAAACTGTCCCGTGATTAGGCTAGGGTTAACTTGGGGGTTGCTGGGCAGCATGGCTCAAAGGGCCAGAAAGGCCTGTTCCATGCTGTATCTCAATAAAAGTAAAAACTACACAAGTGTGATAGAGGGATTGAATAGATGGCAACAAGTGAAAGGAAAGAACCCACCACTTATGCTGACCATTGTGGGTAGCATTTAAGGAGGTTAATGGACCTGGGTTGAAATGGCACAGCCTGGCGGCACTGAACATATATCAGGAAAGCATGTATACCTTTAGATCCATCTAATATTACACATACAGGAGTGTGGGTGTTAAGATGAATGGTTAGATTATGAGAGAAGGAAAGGGAGGAGTCAGATTTTAAATCAGGTAAGAGTTCAGAAGCAACTAGTATGTTTCGCATCCAAGAAATCTACAGGGCATGGCGTAGAGAAATGTAGGTCCGGGTTGAGAGCAACCGAGAGATTGCGAGATGGGAGATATCAGAACACAGGAGTATGCCTGCATCATATCTAAGAGGTAGTCAAGTGAGGGGAAAACACCTCAGAACAGTTCCCAGATCTGTTTCAGTTGTAGTAACATGGGTCACTGTGTGCAGAACTGTACGACAAACAGGACTTCTAATCCGTGTCCTATCATATGTTAGTCTGAAATGTGAGAAATCCTGGAAATTGCTGGGAGAGTTTGTTGTTGTGAATATGCTGGAATATGTTGAATATTTCCTTGTGAATGATTAATAACTTCCAGCAGCTCTTTGTTTTAAAGTCATAAACCTTGTGTGATTGTATTCTGTTTTGTAAACAGCTTAATCCATGAAGAACAAGCCATCTACTGAACTGTTTGTTTGAAGTGTGAATGATTTGAGAGATTTAAAATGCTGTATGACATGTGGCAACTTGGGTTCCTTGATTTGGGACTGATTGCACGAGATGACTGAGAGAATGAAGAGCTGTAGGGTCTTTGTCAACCTGTGCTGGAAGATGCTTGAATTAATTTGTTGCTGCAGAGGGACTAGGATGTAGTTGACTGAAAGTTTCTACTTCTTGAGGTGAAGTAAGTTTGCAGGACCTTAATGCTTTACTGGGCAATGTATGAAAGTGTGTGTGAAAAGTGTATCCATATTTACAGCAAGAAGGAGAGAAAGGCTGGCAGATGCAGACACCTTCCTCCGGCAGCAGTGAGTGAGAAGTTAGTAGATGGCACTGAACACTCACCTCGATGATTTCAGTCTTCCTCGGCACTTTAATCAGTGAGATCAGCAAGAGATGGAGTTTGATCATGGGCTCCTGCCCCGTCTCCAGGCTTCTCGGCCTCCTTGCTGCAGGCTTTGCTCACAGCCTCGTGGTACGCTCTCAGAGACGGCTAAGTGCCAGATCACACGAACAATCCAATATATGTTGTCACTCAGCCTGATGCTTTCCCTTCACCTGCTGACATGTACAGGTGTAATAGTCTACTGATTCTCTCCAGACATGTGAGGCCAGGGGTTTTATCCCTGCTAATGGCAAACACCATCCCAAGACTTTTGTTGAAGTACATTTTCCAAGATGTTCAACATTTTTGTTGTGGATATTTTTACTAAATGGCTGGAGATTTTTCCTATAAAACTAACACAGATATAGTTAGAGCATAGATGTTGGTCAGCCAAATTTTTACTCATTGGTATATACCCCAATTATTGATTCTGACCAGGTACACAAATTATAGGTAAAACAAAATGCTGGACCCTTGTTCAGCGCAGAGCTTAGACAGCTGTGTCTGGAGAAGGAAGAGACCTTCTGGAGTGGAGATAAAGGGGAGTTCAAAAAGGCCAAGTACAAGCTGGAGAAGGAAATCTGAACTCCCAAATACTAATATTCAGTCAAAGTGTAAAGCCACTTTTCTGCAAATGACTTTTTTTAGTTTGGAAAGGTCTTCTGGTAAGAATTGAAATGAATTGAATTGGCTTTATTTCTTACTTTCCTCACATACATGAGGAGTAAAAATCTTTATATTACATCTCGCTCTAAATGTGCAATGTGCAGTCATAGTAATTAATAATAATTTATAATAAATAGAACAGTCAATGTAATATAGAGTTCACTCAAGTCAGCGTGAGTTAATCAGTCTGATGGCCTGGTGGAAGAAGCTGTCCCGGAGCCTGTTGGTCCTGGCTTTTATGCTGTGGTACTGTTTCCCAGATGTTAGCAGCTGGAATAGATTGTGGTTGAGGTGATTCGGGTCCTCAATGATCCTATGGGACCTTTTTACACACCTGTTCTTGTAAATGTCCTGAATCATGGGAAGTTCACAACTACAGATGCACTGGGCTGTCCACACCACTCTCTGCAGAGTCCTGCGATTAAGGGAGGTACAGTTCCCATACCAGGCAGTGATGCAGCCAGTCAGGATGCTCTCAGTTGTGCTCCTGTAGAAAGTCCTTAGGATTTGGGAGCCCATACCAAACTTCCTCAACCATCTGAGGTGAAAGAGGCAGCCTCTATGGGGCCAACCAAAAATGTTACTGTTTTTTAAAAAAATATTTTTATGATCACAAGATACTCCTGGGTATCAAGAACTTCAAGGTATACCCCACCAGTGGGCAGCTCATTAGTGGACGAGCTGGACTTGGTGTGGACCATGTAGCTGCCTGCTATAGAGAAGTGTTGGAATTGGTACATGAAGGAGAAGTGCAGTCTAACAGTAAGTGATTGTCTTGAACATTTTTCTTCTGATTGCAAGATCCTGTTGGACATTGGTAATGTGGAATGCTGCAAGTCTGGTTCACTGCTTTGTTGATGGGACCAATGACGGGCCAGCAATGTGGCTTCAGTTGTAGTGCGGACTAAGCCTCTTGCCGCGGGATCAGCTGTTGCAGCCGCTTAGTAGAGGTGATGCCAGAGGCGGTGTGGCACAGCATCCATGCTGGCGTTGGTACTGCCTTCCTGTGTTTGCCGGTGACAGACAAGCTGGATTACATTTGTCTGCAGATTTTTCCAGGCTTGTTCTTGCCAATAATAGCTATGGACTCTGGTACTTGGGCAATGTTATATTTTTTTATGATTGTATGTTTACTGCTATCTTATACATGCTGTATGTGTTTTGTGCTATGTAAGACTGTTCGTACTGTGTTTTGCACCTTGGCCCAGAGGGTGACAATCATACCAGCGTCCAAGAAGAGCAGGTTGAGCTGCCTCAATGACTATCACCCAGTTGCACTCACATCTACTGTGATGAAGTGCTTTGAGAGGTTGGTCATGGCCAGAATTAACTCCTGCCTTAGCAAGGACCTGGAGCCATTGCAATTTGCCTATCACCACAATAGGTCTATAGTGGATGCAATGTCACCGGTTCTCCACTCTGCCTTGGATCACCAGGCCAACAGCAATACCTACAGTACATCAGGCTACTTTTTATTGATTGCAGTTCAGCGTTCAACACAATCATATCTTCAGTTCCAATCAACAAGCTCCAAAGCCTGGGCCTCTGTACCTCCGTCGGCAACTGGATCCTTGATTTCCCCTTTGGGAGACAACAGTCTGTGCAGGTAGGCAACAACATCTCCTCTACAATCACTAACAGTACAGGTGCACCACGAGGCTGTGTGCTTAGCCCCCCTTCTCTACTCACTTTACACTTGTGTAACACCCTGGGAAATGTTTCACTGCTAATGTAATGGTCTTTCTGTAGCAGCAGTGTTTGGGTTATGGCTGGAGATAACGGGGGCTTTGGAATGTGAGCCGTCCAATAAGGGGAAGGTGTTTTCGTGCTTTGTGCCTGACACCGAGGCAATCTGGGTCTTTTGTTCGGCGGGAGATGGAGAGAGAAGATGCCAGATAGGAGAGGTCGTAGACAGCAGGAAGGAGTGGACTTGGAGTGGGGCCAGGAGTCGACGAAGCCCGGGGAAATCGATGGAGGACCAGTGGAAGGGAAACCGTGAGCTTCAACTTGTGCACATTAGACTGTTTCATTAAAATGGGCCCTTTTCGTTTTGTTTTACTTTACCAACCCTTTAGTCAAATTGAGAATTATAAAGCTAAATCGTTTAATTGCGTATGGTGTACTGGCTGTGATTTCGTGGTACTGATTTGTAACAGGGTGACACATCACACAACATCCACATAAACAGGAGGTTTTGCACCTCAGACTTCACGCGTTTGGCAGGGCCAGAGACTGTCTTCCCCAGACTTACACTGCTGGCCAAACCTAAGGGTTACACTTGCATCTGTGAGGCTAAGCACAGCTCCAATGCCGTATCTAAGTTTGTTGATGACACCACTGTCATTGGCTGAATCAAAGGTGGTGATGAATCATTGTATGGGAGGGAGACTGAAAATCTGGCTGAGTGGTGTCAGAACAACAACCTCTCACTCAATGTCAACAAGACCAAGAGGCTGATTATTGACTTCAGGAGGAGGAAACCAGTGGTCCATGAGCCAGAACACATCAGAGGATCAGAGGTGGAGAGGGCCAACAATTTTAAATTCCTCAGTGTTATCATTTCAGAGGATCTGTCCTGGGCCCAGCACACAAATGCAATTACAAAGAAAGCTCAGCAGCGCCTCTACTTCCTGAGGAGTTTGCAAAGATTTGGCATGACATTTAAAACTTTGACAAACTCTATAGATATGTGGTGGAGAGTATATTGACTGGCTGCATCACAGCCTGATATAGAAACTTCAATGCTATTGATCAGAAATCCTACAAGAAGTAGTGGATATGGGTAGAAGTCTCCACTATTGAGCACATCTACATAAATCTTTGTCACAGGAAAGCTGCATCCATCATTGAGGGCACTATACTGGGGACAGGTACACTGAGCAAAGGCCGACACTGGAACAGACTCAGAGAAGGGAGAGATTACATGGACAGACCATGAAATACACAGACCTGACAACAATAGTAATACCTATAATACACAGACCTGACAACAATATAGGGAGGTAGTTACACCCAAGATGCAGGACACGGGAGACTGGGTGACAGTCAGGAAGGGGAGAGGGGTTAAGGAGCCAGTGCAGAGTACCCCTGTGACCATCCCCCTCAACAACAGGTAGATCACTTTGGATACTGTTGGGGGAGATGACATAACAGAGGAAAGTCACAGTGGTCGGGTCTCTGGCACTGAGGCTGCCTCTGTGAATCAGAAGGGAAGGGGGCAGAAGAGGCGAGCTGTGGTGATAGGGGAATGGACAGGAGGTTCTGTGGGTGAGAACAAGATTCCCAGATGGTATGTTGCCTCCCAGGTGTTAGGGTCCGGGACATCTTGGATCAAGTCCTCAGCATCATTACATTCTTAAGTGGGAGGGTGAACAGCCAAATGTCATGGTCCATGTAGGTACCAATGACGTGGGTAGGACGGGTGACAAGGTTCTGCAAAGTAAATTCAGGGTTCAGGGAGGTAGGTGCTCAGTTAAAGAACAAGACCTCCAGGGCTGTGGTCTCAGGATTGTACTCGTGCTAGTGAGGCCAGAAATAGGAAGATCATACAATCTAACGTGATCAAAGAGTTGGTGTAGAAGGGAAGGCGTCATATTTTTGGATCATTGGGCTCTCTCCCAGTGAATGTGGGACCTGTACAGAAGAGAAGGTTTGCACCTGTTCTGCACGGGGGGTGGGGTTAAACTAGAGTTACAGGGGGGCGGGAACCAGAGTGTCAGAACAGTTAGTGGAGAGGTTGTGGAGACAGATGTTGGTAAGACCTCAGACAAAGTCAGGAACCAAAAAGTTGAGCATGTTGTGACTAGTGTCCTGAGCTGCAAGTATTTCAATGCAAGAAATGTCGTTGGAAAGGTGGATGAGCTCAGGGCATGGATTAACACCTGGAATTATGACATTGTAACCATTAGTGAGACTTGGTTGCAGGAGAGGCAGGAATGACAGTTCAATATTCCCAGATTCCATTGTTCTAGACTTGACAGAGCGGGAGGGATTAAAGGAGCAGGGGTGGCTTAACTCGTCAGGGAAAATGTCACAGCAGTGTTCCATCAGGACAGACTGGAGAGCTCGTGTAGTGAGACTTTATGGGTGGAAATGAGGAATAAGAAAAGTATGACCACATTAATGTGGCTATGTTACAGACCACCCTACAGTTCATGGAATTTAGAGGAACAAAGTTGTAGAGAGGTCACAGACTGCTGCAGGAAACATAATGATGTTAGAGTAGGTAATTTTTAACTTTCAGGTTGGGGGACCGCTTCGTCGAGCACCTCCGCTCCATCCGCCACAACAGACAGGATCTCCCAGTAGCCACCCACTTCAACTCTGCTTCCCACTCCCATTCAGATATGTCCATACATGGCCTCCTCTACTGCCATAATGAGGCTGAACTCAGGTTGGAGGAGCAACACCTCATATACCGTCTAGGTAGTCTCCAGCCCCTTGGTATGAATATAGAATTCTCCAATTTCCAGTAATTCCCTCCCTATTCCTTCCCCTATCCCTATGTCACTCTGCCCCCTCCCCCAGCTGCCTATCACCTCCCTCATGGTCCCACCTCCTTCTACTACCCATTGTGTTTTCCCCTATTCCTTCTTCACCTTTCCTGCCTATCCCCTCCCTGCTTCCCCTCCCCCACCCCTTTATCTTTCCCCTTACTGGTTTTTCACCTGGAACCTACCAGCCTTCTCCTTCCCACCCTCCCCCCACCTTCTTTATAGGGCCTCTGCCCCTTCCCTCTTCAGTCCTGACGAAGGGTTCCGGCCCGAAACATCAACTGATCTTTTCCACGGATGCTGCCCGACCTGCTGAGTTCCTCCAGCGTGTTGTGAGTGTTGCTTTGACCCCAGCATCTGCAGATTATTTTGTGTTTAATTTTTAACTTTACAGCCCAGCACATCACACAAACC
Source organism: Mobula birostris (assembly GCF_030028105.1). NCBI lineage: Eukaryota > Metazoa > Chordata > Chondrichthyes > Myliobatiformes > Myliobatidae > Mobula > Mobula birostris. The sequence continues at coordinate 73,683,324 of NC_092402.1, forward strand.
AATCTTCCGTCCTTGGACTCACTTTACACCGCATGCTGTCAGAGCAGTGCTGCCAGGATAATCAAGGACACGACCCACCCAGCCAACACACTTTTCGTCCCTCTTCCCTCTGGGAGAAGGCTCAGGAGCTTAAAGACTCATATGGCCAGATTTGGGAACAGCTTCTATTTTCTATTTATGATTTATAATTTAAATTTTTAATATTTACTATCGATTTGTACTCCAGGGAACACAAAGAGCAGAGTCAAATATCACTGTGATGATTGTATGCTCTAGTATCAAATGGTTGGCGACAATAAAGTAAATTATAAAGTATAAAGTATATTGACTGGGACTCCCATACTGTAAAATGACTAGATGGGATAGAGTTTGTCAAATGTGCTCAGGAAAGTTTCCTTCATTAGTACATAGAAGTGCTCTTCAGGTGGGCATCCTCCTCCTTTGACGTTTCGTTGATAAGCCCACGATGTCTCCAGAGGGGTCAACGGTGCTACCTGGTGTTCCAGATACACCCCCCTCAGTTCCATACCCTCCTGTCTTCATCTTGCAGCCCAGTTGTTGTCTTTCCTTTTAATCCAAATCCAATTGCTGCTTTCTTCTGCTGCATTTGACAAGGACTTGACTGCTTGTTGGAGGGAGTGACCCCTCACCCCCATCTTCTTCAATAGACTGGTCGTAGATGTAGCAACGAATCCCCTGCATCCCACTTCTACAGGGAAAATCTTGGTCTTCCAGCCATTCTGGGCAGCTTCAGTTGCCAGTTCAGAGTACTTAGTCTTTTTCCTCTCATAAGCTTCTTCGACACCGTCTTCCCATGGTACTGTCAATTCCACAACATATGCCTGCTTGGCTGTTGTGGACCATAGGACCATGTCTGGCCAGAGTGTTGTAGCCGCAATGTCTAGGGGAAACACAAGCTCTTTCACCAAGTTCACGTCCATTTTCCAATCCCGAGCAACCTGCAGAATGCTTACATCTTTTGATGTTATATGGTGCTCTGGAGGTTGGCCTGCTGGTACAAATCGTGTGATGTGGACATTTCCTGCCGATGTTTGTGGGAGAGCATTTGTGGTGATTCGCCTCTGTTCCAAGGTTGATGCCAGCTGTCTGAGAACTTGGTTATGCCACCAAGTATACCGCCCCTGGGTGAAGCTCGTGGTGCATCCTGTTAAAATGTGCCTTAGTGATCCAGGTGCTTGACAAAGAGAGCAAGCAGGGTCTTCTCCCCACCACTGGTTCAGGTTCTGGGGTGTGGGTAGGAGGTCATAAGTGGTTCTGGTGACAAAACTTAGCACACGGGGGGCCACTGTTCGAATAACAGTATCTTCAGATTCAGTGAGGGTCATGACCAATCTCGCTTTGGCGCATTTGAATTCTCCCACAAGACTTGCAACTGGTAATTCCAATTTGCCGTTCCTGTACAATCCAACAGGACTTAAGCATCGTGGAAGTCCAAGCCACTGTTTCACACGTGTGCTGATCATTCTTTCGAGCTTTTCAACCTTGCTGATGGGGATTTCATACACTGTTAAAGGCCACTTGAGTCTTGGGGGTATGCTGAACTGGAAGCACCACAGCTTGAGTTTCCCTGGCAGCAAGGTCCTGTTGATGCGAGCTATGTACATGATGGTATCCTTTTTGAGTTGTTTGAACTGCTCAGTGTCCTTGAGATTAGCATCATACCATCGGCCCAAGCTCTTCACTGGCATTTCTGGAACAGTTGGGACAGGTGTTCCGTCAATATGAAATCTTTTATCCCTGACTTGACCTTTGACAATGGAGATGCTTCTGCACTTGCTGGGCTTGATATTCATCCTCGCCCATGTGATGTTTTGATGAAGCTTTTCCAGAAGTCTCTTGGTGCAGGGGACAACTACAGAAAGGAGAAATTTGGAGTGAAGGAACAAGTCAGCAGGAAAGATATGCCTCCTCCCCCCAAATCCCGTCGTCTCCAGGAAATCCAATGACTTGTTAAAGAAAGAAGAGGCCTGAGGAAGTTGTGGAAAAAAGCAAAAGCAGAAGAAAGGGAGGGCATCAACCTCCTTCAAGAGGACCTAAAACAGAGGCTCTCGAAGTTGCGCAGAGCAGAGAATTTAAGGAAACAACGCAAAAAGAAGGAAAAAGCAAGAACAGACTTCTACAAAGGTCCCTTTAAATATGTGAAAGGCATTTTCACAAAAGAGAAAAGAGGATACTTGAAAGTATCAAAAGAGGGGGTTGAAAGACATCTCAGAATCATCCACACTGATAAGCGAAAAGATGAACCGATATTTGTCCCAGCTGACATCCCACCAATCTCACCCCCACAACATCAATTTAACATCAGCCTCCCAAGCTGAGTGAGGTGAAAGAGGCAGTGGAGAAGGCGAGGTCGGCATCAGCGCCAGGCCCCATCGGTGTTCCGTATTGTGTCCACAAGAACGCCCCGGATGTTCTGAAATTCCTTTGGAAAAACATGAGGGTTGCATGGGAAAAGCAAATTATCCCCAAAGCCTGGGAAGAGCGGGGGGAGTTCTGATCCCAAAAGAAAAGAATTCGTCCACTATCGAGCAATTTCGCCAAATAAACCTTCTGAACATAGAGGGCAAGATCTTTTTCAGCGTGTTGGCGCAAAGACTTACAAAGTATCTGAAACAAAATCATTTCATTGATACGTCAATCCAAAAGGCTGGCATAGCAGGCTTCTCCTGATGCCTTGAACATACCAGCGTCATATAGCATCAAATCCAGATGGCTAATTAAAAAAGAAAGGATCTGCATGTCTTGTTTCCCGACCTGGCCAACGCCTATGGATCAGTTCCTCATTCTCTACTGTGGACTGCTTTTGAATTCTTTCAGGTGCCTGCAACAACAACAAATCTGGTAAAACACTACTTCCAGGATCTGCAAGTCTGTCTCACAACATCAGACTTCACCACAGGGTGGCAACCACTGGAAGTAGGCATCATGACGGGGTGCACCATCTCCCCATTGGCCTTCACTATGGCAATGGAGCTCATCATCAGAGCCTCAAAATGGGTTGCAGGAGGAAAAGGGCTACAATTTGGTCAACGGTTACCACCGATACTGATTTGACCTTCCTCTTAACAGAACCTGGTCAATGCGGAGCCCTGGGTTGGAGATCTTCAAGCATTTCTCCCGTCCTTGATGAATTTTTAGACCACGAGTTGATGTTACTTTAGTTCAGCTACACCTACAGGTCTGAAGGACATGTTCAGCTGCTGGTTTCTCAAGAGTATTGCCACTTTCTTGATTCGTTGTTGTGTCCATGCCTAGGTTCGTTACCGGGAGGTCAGTCAGAGAGCCTTCTTGCACCCCCGCTCTCGCAGACTCTGGGGGTATACTTCTTTTTAAATTTTCCGTAGCCAAGTGAGGGTGGCTCTTGTGCCCTGACAAGGTGACGGAGCCTGCTGTTATGGGTAGCTAGCCCATAACAGCCCCATTGGGGTCTAATTCCTCCTGTCAGAACAATTCCCTCCTTCCCCAATACTGGTGTCAGTTTCCCATGAATTCAAACCCACTTCTCCCACACCAATCCTTGAGCCACACACTTAACTCTCTAATCTTCTTGACCCTATGCCAGTTTACACATGGCTCAGGTAGTGATCCAGAGATTACCACCTTTTTGTTCTGCTTTTTAATTTAGTCCCTAGCTGCTCAAATTCCCTCTGCAGAACCTCTTTCCTTGTTCTACCCATGTCATTGGTATCGACATGGACCACGACAACTGGATCTTTCCCCTCCCACTCCAAATTCCTCTGCAAGTCAGATAAGATATAAACATAGAACATAGAAAACCTACAGCACAATACAGGCCCTTCGACCCACAATGTTGTGCCGAACATGTACTTACTCTAGAAATTACCTAGGGTTACCCATAGCCCTCTATTTTTCTAAGCTCCATGTACCTATCCAGGAGTCTCTTGAAAGACCCTATTGTCCTGAACCTGGGCACCAGGCAGGCAACACAGCCTTCAGGATACTCTATCCTCATGACAAAGAATTCTGTCTATTCCCCTGACTATACTATCCCCAATTACTACTATATTTCTCTTCTCTCCCCACTCTTGAATGGCTCCCTGAACTATGGTGCCACAGTTAGGTTGCTCATCTTTCCTACAACCCCCACTCTCATCCACGTAGGGAGCAAGAATCTCAGACCTGTTAGACAAGCTCAAGGGCTGAGGCTTCTCCAGCACTGTCTCTTGGGTCCCATTACCTGCCTCACTCACAGTCACACCCTAAAGAATCCTACAGATATGTTAAAAGCAAAAGGATTACAAGAGACAAAATTGGTCCTCCAGAAGATCAGAATGATAATCTATGCATGGAGTTAAAAGAGATGGGGAAGATTTTAAATGGCTTTTTGCATCCATATTTACTCGGTAGATGGACACAGAGTCTATAGAAATGAGGCAAAGCAGCAGTGAGGTCACGGACCCTATCCAGGTTACAGAGGAAGAGGTGCTTGCTGTCTTGAAGCAAATCAGGGTGGATAAATCTCCAAGGCTCGACTAGGTGTTCTCTCGGATCCTGTGTGAGGCTAGTGCAGAAATTGCAGGAACCCTAGCAGAGATATTTAAGTCATCCTCAGAGACAGGTGAGGTGCCAGAGGAATTGGAAGATGCTATTATGCTGTTTAAGAAAGACTCTAAAAACAAACCAGGAAATTATATGTCAGTGAGCCTGACATCAGCAGTGGGAAGGTATTTTAACAGTTCGGATGTATCAGAATCAGGTTTAATATCACCAGCATATGTCTCGAAATTTGTTAACTTAGCAGCAGCATTACAATGCAATACCTGATAATATAGGGAAAAAACTGTGAATTACAGTAAGTACATATATTAAATAGTTAAATTAAATGCGTAGTGTAAAAACAGAAATAAAAAATAAGCAGTGAGGTACTGTTCATGGGTTCAATGTCCATTTAGGAATCGGATGGCAGAGGGGAAGAAGCTGTTCCTGAATCGCTGAGTGTGTGTCTTCAGGCTTCTGTATCTCCTACCTGATGGTAACAATGAGAAAAGGGCATGTCCTGGGTGGTGGGGTCCTTAATAATGGACGCTGCCCTTCTGAGGCACCACTCCTTGAAGATGTCTTGGATACTATGGAGGCTAGTGCCCAAGATGGAGCTGACTGATTTTATAACTCTCTGCAGTTTACTTTGATCTTGTGCAGTAGCCACCCCCTGCCCCCATACCAGACAGTGATGCAGCCAGTTAGAATGTTCTCCACGGTACATCTGTAGAAGTTGTCAAGTGTTTTAGGTGAAATACTGAATCTCCTCAAACTCCTAATGAAAGATGGCCACTGTCTTGCCTTCCTTATAACTGCATCGATATGTTAGGACCAGGTTATTAGGAGGTATTCTAAGGGACCGGATATATAAGTATTTGAATAGACATAACTGATTAAGGATAGTCAGTATGGCTTTGTGTGTGGTAGGTCATATCTAACCAATCTTATAGAGTTTTTCAAGGAAATTACCAGGAAAGTTGATGAATCCAAAGCAATGAATATTGTCTACATGGACTTTAGCAAGGCATTTGACAAGGTCCCTCATGGGAGGTTGGTCAATAAGGTTCAGTTGCTTGACATTCAAGATGAGGTAGTATACTGGATTAGACATTAGCTTTGCAGGAGAAACCAGAGAGTGATAGTAGATGGTGCCTCTCTGACTGAAGGTCTGTTGCTAGTGGAGTGCCGCAGGGATCGATGCTGGGTCCGTTACTGTTTGTTATCTATATCAACAATCTGGATGATAATGTGGTTAACTGGATCAGCAAATTTGCAGATGATATCAAGATTGGTAGTGTAGTGGACAGCGGGGAAGACTATCAAGCCTTGCAGCGGGATCTGGGCCAGCTGGAAAAATGGCAGATGGAATTTAATGTGGACAAGTGTGAGGTGTTGCACTTTGGTAGGACCAACCAGGGTAGGTCTTACACAGTGAACGGTAGGGCACTGAGGAGTGTGGTAGAACAAAGGGATCTGAGAATACAGGTCCATAATTCATTGAAAATAACATCACAGGTAGATAGGGTTGTAAAGAAGGCTTTTGGCACATTGACCTTCATAAGTCAATGTACTGAGTACAGGAGATGGGATGTTATGTTGAAGTTGTATGAGGCGTTGGTGAGGCCTAATTTGGAGTATTGTATGCAGTTTTGGTCACCTACCTACGGGAAAGATGTAAATAAGGTTGAAAGAGTACAGAGAAAATTTAAAAAGACATTGCCAGGTCTGGAGGACCTGAGTTATAAGGAAAGATTGAATAGGTTAGGACTGTATTCCTTGGAATGTAGAAGATTGAAGGGAGATTTGATAGAAGTATCGAAATTATAAGGACTATAGATAGGGTAAATGCAAGTAGGATTTTTCACCTGAATTTGGATGGGACTACAACCAAAGGTCACAGGTTAATGGTGAAAGGTGAAAAGCTTAAGAGGAGCATGAAGGGAAACTTTTGTACTCAGAGGGTCATGAGAGTGTGGAATGAGCTGCCAGCATAAGTGGTGCATATGAGCTCAAGTTCAATGTTTAAGGGACGTTTGGATAGGTACATGGATGGAAGGGGTATAGGGGGCTATGGTCTCGGTGCAGGTCGATGGGAGTGGGCAGTTTAAATCATTTGGCACAGACTAGATGGGCCAAACGGCCTGTTTCTATACTTTTCTATGACTCTATGACTCTATAACAAGACCCACAGGGCCATACCGGCCTGGTCAGGTAATGGAGACAGAAGTGTGCAAGGATTATGTCAGGAGTTCCCAGAACTTGAGGCCCAGAAACAAGCAACGTGGCTGCCTGATCAAAGTAAAGGCACATCAGAAAGGTGAGAGTATGGACAGAATGGGAATGAATGAGTAGGCAGATCCAAGGGCAAAATAAGTTGCAGAAAATGATGTGGAGAAAGAAATTGCCAAGTCAAACTTATTGATATTATCTGGAGACATGGAGGCTGAGAAGTGGACAAAAGAGAGCAAATGAGGGACCAGATGGTAGATGGACACGTGGAAAGGGAGTATAATCTGTAACTCCAGTGTGTAGTAACCTGCTGACAGGGAGATCTACATTACTCCCTTGTGGAGTGATTACAGACTGCAGTGAATCAGGAACGTGTAGAGTTAAAATGATCCAGTGCATGAAGGATCTTTGTAACCAGCCTAAAATGTTGAGGAAATGAATGAAACAGCGGCAACACATTACTGATCAGAAGGAGCCAGAGAGAGTGAAGGTAATCCTCCCACAGCTGGCTGACCAAGACACAGTGAGAGAGATGCCCAAAAAGTTAGGGTTCGTTCCCAGGTGGATAGGGTCACAGCTTGTGCTACTAACAAGTGACACCAGTGTTTGTGCAGATCTGCTGAGGCAACTAGTAAACAGGCCAAACACAATGATTCACCTTCGCACCCACACAGGCAAACAAAGAGACAAGTCCACCCACTGACTATGCCATTACAGTGAACTTTTAAATAATGCATAGCTGCCTCCTAGCTCTCAAATGACTGTTCCTGATGGAAGCAGACCTATGTGTGAAACAGAATGGATATGTGGAAGACAGCACGTGTCAGCAAAGCTCTTGTCTGGGCTATGGCACTCTGGAAAAGGAGCTCCCCAAGTTGTGCTGACAAATGCTTATTCACCAGGATGATGAGGAGGTTGTTTGACCACCCAGTCAGCGGATGAGAGGCAGCCAACCGACTCCTCCAACTTCGTCAGGGTACCCACAGCTTGGCTGACTATGGAATCGAGTTCCGTACCAGTAGTAGAGAGTTGTTGGACCGCTGAAGTCATTATAGCTATGATCTGCCATGTGCTATCAGGTGAAATTGAAGATGACTTGGCAGGCAGAGACCCATTTGAGGAGAGTCAAGACTGTCATCGATAGCTCTATCCAGGTTGGCAATCGTCTCCAGGAGAGGAGAAGAGAGCGCTGCTGTGACTCCTCTAGGGTTGTCAGTCTTCGAGCCCCTCCAGCCTCATTGTCCTCAGTGAGGTCGTGCACACCCCAGTTCCTCTTAACCTCCTCCAGAGGAGCCAAAGCAACGGGGCAGAACTCGACTTACTCCAGTTGAGCAGGACTGGAAAATGCAGGGAAAGTGCTGCCTCTACTATGGTCAGCCAGGCCACTTTCGTTCTGCCTGTCCTGAGTTGTCAGGAAAACATCCAGACACGTCCAGGGGTGGGGGAGGTCTGTGACGGGTTCCACTATTCCTCCCAGGTCTGCTACATCTGGGGTGGAGCTGTCCACCTCCATCATCTGAAGTGGACAACAACGTACTGAGACGTTTGAGTTGCTGTAGGGTGCAACCACCTTTACTCTCGGATACAAGGGGTGTGTGTGTCCCACACTTCCAGAAAAGTTGAAAGGGGTAGAATGGGTTCACGAGTTCCCCGATACTAAAGCTTCCCCTCTTTCTTGACATACTGAAAACTTTTCTATCCCCATAGCCCACCTCCCCTTAATTATCCCCTCCTTCCCCACACGATTATTTTGAAAGGGTTTGCACATGTAAATGCGGATACTCCTCCTGCAAGATGATCCAAGGAAATGAGGTCTGTGACTGTGCACAAGACAATACCTTTATTTTCAGTGGTGGGGTCACCACTGCACGAGGTAAGAGGATGTTTGAGACTTGCCCCTGCAAGATAGAGTAGACTACATTCCACAACCTGAGGTAGGGTGTAAACTGCTGTCAGGATAGCTGAAATGAACTTCCACCTCAAGTAGAATGGTCAGTACTTCATCATTAAATATTCCAGTTCTGGTGAGCAGGAACTCATCACGACTGTCACATTTGGGCACCACGGCGTGTTGATCAGGAAGCAAACCCCTGCACCTCTTACTTTGCTGGAGGATGTCATTATAGTCTACAGTGTGATTTGTGAGGCCATCAGGTTGTATGACATGGTCAGGTGAAGCAAGTGTAAGTCATGTCTTGAGGTCAAGTTACCAGAAGTCCCTCAACTCTCTTGGTGGGTGAGACTAGCTTTAAGTTCATCCAGCTTGTCTTCAATAGCTTGGAGATGCTTGTCAGGGGTATATGCTGAGGAGGGGTTACAGGAACTAGCATTTTGTCTCACTTGCAGGCTATTGTCTCCCTCATTTAGGTAAGTTGCAGAGAATCAAATGGAAATGAGGACCAGGAGCTTGAAGGTGTTCACCCTTTCCATTGCTAACTCCTCAATGAAAATCTGAGATGGAATGAGCTGGTGGCATTGCAAAAACGACAAGAGCATATAGGTACCAATGCATGGACTAAAGGCTGGATCTTGGGATATGATGGCAACACCGTTTTGAGAAACACTGGGTAGACTGAATGCACCAGTGACCCTGGACGGATCAGGACCAGGTTTATCACTGATATGTTGTGACATTTATTTTGTGGCAGCAGTATAGTTGAAAGCAAAATTACAATAAGTTACAATAAAAATATGTAACCCTCTCACTGGGGCTCATATACTTGGCTCGTCAGCTGACCCTGCCAACAGCCACATGATTCAGTGGTGAGAAGGCCACCTTTCATAAGCTATGTACGTCTGGCGTCAGTATTATGTACGTCTGGCATCAGTATTATGTACGTCTGGCGTCAGTATGATTTGAGGCTCCACCAAAAAAGAAAGTTAGGATGTTCCAACTGAGGAACATTGATTGCAGCAAATGCTGTGTAAATACTGCTCATACACAATTATCAGTCACCAAGAAATGACAGATCATACACCTGCATAAAAATTATAAAGGAAGTATTTTTACCAATTTTTAAACTTTATCAAACAGTTAACTGGAAAAATACAAAATACAGGGAGGAGGGATTTGCAACCTTCAGGGAACTTGCCATGCCATTGCTCTCAGGGACTTGGGTTCATATTATTTTGTGACTGTATGTGCAGTGTGTGACTGTATGTGCTGTGTTTTGCACCTTGGCTCCAGAAGAACAATGTTTCATTTAGTTGTATACATGCGTATGGTTGAATGACATTGAACCTGAACATGAAAGGTTGTTGGGTCGATGGTTCCCTCCGATATTGCAGAGATCAGCTTAAGTGGATGATAAGTATTATGTTGTTTTCTGTACTGATACCTCACAAATGATTTGTTTTTCTTTCTGTTGTAAAAGGGTGGTTAGCAAGAGAGTTGGTCTCCTTAGAGACCTGCCTGTGTCTTGAACTGCTGATGGGTGTGATTTCTCCTGTGTTTTCTGAAGAGAAAATCATGGCTGCTCAAGAGATAACGGGAACTAGTGGGGATGTTTTGAAGGAAAATAAATGTAACTAGGGAGGAGGGATTTGCAGCCACAAAAAGCATTAAGGTAGATAAATCTCCAGGGCCTGACTGATTGCATCCTCAGACTTTGGGAGAGACTAGAGAACAAATTGTAGAGTCAACAAATTGGTGAGATTCACAAAGACTGGTAGTTGGCTAATGTTTTTCCATTGTTTAAGGGTGGCAAAGACAAGCCAGTGTAAGGAAAGAGTTAAATGTGATTCCTTCTTGGTATATACCAAAATAAAATGGAAGTTTTAAGACCATAAGACCATAAGATATACGAGCAGAAATAGGCCATTTGGCCCATCAAGTCTGCTCCGCCATTCAATCATGAGCTGATCCAATTCTTCCAGTCATCACAGCTGCTTGCGGCAAAAAATTCCACAGATTTACTAACTTCTGACTAAAGTAATTTTTCCGTATCTCTGTTCTAAATGGACATCTTTCAATCCTGAAGTCTGCCCTCTTGTCCAAGACTTCCCTATCATGGGAAATAACTTTGCATATCTAATCTGTTCAGGCCTTTTAACCTTCGGAATGTTTCTATGAGATCCCCCCCCTCATTCTCCTGAACTCCAGGCCCAAGAGCTGCCAGACATTTCTCATAGGGCAACCCTTTCATTCCTGGAATCATTCTTGTGAATCTTCTATGAACCCTCTCCAATGTCAGTATATCCTTTCTAAAATAAGGAGCCCAAAACTGCACACAATACTCCAAGTGTGGTCTCACAAGTGCCTTATAGAGCCTCAACATCACATCCCTGCTCCTATATTCTATACCTCTAGAAATGAATGCCAACATTGCATTTGCCTTCTGACCACCAACTCAACCTGGAGGTTAACATTTAGGGTACCTTGCACAAGGACTCCCAAGTCCCTTTGCATCTCTGCATTTTGAATTCTCTCCCCATTTAAATACTTGTAATAGTCTGCTTGTTTACTTCTTCCACCATACACTTTCCAACATTTTATTTCATTTGCCACTTCTTTGCCCATTTCTCTAAACTATCTAAGTCTCTCTGCAGGCTCTCTGTTTCCTCAACACTACCCACTCCTCCACCTATCTTTGTTTCAACAGCAAATTTAGCCACAAATCCATTAATCCAATAGTCCAAATCATTGACATACATCGTAAAAAGCAGCGGTCCCAACACCGACCCCTGTGGAACTCCACTGGTAACCAGCAGCCAGCCAGAATAGATCCCTTTATTCCCACTCTCTGTTTTCTGCTGACCAGTCAATGCTCCACCCACGCTCGTAACTTCCCTGTAATTCCATGGGCTCTTATCTTGCTAAGCAGCCTCATGTGTGGCACTTTGTCAAAGGCCTTCTGAAAATCCAAGTACACCACAGCTACTACAATACCTTTGTCTACCCTGCTTGTAATTTCCTCAAAAAATTGCAGTAGGTTAGTCAGGCAGGATCTTCCTTTCAGGAAACCATGCTGGCTTTGGCCTATCTTGTCATGTGCCTCCAGGTACTCCGTAATCTCATCCCTAACAATCAATTCCAACAACTTCCCAGCCACTGATGTCAGGCTAACAGATCTATAGTTTTCTTTCTGCTGCCTCCCACCCTTCTGAAATAGTGGAATAACACTTGCAATTTTCCAGTCATCCGGTACAATACCAGAATCTATCGATTCTTGAAAGATCATTGTTAATACCTCCACCATCTCTCCAGCTGCTTCCTTCAGAACCCGAGGGTGCATTCCATCAGGTCCAGGAGATTTATCCACCCTCAGAGCATTAAGTTTCCTGAGCACCTTTCAGTCGCAATTTTCACTGCACATACTTCACTTCCCTGACACTCTTGAATGTCCGGTATACCGCAGATGTCTTCCACTGTGAAGACTGATGCAAACTCCGCATTCAGTTCCTCTGCCATCTCTGCATCTCTTATTACAATATCTCAGCGTCATTTTGTATTGGTCCTATATCTACCCTCGACTCTCTTTTACCCTTTATATACTTAAAAAAAACTTTTAGTATCTTCTTTGATATTAGTTGCCAGCTTCCTTTCATAATTCATCTTTTCATTCCTAATGACCTTCATGGTTTCCTTCTGCAAATTTTTAAAAGCTCCCCAATCCCTCTATTTTCCCACTAGCTTTGGCTTCCTTGTATGCCCTCTCTTTTGCTCCCCAATCCCTCTATTTTCCCACTAGCTTTGGCTTCCTTGTATGCCCTCTCTTTTGCTTTTACTTTGGCTCTGACTTCATTTGTCAGCCACCGTAGTGTCCTTCTTCCATTCAAAACTTTCTTCTTATTTGGAATATATCTGTCTTGCACTTCCCTCATTTTTCACAGAAACTCCAGCCATTGCTGCTCTGCTGTCCTTCCTGTTGGTGTCCCTTTCCAGTCAACTTTGGCCAGTTCCCCTCTCATGCCATTGTAATTTCCTTTATTCCACTGAAATACTGACACATTGGAATTTAGTTTCTCCTTCTCAAACTTCAAAGTGATCTCGATCATATTGTGATCACTGTTCCCTAAAGGTTCCTTAACCTTAAGCTCTCTTATCACCTCCGGATCATTACACAATACCCAATCCAGTACAGCCAATCCCCTAGTGGACTCCACAACAAGCTGTTTTAAAAAGCCATCCCTTAGACATTCTACAAATTCTCTCTCTTGAGGTCCAGTACTGGCCTGGTTTTCCCAATCCACTTTCATGTTAAAATCCCCAACGATTATCATGACATTGCCCTTCTGACACACCTTTTCTATCTCCTGCTGTAATTTTAATCCACATCTCGGCTGCTTTTTGGAGGTCTGTATACAACTGCCATTAGGGTCCTTTTACCCTTGCCATTTCTTAACTCAACCCATAGAGACTCTACACTTTCCAATCCTATGTCATCCCTTTCTAATGATTTATTATTATTTCTTATACACAGGACCACACCAATCCCTCTGCATACTAACCTATCTTTCTGATACACCGTATATCCTTGGACGTTTGGCTCCCAATGGCAGCCATCCTTTAGCCAAGTTTCAGAGATGGCCACAATGATATACTTGCCAATCTGCAGCTGAATTTCAAGATCGTCCATTTTACTTCTTATGCTGCATGCATTCAATTACAACACTTTCAGTCCAGTATTGGTTGCTTTCTGTTTTAACTGCACCACACCTCTATTGCCCTGTAACTCATCCCACTGGCTGTGATTATACCTGATCTCCTGCCTGTCGTTTTATCATCTCTGTTGCACGCTATCTTTGATGTATTTCTGTTTTCCCCTTCCTCAGCCCTATTGCTCCAGTTCCCATCCTTGCTCCCAGATTAGCTTAAACCCTCCCTAACAGCTTTATTAAATCTGCCTGCTAGGATATTGGACCCGTTTGGGTTCAGGTGCAACCTGTCCTTTTTGTACAGGTCGTACCTCCCCCAGAAGAGGCCCCAATGATCCAGGAACCTGAAGCCCTGCCCCCTCCACCAGTCTCTCAGCCACGCATTAATATGCCTGATCATGCTATTCTTGAGCTTGTTAGCACGTGACACAGGAAGCAATCCTGAGATTACTGACCATAAGACATACGAGTAGGAGTGGAATTCAGCCATTTGGCCCATTGAGTCTGCTCCGCCATTTCATCATGGCTGATCTATTGCTTTTATATTCTAGTCCTCTTGAAATGAATGTTAACATTACATATGCCTTCCGTATCACAGACTCAGCCTGCAAATTAACCTTAGGGGAATCCTTCAGAAGGACTCCCAAGTCCCTTTGCACCTCAGATTTTTTTTGTATTTTTTTTCCATTTAGAAAATAGTCAACCCTTTCATTTCATCTACCAAAGTGGATGACCATACACTTCCCGACACAGTATTCCATCTACCACTTCCTTGCCCATTCTCTTGATTTATCGAAGTCCTTCTGTAGCTTCTCTACTTCCTTAAAACTACCAGGTGTCAGTTTGGAGTATCGTGATGGCCTGGAGATGTGCATGAATACAGATCATTGAGATGAGATACTGGTGAAGAATGTTTTTCTCCTTACAGACCTATTTTCTCTGTTTAACTAAATATGGCCAAAGGTCATAAGGAATACGAGGATGCAGCTGATGAAAAATACTGGGGTGAGAATTGTGTTACACGGTAGCTTGATGAGTTTAAAGGCCATGTTCTTTGTACAAGTTGGGGGAGAGATCCTCTCAGGCTGGGTCACGACTAGTGTTCGGTGTTGGAGATAGGGACGAGTACGTCAAGGGAACAAGAGAGAGAGAGGGGACTTGGCGTGAAAGGTTGTCGGATTTGTGGTTCCCTCTGACATGCAGAGATCAGATTATTAAATGGATTATGTTGCTTTCTGTACGACTACCTCGTTAATCACTTGTTTTTACTTCTGTGTTATATTTGTTATCGTTCTAATAAAGAGTTTATTTGTGGCCTTCAACATGTGTGCAGTGCGTCCCTTGGTTTGCAAATACATATGCAAGTATCCTTAGAATAATTGAAAAGAACACGGAATGAATTATAAAAAAGTTTTCATTACAACCAGGGAACCACAGAACAGTCTGCCTGATATCAGTGGTGGGGAAGATACTGGAGGGAATTCTGAAGGATAGATCCGCAGGTATTTACATAGACAGTCTGATTAGGAGTCAATATGGCTTTGTGCATGGAAAGTACTGCTTGATGAACCTTCCAGAATTTTGAATTAGTAACCAGATAAGTATTTAAGGAAGAGACAATGGATGACGGCCATTCCGATTTCAGCAAAATCTTTAATAAGGTCCTGCGTGATAGACTGGTCTGGAAGTTTCTGGACAATGGAATCCAGAGAGAACTAATTAGGTGCATTTAATATTAGCTTAGATGGTGAAGGTTGAAGGTTATTTCTCAAGATGGAGGCCTGTGTGCCACAGTTGTTCTTTAATTATAGAAATAATTGCGATGTGAACGCAGCTCGCAGCGGCCACTCTGGAATGAATATCTGTTATTTGTTAAGTAGGATGCCGTGCACAATCCTGATTTGATGGAGACGGACGTGAGAAGCACGGAGGAACATCTGGAGAAACTTCTGAAATGCCCGGTTCGTTGCTGCTGCTACTGTGCGATCGAGAATCTCCGGAGGGGAAGGTCCCGAGTCCTCGGCTTTGCCTGTGCTTGGCGGCCGGGGTTGGGGTCGAAGCGCTCGGCAGAGGTGGTGCTCGGTGTCGGAGGGCTGGTCGGAGGCTCGAAGTTTTCGGACGGACTCAGATTCGGCTGTGGTCGGGTGCTTCCTGGGTGCTGCATTGGCAAGTTTACAACGCTGGAGGTTCATGGCAGGGAGAGTTTTTCTTCCTTCTACCGTCTGCGTGAGATGATGGGACTATCGGGACTTTGAGACTATTTTTTACCATGCACATGGTCTGCTCTTTATCAAATTATGATATTACTTTGCACTGTTGTAACCATATGTTATAATTATGTGGTTTTTGTTAGTTTTTCAGTCTTGGTCTGTCCTGTGTTTCTGTGATATCACACCGGAGGAATATTGTATCATTTCTTAATGCATGCATTACTAAATGACAATAAACGAGGACTGAGTGTCCTCATAATCTAATCTAATAAGGCTTGACCAGACTCCCTGCCAAAAGAGCTAAGACCATTCCGTGGAGTACCTACACACACCTCCTCCAGCTGGAGGTCTACCCGAATTCCACTGAGGAAACCTGGCTGGCAAACTGATGGGAATCAATCTCTGCCCAGCTAGAGCGCTGGTCAGGACTAAACAAAGGACTGGACAAGGTGTTTGCCCGGCTAGGATTACCTTGAGCAATTTCAAAGCGGGGAAAAGCGCTGGTCATAAGCCAGCTGGTGGCCTCTATGCCATAGTACCGGCCGATCACTGTGGTCTCACTGCCTTTGTCTCTATGACCCATAAGAAGTTTGTGGACTTATTCTGGGACGACAGAAGACACTGGGTCTCTGCTGTGGTCCGAGCATCACTATCGTGGAGGGTGGTCTGTTGTTGGTGTGATTGTGTACTTGGCTCTCTGCCCCAGGGACACACCTGTACACTGAGCAACACACACAAGATGCTGGAGGAACTCAGCAGGCCAGGCAGCATCAATGGAAAAAAGTACAGTCTATGTTTCGGGCTGAAACCCTTGGGTGAAAATGAAGGGTTTCGGCCAGAAGTGTCAACTGTACTTTTTTCCGTAGATGCTGCCTGGCCTGCTGAGCTGCTCCAGTACTTTGTGTGTGTTGCTTGGATTTCCAGCATCTGCAGATTTTCTCTTACCTGTACACTGTGCACCCTCTGAGGTGGCATGCGCTGGCAACCCAGCTTTTTCCACCGGGGGCCTTGCCTTCAGGGGAGTACGGGGATCCCAATAGTGAACGTCAGCCGTGCCACTCTGCGGGAGCTGCCCAGTTTTTATCAGGAGCTATGCCGAGTCTGGGGTATGGGTTCCTCCAGTCAGAGTGCTCCTGCGACAGCAGAGAGCAGTGCTCTGGTTGCGAGGCTGGTACCCATCCCATTGCAGTCGGCAGTGGGCTTGAGGGGACCTTGGAGTGTGGAATTATCTCGGCTGCAAAAACCTTTACTTTCTCCGAGGATTGTCACCATGCCGTGGTGGAGGGGCCTGTGTGTTCCTGAGATCCCAAGAGCTATGCTGTCTGGAGTTTCGCTCCTGCTAGGGTCACGCATGACGGTAGGTGGTAAGGTTAGGGGGGGCGGGGTGTGGATTCAAACAAAAAGCGATCCAACCAACACCTCAGCGGTGGAGCTGGCAGAAGATGGTGACACATCACGTGGCAGTGAAGGTCCCCAGTTGTCTTGCCCTTCATGCCACTGGACCCTGACCCCGATCTATCAAGGTGTGCGTCAGGCTCCTCACATTAAACAAAGTCACGCACATGCGGTCTCCATTAAGGGAGATCCACCCTAACTCCAGATATATGGATTCCGAATCGGCTTCTACAGCCACACAACGTCATAGAGATACCTACCACGTCATTTTGTGGATGTGCCGAAATTGCTCTTGAACGGGCTGCACCTGTACATGCTTCACTTCCTTACCCTTTTGCAGTCCGGACACATCGTGGTGGTCTGTTTACCATCTGGCAGTGAGGGAGGTTGCTGCTAAAAGTCTCTCTGCGCAGATGTTCTCTCTCTTTACATTGGGAAAAGGGTTGTATAGAACAGTACTGCGCAACGGATTCACTGACTCCCAGCCACCTGTCATTCCTGTTGCCGCAAGGAGACAGTGTACCACGTGTACATGGAGTGCGAGAGGTTGCAGCCCCTATTTGAATATCTGAAGGGCTTCTCAAGTTCTGGCCCCACTTTAGTCCCAGCACTCCTGATCTTCAGTCACCTGGCATGGAGGGAAATAGGCCATTCCTGAGATCTCCTGGTCCATTTGCTCCAAGCTTGACATTCACGAGTCAGGGGTTCTGCTCACTGCCTGGACCATCTGCCCCTCTTTTGGGGTTACATCCATGCCTGGCTGTCGCTGGAAAATGAATACACGATGGCCTCAGGTACAATGGTGGTTTTCCAGAACCAGTGGGCACCTCAGGGGCTTGAGTGTATTTTGGACATGTATTTTTAATTTGAAACTGTTGTGTGTTTTAGGAATGTATTGTATATTTTGTAATGTAGTTTATATTGTAATGTACATTGTATAATAGTGTATTGCTGAGACGTAATAATTTGAATATATTTTGTATTTTAGAAAAAGCATGATCAGTAAGTTTACAGATCACACAAAATTAAGATATATTGTTGATAGCAAAAAAGGTTATCATAGATTATAAGTGGATCTCGAGCATTTATAGAAGTGGGCCGAGGAGTGGCCAATGGATTTCAATACAGATAAATGTGAGATTATACAGTTTTGAAAGTCAAACCAGCACAGGACTTATACTCTAGTATGAATTACAAGGAACTAGAGTGTGATGGGACAGAGGGACCTAGGAGTACAAGTGCATATTTCATTGAAATCAGCGTCACAGGTTGCCGAGTGGAGAATAAAGTACCTAGGACACTTGCTTTCATTGCAGGCATTGAGAATAGGAAATGGAACCATGTTACAGCTGTATGATTCATTGGTGAGGCTACACTTGGAGTACAGTTTCTGTCACCCTGTTATAGGAAAGGTACAGCAAACTGGAAAGAGTGCAAAAAAGATTCAAGATGTTGCCATGACCAGAGAGACTGAGTTATGGGGAGAGGTTGGCAGACTAGATATTTATTCCTTAGAATGGAAGAGAACAAGGTGCAACATTATAGAATTATTTAAAATTATGAGAGTCATCGATAAGGTGGATGGTAACCATCTTTTCCCCAGAGTGAGGATGTTCAAAAATAGGGAATATAGATTTGGGGTGAGAGGGGAAAGATGTAAAATGGACCCTAGGGGAAATGTTTCCACACAGAGTAGGGGCCATGGTTTGTAGGGGTCATTGGTTTGTAGAGTCTGGACCTGTGCTGTATCATTTGTTGGCTCTAGGATTGGCCAATTGTGCTGCCAGTCCTCGCCCACTTTTCTATCATTTGTATATTCTGGTATTCTCAGCACATCCCAGCAACACTATCCAATTATCCTTGATTTCACACCTTTAGCAACACATTACATAGACCGAGGAGCTGCAGTGTCTAGTCAATGACTCACCATTATTTCACTCTTTCACAGACATCCAATGTTTTCCCCATCCTTCACACACAAAATGCTGGAGGAACTCAGCAGGCCAGGCAGCATTTATGGAAAAGAGTACCGTCAACGTTTCGCCTGCAGACTTCCTCCAGCATTTGATGTGCATTGCTTGGACTTCCAGCATCTGCAGGTTTTCCCTTGTTTGTGATTTTCCCCAACCTTCTACTCTTAGTATAATTTGTTTTCTGGTCTCATGCAAGGTTTTTGACCTGAAACATTCGTTGTACTCTTTCCACAGATGCTGCCATTTTCTCTTTAGGAGTAGAACAGAGGGACCTAGGAGTACAAGTTCATAAACAGAATTTATGTCCTTACCAAAGCCTGGAAAAACTGGAGAACCACCAAGTAACGCTCCAGGGGACCTGGGTCCAGGACGCAGAACAAAAGTATACTGTGCAAATTGTAAGTGCTTGGACTTTGACAGGAGTCTGAATAAAGTATTTTTTTCACCAAATACGTTGTTCCCCCTCAGTGGATTCCATTTCCCTTCTAATCTTTGACGAGGTGTTGACTACGACACATCCACAGTCACGTCTTTTCCTAGAGAATGTCCCCAGCTCCAACTCGTTCCATGTTCTACTCAACTTCCACCCATCACAATTTTCATGTAGGGGTTAGTGGTGGAAAGGGGGAACATCTTCAAGCTCCTGGTCCTCATTTCCACTTTAGCCTTCAGGTGAGACAAAATGCTATTTCATGTTCTCGCTTCTCAGTGTATGTACACCTGAGATTAAATGAGCCTGGTCTGTATGTGTTAGAAACACCAAGACAACCCTTAGTCTCCCCCTACCTGAAACATTATTTTTTTCCTCTCCTCCCATAGATGATGCCTGGTCTGCTGAGCGTTTCCAACAATGTGCTTTTATTTCCTTCAATGGTTCATTATTGCTTTGCAGGGAAGGAAATCTGTTATTCTTACCCATTCTGATCTACATAACCCTAGACTCACCAATATAGTTGGTCTCATCTTCAGTTAAAAGTACAATTAAGGACCAACAAGTAAATACTGGCTTTGCCAGTGACATCCACATCCCACAAATAAAACCCCTTTCATGCATCTTAAACAAGCGAACAACAATCCTCAAATTGAAAGAGGGCTTTTCAGTCATGTAGGGCCAAACAATTCCAATACCCTTTTGGGATACTTGACCCTCAAGTGATCACAACACCCTTCTCACTTCCAAGACCTCAAGTTATCTTTCCCCGAACACAGCAGCTTCGCAGGTGTGGTGATAAGATGAGTACGATGATGATATGATTTAAGTTTTACTTATGCTTGCCCCATGAAGAATCTGATGTTAGAATGAAGAATCCTATCCTAGCCCTGGAAGTTGATGTCCCTTTGATTACCACCCAAAGAGACAGCCTTTTGATTGGTGCAGTCGTAAATCCTTCATGCTTGACTGTGCAGGAAAAATTGTCTTCCCTGCCACATTTCCATACCTGACATGGAGCTGTTGGCTGATCGAGGCTATCTAAAATGTGTGCAGAGTTATCAACCCCATTGTCCAAAGGCACCGCATAATACTGGAGTTATGCACAAAGTGTAAAGCAATTAACAATGAGACAGTCAATCTAGAAAGTTTAAATGGCTGAATATCAGATTTAGAAAGTCTTGTACCAAGTACAGTATTTCAACACTGCAGAGCTTCAATATCCACAACTCCTTATAGTTCTTGGAAGTGGGCTCCTTGTCCATTAGTGAACATGAGATTTTTGCTAAAATGAGTTCATGAGTTATGAGTTAATGAGTTTATGCTAAAAGATGCCCATTCTAAGTGAACTGAATGGAAATAAATAGATTCTTCCAAATGACTCTATGCCCAATCAGGATGATGTCTGCAACACTGCATTCCTGGTGACTGAGGCTACGTCCACACTATGCCGGATAATTTTGAAAACGAAGCTTTTTCTCTTTGTTTTGACCTTCCGTCCACACTAAAGCGGCGTTTTCATCCCCCGAAAATGGAGATTTTCAGAAACGGTCTCCAGAGTGAATAAATCTGAAAATGCCTAATATCCGTTGTAGTGTGTACCAGGTAACTGGAGACATTTACAGACGCTGTCATGACAACACCACAACAACAATGCTTTTTCTGCTTCTGCTTGGTACCACGCAAGCACTGTCGGACGGCTGTTATAACGCGCAGTCGGTGTGAACGGCGTGAGAGTTAAATTGTAAAGTGAGCTTTTTTGACTATTTAAAAACGCTGTCATGACGTGCCAGAACAGATGGTCGCAGCGCAGCATTTCGTTGTTTTCTTGAACGCAACCCCCCCCCCCATAACCTAACAATTTCAGAACAGACGGCAACGAGACTGAAGCCAGAAGGGTTAGAAATGTACTCACCAAATACTTTGACCCATAGTTTACTGAATAAATAAGTATACTCACTTTGCCCTGTTTTCTGTCCTTGCTTGTATGAAGGTGGTTACCTATTTATGCAAGTACCTCTCTGACAATAGATGTGTAACAGCCAAATGTAACATTGTATGGAAATACAAGACAACACTGATGCAGACATGTTTTATACATTTAACAAGGTGCTTTATTAATGCAACAGAGTTAGTCAGTTTTTCAATGTTCGTCGTCAGCCGGGTCATACTGTCCGTGAACTCCCTGTCGGCTGCCTCCATACACTCCAGTATTTGTTTTTTTTTTAGTTTTAAGTCCTCCTGCATGAGAGCCAAGAGCAATTCTTTTTAAGTTTTTCTACTCTGTAACTGGACAAACACGCACTAAGTATATCGTTTTCACCCGTATGGGTCCTAGCTATGCCTGCCTTTTTGTTGGCTTTGTGGAACAATCTATGTTCCGTGCCTATTCTGGTATCTGTCCCCCACTTTTCCTTCGCTACATCGACGACTGCATTGGCGCTGCTTCCTGCACGCATGCAGAGCTCATTGACTTTATTAACTTTGCCTCCAACTTTCACCCTGCCCTCAAGTTTACCTGGTCCATTTCCGACACCTCCCTCCCCTTTCTAGATCTTTCTGTCTCTGTCTCTGGAGATAGCTTATCCACTGATGTCTACTATAAGCCTACTGACTCTCACAGCTATCTGGACTATTCCTCTTCTCACCCTGTCTCTTGCAAAAACGCCATCCCCTTCTCGCGATTCCTCCGTCTCCGCCGCGTCTGCTCTCAGGATGAGGCTTTTCATTCTAGGATGAGGGAGATGTCTTCCTTTTTTAAAGAAAGGGGCTTCCCTTACTCCACTATCAACTCTGCTCTTAAACGCATCTCCCCCATTTCACGTACATCTGCTCTCACTCCATCCTCCTGCCACCCCACTAGCCTCCGGGTCCAACATATTATTCTCCATAACTTCCGCCACCTCCAACGGGATCCCACCACTAAGCACATCTTTCCCTCCCCCCCCCCTGCATTCCGCAGGGATCGCTCCCTACGCAACTCCCTTGTCCATTCATCCCCCCCACCCCTCCCCACTGATCTCCCTCCTGGCACTTATCTGTGTAAGCGGAACAAGTGCTACACATGCCCTTACACTTCCTCCCTTACCACCATTCAGGGCCCCAAACAGTCCTTCCAGGTGAGGCAACACTTCACCTGTGAGTCGGCTGGGGTGATATACTGCGTCCAGTGCTCCCGATGTGGCCTTTTATATATTGGCGAGACCCGACGCAGACTGGGAGACCGCTTTGCTGAACATCTACGCTCTGTCCGACAGTGAAAGCAGGATGTCCCAGCGGCCACACATTTTAATTCCACATCCCATTCCCATTCTGACATGTCTATCCACGGCCTCCTCTACTGTAAATATGAAGCCACACTCAGGTTGGAGGAACAACACCTTATATTCCGTCTGGGTAACCTCCAACCTGGTGGCATGAGCATTGACTTCTCTAACTTCCGCTAATGCCCCACCTCCCCCTCGTACCCCATCTGTTATTTATTTATATACACACATTCTTTCTCTCTCTCTCCTTTTTCTCCCTCTGTCCCTCTGACTATACCCCTTGCCCAGCCTCTGGGTCCCCCCCCCTTTTCTTTCTTCCCGGACCTCCTGTCCCATGATCCTCTCATATCCCCTTTGCCAATCACCTGTCCAGCTCTTATCTCCATCCCTCCCCCTCCTGTCTTCTCCTATCATTTTGGATCTCCCCCTCCCACTCCCACTTCCAAATCTCTTACTAACTCTTCCTTCAGTTAGTCCTGACGAAGGGTCTCGGCCTGAAACGTCGACTCACCTCTTCCTACAGATGCTGCTTGGCCTGCTGCGTTCACCAGCAACTTTGATGTGTGTTGCCGTTTTCTCTTCGCTTGTTTTCTGTGTGTCCTGTGCGTGCCCAGTAGAGGAGATTCGTCCAAATATCCGTGTTAGTGTGGACAGAGATATTTTGGAAAATACTTAGTGTGTACGCCTGTTGTTTTTACTCAAAACCGGCGTTTTCAAAATTATCCGGCGTAGTGTGGACGTAGCCCTAGTCTCCTGTATTGGTTCTTGCTTCACTTTGTGTATATTCACTCATTTTCTAAGGCAGTGTCAAATACTCCCTGGTCCTCTTTTCCTATGATACCGCACCCCCCCCCCCCATCTCAATGTACTTCAAGTGCTGTTGCAGAGGGAGCAGTCCAGATTTTAGGAAAAACCAATAAAAAGAGCAGCTTCTTCACAAGAAATCAATCAACTTTTTTATCAAATACTACACATCCCTCACTCCACCAGACCAGAGCTCCTCACATACACTGGCCTTGCACTTGGCCACCTCAAAGACAAATAAAACATGGGGGCAGCAAGCACAAAGCCAAAACCCACAGGGAAAGGATAGAAAGACATGTCAAGCTCAATGTGTTTAAATACTGTGACCACACTGAAAGCAAGATATAAGAAGGTAGGAATGTGTTAGAGATGGTGTGAACTGAGGCGGTAGATGTGTGTGTATGCTTACACAGAACTGGGGTGAAGAGATATTTTCACCCAGAGGGCAGTCAGCATTTCAAATTCAGCTCAAGTGTATGGAAGCTCAGTTTATTCATCAGAAATTGGGCGTAGATAGGGTGAAAGCACAATCTTTCTCCCCATTCAGGGGGGTGCTAAAATGAAAGGGCATAGGTTTAAAGTCAGGGGTCAGAGATTTAAAGTGGACATCAGGGGCAGCTGCTTCATGTAAAGGGTGATACATATTTGGAATGAGCTGTCAGAAATAGTAGTTTTGTCGCAGGCCCTGCGACTTGCCACAGAACATTGATCTAAGTTTCTCGAGCACCTGTATTTACTAACCATTATCTTAACTAGAGCCATTAAACCCTTGTGCTTTTGATTAATCTTGTCAATTTAATGTGATTGACACATCCTATGATAACTTAAAGGGGTCTCAAGTTACTGTGTTGTAGAGAATGATTTGTTTTGTGGTGTTATTCAGTTGTTCCTTTGAAGCTCTGTTGGGATTCTGGTTTTCCTCTGCTCTTGGGTTGAGTTGTGAGTTTGCCAAATGTTGCTCTTGGGTTGAGTTGTGAGCTTGCCAAATGCTGCTCCTGGGCTGAGCTGGTGCCAGGACCACTATGACAGAGAGAGTCTGTCATTCCTCTGCACTGGGGTCCAGTTCTGCTAGTGCACACTGTGACAGTTTAGGTGGGCATGTTAGCACAATTTAAAAGATATCCAGGTAGGTACATCAATAGAGACACTCACAACATGCTGGAGGAACGCAGCAGGTTGGGCAGCATCTGTGCAATACCATGGATGCTGCCTGACCTGCTGAGTTCCTCCAGCTTGTTGTGAGTAGTGCTTTGACCCCTGTATCTGTAGATTATTTTGTGTTTATGACATAGATAGGGGAGGCTTAGGGAGCAATTGGACTAGCTTGTTGGACAACACAGTTGGCATAGATAAATTAGGTCAAAGAGTCTGTTTCCATGCTGAGTAATTTTCAGACTTTTTTAAATATTAAGGGATATGAAGTTAGAAAAGAGAAGTTACACCAAGATAAAAGTTCAGCTATGATCTTATTGAATGGAAGTGCATACTCAGTGTTCCTGCTGCTATTTATAATGTAATTGAATCACTATGTGAAAGCAAGTCAAGTTTCCTAGAAGAGCAGTGCTCTAAGTGGGGGAAAATAATATTACTAGAATCCCTATGTGACAGTTGACTTGCTTCATCAGGAATAGACTGTTGTCTCACTTCCATCAGCAGAGTGCAGATTGGTACAGGAATTTGATTATACATATTCACCAACAAGTAAACATCATTGAAAGGGATAATTTGAGAATGCATTTACATGATTAAGTGGCTGAATTTGCAAGAGAAACTTAAGTCTTTAATGAAGGAATTGAATGACTCTGATTATAATTTGAAGCAATAACTTGAAACAACTGATGTTGAGAATATTAGTGTTAATTCTTTATGATGGAAGTTTGGAATGAACATCAAGAAACATCCTTGAATTTGTATTCCATCACCACTGTAAGGATTTGCTCAGGTTATCATTAATCTTACTCCAATTTTGACATACCAGCTTGAAAGGAACAGAGGGAAACAATCATCCAGGATTCCCAGGAGTTAGTCTCCCATCCTGAGGTTGGGATTCAGTAGGAAAATGTCAAAGAGCTGCAGTGGTGTTTCTGTATGATGGAAAAGATGTTGGATTTGCCCTCTGATGACCTGGATCTGAATCAGAATCAGGTTTAGTATCACTGGCATAAGTCATGAAACTTATTGTATTGTGGCAGCAATACAGTGGAATATAGAATGAAAAGTATAAATGAGGAGTGTTTGATGGCTCTGGGCCTGGACTCACTGGAGCTTAGAATAAAGGTGGATCTCATTGAAACCTGTTGAATATTGGAAGGTTTAGTTAGAGGGTATGTAGAGAGAATGGTTCCTATAGTGAGAAAGCCACAGCCTCAGAAAAAGAACATAAGAAGTAGGAGCAGTAGTCGGCCATCTGGCCTGTCAAGCCTGCTCCACCATTCAATAAGATCTTGGCTGATCTGACCATAGACTCATCTCCACCTACCTGCCTTTTCCCCAAGACCCTTAATTCCCCCATTATGCAAAAATCTATCCAAACTTGTCTTAAATATATTTACTGAGGTAGCCTCCACTGTTTCATTGGGCAGAGAATTCCACAGATTCACCACTCTTTGGGACAGGCAGTTCCTCCTCATCTGTCCTAAATTTACTCCTCTGAATCTTGAGGCTATGTCCCCTAGTTCTAGTCTCCCGTACCAGTGGAAACAATTTTCCAGCCTCTATCCTATCCCTCCCTTTCATAATTTTATGTTTCTATAAGATCTCCTCTCATCCTTCTGAATTCCAGTGAGGATAGTCACAGGTGACTCGGTCTCTTCTCATAATCAAACCCCTCTCATCTCTGAAATCAATCTGGTGAACCTCTCCTGCACCACCCCCGAAGCCAGAATATTCTTCCTCAAGTAAGGAGACCAGAACTGCACGCAGTACTCCAGATGTGGCCTCACCAGTACCCTGCACAGTTGCAGCATAACCTCCCTGATCTTAAATTCAAACCTTCCAGCAATGAAGGCCAACATTCCATTTGCCGCCTTGATCGCCTGCTGCACCTGCAAACCAACCTTTTGTGATTCATGCACAAGCACTCCCAAGTCCTTCATCACAGCAGTATGCTGCAATTTTTTACCACTTAAATAATAATCAGATATTCCATTACTCTCTGTATCCTCTGCACAATTTGCTTTTCCACTCAATTTAGTGTCATCAGTAAACTTAGATACACTATACACGGTCCTCTCTTCTAGATTGTTAATGTATATCGTGAACAGTTGCAGGCCCAGCAATGACCCCTGTGGCACACGGCTCACCACTGATTGCCAACCAGAGTAACACCCGTGTATCCCAACTCCCTGCTTTCTATTAGTTAACCAGTCCTCTATCCATGCTAATACATCACCACCAACCCTATGCATCCTTGTCTTATGGATAAGTCTTTTATTTGGCACTTTATCGAACGCCTTCTGGAAATCCAAGTAAATGATGTCCATCTGTTCCCCTCTATCCACTGTGCTCATTATATCCTCAAAGAACTCTCAGTAAGTTTGTTAAACAGGACCTGCCTTTGCTGAATCCATGCTGTGTCTGGCTGATGGATCCATTTCTTTCCAGATGCCTATTTCTTCTTTAATGATAGCCTCAAGCATTTTCCTAACAACAGATGTTAATCTAATTGGCCCATAGTTACCTGCTTTTTGCCTACATCCTCTTTTGAACAGTGGCGTGACATTCACTGTCTTCCAATCTGCCGGGACCTGCCCAGAGTCCAGAGAAGTTTGGTAAATTATCAGCAAAGCCTCTACTCTAACTTCTGGCATTTCTTTCAGTACCCTGGGATGCATTCCATCAGGACCAGGAGACTTGTCTATCTTAAGGCCCACAAGTTTGCTCAGCACTACGTCTTTAGTGATAGCTATTGTATTGAGGTCCTCACCTCCCATTGCATCCATAACATCTCTCTTTGGCATGTTAGGCGTGTTCTCCACTGTGAAAACTGACACAAAATAGTCATTCAAAGCCTCTGCCATTTCCTCATTACTTAATATCAATTCCCCTTCTTATCCTCCAAGGAACCTACGTTCCCTTTAGCCACCCTTTTCTGTTTTATATAATTATAAAAAATTTTACCATCCATTTCTATACGTTGTGCTAGTTTATCTTTATAATCTATTTTCCCTTTCTTTATTGCTTGCTGAGTGGTTCTTTGTTGCTTTTTAAAGTTTTCCCAATCTTCCAATTTCCCACTTGTCTTAGTGACTTTGTATGCATGAGCTTTTAGTTTGATGCCTTCCTTTATCTCCTCAGTTATCCATGGCTGGCTCTCCCCACCCTTACTGTCCTTGCTTTTAACTGGAATATACTTTTGTTGAGCACTGAGAAAAATCTCTTTGAAAGTCTTCCCCTGTTCCTCAACCGTCCCACCAGTGTTTCCAGTCTACACTTGCCAAATCCTCCCTCATTCCATTCTAGTCTCCATTGTTTAGTTGTAATACACTAGTTTTAGATTGAACTATTGCACCCTCTATTTGTATAGATGGATGGCCATTTAGAACAGAGATGAGGAGGAATTTCTTTAGCCAGAGGTTGGTGAATCTGGAATTCATTGTCATGCACGACTGTAGAGGCCAAATGAGTAAATTTAAAGTGGAGGTTGATAGCTTCTTGGTTAGTCAGGGCATTAAAGGTTACGGGAAGTGACTTTTCTCTGACTTCTCCAACTACAAAATCAGTTACCTTTATGAATACCAGTGACCTTCGGGCTCCGTGCAAACTCTGGCTCAGTATTGATCTGTTTAAACCTAATCAGGTAATTAGGTCTACACACACGTTCACATCGTGCTTATTTCAGGATAAGCTCTTGACCAGGTGGTGGCTGTGAGGCACATAAAGATGATTACAATTTATGGAATCAGTTAATTAAGGTAAAACCTTGCCTCACAATGAGTTAAACTCTGAGGCCTGAGACTGGTGAGGGAAATGGGATGGGGTAGTGTTTCTGACCCTGCCGTCTCCCAAGCACTCCCAGTACAGGACGGAATGGAATACTGCTGTTGTTCTGTTGCATCAAGACATCCCAAGGCTGAGTTAGCATGGGCTGGTTGACAAGTAGCACTCGCTTTCTACTCTGCCAGCATGCACCTCATTGGAATTAGTTGAGGGCAACACTTTTCACTGAGAGGCTGATACTTGACAGAGAACGAGCTGTCAAAGTGGTTGAGGCAGCCACAATAACAACTTTTGACAGACATGTGAACATGTACATGGTTAGCAAAGGTTTATAAGGAAATGGACAATTAGGACTACCTTGGAGAGACATCATGGTCAGCATGGATCAATTAGACCGAAGAGCACTTTCTACCCCTGCTGTTATAGGACTAATAAATGGTTCCCAAATATGATAAGACGGACTCTTGACCTCATAACCTCCCTCATTATGATCTTGCACTTTATTGTTTACCTGCACTTTCTCTGTAGCCATTACACTTTATTCTGCATTGTTATTGTTCCACCTTGTTCTACCTCACTGCACTGTGTGATGATTTGATCTGGGTGCTGGGGTGGAGATACCAAAGGAGGTGAAAGGTGCTCCTTCCCTCTACCAGCCTGCAGGTCACCCTTGGTGTAGCCATGGGAGCAGGTGGTGGACGGTCGTATAAGCAGTCAGTGAGTATCACAAGTCCTGGTTATGCGGCCACTGACACCAGGCAGACAATCTCTGAAGAGCATTGGTAACGGCTGGGGTCACCCGTCTGTAAAGACACTGCCCAGAAGAAGGCAGTGGCAAATCACTTCTGTAGAAAAATTTGCCAAGAACAATCATGGTCACGGATAGACCATGATCACCCATGTCATATGACATGGCACATATGATGACGATGATACACAATCTGCTGGGGAGGTAGAGAATGGAGTGAGGAGAGGGTGAAGCTCCCTCTACCCAGACCGAGCAAACCTGCCAGCCCAGCTGAGCTCAGATTACTAGGCAACATTAAGTACATCCATTTCTCACCCCAGTCAAGCTGATACCGCTCCTGATGAAACAAAACCGGAAACCACTGGCGATCTCAGCAGCACAGAGTACTGGACCCTGCCTAATACATCACGTTCTCATTTCTCTCCACCATCAGTAGCATCTACTGGAAGTGTTGCTTCAAGGTGGCAGCACCCATCAGCAAAGATCCCCACCATCTTGTCCGTGTCATTTTCTCACAGCTGCCATTAGACAGAAGGTACAGAAGTCTGAAGTCCCACACCACCAGGTACATGAACAGCTACAGCTATTTGGCACCAATCTGCTCACCACTGTTCAGCCGCACCATGACCACCTTGCACTAAAATTTGGACTTCTAAAAATTCTAATGGTGCTCTTTCTTGTAAACATCAAGTATGTGTCTGTGATGTACATTCATTTCAAACTACAATGACCCCATACATTTGAAAAGTTGATGATCAGGTTTAGGGGCAGGGATTTGGGAAAGGTGGGGTGGAAGGGGGTCTGAAGGTTTAGGTGGGTCAGTCAAGATCAAGGACCGATGGCTGGGGAGGTGGGTTGCCCACAAACCTGTATAAGGTTTGCAGGGTGGAAGCGACCAGAGCCTTCGGTGGTGGGAGGAGATTATAGACAGGGCATGCATGATACTACTGAATGGGATAAACAGGAAGTTATACGATCACCTGTACACATGACTAAAGGGTTTGTTACTGTGTGTGATATTTGTCAGCAGGTTAAAAGGAGAGCACTCCTCGACAAGCCGACTGCCCACATTAAAGGGGGGCTGGTCCCACTCAGCTATAGCAGATTGATTACACTGGGCCCCTGCCACAGCAGCAATGATTTAAATACTTGCTCACTATGGTTGACACCTATTCAGGTGTTTTAGTTGCAATTCCCTGTATGAAAACTGATCATGGCCATACACTGAAGGGGCTGCAGAGGTTAATCTGTCATTATGGGGACCAACAAACAATCTAGTCAGATAATGGGTCTCATTTCTCAGGACTGAGCTGCCAGAAAAGGCGTATCAGATACCCTATTAACTCAAGCACCGGGGCTGATCGAGAAAATGAATGCACTTTTGAAACAACAGATTTGTTTATTGACACCAATTCACACCTTACGTGGGTGGTTGACTGTGCTATCCTAAGCCTTGTACAATCTGAACAGACTGTCACCCCAAGGATCCCGATGACCAGGATTATCAAATGTATCCCAGAACCCAGAGGAGGAAACAGGCACTGAAGAAAATGCTCCTACTGTAGGAGGGAAAGAAATTCTCTGGTTTGCAAGGGGGAGATTGTGGCAAATGGAGATGGTAACACTTGCTGTGTATCATTTCACCATCTGGTATGATTAAGCAGGGAGAAATTGATCAAGCATGGATGATTTTAAGTCTTTGTAAGACTGATAATAATAGATACTCTTGTTTTCTCTTAGGTGAAATGAGAGTCCTGGAATTAATCTTGTCAACAACATGGACCTTCCTTCAGGTAAAGATTACTGTCTGGACTGGTGAGGAAAGTGCACAAAGACCTACTATGAAAGAAGGAGATATTCTCTGGTGCAACAATTCTCCCCTCCCTTCACACAACCATGAAATTGACCAGGATCCCCATCATCTGGGTCATGCTTTCTTCCTGTTGCTGTCATCAGGCAGGAGATACAGGAGCCTGAAAATCTACAACTCACAAAGCTTTCACACCTCATCTGTTCTCAGGAAGAGGCTTTCTATTCTAGAACATTTGAGATGTCCTCCTTTTTCAAAGAACAGGGTTTCCCTTCCACTACCAGTGATGCTGTTCTCACCTGCATCTCTTTCATTTCCTGTACATCTGCCTTCACCACATCGTCCCACCACCATGACAGTGATAAAGTTTTCTTGTCCTTACCCACCACCCCATGAGCCTCCGTACCCAGCACATCATTCTCTGTAACTTGGGCATCAGTAAAGGGATCCTACCACTAAGCACATATTTTCATCCCCCCTCCCACTCTGCTTTCTGTAGGGATAGCTCTCTGAATGACTCCCTGATTCACTCGTCCCTCAGCACTGATCTTGCTCCTGATACTTATCCCTTTAAGTGGGACAAGTGCTACATCTGCCCCTACACCTCCTCCATCACCACTATTCAGGGTCCCAACCGGTTCTTCCAGTTGAGGTGACACTTAACCTATGAGTCTGTTGGGGTCACCTACTGTATCCAGTGCTCCCAGTGTTGTCTCTGTAAGACTCGACGTGGATTGGGGGACTGCTATATCGAGCAACTTTGCTCCATCCGCTACAAAAGGCAGGATTTCCCTGTGGCCACTCATTTCAATTTGTCTTCCCATTCCCATTCCGACATGTCTGTCCATGTTCTCTATTGCCACAAGGAGGCCACACTCATGTTGGAGCAATACCTAATTCCATCTGGGTAGCCTCTCATTTCTCTAATGTGGTGATTTCTCCCCTCTCCCCCTTTTTTTTCATAACCCAATCTAGTTTCCTCTCGCCCCTTCTCTTCACCTGCCCAACACTCCATGCTGGTCCATGGTCCACCATCCTATTAAATTCCCTCTTCAGCCCTTTACCTTTTCCACCTATTACCTCCCAATTTCTTACTCCACACCCCACCCTCCCACTCACCCTCCCTCTCACAGCCTCACCTCCCCACTTGTACTCCTTCCCTCCCCCTACTTCATTGTGGCATCTTCCCCCTTCCTTTCCAGTCCTGATGAAGGATCTCAGCCCAAAACATTGACTGTTTATTCTGCCTGACCTGCTGAGTTCCTCCAGCATTTTGTGTCTGTACCTGAAGGTTTAACAGCTTCTCCCCACTGCAATTATTTTTTGAACCTGCCTTAAAACCTTAACACTATTTCAGTCTATATTTTCCTCCCCTTATTTTTATACTAGTGTGTTTATTTTGTTGTTTTGCACACATAGGTTTATTAACATGTCAATTTTTAAAAGTACTATGATGCTGCAGCAAAAAATAAATTATGGTATTTATACCCTATGAATATGCCTATGACAGCAATAAACTTGATGTTGAGCTGACTTCCCTTTTGTAATATTAACGGCAATTTAGTGTCACCAATGGTCTCCTAGAAATAGAACTAGGAATTTTATTTTAGTAGTGCAAACCATTTTTTGCCAAAATAATTTTTTCAATCATTAGTTGGATTGGAGTCATTGTAATAATCCAGCATTTTGCAAGGGTGTGGAAATTTCCTGTCCCCAAACATCTTACAGAAAAAACCCAGTTCTACCAGATGGGGGCTCCCAAGGAGTATAGAATCAGACCAGGGCTCACCCTGGGAAGGAAAACGTATGCTTGGCAGAGATTTCATACTGCATGTTGTCTGTAATCACCTGGGATTGCTGAAAGGACGAACCGTTCTGTGAAGGGCAGCATCAGCAAAACAGTACAAAACAATTCCACAAGTACTGCTTACACATTAACAATAAGAACCATGGTTTCTAGCTTCCACAGGGTATTACCCCCAGCAATTGATGATAGGTGTGATAGATAGAAGGGACCAACTTACTGGGAATGGATGCCTAGACCAAGTTGGAGGCTGCAGAGGGAATGAAGAACTCTCCAAACTCACTATGGATATGCGCAGCTATCCGACAAGGAACATGAAGCATACCCTGAAGGGAAGGCTAGTTTCTGACTGAGCTGCCCTCAGAGTTGTGACTGCAGAACTTTGGCATGTTAGGAGAAATGATTGGAATTCACTAGAAGCACCCTAGAGGTGTGCACATCTTAGTTAAAGCCAAATGCTCAAGAAATGCGGGACAATGATACCCTACATCCAGCAGAATGCTACCTGGATAACTGGTGGGAGTTTCAGCGACGAGAAGACTTATTGAAACATTAAAAAGTGAAGTGAGACTGCAACTGGACGGAAGGGTATGCTGCAGTGAGCCAGCAGGGCAGGTGACAAAATACCATAAGTAATATAACCACCACCTTCAACACTGACACTATAAACAACATGGACCCAGCAGGGTTGGACCATGTCTTGAAGTATAACCACAATAGGGTGGCTGGAATCTGAGGGTGAAATGTTTTGGGTAAGATGTTCGTGAACAGGATGTTGCCTAACACCTAGAACAATATTGCATTGATATCACTGTTATACTCTTGTAGGTAGAATGTTAGGAACAAGGGACAATGTGGACATAGGTTCACACAGGGGCATTTTTTATTTCAAAAACAGACTGTTAGAACCATAGAACCATAGAAACTACAGCACAGAAACAGGCCTTTTGGCCCTTCTTGGCTGTGCCGAACCATTTTCTGCCTAGTCCCACTGACCTGCACATGGACCATGTCCCTCCATAAACCTCCCATCCATGTATCTGTCCAATTTATTCTTAAATGTTAAAAAAGAACCTGCATTTACCACCTCCTCTGGCAACTCATTCCATACTCCCACCATTCTCTGTGTGAAGCCCCCCCCCAATGTTCCCTTTAAACTTTCCCCCCCTCACCCTTAACCCATGTCCTCTGGTTTTTTTCTCCCCTTGCCTCAGTGGAAAAAGCCTGCTTGCATTCACTCTATCTATACCCATCATAATTTTATATACCTCTATCAAATCTCCCCTCATTCTTCTACACTCCAGGGAATAAAGTCCTAACCTATTCAACCTTTCTCTGTAACTGAGTTTCTCAAGTCCTGGCAACATCCTTGTAAACCTTCTCTGCACTCTTTCAACCTTATTTATATCCTTCCTGTAATTTGGTGACCAAAACTGAACACAATACTCCAGATTCGGCCTCACCAATGCCTTATACAACCTCATCATAACATTCCAGCTCTTATACTCAATACTTTGATTAATAAAGGCCAATGTACCAAAAGCTCTCTTTACGACCCTATCTACCTGTGACGCCACTCTTAGGGAATTTTGTATCTGTATTCCCAGATCCCTCTGTTCCACTGCACTCCTCAGTGCCTTACCATTAACCCTGTATGTTCTACCTTGGTTGGTCCTTCCAACATGCAATACCTCACACTTGTCTGTATTAAACCCCATCTGCTATTTTTCAGCCCATTTTTCCAGCTGGTCCAAGTCCCTCTGCAGGCTCTAAAAACCTTCCTCACTGTCTACTACACCTTCAATCTTTGTATCATCAGCAAATTTGCTGATCCAATTTACCACATTATCATCCAGATCATTGATATAGATGACAAATAACAATGGACCCAGCACTGATCCCTGTGGCACACCACTAGTCACAGGCCTCCACTCGGAGAAGCAATTCTCTACTACCACTCTTTGGCTTCTTCCATTGAGCCAATGTCTAATCCAATTTACCAGCTCTCCATGTATACCTAGCGACTGAATTTTCCTAACTAACCTCCCATGCGGGACTTTGTCAAAGGCCTTACTGAAGTCCATGTAGACAATATCCACTGCCTTCCCTTCATCCACTTTCCTGGTAACCTCCTCGAAAAACTCCAATAGATTGGTCAAACATGACCTACCACGCACAAAACCATGTTGCCTCTCCCTAGTAAGTCCCTGTCTATCCAAATGCTTGTAGATTCTGTCTCTTAGTACTCCCTCCAATAACTTACCTACTACCGACGTTAAACTTACTGGCCTATAATTTCCCGGATTACTTTTCGATCCTTTTTTAAACAACGGAACAACATGAGCCGCTCTCCAATCCTCCGGCACCTCACCCGTAGACAGCGACATTTTAAATATTTCTGTCAGGGCCCCTGCAATTTCAACACTAGTCTCCTTCAAGGTCCGAGGGAACAACCTGTCAGGTCGTGGGGATTTATCCACTTTAATTTTCCTCAAGACGGCAAGGACCTCCTCCTTTTCGATCTGAAGTTTCCATGATCTCACTACTTGTTTCCCTTAATTCCATAGACTTCATGCCAGTTTCCTTAGTAAATACAGATGCAAAAAACCTATTTAAGATTTCCCCCATTTCCTTTGGTTCCGCACATAGCCAACCACTCTGATCTTCAAGAGGACCAATTTTATCCCTTACAATCCTTTTGCTCTTAATATACCTGTAAAAGCTCTTTGGATTATCCTTCACTTTGACTGCCAAGGCAACCTCATGTCTTCCTTTAGCCCTCCTGATTTCTTTCTTAAGTATTTTCTTGCACTTCTTATACTCCTCAAGCACCTTATTTACTCCCTGCTTCCTATACATGTCATACAACTCCCTCTTCTTCTTTATCAGAATTGCAATATCCCTTGAGAACCAAGGTTCCTTATTCCTATTCACTTTACCTTTAATCCTGACAGGAACATACAAAGTCTGCACTCTCAGAATTTCTCCTTTGAAGGCTTCCGACCTACCGATCACATCCTTGCCAGAGAACAACCTGTCCCAATCCACGCTTTTTAGATCCTTTCTCATTTCTTCAAATTTGGCCTTCTTCCAGTTCAGAACCTCAACCCTAGGACCAGATCTATCCTTGTCCATGATCAAGTTGAAACTAATGGTGTTATGATGACTGGAACCAAAGTGCTCCCCTACACAGACTTCTGTCACTTGTCCTAACTCGTTTCCTAACAGGATATCCAATATTGCATCCCCTCTAGTTGGTCCCTCTATATATTGATTTAGAAAACTTTCCTGAACATAATAGAAAGGAAGAAATCATACAAAAATGTTAACAGTCATTGTTGATACATGCAGTAGTGTGAAGTTGAAAGGAAAAAAAAAGCACCATGCCATTCATTGCTTTAGTAGCCTTAAGAGCTAGGAAGAGGATCCTTAGTTTGGGACCTTTTGCTGCTGTGCTTATGTTTTCTTCAGTTTCCTAGACACTTCGATCAACTGCCAAGCCAGCAGTGCCTGTGGTCAATTCCAAACTCCATATGAGCAAAACAGCAATCACCTCAGCACAACAGTCAACCAATTCTCACTGCGTGTATACTAGTCTCAATTGCTAATAAACCCTAGACACAACAGTCATCAGAAGACACAAAATCAATTGGAAATGTCAGGTCAAACAAAGCACAATCAAATGGCCCCAGCTGACAGCAATCAATCCCAAATCATTGACTCAAAGTGGCTCCATTTTGCAAGAAATTAAGCAGTCAATGAAAATCTGTTGATACAACAATCAGCACATACTCACACACATACAGTAAAAGTAGTTGTAGCTTTATTTATTGTAAGAGTCAGTAGAGCAAAGGACTGAGCTTGCTGTTGTGAGTTACTCTCAGGCTATGTCGACACTAGATCGGATAATTTTGAAAACGCCGGTTTCGCGTAAAAACGATAGGCGTCCACACCAGGCACTTTTGAAAATACCTCCATCCACATTAAAACGGGTATTTGGGCGAATCTCCTCCTACTGGGCATGCACAGGACACATCTACAGAAAACAAGCGAAGAGGAAATGGTATACTTGGTGCGTGTTTGTTCAGTTACAGACTAGAAAAACTTAAAAAGGAAATTGCCAAATGACGGACAGCTGTTGACTCTCATGCAGGAGGACTTAAAACTGAAAAAACAAATACTGGATCATATGGAGGCGACTGACAGGGAGTTCACAGACTGTATGACCCGGCTGACAACAAACATTGAAAAACTAACTAACTCTGTTGCACAGGGATTTGCAATGATGAGGAATATGATGGCCCCCCCCTCCAAGTACTTTTCACTGCCACAATACCAGCCTCACAGCCACTACAATAGCTACACATACGGACACACAGACCCCCGGGTGGCCCCACCAACATCTTCCCCACTCCCACAGAGGGGTCACCCTGGAAGCATTTCCTACAGCCACAGTCTCTTCACCAATGAAAAGGATGACAGGTTTTTTAAAACCTCAGGTTACCCCGTACACACTACAACACCCAACCGGCGTTTTTCAGATTTGAACACTCTGGAGAGTGTTTTAGAAAAGTTCTGTTTTCGGGGGAGGAAAATGCTGTTTCAGTGTGGATGGAGGGTCAAAACGAAGAGAAACAGCTTCGGTTACGGATTTATCCGGTCTAGTGTGGACATAGCCTCAGGCAGGAATGTGGTGTTGGTTGAAGGCAGTAGACAGGATTTAAATAAAAGAAGGGATGAAGAGTTTGAGGTATTGCTGAGTTTTGAATGTGGACTTGTTTCTGATATCAATCTAATTAGATTAACTAGGGATTTAAAAAAATATTGGGAGATTCTGGGTACAAAACCTTTAAGAGATGGGGTGCTCTTAGTGTTTTGTAAAGATAATTAAGCAATGTGAGAAAGATTTGGAGTTACAAGCTGTGGGAAGTAGGAAATTAATACCAAGGAATTATATTGAACGGTGGCTTTTGGGAGTAATCACAGGAGTGTCCCTAGATGACCAAACTTCTGGCACTGGAAACATCTTGAACCATATAAAAAACATCTTGAACCATATAATTTGTATAACCTAAATTAAACCATCTAGCAAATTGTTTCCCCGGGGTAAAAGATGGTGTAGAAGACTGTGTCAATGGGGCCTATTGATATTCAGAATACAGATTAATCAGTATTTAAAGTGCATGATTTTATAAACAAAGTATTTGTTGATCGTTGATAAATTTGTCACTTTCATGGCAGATAAGGTAAATTGCACAGCACAAACTAAAATAGGACAGAAAAAATTAAAAGCTGCAGAAAAACATGTAGAGATAAAAGACTTAACTCTAGGAGTTATAAATGATGCTTTCTTTACAAGGAGGGGTAATTCATATTCAGGCATCAAAGAAAGGTTGTTAATGTTATTTCTTTTTCCTTTTTGATAATGGCCTACATGAGAGGGCACAGTTTTAAGGTGCTTGGAAGTAAGTACAGAGGAGATGTCAGGGGTAAGTTTTTACGCAGAGTGTGGTGAGTGCGTGGAATGGGCTGGCAGTGACGGTGGTGGAGGTGGATACGATAGGGTCTCTTAAGAGACTCCTGGATAGGTACATGGAGCTTAGAAAAATAGAGGGCTATGGGTAACCCTGGGTAATTTCTAAGGTAAGTACATGTTCGGCACAGCATTGTGGGCCGAAGGGCCTGTATTGTGCTGTAGGTTTTCTATGTTTTTCATTTTCTTATAGTGGAATGGCTAGATGTTTGTTAGCTAATAATTAAAGAAGAGCTGTAAATATTTAAAAATGCAAGTACAAGGAATTCTGCAGAGGGTGGAAATTCAAGCAACACACATCAAAGTTGCTGGTGAACGCAGCAGGCCAAGCAGCATCTCTAGGAAGAGGTGCAGTTGACGTTTCAGGCCGAGACCCTTCGTCAGGACTAACTGAAGGAAGAGTTAGTAAGAGATTTGAAAGTGTGAGGGGGAGGGGGAGATCCGAAATGATAGGAGAAGACAGGAGGGGGAGGGATGGAGCAAAGAGCTGGACAGGTGATTGGCAAAGGGGATATGAGAGGATCATGGGACAGGACGTCCGGGGAGAAAGAAAAGGGGGAGGGGGGGGAAGAAACCCAGAGGATGGGCAAGGGGTGTAGTCAGACGGACAGAGGGAGAGAGAAAAAGAATGTGTGTATATAAATCAATAACGGATGGGGTACGATGGTGTGAGTCGGCTGGGGTGATATACTGCGTCCGGTGCTCCCGATGTGGCCTTCTATATATTGGCGAGACCCGACGCAGACTGGGAGATCATTTCGCTGAACACCTACCCTCTGTCCGCCAGAGAAAGCAGGATCTCCCAGTGGCCACACATTTTAATTCCACGTCCCATTCCCATTCTGACATGTCTATCCACGGCCTCCTCTACTGTAAAGATGAAGCCACACTCAGGTTGGAGGAACAACACCTTATATTCCGTCTGGGTAGCCTCCAACCTGATGGCATGAACACCGACTTCTCAAACTTCTGCTAATGCTCCACCTCCCCCTTGTACCCCATCTGTTATTTATTTATATACGCACATTCTTCCTCTCTCTCCCTCTGTCCCTCTGACTATACCCCTTGCCCATCCTCTGGGTTCCCCTCCCCCTTGCCTTTCTTCCCAGACCTCCTGTCCCATGATCCTCTCATATCCCCTTTGCCAATCACCTGTCCAGCTCTTGGCTCCATCCCTCCCCCTCCTGCCTTCTCCTATCATTTTGGATCTCCCCCTCTCCCTCCCACTTTCAAATTTCTTACTAACTCCTCCTTCAGTTAGACCTGACGAAGGGTCTCGGCCTGAAACGTCGACTGTACCTCTTCCTAGAGATGCTGCCTGGCCTGCTGCGTTCACCAGCAACTTTGATGTGTGTTGTAAATATTTCCCTTTTTTTCCTCCTTTGTTTTTCTTTTAAATCCTACGATGGAATGCTAGAAGCTTGTTAGTTAATGGTCAGGGAATTTTAATGCTCGTAGTGTTATGCGAGGTTGTAGTTTCAGAAATGTGAAAGGGACGGTGGTGGAGGATTTCTGGAAGAGAAGTATTTGTGCTTCAAAGGTGCTCAGTAGGTGGTGGTAATGCACCTTGTGTTGGTCTGCCAACTGCCATTAAACATCACTAGAAGTAGCAGCTTTATTTGAACATGGAAAATGAAAGGAGAGGATATCCACAAACCCGACAAGGACAGGGGTGGGGAAAGAGTTTAGATGCACACTGAAAGAACTGATGGGAGAGAACTGTGAAGAACAGAGGTCTCTAGACATACGAGCAACTATTGTTGACTATATCCTAAATCATGGCCTGGCCATGCAGTAGGCTACACCCTTAGGCCAGCCTCGTGTGCCATGTTCACATGCAGCATCAATGATTCAGATATTCAGGAATAAGAATCGGTAAGACATCACATAACAAATTTACACCTGTATGTTATTTAACTGAGTTTGACACCATGTATAAAACAGTACAGTTTTCACTTTGCAAATAGTGTGCTACAGTAAATGTACTCAGTGGAATTAGAGGTGCAGTACTTGTCTTTTCATAGAATGGCAAGAAGACCTTCAGCTGATGGACAAGCCAAGGTGTTCACTGCTGGACAAGAGGCAGCAATTGTTCAGATGCTGCTAGCGAACAATGCGGTATGCTTGTGTGAAATCCAGACAGCTGTAATTGTAAACTGTACCATCTTCTCAAATATTCAATCAGTGTATTGAAAAATTGATATGGTGTTAAAATGTCACCACATTGAAATGAAACAGATCTACAGAGTGCCTTTTAATAGAAACAGTGACAGCGTTAAGAACCGAGGTACCTGCATGTACGGGTAAGTTGTCAACATTGTACATGTAGGTTTTATAAAGAAATATTT
This sequence comes from Mobula birostris, assembly GCF_030028105.1. NCBI lineage: Eukaryota > Metazoa > Chordata > Chondrichthyes > Myliobatiformes > Myliobatidae > Mobula > Mobula birostris. The sequence goes on from NC_092402.1 coordinate 73,723,930, forward strand.
TATTCTTTTCATACAGTCCTGCATGATTCACTTTGTGAAAATTGATTACCGAGGGTAATGGAATGGCTGTCCAATGCAATCCTACATAAATTCATCTACTGTATGTTGATGAAAGTGGCTTCAATATGTCTAAGACAAAGAGGCAAGGGAGGAATATTGTAGGTCAAGGGCGACGATCCCGGTGCCATTTCAGGGAGGTTCAAACATTCCCATGTGCAGCCAGTGGAGATCTGGCAGACATCCCAATGGCTGGGCCATATAACAACCCACACCTTGTCACATTCCTTAATTTGGCTTTATAGACAACCTGGTGTCCAAGGAGGAACAGGATGCCAGGATCAATGGCCCGCACTATATAATCATATGTGTCCTTCACCACTCATCTGCAGTGACAGACTGGTGTTGGACTCATCCACAGTACTCCTTCCACCATACTCCATGATCCTCAAACCTATTGAGACCTTACCCTCCTGGAGAGGAAAGGTCTATGACAAGCATCCTTCTGATCAAACACCATGACTGAGGGTTGTCGGTTAATCACCGTGTCAGACTGCCAGGGCTGGATTAAGTATTTCCCCTGATGTATGGCAATGTGATGTTGATGAAAGCATTTGGCCCAATGTGAGGACAGAATAGATCATAGGTGGCCAACATTATACTGTATCTGTTATCAGATGTGTGTGTTTTTCCCTAAAAGTGTGAGCAATTTTGCCTTTGCCAACAGATAGTAAACTGCTGAGAGTTCAGTGAAAACTGTGAGTGTGTTTTCATTCTTGTATTGTATTCTGTTGGTCCTTCAATGTTCTTAGTTATGATCAGAGTTGTAATCATTATGTTTACAATAATAGACTGAACGTTATTATATGCAGTGAGTAACAAGAATCATGGTGTATGACTGACTACACTAGTCAGTGCTGCCCACATGGACTGACTGACCAGGAAGGCTGATGTGGGCAGCGATGTCTCTGGTCCCATTACACTGAGCACTGTCGCTCCCCAGGGCTGTGTGTTCATCCCGCTGCTGTTCATGCTGCTGACCCATGACTGAGTCACAGGATCCAGCTCAAACCGTGTCATCAAGTTTGCAGAGGACACAACAGTGGTTAGTCTCATCAACAATGCTGATAAGACGGAATACAGAGAGGAAATAGAGCAACTGGTGGATTGGTCTGAGAAGAACAAGCTAACCCTGAATGTGGAGAAGACAAAGGAAATCATGGTGGACTTCAGGGCAGCTCAGACGAACCATCCCCCTCTGCGGATACATGGCTCCTCCGTAGAGAGAGATAAGTGCGCCAAGTTCCTGGGAGTTCACATCACGGATGACCTCACCTGCTCCCTGAATATCACCTCCCTGCACAAGAAGGCACAGTAGTGCCTCCACTTCCTAAAAAGATTGAGGCAAGCAAGGCTTCCCCCACCCTCCCCCCCATCTTAAATGTGTTTTACAGGAGCACCATTGAGAGCGTCCAGACAAACTGCATCTCCGTCTGGTATGGGAGCAGCCGAGCATCAGACCAAAAGTCCTACAAAGGACTGTGAGAACAGCTGAGAGGATCATAGAGGTCTCCCTACCGTCCATCGGGGACAGTTATCAGGAGTGCTGCATACACAGGGCCCTTGGTATTATCAAGACTCCCACCCATCCATCCAGTATCTTCTCTAACTTTCTACCATCTGGTAGGAGACTACAATGCATGAAAACAAGAATGGTCAGGATGAGAAACAGTTTCTTCCCCCAGGTCATTTGGCCTCTGAACTCCCTGTCGCATCGTATTCGAAGTGTCACTGGTTAATCTGTTCCATACCTTACAATATTTAATATTAATGCACTTTAGTTTGTTATTTATGTGTGATTCAGCTGCAAGTTTTATCCTTACCTTCATAAATTCTTGTGTGTTATGTGCTTTACACCCTGGTTCGAAGAATCATTGTCTTGTTTCTATGTACATTTTATGGATATATGAGGGGTGATTGATAGGTTTGTGGCCTAATGTAGAAGGAGTCAATTTCAGAAAACCTAACACATTTATTTTTCAACATAGTCCCCTCCTACATTTACACACTTAGTCCAGCGGTCGTGGAGCATACGGATCCTGGACCTCCAGAAAGTGCCCACAGCAGGGGCGAAAGATAAGTTCGTGGCCGAAGGTAGAGAGAGATGAGTTATTAACTTCAAACTTTCTGCATAATCACTCAAGGAGTTGAACCACACGTGCATGTAACGAGAGCTGTATAACTCATCTCCTTCTATCTTAGGCCACAAATTTATCAATCACCCCTGCTGTGGACACTCTCTGGAGGTCCAAGATCCGTATGCTCCACGACCGCTGGACTAAGTGTGTAAATGTAGGAGGGGACTACGTTGAAAAATAAATGTGCTCGGCTTTCTAAAATTGACTCCTTCGACCTTAGGCCATAAATTTATCAATCACCCCTCGTATATGTTACAAGCACATGTATATAGTTAAATGACAATAAACTTGACTGTTCATGTTGTCCCTCGGTGAGAAGGATGGTCAGTGATTGGCCAGTGATTGCGAAGGTGTTACTGATGTAATGCTGTGTGCTACTGTTTTAATTGAAATATTCACTTTTATTGTAAGTATTTATTGATTTTGATTGGCTTGCTGCATTTTGCAGTGAGAATGAGCTTTGCAAAACATGTTAGTAATTTGTGGGTTGTGTTGACTTTTGAGAATGTGGTTACTGTTTTGACTAGTGTGATTAATTGACTGAGGGGGAAAAAAACTGTAATTAGAACCTCTTTAGACCTCAGCCTCCTTAGAACAGATTTCTGTCTAGATAGTCAACAAGGGAATGTGTTAGGGATTGTTAGCCTTGGAGCACCTGAGAGTAAGAGGGTTTAACGGCAGTTAATACAAGAACCAGGTTTTCAAAAAAAACCTATTTACATGTAACTACCCAGATGTAATCAAACAGATGCTATTAAAAATCATATGCTTGTGGTTCACAGCAGAAAGCCACTTAAGAGATGCTTTGGAAACTGAAAACTCTAATAAACACTTGCACATTTATACTTGATTAAATATTTGTAAATTCAATACTCAGTTTCTGCACCATTGTAACTACATAGGGGAAGACAATAACAAAATAGATTGGTAATTGGCTCTCATTGAAACTTGCAGGATGAGATCAGGGAAGATATGTTAAGTGGCAATTTCCTGTATCATATCATGTAGCTAGAGACATTGCAGCCACTTCACACAGTTATGACACTTGTTTAATCTATATTCATGTTTGTATATCCATAGCTGTCTCCCCCTAATGGAATTATATTGTGGGTTTTATCTCGGAGCACTGTGAACCATCTACTAATATTTGAATATTCAGAACTATTTTCAGATGAGGTGTAGCTGTAATCTACAAAATTACTTGTCTTCATTTCACTTTTGAAGTGGGTAATTGTAACCACTTTTTAACTATTAAATTACTTGTTTTGTTTTAAACAAATTATAAAGCCTCACTGCACTTCAAATCATCTCAGAGAGAGAGAAAGTCCAGACTTCCTACTTGTATAGGATGACCTTTCATTTCTACAGCTCATTCAAAATCAGTACCCACTGCCATTTCAACAACTTCCTGTTCTCTAGTACCAATGACCCAGCTTTTCCATGGTGTTAATGCTCCTCCATCCCCTGTCAGGAAGATCATGGTAATTGAGTGAGGACGGTGTGAGCTTTCGTGCCACCGATCACAAACACTGGACCCAGTAATGATGCTCAATGGTCCAAGTTTCAAGAGACCAGTGTTACGTACCCCGTAACTGGGTTGCCAAACCAGCAGAAATGGATCACTCAGTTGGAGTCTGGATTACTAGAACTAAGAAAGTTTTATTAAAGAAACAAGCAACACAGTACTCTAATCAAAAGGATAATAAATGCAACAGTTCAGCAATGATAAACATACATGTACACAGAATTAAGATAACAGGATCAATCAAGCTCTATCGTTGTCTAGGGATAAATGACCAGTTTCAAAGTGACGCAAGGTTCAGTTCAATTTAGTTCAGTTCAGTTTGCAGTAATCGCTGCCGTGGGAGATGGACAGTGTGGGGGGGGGGGGGGGGAAGGAGAGAGAGAGCAAAACGAATGAATATTCAAACAGCTTCCACACACAGACCTTTGCAGTCAGCTTTCGGGCGAGTCCTTTGTGCTGTCATCTGAGGTCACCGACCGTGACCCCTCCGTTTCCAGATACGATCGTTTCTCTGCGGTGAACCCGGCACCCAGGCAAGGGTGGACACACACCAGGTTCCCGCCGCTCGTACCTTTCCACCCTGTACGTCTATGGCTTGATCCCGCGACCAGCCGTCCAAAACTTCCCACCGACTTGTGAGAGACGCACCGCTTCCAGGGTCTCGTTACCTCGGGTGTCGTGTGTGTCCTGCCTTAGCGAACCTGTCCCTTTTTATCCCCCTGCTGGGGTATCGCCTGTCCATCACTTCAAACAGTTCAGGGTTCAAAGGGGGAGCCGATCTTGACAGCTCTCTTTCTGTTACTCTCTCTCCCGTCCCTTCATTACACATCTCCAAATGCTGCTCCATTGTTTTCCTTATCTCTCTCTCTCTCCTGAAGACAGGTGGCAGACCAACTGCTGATCCCACTGGTGCCAGCACAGGACAGCTACATCTTAATTATGTGTATTCTCGTCACACCAGAAAAACACAAGTAAATCCCACCTCAAGTCAAGTTTATTGTCACCTAACTACATACATCTATATAACCGCATAATGTATATAGAAACGAGGCAATGTTCCTCTGAACCTGGGTAGTACACATAGCACATGTTAACTTACGAAGGTAAGGATAAAATCTACAGATAACAAACTGAAGTGCGTTAGTATTAAATATTGTAAGATATGGAACAGGTTAACCAGTGACACTTCAAATATGATGCGACAGGAAGTTCAGAAGCCAAAAGGCCTGGGCAAAGAGCCTGCTTCTCATCCTGACCATTCTTGTTTTTGTGGGTTGTAGTCTCCTGCCTGATGGTGGAAAGTTAAAGAGGATGCTGGATGGATGGGTGGGATCCTTGATAATACTAAGGGCCCTGTGTTGGCAACGCTCCTGATAAATGTCACCAGTGGATGGTGTGGAGACCCTTATGACCCCCTCAGCTGTTCTCATGGTCCTTTGTTGAGATTTACGGTCCGATGCTCGACTGCTCCCATACCAGATGGAGATGCAACTTGTCAGGACACTCTCAATGCTGCTCCTGTAAAAACGGAGTTAAGACAGTAGGCAATAGACAATAGGTGCAGGAGTAGGCCATTCGGCCCTTCGAGCAGGCACCACTATTCACTGTAATCATGGCAGATCATCCACTATCAGTATCCAGTTCCTGCCCTATCCCCATAACCTTTGATCCCGCTATCTTTAAGAGCTCTATCTATCTCTTTTTTGAAAGCATCCAGAGACCTGGCCTCCACAGCCTTCTGGGGCAGAGCATTCCATATATCCACCACTCTCTAGGTGAAAAAGTTTTTCCTCAACTTCGTTCTAAATGGCCTACCCCTAATTCTTAAACTGTGGCCTCTGGTTCTGGACTCACCCATCAGCGGGAACATGCTTCCTGCCTGCAGCGTGTCCAATCCCTTAATAATCTTATATGTTTCAATAAGATCCCCTCTCAGCCTTCTAAATTCCAGAGTATACAAGCCCAGTCGCTCCAATCTTTCGACATATGACAGTCCCGCCATCCCGGGAATTAACCTTGTGAACCTATGCTGCACTCCCTCAATAGCAAGAATGTCCTTCCTCAAGTTTGGAGACCAAAACTGCACACAGTACTCCAGGTGTGGTCTCACCAGGGCCCTGTACAGCTGCAGAAGGACCTCTTTGCTCTTATACTCAATTCCCCTTGTTATGAAGGCCAGCATGCCATTAGCTTTCTAAGATGGGGAGAAGCTTTGCTTGCTGCAATCTTCTTAGGAAGTGGAAGTGCTGCTGTGCCACCTTGTTCTGGAAGGAGAAATTAAGGGACCAGGTGAAGTCATCTGTGATGAGAACTCCCAGGAACTTGGTGCACTTAACTCTCTCTATGGAAGAGCCATGTACTCACAGAGGAGGATGTTCGTCTGCGCCTTCCTCAAGTCCACAATGACCTCCTCAAGCTCTGCGAGGTCACAGCAGTAGTCAGTGTAAAGGGAATAGAAGGTTAAGTTACTGTTGAGGAGATGTAAAGCATTTACAGATGAAACAGTCTGTTTTGTTTGGTTCTATTCATGTATAATGATAATTAAACTTGAATTTGAACAAGGCTGCCAGGAGCACAGGCCTGTCCACCAAGATTGCAGAGGTAGTGGAGACTGGTTAATTAATAGAAACATAGAAACATAGAAAATAGGTGCAGGAGTAGGCCATTCGGCCCTTTGAGCCTGCACCGCCATTTATTATGATCATGGCTGATCATCCAACTCAGAACCCCGCCCCAGTCTTCCCTCATACCCCCTGACCCCTGTAGCCACAAGGGCCATATCTAACTCCCTCGCATTCCTCCACCAAGTAAAAAAGAACACTGATCACACACAACTGAGATACAAAACAGGTATGACTTTAGTTAGAGGTGGCTGGGCAGAGGCAGCAATGTGCAAGTGGAGATATTATGAGACCTTGTTTCATTACTCCAGCTTCACAGATTGTCAAAGTGGGGCCCATCCTCAAAGCTGAGACAGCACAAACTGGGATTGTGACTTTACTGAACACTGGCATTTGGCACCAAGAACAAGGTATCTTGGGATGATCTCAAGATAAGATGGTTAAGTAATATAATCCTTATCTTGTAAAATATGCAGATGGATATACGGATTAGTATTGCACTGTAGCCAAGCAGGAATGTACTGATGTATAATAATTCACAGTTTCTTTTGTTCTGTGTAACTATCTGAGGTACTTAGCAGCCCTTTCCCTGATAACTTAGAGATGGGCAATGCCAGCCTTGCCAATGTTGCTTGCATCCCAAAAACTGAATAATATAAAAGGACCCCTGAAGATACAAGTAATGGGGCTTAGAATGTAGATATTAAATATGGAATATTCATTTTAAGGGAAGGTAGGTCATTCCACCAGAGTACCAGAATCGATCCTTGTGATCCAAGGAAAGAGGGGGGAAAGCTGCAGGATAGTGTCCTTACCAGGATAAATGGTTCCCCAAAAATGCTGTATCTGCTTGGGAATTAAATTTTGAACCTTTGTCACAAATCAGTCACTTGATTTGGCACCATTAACCTTAAGTTTGTCATAGGCTTTTAGGCTTTTTGGCTTTTTTTTTGCAGATTTGTTTTTAAAAAAACTGTCCTCTTAAAAGGATTAACATTAGCAATGAACCTCAATGTTTGAAACACTTAACTGAATAATGAGAGCCCTGACTTTTCTGCTGCTCTGCTTTCTTTTTTTGCCTTTACTCGTTGTCTCTGGCAGTTAGCCTATGTAAACAAGTTTCAAACTCAACATGCGTAGCAGCAACTGCTGTATTGAAACTATTTTTATTACAACCATTTTAAGTGCACAGTTATACTTTATACTTTATTGTCGCCAAATAATTGATACTAGAACGTACAATCATCACAGCGATATTTGATTCTGTGCTTCCCGCTCCCTGAATTACAAATCGATAGTAAATATTAAAAATTTAAATTATAAATCATAAATAGAAAATAGGAAGATGGGAAGTAAGGTAGTGCAAAAAAACCGAGAGGCAGGTCCGGATATTTGGAGGGTACGGCTCAGATCTGGGTCAGAGTCCATTCAGCAGTCTTATCACAGTTGGAAAGAAGCTGTTCCCAAATCTGGCCGTACGAGTCTTCAAGCTCCTGAGCCTTCTCCCGGAGGGAAGAGGAACAAAAAGTGTGTTGGCTGGGTGGGTCGTGTCCTTGATTATCCTGGCAGCACTACTCTGACAGCGTGCAGTGTAAAGTGAGTCCAAGGACGGGAGATTGGTTTGTGTGATGTGCTGCGCCGTGTTCATGATCTTCTGCAGCTTCTTTCAGTCTTGGACAGGACAACTTCCATACCAGGTTGTGATGCACCCTAGAAGAATGCTTTCTACGGTGCATCTATAAAAATTAGTGAGGGTTTTAGGGGACAGGCCAAATTTCTTTAACAATTTCGTTAACAATTCTGATCTAGCACAATGTTGTCAATTTAACCCAGGTGAATTTAGCGAGGTTTTCAAACACATTGGTTTGAGTAGACTCTCAGAAAGCAAATGAGATGAAATCTTAAAACATGGGAGCAGAGTCAGGCTAAATGGGTCAATTGAGTGTCAGGATAGTAGGTGTTGCTATCTCACCATTCACCTCAAGTGAATGGTGTATATCATACCTCAAGTTTGATTGACTTTTGAGGAAGTGACAAAACAAATTGATGAAGGTAGAGCAGTGGATGTGGTGCATGTGGGACTTTGGTAAGGCATTTGACATTGTTCCCATGGGAGGCTCATTCAGAAAGTCAGGACACATGGGATCTAGGAAACTTGGCTGTGTGGATTCAGAACTGGCTTGCCTACAGAAGGCAGAGGGTGGTAATAAATGGACCATTTTCTGCCTAAAGATCAGTGACTAGTGCTGTTCTGTAGGATCTATTCTGGGACCCCTGCTCTTTGTGATTTTTATAAATGACTTGGATGAGCAAACGGAAGGTGGGTTATTAAGTTTGCAGATGGAAGATCTGTGGTGTTTTGGACAATGAAGAATGTTGTCATGAGTTATAACAGGATATCGATAGGAAGCTGGGCTGGGAAGTGGTAGGTGGAGTTCAATCTGGAAAAGTGTGAAGTGATACTCTTTGGAAGATCGAACTTGAAGACAGAAAACAAGGTTAATGGCAGGATTCTTAGCAGTGTGGAGGAACGGGGGATCTTGGGGTCCATGTCTATAGTTCCTTCAAAGTTGACATGCAAGTTGATAGGGTGGCTAAGGTGTATAGTTGTGTATTGAATATTCCAGTAATATTGTAAATATGTTATTTGATAAAACATCCTTTGTTTATATAATTCATTATGGGTTATATGTACAAAGTACAAAAATAGCAAAAGTCATTACAGCATCACATTATATGTGTGCACCTTACTAACAGTAAAAATGAAGAGTACACACTTGTTTCTTTCAATTAGTTTTATGCTTTGGAGCTATAAGACAACAGTGGTAACAAATAAGATTTGAAATGCGCCTGAGATGACTACCTACCTATGGAAGTGCAGTGAGATGTTAGAGTTTATGTTAAAAAAATAATAATTGCAGCATGTGTTCTTCAGAAGGGACAGACACAATTAAGTTTTTTTTAAAGAGAGAAAATGGATGAATTCACAGGTTCATTCATAAACAGTGAGTACCAAGTGATAATCATAAATGAAATGGCTGGCTACAGTGAAAAGATGCACATTGACTTGCACAAGAGACCACTGGATATTGTATGGTGAGCAAAATGAGCTGTATTTTGAAGCCAGTGAAAACTGAGTGCAGTGTTGCTGTGTGTAATAGATGGGAAAGCATACACTTTGCTGAGACTTTTAACTGCTCCAACCAAAATGAGTTTTGCTGATATTGCAAAAGTAATGCAGAAATATTTGGAACTGAAATCATTGTTGATTGCAGAACACTTTAGGCTTTGTAAGTGGAATCAAAAAGTGGAAAAGTCAATTTCAGCGTATGTGGCTGAATTGAAGAGATTGTCTGAGCATTATCAGTTCAGTGATGCGCTTAATGATGCACTGAGAGATTATTTAGTTTGTGGAATCTTACAAGAAAGCATTCAAAATGGCTCCTAAATGAAGCACAACTCCTTTAAAAGAGCGATTGAGATCACTGTATCAATGGAAACAGCAGAGAGACAAATTGAGTTGCAGTCAGGAATGAAACTAGATGTTGCAATTTTGTTCATGCTCAAACAAAAACCAACCTGGCTGAACAAATAGTGTTACCATTGTGGCAGGGGTTCACATACACCAGATCAATGTAGGTTTGAAGACTAGCTTCCAGAAAAAGCAACAAAGTTGGACACATACAAAAAACCAAGGCAGGCAGACAAAAATATATGGACTGTACGCAAGATTAAAAAGTCAAGGTGAAGTTTCAAAAAGAGCACTAGTCAACATGCTGCTGCCGAAAAATCTGATAGTGATCAGGGTGACACAGGACAGAGTAGCCTTGAGATTTACATTGTGAAAACTATTAAGAGACAAGCAATATAGCTTTCACCAGAAGTGAATGGCAAATTATTTAAAATGGAATTGGACACTGGCTTGGCTGTTTCAATTATTCCACAAAATGAGTTCGAATGGTGTTTCGAAGATTCTGAACTAAAGCTGCAGATAATCAACTAAGAACTTATACTGGAGAAACGATAACTCCTGTGAGAATGACATTTGTAACAGTGGAATACAACAACCGACAAGGCACATTGGGCTTGTATGTGGTAAACACAAGAGGGCTAGTGTTGTGGGCTGTGATTGGTTGAGACAGCTACAACTTGATTGGCGATCCTTCCACAATTTGCATGCCACATCTCTTGCAATAGTCAGAAGCATGAGAAAGTCTGCAGATGCTGGAAATCCAAAGCAACACACAAAATGCTGGAGGAACTCAACAGGTCAGGTAATATCTATGGAAGTGAATAGATAGTCAATGTTTTGGGCTGAGACCCTTCTTCAGGACTGAGAAGGAAGGGGGAAGATGTCAGAATAAAAGGTGGGGGGGTGAGGGGAGGGGAAAGAGGTTATCTGGAAGTTGATAGGTAAAGCTAGGTGAGTAGGAAAGGTGGAGGGCTGGAAAAGAAGGAATCTTATAGGAGAGGAGAGTGGACCATAGGAGAAAGGGAAGGAGGAGAGGTCTCAGGGAAAGTAATAGGCAGGTGAGAAGTAAAAGGTTAGAGTGAGGAATGGGTGGGGGATGGAATTTTTTTTACTGGAAGGACAAATTGATATTCATGCCGTCAGGTTGGAGGCTACCCGGACAGAATATGAGGTGTTGCTCCTCCACCATCAGGGTGGCCTCATCATGGCACAAGAGGAGGCCATGGACTGATATGTCAGAACAGGAATGGGAATTGGAATTAAAATGTTTGGCCACCAGAAAGTCCCACTTGTGGCAGATGGTGTGGAGGTGCTTGGCAAAGCGGCCTCCCAATTTACGACTGGTCTCACTCATGTAGAGTAGGTTGCGGTGGGGTATCATACTCTATAGACAACCCTAGCAAATTCACAGATGAGGTGTTGCCTCACCTGGAAGGACTATTTGGGGCTCTGAATGAGGGAGGAAGTATATGGGTAGGTGTAGCACTGCAATAGTCAATTGAAAGTGAATTAAAAAGGGTACTGGATGATGCCACAGCAACCTTCAGTGATAGTATTGGAAAACTCAAATATATCAAGCGTAAAATAGTGATATCTGTGATAAAGTAGCCAGTAAGCTAGATCACATGGAGGCTGAAGGAATTCTTTCCAAGGTCAAGTGGAGCCCATGGGCAATGCCACTGGTCCCAATAGCCAAGAAAAATTAGGCTATAAGGATCTGTGGTGATTTTAATGTCACCAACAACCCAGTACTGAAAGTAGATCAATACCCTCTGCCCAGGATAGAAGATATCTTTGCAAACCTTTCTGGAGGGAAACACTTCAGCAAAGTGGACTCCAGCAAAGTTTCACACAGATTGACAGAGAGGCCTTGAGTCTGGTTTGAGGTGTAAACCATTTCAACTGGTACTTGTATGGGAGAGAGTTACCCCCATTACTGATCATCAGCCACTAGTCTCCATTTTCAATCCACAGACGGTGTTCCATGAACAGCAGCACAAATGCAGAGATGGGCTCTGTTTCTTGAAGGACACAAATACAAGATCAAATTCAAGAGAACAACTAATCATGGAAATGCTGATGGGTTGTCCCATTTACCCTTAGAAAAGGAAATACCTGAAAAATTTACAAAATAGGACACTTAATGTTTAGTTAACAAATTTCACGTCACATACCAGTGATAGTAAATCTGATTCTGATTCCTCTTGACATTTTCTCCCTAACGCAAGTTTCTCTGTTACAGCAGTGATGATACAAAAAGAAACCAGAAAAGATCCTGCACTGTCTCAGGTCCACATTACTGCCCAAAATGGTTGGAATATGCTGCAGAAGTCCCAGTTCCCCAATTTTTACCAGCACTGCGATGAACCTGCCCTTGACGGCAGTCGCCTTAGGTTGGAATTGTAAATTTTTGTACCATCCAAGCTGAGAGCTAAAGTGTTAGAGGAGCTACACACCAGCCATTTAGGTGTGGTCAAAATGAAAGCATTGGCTAGATGCTTGGGTGGCCTGAGACAGATCAGCAGATCAAGCAGCTTGCCATGCACTGTTCGACATGCAAAGAAAATCTTCAAGAAAGGGAAAAGGTGCCCAGAGCTGTCAGAACCACTTACTGTGGTCCCAGAATAAACTCCTACAATCACCATAGAGGAGGCCCCAGAAGCTGAGATTGTTTCACAACCACAAGTCTCACCTGTCAAGCAGAGTGACCACCCCACCCCACCCCCACCGGTCAGGAATGTTGTCCCACAAGAGTAAGAAATTCTCTGCAGCGATTAAATCTGTAGGCCTCAATGGGACAATTAAAAAAATTACTCTGCTGTGGATGTTTGTATATAGCAGTTGCATTATATAATATACTGTGTGGAAATATGACCACACTTGGAGTAGTGTGTTCAGTTCTGGTCACCTCATCATAGGAAAGACGTGGACGCTTTAAAGAGGGCACAGAGGAGATTTACCAGGACGTTTCCTGGATTAGGGAACTTGTCCTATGAGGATAGGTTGAACAAGCTGGGGCTTTTCTCTTAGCAGTGAAGGAGGATGAGAAGTGATTTGATAGAGGTGTACAAGAGATGAAGGGTAGACAGCCAGCAGTTTTTTACTGGGGCAGCAATGGCTAATACGAGAGGACATACTTTTAAGCAGATCCTGGTGGACCTCTTTCAAATCTTGATATCAATTGACCATAATATTAGACTATTCTTAAGGGGGAGATTGGGTTATTAGGCACTTGACAAGGGCCAATAAAAATGTTTAAGCAGAGTGGTTGTTATTGTAGCAGAACAGAGTTTGAGTGGGGGACAGAGGCTTTGAATTAGGAGGGTTTGGTGAGCAGAGGCAGAGGTTAGGTTGAGGATTCTGTAAGTTTCTCTTTATTAGTACCTAGTTATAGAAGGAATGGACCCCAGGCCTGTGCAGTGCTCCTCTTGCAATATATGGGAGATCTGGCAGGCTTCCCATCTCCCAAGCTGCCATATCTGCGAGAAGTGCATCTGGGTGCAGCTCCTTACAGACAGAGTCAGGGAACTGGAGCTGCTGGATGACCGACAACTCACTCAGGTGAATGAGGAGCTGATAGGCGTGACTACCTCCCTGTAGCTTCTATCTAAGTTGCAGGAGCCAGGTAGCTGGATGGCTGTCAGTGGAAAGCCTCAGCAAACTGGTCTCTAGCACTGAGTCTGGCTCTGTCTTGGAAGGGAAGGGGGAAGAAGAGGAGAGTGGAGGTGATAGACGATTTAACAGTTATTGGAACAGAAAGGGGATTCGGTAGAGGAGAGAGACTTCCTGATGGTATGATGCCTCCCAGGTGCCAGGGTCAGTGTTGTCTCGTAAATACAAGAGATACTTCAGATGCTGGAAATCTAGAGCAATGCGCACAAAATGCTGGAGGAACTCAGCAGGTCAGGCAGCATCTATGGAAATGAATAAACAGACTCTGATTAAGTCCAAAACATTCTTAAGGGGGTGGTTGAGCAGCCAGAAGTCATGGCACAGTACAAATTGGAGCCAACAACATAGGTGGGAAAGGGATGAAGTCCTGAAGAGAGAATATAGGGAGTTAGGTAGAAAGATGAAATCCAGGATCTCAAGGGTCATAATCTCTGGATTGCTGCCTGTGCCACATGCCAATGGAGGTATGAATAGGATGATTGGCAGATGAATGTGTGGCTAAGAAAAGGTGCAGGGTTTCAGCTTTCTGGATCATTGGGATCTCTTTTGGGAAAGTTGTGACCTGCACAAAAGGGATGAATTACACCTGAACCCAAGGAGGACCGATATCCATGCAAACAGGTTTGCTAGAGCTGTTTAAACTATCTTGGAAGGAATATGGGAACCAAAGTGATAGGGCAGTTGGTATACAAGTGGATGCAATGTGTAGAGAAAGTGTGAGAATGGATAGGCAGGTGATGGGGTATAATTACAGTCAGTTGGATTGGTTGAAATGTGTCTATTTTAATGCAAGTATCAGGAAAAAGGGTGATGTGCTGAGGAGCACAGGTCAGTACATGGAACTACAATAATGTGGGCATTACAGAGACTTAAATGTCACAAAGGCAGGAATGGTTGTGGATGTTCAGAAGTTTTATATGTTTCAAAAGGGACAGGGAGGGAGGTAAGAGGTGGGGGAGTAGCATTGCTAATCATGGATAGTATCACAGCTGCAGAAAGGAAGACTGTCATGGAGAGATTGTCTGTTGAGTCAGTGATGCAGAAGTCAGAAACAGTGAGAAAGCAATCACTGTATTGGGAGAGTTCTGTAAGCTCCCAATAGCAACAGCTGCCAAGGAACAGATTGGGAGGCAGATTTTGCTAAGGTGCAAAAGTAATAGGGTTGGTGCAGTGGGTGACTTCAACTTCCTTAAATATTGATTGGCACCTCCTTAATGCAAAAGGTTTAGATGGGGCAGAATTTGTTACGCATGTCCAGGAAAGGATTCCTGACATAATGTGGGCAGGCTGTCTAGGAGAGAGGCTATTCTGGATCTAGTACTAGGCAATGAATCTGGTCAGGTGACAGCTCTCAGTGGCTGAACACTTTAGAGACACTGACCGCAACTCCCTTACATTTACCATAGACTTGAACAGGGATAGGAGTAGACCCTATGGAAAAGTATTTAATTGGGGGAACGGTCACCTGCTGAAATTTGTTATAGAATTTGGTATGCATTTCATAAAGTAATTTACAGAGCAATCACAGTTCAAATTTGAAGCTGATTAAAGCAAACCTCTGCTCATTGTTTTAATAGGCCATGTCTTTGCATTGGATAGTAAAGTTCTCCCAGGTCAATACTACCTAAAAACTGAATGCTTAAGATGACACTTCTGACCTGACACCAGAGTGCAGGTGTGCACAACTGGCCACGTCATTCAATTTGGTGAAGAAAAAAATGAGTGAGCAGCACACAGTAGCCTAGTGGCTAGTGTATTTAGTGCCAACAAACGGGGTTCAAGTCCCACTGCTGACTGTAAGCAGCTTAAATGTTCTCCCCGTGACTGTGTGGGTTTCCTCCGGTGTTCTGATATCTTCATGTATTCCAAAGACCTATAGGTTAGGGTTAGTAGTGGGAATGCTATGTTGGCGCCAGAGGCACAGCAACACTCGCTGACGCAAACAACACAATTCACTAAGTTTCAATGCGCGTATGACAAATAAAGCTAATCTAGAACAGGGCTGATGGAAACAGCAGTGAAAAGGTTAATGTGGCTCAGAAGAAAAGCAACAGCTATTTAACTTGATTGCAGCTGTCAGTATTAATGAAACAGCAATTTAGAGACAATTTTGAAACAATCCCAGTGACAGATAAAAGCCTAAGAACAAATTATTACCCATGGAATGGATTCAATTAGGAAACACTTCAGGAATTTGTCTGTGTATAGGATTATACCAGGTTGCAATTTGAAATACATGGCAGATTTTTTAATTGGCATCTTATATAACGCCCCATTGTTGGGAGTAGGCCAGTGTTGAGAGTAGGAGCGTCAGGCTTTGATGAGAAGAGGCTGAGACCAAAGACACAGGTTAGAAGATTTGGTCATGGTCGTCCATAGTACAGTGTAGGCAGGATGGCAGATATGGCAGTGGAATGCTCCTCCTCTAGAATGTAGGCATTCATGGATCCAAGTTCTTGGATCATTGGAACCTTTTCTGGGGAAGGGGTGACATGTACAAGTGGGATTGAACTGGAGGGGAACCAACATCCTGGGAGGGAGGTTTGCCAATTATATTGGAGAGGGTTTAAACTAGATTTTCAGGGGGGTGGGAACCGAAGTGAAGAGGCAGAGGATGGGACGATTGGCACACAAGTAGAGACAGCTTGTAGGGAGTTTGTGAGGAAGAATAGGCAGATGTTAGAGCAAAGATGCATTCAGCCTGATGGTTTGAGATGTGTCTATTTTAATGCAAGGAGTATCATAAACAAGGTGGATGAACTTAGAGCATGGATCAATACTTGGAACTATAATGTTGTGACTGTTACAGAGACTTAGATATCTCAGTGGCAGGAATAGCTGCTGAGTGTGCCAGGCTTTAGCTGTTTCAAAAAGGACAGGGAGGGAGGCAAACAAGGTGGGGTGTGGCATTGCTAATCAGGGATAGTGTCATGGCTGCAGAAGAGGAGGAAGTCATGGAGAGATTGTCTACTGAGTCATTGTGAGTGGAAGTAAGAAACAGGAAGGCAACAATAGCTGTACTGTGTTTTTATAGACACCCCCCACCCCACCCCAGTAGTAACAGAGACATTGAGGAGCAGATTCTGGAATGGTACAATAATAATTGGGTTGTTTTGATGTGTGATTATAACTTTCCTAATATTGATTGGCATCTCCTTAGAGCAAGGGGTTTAGATGAGGTGGAGTTTGTTAGATGTGTTCAGGAAGGTTTCCTGAAGCAATAGATAGTTAAGCCAACTAGAGGAGAGGCTGTACTTGATCTGGTATTGGGAAATGAACCTGGTCAGGTGTCAGATCTCTCTGGAGGAGCATTTTGGAGGTAGTGATCACAACTCTAGATCTTCTTAATGACAGTGCTGGAGAGAGATGGGAGCAGACAATTTGGGAAAACTTTTAATTGAGGTGGGGGAAATATGATGCTATTTGGCAGGAACTTGGGAACATAAATTGGGAGCAGATGTTCTCAGGGAAATGCACGGCAGGAATGTGGCAAATGTTTCGGGAACATTTGCATGGTGTTCTGCATAGGTACATTCCATTGAGGCAGAGAAACGATGGTAGGGTAAAAGAACTATGGTGTACAAAGGATGCGGAAAATCTAGTTAAGAAAAGAAAAGCTTATGAAAGGGTCAAGAAACTAGGTACTGTTAGAGCCCTAGAAAATTACAAGGATGGCAGGAAGGAGCTTAAGAATGAAATTAGGAGAGCTAGAAGGGGTCATGAGATGGCCTTGGCAAGCAGGATTAAAGAAAACCCCAGGGCATTCTACAAGTATGTGAAGAACAGGGGAATGAGCTGTTTGAGAATAAGACCAATCAGGAGCAATACTGGAAATGTGTGCATGGAGTTGGAGGAGGTAGTGGATGTACTTAATGAATACTTTGCTTCAGTATTCACCAGTGAAAAGGACCTTGGCAATTGTGGGGTTGACTTGCAGCGGACTGAAATGTATGTGTGTATAGACATTAAGAAAGAAGATGCACTGGAGCTTTTGAAAGGTATTAAGTTAGATAAGTCACCGGGATTCGACGGGATATACCCCAGGCTATTGTGGGAGGCGAGGGAGGAGATCACTGAGCCTCTGACGATGAGCTTTGCATCATCAATAGGGATGGGAGAAGTACCAGAGGATTGGAAGGTTGCAAACGTTGTTTCCTTGTTTAAGAAAAGGAGTAGAGATAGCCCAGGAACTTATAGACCAGTGAGTCTTACTTCAGTGGTGGACAAGTTGTTGGAGAAGATCCTGAGAGGCAGGATTTATGAGCTTTGGGAGAGACATAATGTGATTAGGGATAGTCACTATAGCTTTGTCAAGGGAAGATCATGCCATATGCACCTGATTGAATTCTTTGAGGACTTGACTAAACAGATTGATAAAGGTAGAGCAGTGGATGTAGTGTGTATGGATTTCAGGAAGGTAGTTGATATGGTTTCCATACAAGGCTCATTCAGAAAGTAATGTGGCATGGGATCCAAGGAGACCTTGCTTTGTAGAATCAGAGTTGGCTTGCCCACAGAAGACAGGGAGGTTGTAGACAGGTCATATTCTGCATGGAGGTCGGTGACCAGTGGTGTTCCACAGGAATCTGTTCTGGGACACCTTCTCTTCATGATATTTATAAATGACCTGGATGAAGAATTAAAGGGGTGTGTTAGTGAGTTTGTTGATGACACAAAGGTTGGAGGTGTTGTGGATAGTGTGGAGGGCTGTCAGAGGTTACAGCGGGACATTGATAGGATGCAAAACTGGGCTGAGAAGTGGCAGATGGAGTTCAACCCAGATAAGTGTGAGGTGGTTCATTTTGGTAGGTCAAATATGATGGCAGAATATAGTATTAATGATAAGACTTTGGCAGTGTGGAGGATCAGAGAGGACACTCAAGCTGCTGTGCGGGTTGACAGTGTTGTTAAGAAGGCGTATGGTGTGTTGGCCTTCATCAACCATGGGATTGAGTTCAAGAGCCGTGAGGTAATGTTACAGCTATACAAGACCTTAGTTAGACCCCACTTGGAGTACTGTGTTCAGTTCTGGTTACCTCACTACAGGAAGGATGTGGATACTATAGAGAGAGTGCAGAGAAAATTTACAAGGATGTTGCCTGGATTGGAGAGTGTGCCTTATGAGAATAGGTTGAGTGAACTTGGCCTTTTCTCCTTGGAGTGTTGGAGGATGAGAGGTGACCTGATAGAGGTGTATAAGATGATGAGAAGCACTGATCGTGTGGATAGTCAGAGGCTTTTCCCCAGGGCCGAAATGGCTAGCACGAGAGGGCGCAGTTTTAAGGTGCTTGGAAGTAGGTACAGAGGGGATGTCAGGTCCTCCATCGATTTCCCCGGGCTTTGTCGACTCCCGGTCCCAGTCCAATTCCTCCCCTTTCTAGTGTCTACGACCTCTCCTTTCTGGCATCTTCTCTTTTCATCTTCCACCGAACAAAAGACCCAGATCTCCTCGGTCTCAGGCACACAACAAGAAAAAACACTCCCTTCATTGGACAGCACACATTCCAAAGCCCCCACTATCTCTAGCCATAAACCAAACACTGCTGCTACAGAAAAAAACATTACATTAACAGTGCTTCTACAGAAAGACCATTACGTTAGCAGTGAAACCTTTCCCAGGGTGTTGCACAAACATAACGGCTTTCCCTGTCTCCCAAGATGTGCACTCCACTCATTCAATTGACAAGGACCTAAGAGTGAAACTTATTTAATAGATCAAAGCAGCTAAAAAAGATGTTTTTTGAAACCAAATCAGAATTGAGCATCTTCCCAAAGTCAGGCTAGCTCTACATTCATCATTGGGAAACATTTCTCTTTGAAAGTTATTCCTAGACCCAGCAGTATATGCTCCAACAAAAGGAAGTAGCCTTCCCACCACAGCTACCATATAGCCACCTATCAGCTCATCAATTATTTCAGATGGTCTGTTAATGCAACAGAGTTAATGCAAAGTAGCCTTTATGTTACTGGGAAAGCTGAAAGCACTAAAGTACTAACTGAAGCTTTAAAATAATAAACGAAAATGTAAAGAACTACAAGCAAAAAAATTGAGGGAGAAGCAGTAATGTTTCAGATACAGCATACTTCATCAGGGCTAGGAAAAAGAAGTCTAAAGAAAGGTTTTTTGAAATAGCAGCAAAGATCGTTAGGGAAGGGGAGTGAGAAAAAAGAAGAGAAGGGGAGTGGGAATGGGGAGAGGGCAGGAGGGGAGGGATGGGGAGATAGAAGGGTCGGGAAAGGGGAACATGGGGAGAAGTGGGGGACAGAAGGTGAAGGGGAGCAGTAAGTGAGATCAGAAGTGGAGAGGGGGAAAGGGGGATCCAAGGGAGATCAGGGGAAGGGGAAACATGGTAGACAGAAGTGGAAGGTGGTCAGGGAGAAGTGGGAGCTGTAGTGTAGGAGTGGAAGGGGGAATGGGGTGGAGGAGCAGCGAGATAGGAGAGTCAGGGAAGGTGGGATCAGAGGGGAAGGGAATGTAGGAAGTAGGGTAGTCAGAGAGGAAAGGGAAGGGCATGGGGAGTGGAAGAATCAGGAGGGAAGAAGTGGGTTTGAACAGGGGTCAGGATGGAAAAGGAGGAAGGGGAAGGGGAGGAGGTGGGTTTGAACAGAGGTCAGGAAGGAGAAGGGGAGTGGGATGGACAGGAGAAAGGAAGGAAAAAAGAAGATGGAAGGAGGAAGCAATGGGTGAAGGAAAGAGAAGGGGGGGGGAGGGCCAGCAGAAGTTGAGGGAAGGAGGAATGAATATCAAACAATTGTAAAGAAATTAGAGAGCAAGCAGTCATCAAAATCTTTATATGGACTTTGTTACATCACTTCATGCAGCTACCTAAATCCTGAAACTTACTGCAACAACAACATGTATTTATGCGGTGCCTTTCATATACAAAGAATTCAATGGACTTCCCAAGGGTGTGAGGGAAATACATCAGATTGGATAAGAACAGCACAAGAGGGGGAATAGTAAGTTTGACCCAACAGTTGGGACTGCAGGAAGGGCGACAGAGAGGGTGGGCAGGGAGGTACTGTAATTCTAGAAGAGCCTGGTCTGCTGCAAAATGGCTGCCACCAGAAGCCAGGGAGAGAATAACCCACCAATAATGTCCAGTGCAGTATTGAGATTGAGCAAGTGGTGCATTGTCAGAGGCGGTATCCTTCAGAGGTCTGGCCTGCTTTGTCAGGTCAGTGTTGTAGATGTCATGCAATTGCTTTGAAGACCTATTCATGGTTAATATTTATCCTTGGTTCCTGCTACTGAGATTAACAGAGTAAGTACAGAGGAAATTCACTGGAATGTTGCCTTGGATGGAGTGTTTCATTTGTGAGAAGAGATTGTACAACAGGGCCTGTTTTCTTTGGAGCAGAGGGTATGGGTGGAGGGCCTGATAGAGCTGTACAAAATTACGTAAGGACTATTTAGGTTGGATGGTAGGAATCTTCCTCATGGAAGAAACATCTAAAACTAGATGGTGTAGATATCGCTCTGAAGAAGCTTAGGGTTTGGATTAGGCTTTCTATTCCAGAACATTTGAGAGGTCCTCCTTTTTCAAAGAAAAGGGCTTCCCATCCACCACCATTGATGCTGTCCAAACCGCATCTCCTTCATTTTCCACACATCGACCCTTACCAGATCCTCCCACCACCATAACAGAGGTATGGTTCCCCTTGTCCTTGTCTACAACCCCATGAGCCTCGATATCCAGTACATCATTCTCCGTAACTTCTGTCATCTACAATGAGATCTGACTACTAAGCACACTCTTTGCTTTCCATAGGGATTGCTCTCTATGTGATTCCTTTGTTCACTCATCCCTCCCCAATGATTTCTCTCCTAACACTTACCCTGCAAGCACCTGCCCTGACACCTCCTCCCTCACCACATTTCAGGATCCCAAACAGTCCTTCCAGGTGAGGCGACACTTCACCTGCAAGTCTGTCCGGGGTCATCTGCTGTATCTGGAGGTCCCGGTTCTGCCTCCTCTACATCGATGTGACCCGACATAAACTGAGGGTCCACTTTGTTGAGCACGTTTGATCTATCCACCACAAAAGGCGCGATTGACCAGTGGCCACCCATTTCAATTCAACTTCCTGTACCTATCCTGACACGTCAGTTCATGGCCTCCCCTACTACCACAAAAAGGACCGGTTTGAGGAGCAACACCTCATATTCCACCTGGGAAGCTTCCAACCTGATAGCAGAAACCTAGATTTCTCTAACTTATGGTGATTTATCTTCCCTCCTCCTCATCTCCTTTTTCATTCATCATGCTGTTTATCCTCTTACCCCTACTCTTCTCCTCACCTGCCCATCACCTCCCTCTGATGCCCTCCCTCCTTCCCTTTCTTCCATGGCCCACTGTCCTCTCCTATCAGATTCCTCCTTTAGCTCTTTACATCTTCCACCTATCACCACCCAGCTTCTTACTTCATCCCCCCTCCACCCCCACCTACCCAACTTTCCCTTCACCTGGTTTCACCTATCACCTGCCAACTTGTACTCCTTCCCCTCCCCCACCCTCTTATTCTGGCTTCTGCCCCATCCTGGTGAAGGTTCTCGGCCCGAAATGTCAACTGCGTATTTCACTCTGTAGATACTGCCTGACATGCTGAGTTCCTCCCGTGTTTTGCATGTGTAGCTCCGAAAAATACCTTTTTCACATGGATGGTGGTTGGAATCTGGAACCCAGTTCCTGAGTGGGTGGTGGGGACAGAGACTCTTACAGCATTAGATGTATCAGAATTAAATCACAAAGACAGAGAAGTCTACGGTCCAAGTTCTGGGAAGTGGGATTAGCATAGAGAGCATTTGATGATCAGCATGGATCTGATAGACTGACGGGTCTAATTCCATATTATGTGACTCAAGGACTGTCACTGTCAGTCTGGAAATTGGAGGTTGCTGTGCACAGATTGGCCCCACATTCCTTACGTTACAACAGCAACTCCATCAATAAGACATAACACAAGCAAATAGCGTAGGTGCAAGAGTCAATGCCTGATCCTTCAAGCTTACCCCATCATTCAATGTGACTGATGGGACTCCTCCCCTGTGCCAGACCCCCAGAGTCCTCAGCCCCGCAATCTTTCAAAACAGACAACCCCTCCACTGCAAGACTTGTAATATCACCTCCACCACTCCCTGTGCCAGAGAATCCCAGCAAATCACCACCCATCAGCATTTTTGATGCCCACAGGCACTGATTCCTCTAACCTGTGTGGCTGTGCAGCCGCACAGTAACTGAAATGTTCCTGTACACGTAGGCTTTGTTGCTGTGCAGCTGGAATTTTCTTAACGTTTGAAAATTTGAAGTGCCATGCAGTTTTCAGGCCATGTAAAAGTTTCCTGTTCAGACCAATGGTTGGTCACGCAGTTGTAAAAACAAAGTAGAGGGAACGTTCCCCACAGGGGATGTTAGGACAAATGTAAATGTTCATTGTTCTACTAATCTCAGGATTCCAGCAGCAGTTTAAAAAAATCCCAGCTCCCTGGGATCCAGAAACTCTCTACAAACTAATGAAGTGTGCATGCAACAAAAACATCTGGAGGGTGTCTGCGTTGGGAGACAAGACGTAATAAGAAGATTTAACCAAGAGCATGCAAAGGAGCATCTAAATGAGCTGATTATCAGACATAATTTAAAACTAATCACAGTTACAATTAAAAATTTGCATGTTGAGGGAACAAAAACAAAGCAGCCGAGGGACTGTTCCTTTCTTGCAGAAGCCTTGCTGTCCAATCTTCTCCTAACTTTTCAAAGTCCATCCAAAGTTCATGTCTCCCACCCACACCAAATATACTTTGAGTTTCAATAATTGCAAAGGTCCTCTTCTCTCCACCTGTACTGTTTTAATACCCATCCGATAAAAAACATTCCATTTGAAATCAAATCCAGCCTGATCCAGACCTTTCTGTGTACTCTTTGGAGCTTTAACAGGCCCCTTCAAATGGCAAATAACTAATTTCAACCCATTTTTTTTTATGTATACATGTGGCTTAAGCAATGGTTGTGGGCAGAAGTTCTATAATGACTGGTCTGGAGAAAAGCCCATGTCTGACCTCTAGCTCCATTTACATTACTAGAAGCCTTCTGTTTCATGGTCATCTTACTGATCTATGGAAACAATGGAGTAAAAATTGGGAATCCAAAAACTGCAGCTGCTAGAAAACTGATATGGAAACAGAAAATGCTAGAAGCACTCAGTGGGCCAGGCAGCATCAGTAGAAGTTGAAACAGTGTTTGTTTCTCAGGTAAAATGTCCTTCATCAGACAACAGATCTTTGATCTCAAAATGGAACTTCTTTTCTTTTCCTGCAGATGCTGCTTGTGCTACTGAGTGCTTTGTGTGGTAACTGGGACACCTTACATAGAGACCCCTGAACAGATCCAATAACCCTATGACAATTGACAATTACAATAGGCTTGAACTAGTTCAGTGTCCCAGGTAATGACATGTATGTAATAATCGCCATATCGATGTAACAACAGGCCGAACATCTTGTTACTGGGCACAGGATCCCTTTGCATAGTCTTTTTCATTATTACCTTGCTGAAATGACAATAGCACTGATCTTGACTGCATTGCTGAATTCATCCAGAGGTATTCAGTTTGAGTTTTTTTGAGGAAGGCAAATGCGATGTTAGCATTCATTTCAAGAGGACTAGAATATAAAAATAAGGATGTAATGTTAAGACTTTATAAGGCACTGGTGAGGACTCACTTGGAGTATTGTGAGCAGTTTTGGGCCCCTTATCTTAGAAAGGATGTGCTGAAACTGGAGAGGGTTCAAAGGAGGTTCACAAAAATGATTCCAGAATAGAACGGCTTGTTATATGAAGAGTGTTTGATGGCTCTGGGTCTTTATTTGCTGGAATTCAGAAGAATGAGGGGTGACCTCATTGAAACCTATGAACTAGTGAAAGGCCTTGATAGAGTGGATGTGGAGAGGATGTTTCCTATGATGGGAGTGTCTAAGACCAGAGGATGCAGCCTCAGAATAGAGGGGTGTCCTTTTAGAACAGAGATGAGGAAGAATTTCTTTAGCCAGAGGGTGGTGAATCTGTGGAATTCATTACCATGGACAGTTGTGGAGGCCAAGTCTTTATGTATACTTAAGGCAGAGTTGATAGTTTCTTGTATGGTCAGAGCATGAAGGGATACGGGGAGAAGGCAGGAGATTGGGGCTGAGAGGAAAATTAGATCAGCCATGATGAAATGGTAGAGCCAACTTGATGGGCCAAATGGCCTAATTCTTCTCCTATATCTTATAGTCATATGGTTTGTGAAGCCATGTCTGAACTTAATTCTATTCTCTGTTATCATCCAAACATGGATACAACAACTGGGTGACATTGGATGAGAGAAATCGTTTTGACTTAAGTGGGAGGGTGAGCAGCCAGAGGTCATGGTCCTTGTTGGTACCAATGACAAGGAGGTAGGTGCTAAGTTAAAGGACAGGACCTCCAGGATTTTGTGATCTCAGGATTGCTATCTGCTCCACTTGCTAGTGAGGCCAGAAATAGGAAGATCATACACTTTAACACATGGCTAAGGAGTTGGTGTAGGAGGGAGGGCATAAGATTTCTGGATTATTGGGCTCTCTTCCAGGGAAGCTGGGACCTGTACAGAAGAGACAGTTTGCATCTGAACTGGAGGGGTCTGATATCCTCGCGGGAAGGTATACTGGGTGGAGCTGCACGGGGTGGGGTGGGGGGGAGGGGGAGGGGAGGGGGAGGGGGGTGGTGGTGTTCAAATGAGAGTTGCAGGGGGATGGGAACCAGAGAGCCAGAATAGATAGTGGAGTGCTTGTGAGGAAAAGTACAAAGGTACGTAAGCCTACGTACAAAGTCAGGAATCGAAAGGTCAAGCACAATGGGACTAATGTTCTGCGTATATTTCAATGCACGGTGTATTGTAGGAAAGGTGGATGAGCTCAGGGCATGGATCAGTGCATGGAATTATGACATGGGAGCCATTGGTGAGACTTGGTTGCAGGAAGGGTAGGACTGGCAGCTCAATATTCCGGGGTTCTGTTGCTTTAGACGTGACAGAGAAATTACTGGTCAGGGAAAATGTCATGGCAGTGCTCACTCAGGACAGACTGTATAACTCATCCAGTGAGGCTTTATGGGTAGAAGAGAGGAATAAGAAAAGTATGACCATGTTAATGGGATTATGTTATAAACCACCCAACAGTCCATGGGATTTAGAGGAACAAATTTGTAGGGAGTTCACAGACTGCTGCAAGAAACAAGGTTGTGATAGTAGGTGACTTTAACTTTCCACGTATTGACTGGGACTCCCATACTGTAAAAGTGCTGGATGGGATAGAGTTTGTCAAATGTGTTCAGCAAAGTTTCCTTAATCAGTACATAGAAGTTGAAACTAGACAGAATGTGATACCAGATCTCCTATTAGAGCATGAGACAGGGCAGGTGGCAGAAGCTTGTGTAGGGAAACTCTTCACATCTCGTGATCATAATGATATTAGTTTCAAGGTAATTCTGAAAAAGGATAGGTCTGGTCCTCAGGTTGAGATTCTAAACTGGAAGGCCAATTTTGATGGTGTCAGAAAGAATCTGGCAAGTGTGGATTGGGACAGGCTGCTTTCTGGCAAAGGTGTACTTGGTAAGTGGGAAGCCTTCCAGAGTGAAAATTTGAGAGTACAGAGTTTGTATGTGCCTGTCAGAATAAAAGGCAAGGATAACAGGTTTAGGTAACCTTGGTTTTCGAAAGATATTGCCCTGGTTAAGAAAAAAAAGGAGATGCATAGCATGTATAGGCAGGTAGGAACAAATAGGGTAATTATGGAGTATAAGAAATTCAAGAGAACACAAGAACGCATGAGGTTGCTCTCACAAACAAAGTGAAGGAGAATTCAAAGGGATTTTGCAGATATACAGTATTAAGAGCAAAAGGATAGCAAGGGACAAAATCTATGTGTGGAGACAAAAGAGATGGGGGCAGATCTTAACTGGATATTTTTTGCACCTGTATTTACTTGGGAGATGAATACAGAGTCTACTGCTATTTTGCCTCATATCTATAATGTCATGGACTCTATACAGATTACAGAGAAGGGGGTGTTTGTTATTGAGGCAAATTAGAGTAGGTAAGTCCCCAGGGGCTGACAATTTGTTCCCTTGGACTCTGTGGGAGGCAAGTGCAGAAACTGCAGGGACCCGAGCAGAGATATTTAAGACAACACACACAAAATACTGGAGAAACTCAGCAAGCCAGGCAGCATTTATGGAAAAAAAGTACAGTCGATGTTTCGGGCTGAGACCCTTTGGCAGAACCTAAAAGGAGGAAGACTATCATGGCTTGCAGCAGGAACTGGAGCAGCTGGAAAAATGGCAGATGGAATTTAATGCAGACAAGTGTGAGGTGTTGCACTTTGAGAGGATCAACCAGGGTAGGTCTTACATGGTGAGCAGTCGGGCACTGAGGAGTGTGGTAGAAAAGAGGGATCTGGGAAGACAAATCCATAATTTGTTGAAAGTGGCGCACAGGAAGAGATGGTCATAAAAAAAGCTTTTGGCACATTGGGATGCATAAATTGATGTGTTGAGTACAGGAGTTGGGATGTTATGTTGAAATTACATAAGGCATTAGTGAGGCCTCATTTAGAGTATTGTGTGCAGTTTTGGCCAGCTACCCACAGGAAAGATATAAGGAAGATTGTAAGAGTGGAGACAAAATTTATGAGGACGTTGCTGAGAATCGAAGATCTGAATTGTAGGGAAAGGTTGAATAGGTTAGGATTTTATTCCTTAGAATGTAGAAGATTGATGAGAGATTTGACAGAAGTATACGCAATTATGAGGAGTATAGATAGGGCTGGGTGGCAGGGTGGCAATACGTCTCTACCAAAGGAGGTGTAAGGTGCTCCTCCCCTCCGCTAGCCTGCAGGTCACCCTTGGGGAAGGTGTAGCATCTGCTTATCCCCCGATCAGGGTCACGTGAGACCACGGGAACAGGTGGTGGATGGTCGTATGAGCAGCCGGTGCATATCACAAGTCCTGGCTATGCGACCCTGACGTCAGGCAAACAATCTCTGAAGAGTATTGATAATGGCTGGAGTCACCTGTCTTGTAAAAACACTGCCCAGAAGAAGGCAATGGCAAACCACTTCAGTAGAAAAAATTTGCTAAGAACAATCATGGTCAAGAAAAGACCATGATTGTCCTCATCATATGATGCGGCAGATAAAAAAAATGACCCAATGAATAGATGGAGTAAGTGCAAGAAGAACCTTTCCACTGAGGTTAAGTGAGACCATGACTAGAGGTCATTGGTTAAGGGTGAAGTGTGAAATATTTAAGGGGAACAGAAGGAGGAGTTTCTTCACTTAGACGGTGGTGAGAATGTGGAACGAGCTGCCAGCAGATCAGTTTGAACATTTAGGAGAAGTTTGGATAGGTACTTGGATGGTAGGGGTTTGGAGGGCTATGTCCAAGTACAGATTTATGGTCTGGCACAGACTAGATGGGCTAAAGGGCCTGTTTCTGTGCTGTGGTTTTCTATGGCTCTATGACTTTTCCTAACCCATCTCAAAAGGTTGGTTTGAGGATTATGATCAGTTATTTTACCGTGAAATGGAATCAAAACTTGTTTCTCCATCAGGGTTCAATACACACTGGCTGATCTCTTTAGCTATTGGGTTACAAGGTGATACCATGTAGTTTTATTTCTTTGTATTATCCCAGAATGGTATATCTTACACACCACCCATTTAACAAGTTGATTTAACCATGCAGAGTCAATGTGCACAGTATTTCTTGAACATGACACTTTAAATGTGCCATGTTATTTCAACATAGCTCTTTAAATAGACATCCGTTAGTCTCATGAGATCATGGATTTGCGCCTTGGAAGGTTTCCAGTGTGCAGGCCTGGGCAAGGTTGTATGGAAGACCAGCAGTTGCCCATGTTGCAAGTCTCCCCTCTCCACACCACCAATGTTGTCCAAGGGAAGGGCATTAGGACCCATACAGCTTGGCACCGGTGTCATCGCAGAGCAATGTGTGGTTTAGTGCCTTGCTCAAGGACACACACGCTGCCTCAGCCAAGGCTCGAACTAGCAACCTTCAGATCACTAGACGAACGCCTTAACCACCTGGCTACGCGCCAATATAGCTCTTTAACAAAGCAGTAAATTAAATTGTCATTATGTTAATTCAAAGTCCAGCATAAGCCTTTTTGCTCACTTTAATTCAGGGATCCTTGACGTTTGACAGTGTCTGTTTTCCCTCAAGGGCTCACTGCACCTCACTTTGAGATCAATTATTCAGGATTATTTGACTTAATATAAAAGAAACAGACAGGGTGTTGTGAAGATTATGTAAGTTTGATAATATGATGTGTGATCCTCCTTTAACTGCAGAACATTGCTGAGACACTAGATAAACCAAAGCAGTAATCTTGTTTTAGAAATGTAACGTGCTTTAAGTGTCTGCTTTCTACAAATTCACTGCTTTTTCACTGACAACTTTGAGCAATGTAAAACAATATCAGCACACAATTCAATATTAACAAGTGTATTGCAAAAGGACAATCAAATAATAATGTCATAAAAATGCCAAGACTTCTAGAAAAGTGTGATAGTACTGCACACCACAATGTTCTATAATAACACGGTACTGAATCATAATAAGTTCTGGAAATGGAATAGGACACTTTGCATAGACGAACAGAGACCTTGCAATGTCAACTCAAACAGCGTGCCCAGTGATTCTGTCACAAATGATCATAAGGCTATTAGATGTAGGAGCAGAATTAGGCTAGTCAGCCCATGAAGTCTGCTCTGCCGTTCAATCATAATTATTTATTTTCACTCTCAATGGCATTCTTCTGCCTTCTCCCTGTAACCTTTGACATCCTTACTAATCAAGAACATATCAACCTCTGCTTTAAATACAGCATACCCAATGTCTTATCCTCCACAGCCAACTGTGGCAATGAGTTCCACAGATTCACCACTTTCTGGCTAAAGAAATTGCTCTTCATCTCTGTTCTAAAGGGACATCCTCAAATTCTGAGATTGAGCCCTCTGGTTCTAGACGTTTGCAAATATCCTCTCCACATCCAGAATATTTAGGCCTTTCAATATGTGACATTGGATAAGGTGCCTCACTTTTAAGAATGAGGTGTATGATTCATGGAATACAGCAGTCAGGATAGGTCTTTTCTATTAATTAGGGTGTTAGTCAGTCTGGAGGAGTGTGGACCCTGGAGCAGTGCTGGGTCCAGTCTTGTTCTTGGTATGTATTCTTTATTGTAGGTCCTAGACTAAAGGAAACTAAATAATGGAAGGACTTGAAGGTCTTTGGGAGAGTGCCAGGAAAGTATTTGTAGGACTATGAGGAGAAGGTAGAGGAGGAGAGCAGGTTAAATGTTAAATTGCTCCTATATAGCTGGTAATGATACAGTGGGCTGAATGGCCTCCTCCTGTGCTCTAATTATTCCGTGATTCAGGTGCATCGGATGGATGGGATTTTAAGTGAGGTCATTCAATTTTGGGGGCAAACATATACTGGAGAATAGGGTCAATGAAAAGAGACTGAGGTGATGATGAACAGAGCTCTACAAAAATGCAGGAATACTCAGCAAATCAGGCCACATCCATGTGGAGCAAAAACTTCTGTCAGAACTGGAAAGGGACAAAAGGGGTCTCTGTTTCTCTTCCCACAGATGTGACCTGGCCTGCAGAGTATTTCCAAAAGTTTCTGTTTTTATGTTAGATTTCCAACATCTGCAATTTTACCTGATATTCATAGAAAATGTCACTAACCATTCAAATATCTCAAGTGCAGGTAAGTAAAACTATTAAGGAGGTGACAGCAGGGTCTAACAGATATAATCAAAGTGAACGAACCTAATAATAATTTACACAAAAAGATTTGTCACTTTTTTCTCTCATTGTGACTTGAAATTCACACAAAGAACGAGGGAATCATGATCAAGGCCAAAAATTGTCCTTGAGAAGGTAATGGTGATCAATCTTCTTGAATGGCTGCCGTTATTTTGGTGGAGGTGTTCCCACAGGGGTTTTAAAGAGGGAATTGCAGAATTTAGACTCAGTGATGATGAAGGAATGGCAATATGTTCCCGAGTCAGGATGGTGAGCAACTTGAAGGGGAACCTACAGGTGGTGGTGTTCCTATGCATCTGCTACCCTTGCCCTTTTTGATGGTGGAGGTTTCTTGTTTTACAAAATGTGTTGGAATAACCCAGGTAAGTAACGGCCATGGATTTTGTAGGTGGTGCACACTGCAGCCATGGTGTGATGGTGCAAGAGGGAGTGAACATTCAGGTTCTTCACCAAAGAATCCAAAGCCAAAAATCTCTCAAAATTACATTTACAAATATTGATCTATCCCTCCTTCCCTGAGGGGCTACTGAACCATTGCTCTTCATATTTATCTTCCTCATTGGTTGCTGTTCAGTGACTTTAGTTGAATCAGACGCTCACACCCTCATTTGCAAATGTGCTTCAAACTGCTGTCCGTTCTGTTCTCCAAAGGATGCAAGAATTGTAATCAGCCTGCATGAGAGAGACAAGCAGAGTCAGAGGAGCGAGACGCTGGCATTTTCTTTGGGTAGTGAAATCCAAACTTAAACACTGATAGCATACATTGTAAACCTAACACTAGCTATTTAAGGCAGACCACACTTACTTTGTGCCACCTCCCTAAGTGTGGTCACTCATGCCTTTGGGTTGTCCACACTTTCCCTTTGTGCCCACAACTTGGTGCTGGTTACTCTCACCCTGCCACTCCACATCAGGGGTCGTTACACTCACCCTATCTCATCCCCTCAGACAGGTCATGCAGGACAGGAGTCACTCTCTGAGTGGTGGTTGGCATATGCCCACCCCCTTGCTACCCCTTACCATTTGATGAAGAAGAATCAGATTTATTATCACTGATATATGTCATGAAATGCGATGCTTTGGGGCAATAGTACAGTGCAGGCATAACAATTACTGTAAGATATAATAATAATAAATAGTGTAAAAGAAGAATAGCGAGCTAGTGTTCATGGGGAGTTCAAAAAATCTGATGGCTTAAGAAACTGCTCCTAAAACATTGAGTGCAGGTTATTAGGCTTGTGTACCTCCTCCCCAATGGTGGTAAAGAGAAGAGGGCATGTCCCAAGTGGTGGGGATGATGAATGTCACCTTCTTGAGGCTCCACCTTTTGAAGATGGTGAGGAGGCTTGTCCCAGTGATGAAGCTGACGGAGTCTACAATCCTCTGCAGCTTCTTGTGATCCTGTGCATTGGGGCCTCCACACCAGGAGGAGATGCAACCAGTCAGAATGTTCTCCATGGTACATCTGTAGAAATTTGCTAGAGTCTTCGGTGACATACCAAATCTCCTCAAACTCCTAATGAAGTAGAGCCACTGGTGTGCCGCCTTTGTGACTGCATTGATATGTTGAGCCCAGGATAGATCCACTGAGATGATATTGATGTTCAGGAACCTGAAGCTGCTCACTCTTTCCACTGCTGAGCAGTCAATGAGGACTGGTGTGTGTTCCCTCGACTTCCTCTTCCTAAAGTCTACCAGCAGTTGAGTGCAAAGATTCAGTAGTTGTGGTTAACTGGATTTGAGTCCTGTTGCATAATACACCTCCCTAAAATGTCATCGAGTCCTGACACTGAGTGTGAAAGGTGAGCCCCAGCACCCCTGCCCAATTGTTGAGAGTTAGATCAAGAGCTCCAGCATCATGTGCCCCACTGCTGCATGGTTTCACAGCTGAATAGCAGCACTGAAAACTGGGTGTCCTCAGTTCCTCTTCCATAGATCGCATCTCTCCATTCAGCCATAAGTCTCCAGGAGGGGTGGATATTTCTCACTGGTCACTGCACTGTGAGATGGATTTGGTCTCCACAGCTCAGTTTCAGCTATTTCGATAGTCACCAGCAACAAATTACAACCCTACATTTTTAGCCTTGAAAGTCATTCATTCAAAGTAGATTTCTGACAGCAAGAGGATTTCATTTCACTGGAGAGAATCATGGGATGATATGAATGGGACTGGGTTATTCAGTACACAAGCCTGCTGCACCATCCAATAAGATCATGGCTGCTCCAAATTGCCCTGAGGTCCCCTTCCCTCATAATTCTTGGTTCTCTTACTGATTAAAAATTGAAATCTCCTTTGAATATGTTGAAGGATTTAGCCTCCATAACTTTCTGGGACAAGTAATTCCATAGATGCAGCTCTCTGGGTGAAGAAGTCTTAGTCTTAAATGGGGACTCCTTGTGCTCAAACAATGCCTTCTGGCCCAAGACTCACCAGAAAGGAAACATCCTCCCAGCACTTACCCCTGTCAATAAGATCATCTCTCATCTTCCCAGTGCCAATAAGTACCAATCTGTTCAAACTTGCCTAACAAGACAATCCCTCCATACCAGGATCATCCTAGTGAACCTCCTTTGAACTGCCTCCTGTAGTTGTTTAAATTAGAGGACCAAACCTGCAAACAGTACTTTAGATGTGATCTCACTAGAGTCATGAAAAGTTTTTTACAAGATTTCCTTATTTTTACATTCTATCACCTTTGAAATAAAAGCCAGCAGCCCATTAGCCTTCCTGAATACCTGGTGAGCCCAAATATTTCTGTCCTGCAGCTTTCTACAATCTCTTCCATTTATATAATAATCTGTTTTTATTATTCTTTCCTCTGTAATGAATAATTTCACATGTTCCTAGTTGCACTCCTGTAGCCTATTAATCTGTCAACATTTCTTTGTATCCTCCTCACAATTAGTCTTCGCACAAAATTTCACATCATCTGAAAATCTTGGCACACAGCATGTAGCCCTTTACTCTAAATCATCAAACATTGTCACGGACAGCACGAGTCCCTGCCCCTCTGATCACTGGTTGCCAAACTGAAAATGAACCCCTTATCCTTACTTGCCCCAGTGAAGGCTGCCAGCTTGCCTTGAGGTTGTCAGTAACAGATCTGTATGAGAGGCCTGGAGAGTGTAAGTGCTCCTGTGGTTATGGCAGGGGTGAGGATGTGGAACAGGCCACAACTGTAAAGCTGCTGGGAAAAAAGTACTGTCAGGCTAACGAGGATTAGTCAGCTATTAATCTCATCAAAAAACTGAATCTTTCTGAATCTTTGACATTCAGAAACATTTAAAGTGTTTCATGTTCAACTTAAAATCAAACAATTAATGATGAACAATTTAGTATAACAAACACAAAAAGTACATTTGAAATCACTGAATTAAGAACATTCATGCACACACGGAATACTTTGATCCCTCCCAACTTGCCTGTCTTTTCCCTGGAGCAACTGCTGGAGAGTTCTTGCAACTCTGAGCTCCACATCTGGGCTGCAGGAGGGCTCCAATGCTAGAGCAAATCTAGAAAATACTTAACATTCGGGAATATAGATACAAGGACGCTGGAGATGAGGACATTCACTGCCAGCGGTCCCTACAACATCTGGGAGATTGCTGTGCAGAAATTGCCTGCTGCATTTCCTATTTCACTACAGTGGTCTTACTTTAATAACTGCTGTAAGTCAGTAGAGGTGTCCTGAAAGTGATATGAAAGGTATTGTTTTAAAAAGCCTTTCCTTCATCATTGAAAAATGAGAATAGACCATACCACATCTCAGGAAATAGCTCTTCGGCCCACCATGATGCCAATCCAAAATAATTCCATTGACCCGCACATGGTAACTTGATGGTCAGCAAAAACTCGAAAACCAAAGGAATCTGTGTGGTTTGATTCTCCAGAAACCCTGAATTGTCTGTGCAATGCTCTGGGAAGCCTTCTGGATATGAAAAGTGTTGCAAATCCTTGTTTTTGGCTGTTTTTGCTTTTAAATAGTTTCATTGTGATCCTGATACTTAAAATTAAATATGACTGTCATTATTATGAATAAGATTAATGCTGAAAAGTGAAATGTAATTTTGACCTGGTTCAGATTATTGTGTGAAAGCAAAATAATAGAAACATAGAAAACCTACAGCACAATACAGGCCCTTCAGCCCACAATACTGTGCCAAACATGTACTTACTTCAGAAATTACCTAGGGTTACCCATAGCCCTCTATTTTTCTAAGCTCCATGTACCTATCCAGGAGTCTCTGAACAGACCCTATCATATCCGCCTCCACCACCGTTGCCGGCAGCCCATTCCACGCACTCACCA
Organism: Mobula birostris; assembly: GCF_030028105.1. Classification (NCBI taxonomy): domain Eukaryota; kingdom Metazoa; phylum Chordata; class Chondrichthyes; order Myliobatiformes; family Myliobatidae; genus Mobula; species Mobula birostris. Next base: position 73,758,598 of record NC_092402.1, read on the forward strand.
TTCTCTGCGTAAAAAAACTTACCCCTGACATCTCCTCTGTACCTGCTTCCAAGCACCTTAAAACTGTGCCCTCTCGTGTTAGCCATTTCAGCCCTGGGAACAAGCCTCTGACTATCCACACGATCAATGCCTCTCATCATCTTATGCACCTCTGTCAGGTCACCTCTCATCCTCCGTTACTCCAAGGAGTAAAGGCCGAGTTCACTCAACTTAATCTCTTCAGGCATGCTCCCCAGTCCAGGCAATGTCCTTGTAAATCTCCTCTGCACCCTTTCTATAGTTTCCCTGTAGTGAGGCGACCAAAATTGAGCACAGTACCCCAAGTGGGGTCTGACCAGTGTCCTATATAGCTGCAACATTACCGCTCGGCCCTTAAACTGAATCTCACAGTTGATGAAGGCCAATGCACCGTATGCCTTCTTAACCACCCAGTCAACCTGCGCAGCAGCTTTGAGTGTCCTATGGACTCAGACCCCAAGATCCCTCTGATCCTCCACACTGCCAAGAGTCTTACCATTAATACTATATTCTGCCATCATATTTGACCTATCAAAATGAACCACCTCACACTTATCTGGGTTGAACTCCATCTGCCACTTCTCAGCCCAGTTTTGCATCCTATTGATGTCCCACTGTAACCTCTGACAGCCCTCCACACTATCCACAACACCCCCAAACTTTGCATCATCAGCAGATTTATTAACCCATCCCACCACTTCCTGATCCAGGTCATTTATAAAAATCACAAAGAAAAGGGGTCCCAGAACAGATGCCTGAGGCACACCACTGGTGGCCAACGTCCATGCAGAATATGACCCATCCACAACCACTCTTTGCCTCCTGTGGGCAAGCCAGTTCTGGATCCACAAAGCAATGTCCCCTTAGATCTCATGCCTCCTTACTTTCTCAATAAGCCTTGCAATAATGCAGATGGTGGAAGTATGAAACAAAATGCTGGAAATACTCAACAGGTCAGGAAAGATCTTTAGGGAGAGAAACAAAAAGGGTCAGTGTTTCGGGAGTAAGTCATTGTGATCTGTTGTAGTTAAAGCACATCAGAACCATGTAGCTTTGCAGGTACGGTTTTTTCCAAGTGATAAGGACCATTGTGAGATAGTAAGTCACTCACCACTCCAGAAATAAGGTTTGGCTATTTTCTTTCCTGAGCCTGGTGTAAGTTGTCCATGCAATTTGCAAATCTGGCAGGAAGTAATATGTCACAGAGCAGGTGGACCAACGCTATGTCAAAGTAAGTGTTAGCTGCCAAGGCATTCTTGTGGGAACCACGTGAAGACATGAATGAGATGGTAGTGTAGGGACTGAGGGAGGGGCTTGACAGCAGAGATGGTGGGGCAGAGCTGAGGGTTGAGTCTGCTTTGGGCAAAGCCTAAGATTTCGTTTTGGGGCCAGGGGGTGAGGAGTTTCTAACAAGCAGAGAGTGATGTACCTACTCTGGCCCAGATTGTCTCTTCTATTAATATCACCAAAGGCACCAGCTGGGGCTGACAGAATGCTGGGGGACTAGATACAAAGTGCATACAGTCCCCTATTCAGGATTTTGCGGAATCACTCAGCCCTGAGTCCAGGAGTGGTACCAGAGGTCCAGCCCATTCTGTGCCCCCACACTGCAGTACTGTGGTTCAGCAGTTGCCGTCTGTGCACTCAAGCTCATTGCCCAGGATTTAGCAAGTTTCTTGATGAGGACAGTTTGTTTCACTTGACCATCTGAATTGGATAGGACCTCATCTGAAGGGACAGTCATTGGAGTCAGTCCGGATTAGAAGCACAATTCTTTGAATAGATTTCAGACTCAGCCTACCAAATAACCATAAATATACAAGCCCAGTGTGTTCTTTTTCTTTCTTGCACTGATGTCTTGATTTGCGCAATTTTTATTGTCCTCTTCTCTGCCTTGTCTGTATAATTTATGTATAATTTATATTCTATGTCCACCACAGTTCATGAGGAGATGTTGGATTGTGCATAATTAGACACTTGGCAAGGGCCAATAAAAATAAATTAAATTTAAGCCGAGTGGCCATTGGGTGATAGAGCCAGTGTTAGAGTGAGGAGTTCAGGCTTTAGCTCATCGAGGTTTCAGTGAGGAGAGGTGAAGCTGTAGGGAGATTCTTTAGTTTAAAAGAAACAAAAGCAGTGCAGATGTCAGGCAGGATAGTGGAATACTCCTCAGTTGGGATGTGGGAAGGCAGGGAGACCTCCAGTGTCCCTGACGACAACACTTGCAAGAAGTGCGTCCAACTGTAGCTTCTTTCTGATGATGTTAAGGAATTGGAGCTGGAACTGGATGAACTCTGGATCATTTGGAAGGCTGAAGGAGTGATAGATAGGACATACAGGGAAGTAGTTGCATCTAAGGTGCAGGACATAGGTAACCAGAGGACCATCAGAATGGGTAAAGCAGATAGGCAGCTAGTGCAGAGTATCCCTGTGGCCATTCCCCGCAACCACAGGTATTCCACTTTGGATAATGTTGGGGGGCATGACCTAGGAGAGGAAAGTCACAGAAGTCAGGTCTCTGGCACTAAGTCTGGTTTTTCAGAAGGGAAGGGGGAAGAGATGCAAGCTGTAGTGATAGGGGATTTATTTGTTAGAGGAGCAGTCAGGGGGTTCTGTGGATGAGAATGAGATTCCCAGGTAGTCTGGATGCCAGGGTCCGGGGTATCTCAGATCGAGTCCACAGCATTCTTAAATGGAAGGGGGATCAGCCTGAGGTCATGATCAATGTTGGTATCAATGACCTGGGTGGGGTGGGGTGACAAGGTTCTGCAAAGTGAGTTTAGGGAGTTAGGTGCTAAGTTAAAGGACAGGACTTCCTATCCATGCCATGTGCTAGTGAGGCCAGAAATAGGAAGATCTGACAGTTTAACATGTGGCTAAGGAGATGGTGTGGTAGGGAAGGCTTCAAATTTTTGCATCATCAGTCTCTCTTCCAGGGAAGGTGGGAGCTGTACGGGAGGGATGGTTTACACCTGAACTGGAGGGGGACTGATACCCTAGTGGGAAAGTTTGCCGGTGCTGCATGGGGTGGTGGTTAAACTAGAGTTGCAGGGGAATGGGAACCAGAGTGCCAAAACAGTTAGTGGAGAGGTTATGAAGACAGACGTTGGTAAGACCTCAGACAAAGTCAGGAATCAAAAGATTGAGTCTGGTGGGACTAATGTTCTGAGTTAATTATATTTCAATGCAAGAAGTGTTGTAGGAAATGCAGATGAGCTTAGGGCATGGGTCAGCAACTAGAATTATGACATTGTAGCCATTAGTGAGACTGGGTTGCAAGAGGGGCAGGACTGGCAGCTCAATGTTCCAGGGTTCTGTTACTTTAGACGCAACAGAGCGGGAGAGATTGAAGTGGGAGGGGTGGCATTACTAGTCAGGGAAATGGCACGGTAGTGCTCAACCAGGACAGACTGGAGAGGTTGCATTCTGAGGAATAAGAAAGGGTTGATCACGTTAATGGGATTATATTACAGACCACCCAACAGTCCGTGGGATTTAGTAGAGCAAATTTGTAGACAGATTGTAGATTATTCCAAGAAACATAAGGTTGTGATAGTAGGTGATTTTAACTTTCTACATATTGACTGGGACTCCCATATTGTAAAAGGACTGGATGTGAAAGAGTTTGTCAAATGTGCTCAGGAAATTTCCTTCGCCAGTATATGGAAGTCTCAACTGGAGAGTGTGATACTTAATCTGCTGTCAGGGAATAAGACAGTGCAGGTGGCAAAAGCTTGCGTAGGGGAACACTTTGCATCTAGTGATCATAATGCTACTAGTTTCAAAGTAATTCTGGAAAAGAATAGGTCTGGTCCTCGGGTTGAGATTCTAAATTGGAGAAAGGCCAATTTTGATGGTATCAAAAAGGATCTGGCAAGTATGGATTGGGACAGATCGTTTCCTGACAAAGATGTACTCTGTAAATGGGAGGCCTTCAAAAGTGAAATTTTGTGAGTACAAAGTTTGCATTTTCCTGTCAGAGTAAAAGACAAGGATAGCAGGTTTAGGGAACCTTGGTTTTCAAAAGATAGTGAGTTCCTGGTTAAGAAAGAAAAGGAGGTGCATTGCAGGTATAGGCAGGTGAGGCACTTGAGAAGTATAAGAAATGCAAGAGAACACTTGTCAGAAATCAGAGGGCTAAAAGGAAGCATGAGGTTGCTGTAGCTGACAAGATGAAGGAGAAGCCTATAGAAATGGGGCAAAGCAGCAGCGAAGCCATGGACCGTGTACAGATTACAGAGGAGGAGGTGTTTGCTGTCTTAAGCACAAAGCTGTGCCGAACATGTCCTTACCTTAAATATTACCCAGGGTTACCCATAGCCCTCTATTTTTCTGAGTTCCATGTACCTGTCCAGGAGTCTGTTAAAAGAGCCTATCGTATCCGCCTCCACCACAGTCGCCAGCAGCCCATTCCACGCACTCAGAGAGGGAGGGAGGGAGAGGGAGAGAGAGAAAGAAAAAAAAACTGGCAGCCCCTTCCCCGCACTCACCACTGTCTGCATAAAAAACTTACCCCTGACATCTCCTCTGTACCTACTTCCAAGCACCTTAAAACTGTGCCCTCTCATGTTAGCCATTGCAGCCCTGGGAAAAAGCCTCTGACTATCCACGTAATCAATGCATCTCATCATCTTATACACTTTAAAGCAATTGGAAGGTATTCTAAGGGAGCAGATATGTAAGCATTTGGATAGACAGAGACTGGTGAGGGATAGGCAGCATGATAGGTTGTGTCTAACCAACCTTATATAGCTTATTGAGGAAGTTACTAGGAAAATTGATGAAGAAAAGGCAGTGGATGTTGTCTACATGGACTTCAGCAAGGCACTTAACAGGGGAGGTTGGTCAAAAAGGTTCAGTCACTTGGCATTCAAGACGAGGTAATAAATTGGATTAAACATTTTGTGGGAGAAGCCAGAGGGTTGCCTCTCTGACTGGAGGCCTGTGGCTTGTGGAGTGCCACAGGAATTGGTGCTGGGTCCGTTGTTGTTTGTCGTCTATAACAGTGGTCTGGATGGTAATGTGGTAAACTGATTAGCATATTTGTGGATGACACCAAGATTGGGAGTGTAGCAGACAGTGAGGAAGACTATCACAGCTTGAAGTAGGATCTGGACCAGATGGAAAAATGGGCTGAAAAATGGCAGATGGAATTTAATGCAGACAAGTGTGACTTTTGACACATTGGGAGGACTAACCAGGGTAGGCCTTACACAGTGAGCAGCAGGGCACTGAGGAGCGTGGTAGAACAGAGGGATCTGGTTATACAGGTCCATAATTCATTGAAAGTGGTGTCGCAGGTAGATATGGTCGTAAAGAAAGCTTTTGGCACTTTGGCTTCATAAATCAAAGTATTGAGTACAGGAGTTGGGATGTTATGTTGAAGTTGTATAAAGATGTTGGTAAGGCCTAATTTGGAGTATTGTGTGCAGTTTTAGTCACCTATCTATAGGAAAGATGAGAATAAGATTAGAAGAGTACAGGCAAAATTTTCAAGAATATTGCCAGGACTTGCTTGAGGACTAGAGTTATAGAGAAAGGTTGAATAGGTTAGGATTTTATTTCCTAAAGCATAGAAAATTGAGTGGAGATTTGATAGAGGTGTATAAAATTATGAAGGGGTATAGATAGGGTAAATGCATGCAGGGATTTTCACTGAAGTTGGGTAAAACTAAAACTAGAGGTCATGGGTTAAAGGTGAAAGGTGAAATGTTTAAAGGGAGCCTGAGGAAAACATCTTCACTCAGAGGGTAGTGAGAGTGTGGAATGAGCTGCCAGCGCAAATGGTGGACGCGATTTCAATTTCAACATTTAAGAGAAAGTTGGACAGGTACATGGATGGGAGGGGTATGGAGGGATATGGTCCCGGTGCAGGTCGATGGGAGTAGTCAGTGCAGACTAGATAGACCAAAGGGCCTATTTCTGTGCTGTAGTGTTCTATGGCTCTATGACTATGTGTTGTCTGAAACTATGTGCTACCAGCAAGTACTTCATTGCCCCTGTACCTGACCATTCTTATGCACATGTTAATAAACTCATGCAACACACATCAAAGTTGCTGGTGAACGCAGCAGGCCAGGCAGCATCTGTAGGAAGAGGTGCAGTCGACGTTTCAGGCCGAGACCCTTCGTCAGGACTAACTGAAGGAAGAGTGAGTAAGGGATTTGAAAGTTGGAGGGGGAGGGGGAGATCCAAAATGATAGGAGAAGACAGGAGGGGGAGGGATGGAGCCAAGAGCTGGACAGGTGATTAGCAAAAGGGATATGAGAGGATCATGGGACAGGAGGTCCGGGCCTGGCCTGCTGCGTTCACCAGCAACTTTGATGTGTGTTGCTTGAATTTCCAGCATCTGCAGAATTCCTGTTGTTTTAATAAACTCATCTTAGATTTGACTTGAGAAACTGGAGGACAGACATTTCTTCTTCCTTCTGATTCAGTTTACTCACTTCTCCTCTGAGGCGACGATCTATGTTGGGACAGTATAAATGTACAGGAACAGAGTCCAGAGCTGTATGCCTTGAAATATTGCAATGTAACAGGAAGAAGGAGCAGAATTATATTAAAAAATCATAAAATACAAAGCAAGGAAATTAAAGCTGTTCTATAACTCTGGATAGAGACATGAGCTTTGGAATTATAGTGCCCAGAGCTGAATCTATTTCTGTGCATTACATTTAATGAAGAAACAATGAGAGGACATGACACATTCATTGGAATGGCACCAGGGATAACTGGCTTCAATTACGCAGAGGTTGGAGACATCGAGGCTGTTGAAACAGATAAAATATGTTGATATATATTTAAGCCAATCAAGCTTGAAAGTGTACGGAGGTTCTTCTTTGTATGTTAAATTTTAAATGGCTTCTTTGTTACCTTAGTCTTTTAAACTGCTGCGTATGTGGATTAAAATGGCTTCTATGTTATGTTAAATGCTGAGAAAGTCTGTAGCTAGACATTTGCTTGGGTTAATACAGATAGCAGGGTGCTATTGGCCAATGGGTGTTCATGTTATCATTTCTTGGGGTGATAATGCTGTCACATATGACTGGGAACGGGGGTTTTTGGCAGGGAGTCGGAGGAGAGATGGAAAGGACGACGGACGTGTGGGAAGGCTGTGGTCGATCACTCTGGGTGGTCCCGAGCCGCGAGTTGACAGAATCCAAGTGGTCGCCAGGAATTTCTGAGCTCCAACTTGTGAACGAAGAACTTGGACTTTGATAAGTCTGGCGCCTTTTTTTCCATTCCTTCTTTGTCTGTATTGAACTTATATTAATTTCATAGACTTAGTAATATCTATAAAGTGTGCTTGGTAAAACGTACTGGGTGTGCTGGCTGATGATTGATGTTTGGAACTGATTTGGGTGGCAGTGGTACAGCAACCGACCCAGCTGGAGGCATCCAGGTGGGCACCGGGCGGGATTTCCCCTAGATAGAAATGAGCCAATATAGCTGAGCCTTACAAAAGAGTGCAGAGAAAATTTACACGGATGTTGCCAGGACTTGAGGACCTGAGGTACAGGGAAGGGTTGAACAGTTTAAGCCTTTATTCTCCGGAGCGCAGGAGAATAAGGGGAGGTTTGATAGAGAATACACAAAATTATGAAGTGTACAGCTAATGTGAGTGCTTGCAGTCTTTCTCCCCCTCAGGTTGAGTTAGACTAGAACTAGAGGTAATATATTTAGTGTGGAAAGGTGAAATATTTAAAGTAATTTTGAGAGGGAACTTCTTCAGTCAGAGGATGGTGTGTGTATGGATTGAGTTGCCATCAGATGTGGTAGGTGAAGGTTTAATTGTAATATTTAAGAGAAGTTTGGATAGGATGAAAAAGGTATGGGGGGGAGGTTATGGTTCAGAAGCAGGTAGGTGGGACTAGTTAGAAGACCAGGCTGGCATGGACTAGATGGGCTAAAAGGCCTGCTTCTGTGCTGCAGTACTCTATGATTTGATGACTACAAGCATAAATGGCTTTGATGGAATAAACAGGAAGAAACCATCTTTGCTGGAAGAATGGTCAGAACATGCTAGCAGCAGATGAGGAGCAGTTTAGATTAGATAGATTGACGAAATTAGTCCCCAGAACATTATATGTTTCACTTTTCAATAACGAATCCCATCTCCTTTTGAAAGTTATGATTGCATCTTCTTCCACTGCCTCTTTTGGCACCGCATTCGAGGTCAAGTGACTCATCATGTAGAAAATAAAATTCTCCTATCGCCACTCCAATAGATTCGCCAATTATTTAAAAGCTGTGTTCCTTAATTAGCAATGTCGTGCCCCCTCCCTGTTACTGGGAACACTTTCACCTGAAAATGATAGAACATCTGTTCATCACTTGCGATGTCAAGGTTATTCTGCAGGAACCACTTTGCTCGTAGAATTTGGCTGCTGCATAGTAGGTGTCAGGTGAGAAGGGTATGGTTAGGATGTGTTTCTCTGCTTCACAAGGGAGCATTTTTACATGGTGCTCCAATTGCCTGCTTGTGTGATTTAGAGAAGGGTGCACCCTGGGACTTGGTTGGTGGGGGCATTGCCATTTCTCCACCTTTACCTCTGTGCTTATGGCTGCTTCGGTGCCACTGCCACTGGGAGCTGGAGGTAGATGTCAGAGGCATGGCAGTCACTCTACAGGAGTGTACAGACTACACTGTACAGTCTCTTATCTACAGACGCCACCTCTACACCATATTGAGGAAGACAGACCAATGGACCCATGTTCTCCAGAGTCTGTGAGAGGGATTGGTGGTCACTGCCAACGGGCTCCCAACCACAGCCCCATGCCTGTACTGCTTTGTCCTGACACCACGAGGGCACTATCGGTGTGAACTTGCTGACCCAGTGATGGTCCTGGCACTGGTAGTTTGGCTGCACCATGTCCACAGTTCACTGCGCACTGCAGCGTTAGGAAGGTACTGATGCTTTCTACTCAGGGGAAAGGGAACTTACCTCTATTCTTCCAGCAGAGTCTCCTCAGTCACCTGCAAGTAAACACACTGAGAGAATGGCATAGACCTCACCTCACTCCCTGAGCCTGCCTCTCATGGTTGACATGGAAGAGAAATTTCTAATAAACGTTTGTTTAAGGCCGACCCCACTTACCTTGTACAACTATCTCAGACAGTTCTGGGAGTAAACTGTTTGGGGTCCAGCTTGAACTGTTGGGTTCCCTGAAATTGGCCACACAAGTCAATAGGGTGGGGAAAAAAGGCATATGACATGCTTGCCTTGATAGTTGAGACAGAGGGTAGTAGTATTCAGGAATTATGTTACAGCTTTATTAAACTCTGGTTAAGCCATATCTGAAGTATTACATTGTATTCTGGTCTCCCTATTACAGGAAGGATATAGAGGCTTTATAAGACCATAAAACATAGGAGTAGAATTAGGCTATTTTGCCCATCGAGTCTGCTCCATCATTCAATCTACTGTGCAGATTGACTCTGTGGTTAAGAAGGCATACGGTGCATTGGCCTTCATCAATCGTGGGATTGAGTTTAGGAGCAGAGAGGTAATGTTGCAGTTATATAGGACCTGGTCAGACCCCACGTGGAGTACCGTTCTCAGTTCTGGTTGCCTCACTATAGGAAGGATGTGGAAACCATAGAAAGGGTGCAGAGGAGATTTACAAGGATGTTGCTTGGATTGGGGAGCATGCCTTATGAGAATAGGTTGAGTGAACGTGGCCCTTTCTCCTTGGAGCAATGGAGGATGAGAGGTGGCCTGATAGAGGTGTATAAGATGATGAGAGGCATTGATTGTGTGGATAGTCAAAGGCTTTTCCCCAGGGCTGAAATGGCTAGCACGAGAGGGCACAGTTTTAAGGTGCTTGGAAGAAGGTACAGAGGAGATGTCGGGGTAAGTTTTTTACACAGAGAGTGGTGGGTGCATGGAATGGGCTGCCGGCGACGGTGGTGGTGGAGGATACAATAGGGTCTTTTAAGAAACTCCTGGACAGGTACATGAAGCTCAGAAAAATAGAGGGCTATGGGTAACCCTAGGTAATTTCTAAGGTAAGTACATGTTCTGCACAGCTTTGTGGGCCGAAGGGCCTGTATTGTGCTGTAGGTTTTCTATATTTTTATGTTTCAAGCATGTCTAATCCTCTTTTTCTCCCCTCAGCCCCACACTCTGGCCTTCTCCCCGAAACCTTTGATGCCGTGTCCAGTCAAGAACTTATCCATCTCTGCCTTAAATGCACGCAATGATCTGGCCTCCACAGCTACACGTGGCAACAAATTCCACTAATTCACCACCCTTTGGCAAAAGAAATTTCTCCGCATCTCTGTTTTGAAGGGGTGCCCCTCTATCCTGAGGCTGTGCCCTCTTGTCCTAGACTCTCCCACCATGGGAAACATCTTTTCCACATCTACTCTGTCTAGGCCTTTCAACATTCAGAAGGTTTCAATGAGATCACCCCTCATCCTTCTAAATTCCAGCAAGTTCAGACCCACAGCTATTAAACATTCCTCGTATGATAACCCTTTCATTCCTGGAATCATCCTTGTGAACCTCCTCTGAACCCTCTCCAACACCAGCACATATTTTCTAAGATGAGGAGCCCAAAACTGTTCACAATACTCAAGGTGAGGCCTCACCAGTGCCTTATAAAGCTTCAGCATCACATCCTTGCTTTTGTATTCTAGACCTCTTGAAATGAATGCTAACATGGCATTTGCCTTCCTCACCACCGACTCAGCCTGCAAGTTAACCTTTAGAGTGTTTTGCACAAGGACTCCCAAGTCCCTTTGCATCTCTGATTTTTGGGTTTTTGGATTTTTTGGATTTTTGGAGAGGACGCTGAAGAAGCTTACCAGGATGCTGCCTGGATTAGAGGGCATGTGCTATGAGGAGAGGCTGGACAAACTTGAGTTGCTTTCTCTAGGGCGGCGAAGACTGAGGAGAAATTTGAGGTTTATAAAATCTGGAGAATCATATACAGAGTAGACAGTTTTTTTTTCTCAGGGTTGAAATGTCTAATACTAGAGGGCATGCATTTAAAGTGAGAGGTTAAGTTCAAAGGAGATGTGAAGGACAATCTTTTACACAGAGTGGTGGTGCCTGGAATGCACTGCCAGGAAAGGTGAGAGAGGGAGATTCAATAGCAGCATTTAAAAGGCTCTTAGGCTCATGAATATTCAGAATATGGTGGGATTTGGATATTGTGTAGGCAGAAGTAATTAGGTATCATTACCTTAATTAGTTCAGTACAACATTGTGGGCAGAAATGCATGTTACTGTGCTGCATTGTTCTGTGTAGAGCATCATAAATTTGATGCTCTAACATTTACCAGGAAGGTCACATGGGCCTTTGTTTCTTGATCAGTCCACGTTACGTTCCGGTTTCAAAGGTAAGGGTAACCCCTGCCTCAGAGGTTGGAACTCAGTGGGTAAGGGATTCTGCATCCCCTGCCTATGCTCCAAGTACATCACCAGAAATTCATTACTGTTAGCCTTTTCCAAAGAAGCAGGCACCCACAGAGACGTCATTGGTGTCCTCATGATGAGGTGTGGCCTGAACTATTCTCCAGAGCAAAGTAAATGCTTTATCATTAGCTGCTCCTGGTTTGCCATCAGGAGGCTCAGCTGTTGCCTGAGGACCTCCAGTAAGAGGCTGACGAAGCTCACATATAAAACGCTGGAGGAACTCAGCAGGCCAGGCAGCATCTAGGAAAAAAGTACAGTCGACGTTTCAAGCCGAGACCCTTTGGTAAGACTGGAGAAAAAATGCTGAGGAGTAGATTTAAAAGGTAGGGGGAGGAGAGAGAGAAACACAAGAAAAAGCAGGATCTCCCAGTGGCCACCCAATTTAATTCCACTTTCCATTCCCATTCTGATATGTTCGTCCATGGCCTCCTCCACTGTCATGATGAGGCCACACTCAAGTTGGAAGAACAACACCTTATATTCCGTTTGGGTAGCCTCCAACTTGATGGCATGAACATCGATTTCTTGAACTTCCCGTAATGCCCCCCACCCCCCCCCCACTCTCCTTCACCATTCCCCATCCCTTTTCCCTCTCTCATCTTATCTCCTTGCCCACCCATCACCTCCCTCTGGTGCCCCTCCCCACTTTTTCTTTCTTCCACGGCCTTCTGTATCTTTCACCAATCAACTTCCCAGCACTTTACTTCATCCCTCCCCCTTCAGGTTTCACCTATCACCTTGAGTTTCTCCCTCCCCTCCCCTACCTTTAAAATCTACTCTTCAGCTTTTTTATTCCAGTCCTGCGGAAGGGTTTCGGCCCAAAACGTCGACTGTACTCTTTTCCATAGATGCTGCCTGGCCTGCTGAGTTCCTCCAGCATTTTGTGTGTGTTACTTAGATTTCCAGCATCTGCAGATCTTCTCTTGTTTGTCAGAGGATGAGGAGAGCTGGATGAATAGGCACAGTAGGCCCTCTTTCCATCTGCAGGTGATCACACTGAAGGAATGGTATTGAAATTAACTAGGTTGCCCCTCACCTGGGACATACCCTCTTCTCGTTGCTACCATTGCTTCTCAGGTACTGCTTCTTCCCCTCTGCCATCAGATTATATATATATTTACTGTAATTTATAGTTTTTCAATGTACTGCTGCCACATTTCACAACATATGCTGGTGATAATAGACCTGATTCTGATTCCCTGCACCATTGCTCTGGTCTCCATACTCAGGCATGAAAGCAGGAGGTAATGACTGATGAACTAACATACGCTATCACGTCACTGACTTTAGGTGTACAACTCAACAAGTGTAAACCCCATCTACAATTACTTTTGAAAGCTTTAGCACTTGTCTATAGTAAAATCTACATCATGCTTGTAAAAGTTGGTGATTATATTCAACTAGTTTTTACTGAGAGTCTGAGCCTTCAGCAGGTAAACATCAGTGGGAAATGAATTACCAACTGTCCTTGAAAAGATTAACTGCTTCCACCAGTCAGTCACAGTAGGCCTGAGTGTTAAAAAGCAATCCTGCTTATGAAGACTTTTCCACCTGCCTTGAAGAATCATTCTGAATAGTTCAAAGAGATGCAGAGAAGTGCTGTGAATAAATGCTCATTACCTGAGATATAAATGTCACCTCTACGATTGCTATTCTCAGCACTGGACAAACCTGCGACATTTTAAGCCCATAGTTCTCTTGAATATCATGAGCATTCCTATGCATGAAGAACCCATTATCTCAGGGACCAGTGAGGTATGATACCTACTTTGGCAAGTCCACGGACCTGCATGTGACCTCACTGCCTATGTAAAGCGGGAGCCCTCCCCTACCCAGAGCCTTGACAAATGTAAGAAGTCCTGTAAACTACTGGGTTATCATTCCTCTGTTGCTATGACTGTGTATATTGTGTAACTTTGAACTGTTTGAATTGCCAAACAGCAGTGGAAGAGGGCATCTGTCATAATGGGACGTGTGTAAGCTCAGGTCCAAAGCTGTGAGTGGTGAACTTCTTTGCGTTTGGAGACAATGTATGTGCAATACAGTTCAAAATGTTGTGACACTAACTTGTGACACTGCTCCACCCGCAGGTGGAGCCACCGCGGGAGGGGATCTCAGCAGCTGCCTCCTGTCGCTTGTATCTTGACTCAGTTCTGGACTCCTCCAGGAATTGCCGATACATGTCTTGCATTCTCTCATATTCCCCAAGGTGCTTAGCTCGAAATCTATAAACTGAAAGACACACTCACCCCACTACAGAACCAATGAACCAATTGGTAGCCATTAATATTGGTGCAGGGTGCACACACACACACACACACACACACAATCCAGCAGTACCATGGCTTAGTGGGGGAAGATCTGGGATAACACAAAAGCATTAAGATATCGGTGGGAAGACTGGAGCCTTAATATCAATTAGCACCAGAATGGGTGGGTAATCATATGTTACGAGGCACTGATCCTCATGAGATCAGTTTAAAGCAGCATTGAGCATTACTTGGTTCAAAATTAAATTTTCATTTGTAATGCAGCCAAATGCAGGTCTTCCAGAGGTTATGAGTAAGCATTTGGGAGAGCATGGAGTGGGTTTGCTGGCCGCTGCCTGGGAACTCGGTTCAAGGCTGCATTTCCAACCTGCAGACTATTTGAGTTATGAACACTTCAAAGGTACAGAACCCTTTCATAACCAGGGGACGAGCTGCACTGCACCCACATCCAACCAGCATGAATACTCATGAAGTAACTCAGGTTTCACCTTCTTATTAAGGGACAATTCAACTTCTAGATATTCTTCCCCACTTAGTTTATTATTTGGTCCATGGCTGTGAATGCTTTTATTGAATCCCTTCAAGTTTTTAGCCCCAAGGAGAGGGAGGCAGTTTCTTCCTTTTAAACTCAGCCATCACAGTGGAGATGACCATGGGGGATGTTTGCTGGTGAGCGTAGTTTTACAGAGCATGACCAACAATCAGCCCCAACAATCAGATGCACACACAGTGGAACCTGCCATTCACAGAACAGGCAAAAGAAACTGGTTTTTAGTGACTGCTCCATTAATAGTGACTGAAGACTCCATACTGAGAGCATGAGAGTGAGGGGCACTGTACGAAGGGTTTTGAGGGAGCAAGTGAAGTGTCTGGAGAGTGAAAATAGGTAGAAGTTCGGTGATGGGTCATGATGAGCACAATGACATGGACAGGGAAGGAAGAGTAGGGGGCTGGAAAGAACGAAAGGAGAGACTTAGAAAATCAAGACCAGTGGTAGTTTCTAAGCATTAATGAAAATAGGTCAGAGAAATTGGCAAACTACATCCCATTGTTCTGGGTAGATCCAATTACAGATAATTAAGACTGCTTGCCTTTAACAAGAGATTACTGGATAACAGTGGTCGAGGTTATGGGGAGCTGGCACAGAAGGGAAGTTGAGGACAGCATAGATCAGCCACATTGAATGGTAGGGCAGGCTTGAGGGTCAAGTGGCCTACTCTTGCTCTTGTTCCCTTATTTTCTTGTACAAACCTATTGATTAAATACTTGGACATAAGGTAGGTTTTAAGAAGCATATTAAAAGAAGAGAGCAAGAGAGAGGTGAGAGCTTCTGGTGGGAATTCTAGATCTTTGCTCTAGTTTACTGAAAACTGGGTGTCAGTGGTGGAGTTATGAATATCAGGAATGAATTGGAGTAACCTTGTTATAGGGTTGGAGCAGGCTGCAAACATAGGGAGCACAAACTGTATCAGGATCTGAGAAAAAAAGATAGAGTATTTTAAAATTAAGGCATTGTTAGGCTTGCACTCAGTTTAAAAGTAGATGAAACAAACAGGTTAAAGATGGCAACTAGAAGAAGACCAAAATTAATGAAATAAATGAAAGTATATAATCTTCAAGTGATTACCTGGGTCAGGTGTTTCTCACTGACTGGCGTGCATTGGGTGTCAGGGCTACATCTAGCCAATGGGGAATGATTTCCCTGCTGACTTATTTCAGAAGTGAAAGAGGAGTTTCCTTGGAGCCCCGAGGAAATCCACAGCTTTCTGAATAAATAGAAGCACAAGTTAGAAGGCCAGCCATGCCTAATGATCTCATCATGCTTGTTTTTCACACACAGCACAAGTAGTGAAGTCAACCAGGCAACAGGAGGGTTTTCAAACCAAATACATGAAAGAAAAGCTTAAATTAAATTGGAAAAGCAAGTGGACTAGACATTTCTCTACTTATTACAAGGAACTACAGTTGCAGAAGATATTGGTCTAGTAGCTACAGTCGACTGAATGAACTTGATTTGCTGCATGCACTGATATCGCCACATCATGAACACCTCCAATAGTCTCACATCACATGCTGAGCACAATGGGAAAGAATATGTCAAACCACTTTCTAGGGCATCATATTTTACTGTCCCCTCCTAAGGGTGCCCATTCTTGCTTAGGGTACATTTCCACACGTCCGCAGATCCATTGAATCCCACCAAAGAAACAGTTCCACATGTCTGTACCTGAACCAGGATGGGAAATGCCCTGTTCATTTGTCGTCAGAGCCCCTAGCAATTGTGTCCCATTGAGGGCAGTAAAGGAGAGCAGAAGCAGGAACTAATTCCTGGCCTTCCTAGGTCTGGGCTGCTGACTCAAATCAGGAGAGCCAGTTCTGGCTAACGTTGTGTTTAACGAATGCAACGTGGGTTCATGTTCAACCTACATAATAGAGTTGTGGAGTCCAATAGCATAGAAACAGGCCCTTCAGCCCACCACGTTCATGTTGACAGCAGTGTCCCTATTTATACTCAGCCAATTTACCTGCATCCTTTGGGCTCTTACATTCTAGCAGCCCAATAAACAGCACAGCAATAAGCCACTTAAATATCAGTTTAACAATGCACCTGTCCCCAGGTCAAAGGTTGCGGATCTATGGATTTGGCAATATCATCTTTGGGAGCTGGGTGGATTTCTTGGAGGTGTTTACCTTTGGATACAATGTTGATCTGAGGCACTGTCAGTTTATAGTAGTAAAATACTAATGGTAGCAGCAGGAAACTTTCCTGGATTTCCAGCCAACTATCTGGTCACCAATTTATTGACCATTAGAAATCATTCCCTCTCTCTCAGGTGCACGCAGCAGTTTCAGAGGCAGCGTGCATCCTGTTCCATTATGTCGGTCCATGACCTCCTCTTGTGCCAATATGAGGACACTCTCACGGTGGAGGAACAACACCTTACATTACAGCTGGGTACCCTCCAATCTGATGGCATGAACATCGATTTCTCTTTCTGGTAAACAAATTCCCCCCCCGCACCATTCCCCACTGACCTTTTACTTCTTCTCACTGCCTATTACTTCCCCCTGGGTCCTTTCCTCCTTCCCTTGCTCCCATAGTCCACTCTCCTCTCCTATTAGATTCCTTCCTCTCCAGCCCTTTACCTTTCCTACCCACCTGGCTTCACCTATCACCTTCCAGCTAGCCTCTTTCCCCTTCTCCTTTTTATTTTGGCGTCTTCCCCCATCCTTCTCAATCCTGAAGAAGAGTCTTGACCCAAAACGTCGACTTTTCCAGAGATGCTGCCTGATCTGCTGAGTTTCTCCAGCATTTGTCTGTGTTTCTAGGCATCTGAATTCCTCGTCAGCACTGCCAGAGCCCAAAGGTCCCATCAGACACACCAGCTTGTTCAAGCACACTAAATCGCCTTCTAATAACTGGCATTCTTTGCCATTTTGTATACAGATAATGAAAAGTGCAATTTGTTACCAACCTTCTGGAGTCAAATCTTTGCTGAGCTTTTTTGAGAGACCGCAGCTTCAGGGTAAAGGTCACTATGAGAATGAGGAACAGGATAGCAACAAGCAGAGATGCGCCAATCAGTATGCATGTTAGCTGAACCTCCGTGATCACTGTCTGGCACCGTCGTCCTCTGTACCAGGTGTGATCCTTTGCACTGCACCTAATCACACAGAGAGATAGCAGGGACTATGAACATTGTGGGCATGCTATGTTGGCGCCGGAATATGTGGCGAAGCTTGTGGGCTGCCACAGCACATTCTTGGGTTGTGCTGGTTGTTAACACAAATGGCACATTTCACTGTAAGTTTTGATGTACATGTGATAAATAAATCTGAATCTGCATCTAAATCTGATTAGTTAACATTTAAAAGTAAGTAGCAATCTCAAGGTTCAACAATACACTTTTGTGGGTTTCAACTGGATGAGGAACAGTTCACTTTGACTACCTTTGCCTGGAAGAGACTAATAAGGATTAGATTAGTTTGTATTAGATTGGTTTAGATTAGATAATATTAGGTTAGAAATTACTGGGAATAATAATATCTACCATTTTACTATTTGTTCTTCACTGTTGACATGTTTCAGGCTTTGTATAGTAGGAACAACTGCAGATATAGAAAGACGAGAAGGGGGTTATCAGGGAGTAACCACAGATGACCTGAAACAATGATCACTGTGATAAGATTTACGGAGAAAGATAATTATATATTTTATTAATGAACGGAGTTTAAAAGAGTCCTTCCTACCTGCAAATCGCACCAACATTTTCAATGACTCCACATTCACCTCCGTTGTAACAATAATTGGGAATCAGTTCACAAACAGACCAGCATGAGTCATTCTTATGGATATATCCTGGCTTACAAACACTCCAGGAGTCATTGGAGCTCTGGATTGTATTTGGTTCAGTGATTAATGTCCGCTGGAAAGGCCAATGCTCCCATTGCTCTGATGTTGCTGTTGGTGTGTCTGATACCCCCTCTGAATTGTTGTTACTCTCATTCATCTTTCTGCTACTGGTTGAGACCCCATCTAATGAAGGCAGACCTCTTTGCAAGACATTCTCAGACTTTGTTGGAATATAGCTATGGTCCAGATGAGAGTTTGATGTGTATGATGTAATCAGATACTTCTGTCTGTTTTCATTGGAAGGTGTAACCATACTGCCGGATGTTTTGCTGGTGCCTTCAAATTCCATGCTGGTTATTCTTTGAGATCCAGGGTTGGTGTCTTCTGTGTCAGGCTCCAGGGGATGTAAGCCACTCCCCTCTATCACCTCATTGACAGGAAAAATGTCTGTAGGAGTAGAAACACTAGAATTTGAATTTGAATGTCTGTTATTTTGAGGTGGATTAGAATTCCTTAGAAGTCGAGAATCAAGAGCACAGCATGTGACAGATTTTTCAATCTCCTTGTAGTGTCTTGCTCCAACTCCCATAAGATCATGTGGGACAGGATTAGACACCTCGAGGATGGCATCCCTGCTTTCACTTTCTGATTTGTGAATAACAAAAGTTTTAAACTGAGGACTTGCATCGAAGATGAGAGGATCTTCAAAATACACATGGTCAGCAGTAGATCGTTTCACCATTGATTGAGAGTGAAGGGGGTAGGATGAGCCTGATGAATGGTCTCCTGCTTTCCTCAGTCCAATGTAAGAGACTCTCTCATGTGAAAGAGCAGAGATTCCATCACCTGTTCAATATTTCAACACCAAATGATGTGATTAGAACACATCTGCCATGGTTCTTCATTGCTACTGATGCTAAAAGTGGGGCCTTAATCAAATTTCCAATTTGTCTGAATAGATCTTATATTATAGACTTACAGTTGTGTGATATGACTGTGTGGCAGGACAAATCTAGTTTCCAACTCACAAAATTGCCTCACAAAAACTGGAAATGTTTGGATACTATTTCATCTTTGGAAAGAGTGGCCTTTTGATTTCTGGGATTGGAAAGGGTGGATTCCTTTGTTGCAAGGTTAATGTGAGGAGGAGGACTGGTCCAGAGTGTGAGTTGGAACCAGGCTTATATTCTAGTCAGGGGTCTGTAGCAGGAGTCAGTGACTACTGAAAAAGAGTAATAGGATCAATTGAGATCCAATTACCTTTTACCCTGCGTATAAAACAGCTACTGCACTATGATTACCACTGCATCAAATTCTCACAGTTCATGAGAAGAAGAGTTTAGAAGATTTTGTTCCTATAAAAAGCTTATTCTCTGTAACACAAAGAATTGGTCTGTGGCTTCCCAATAGCAACAACAATGCAGGTCCCTCTAGATTATATCTGTTGACATAAGGCTGCACAACAACCAACAATATTTGAAACAAATGTTGTTAGCACAGCTGCCATTGCTGAGTCCCAGAGAGCTGAAGTCAGGGTTGAGTTCATGCTGGAATTGGTTCTGAACACAGGCAATGTGGCCAATGGTTCATTCAGAACCTCAACAGCAGCCAGAATATGAGACCAAAACTTCTTGCTTTTTTTTGCTTTTTGTCCTGTGCACGGTTGCTTAAACGCCAGTTATGAACATCGGCCAGTCCAAACACCAGGCTAATAGGTTGTTCCCCTTGTTTTCACCACAGCAAACCAAATAATAGCAGCTGTTGGATAAAAGTTATCCACTATCGATGTGGTTCAATGAGTGATCCACCTGCAGTGGCTCTGCTGCGATGCAAAGACAGAGGCAAAAGTAAAGTAGTACAATCTGGTACAGCATTCCGGTAAGGAAACTGCCAGCAAGATGTTGGCCATTCAGCCATACTGGTAAGAAATTTAAATTTCTTTCAGCCCTGGGTGAAGTGGAACAGTTACATAGCGAAATAATATTTCTGCTGCTTGTACTATTCCGGATGAGTCTTGCAGATCAGGTGTCCAAGATGTGTGTGGTCCTTTGGACACTGCACAGGCTCACTACTCCACAGGGATAAGCTGGAGAACAAGAGTAGGGGGATTTGGAGGAAGCTGAGCAGGAAATGGGGGTAACCTACTCAAGCACTTGCTGCTCTGGCTATTGCTGAGGAACTAATGCATATGATATTAGTAACCACAAATATATTTCTATTCCCCAGCAGCCCCTCAGAATACTTTCCCACTTTCAACATCCAGCCGGCCATAAACACAAAATGAACATTCCAAATTTACTTATGGATCAATGGTTGTTTGAAAGCATCAGCTAATCACCCATGCTTTCTGTTGTAGAAACATAGAAAACCTACGGCACAGCACAGGCCCTTCGGCCCACAAAGCTGAGCCGAACATCACCTTACCTTAGAAATTACCAAGGGTTACCCATAGCCCTCTATTTTTCTGAGCTCCGTGTACCTATCCAGGAATCTCTTAAAAGACCCTATCGTTTCCGCCTTCACCACCATCACCAGCAGCCCATTCCATGCACTCACCACTCAGTGCGTAAAAAACTTACCCCTGACATTTCCTCTGTAACTACTCCCAAGCACCTTAAAACTATGCCCTCTCGTGCTAGTCATTTCAGTCCTGGGGAAAAGCCTCTCACTATCCACACAACCAATGCCTCTCATCATCTTATACACCTCTATCAGGTCACCTCTCATCCTCCGTCTCTCCAAGGAGAAAAGGCCAAGTTCACTCAACCTGTTCTCATAAGACATGCTCTCTGATCTAGGCAACATCCTTGTAAATCTCCTCTGCACGCTTTCTATGGTTTCCCATCCTTCCTGTAGTGAGGCAACCAGAACTGAGCACAGTACTCCAAGTAGGATCTGACCAGGGTCCTATATAGCTGCAACATTACCTCTCGGCTCTTGAACTCAATCCCACAATTGATGAAGGCCAATGCACCATATGCCTTCTTAACCACAGAGTCAACCTGCGCAGCAGCTTTGAGTGTCCTATGGACTCGGACTCCAAGATCCCTCTGATCCTCCACACTGCCAAGTGTCTTACGATTAATACTATATTCTGCCATCATATTTGACCTACCACAATGAACATTATCTCGGTTGAACTCCATCTGCCACTTCTCAGCCCAGTTTTGCATCCTATCAATGTCCCGTTGTAACCTCTGACAGCCCTCCACACTATCCACAACACCCCCCAACCTTTGTGTCATCAGCAAATTTATTAACCCATCCCTCCACTTCTTCATCCAGGTCATTTATAAAAATCAAGAAGAGTAGGGGGTCCCAGAACAGATCCCTGAAGCACACCACTGGTCACTGACCTCTATGCAGAATATGACCCGCCTACAACCACTCTTTGCCTTCTGTGGGCAAGCCAGTTCTGGATCCACAAAGTAATGTCCTCTTGGATCCCATGCCTCCTTACTTTCTCAATAAGCCTTGCATGGGGTACCTTATCAAATGTCTTGCTGAAATCCATATACACTACATCTACTGCTCTACCTTCATCAATGTGTTTAGTCACATCCTCAAAAAATTCAATCAGGCCCGTAAGGCACGACTTGCCTTTGACAAAGCCATGCTGACTATTCCTAATCATATTATGCCTCTCCAAATATTCATAAATCCTGCCTCTCAGGATTTTCTCCATCAACTTGCCAACCGCTGAAGTAAGACTCACTGGTCTATAATTTCCTGGGCTATCTCTACTCCCTTTCTTGAATAAGGGAACAACATCCGCAATTCTTCAATCCTCCGGAACCTCTCCCGTCACCATTGGTGATGCAAAGATCATTGCCCGAGGCTCAGCAATCTCCTCCCTCGCCTCCCACAGTATCCTGGAGTACATCTCGTCCAGTTCCAGTGACTTATCCAACTTGATGCTTTCCAAAAGCTCCAGTACATCCTCTTTCTTAATATCTACATGCTCAAGCTTTTCAACACTCTGTAAGTCATCCCTACAATCGCCAAGATCCTTTTCCGTAGTGAATACTGAAGCAAAGTATTCATTAAGTACCTCTGCTATCTCCTCCGGTTCCATACACACTTTTCCACTGTCACACTTGTTTGGTCCTATTCTCTCACGTCTTATCCTCTTGCTCTTCACATACTTGTAGAATGCCTTGGGGTTTTCCTTAATCCTGTCTGCCAAGGCCTTCTCATAGCCCCTTCTGGCTCTCCTAATTTCATTCTTAAGCTCCTTCCTGCTAGCCTTATAATCTTCTAGATCTCTATCATTACCTAGTTTTTTGAACTTTTCGTAAACTTTTCTTTTCTTCTTGACTAGATTTACAACAGCCTTTGTACACCATAGCTCCTGTACCCTACCATCCTTTCCCTGTCTCATTGGAACGTACCTATGTAGAACTCCACGCAAATATCCCCTAAGCATTTGCCACATTTCTGCTGTACATTTCCCTGAGAACATCTGTTCCCAATTTATGCTTCCAAGTTCCAACCTGATAGTCTCATATTTCCTTACTCCAATTAAACACTTTCCTAACTTGTCTGTTCCTATCCCTTTCCAATGCTGTGGTAAAGGAGATAGAATTGTGATCACTATCTCCAGAATACTCTCCCGCTGAGAGACCTGACACCTGACCAGGTTCATTTCCCAATACCAGATCAAGTACAGCCTCCCCTCTTGTAAGCTTATCTACATATTGTGTCAGGAAACCTTCCTAGACACAGCTAACAAACTCCACCCCATCTGGAGGAATTTAAGGTGGGGGTTATATGGGAGGCAGGGTTTGAGGGTTGGCACAACGTTGTGGGCCAAAGGGCCTGTACTGTGCTGTACTATTCTATGTTCTATGTAAACCCCTCGCTATTGGAACATGCCAATCGATATTTGGGAAATTAAAATCTCCCACCAGAACAACCCAGTTATTATTACACCTTTCCAGAATCTGTCTCCCTATCTGCTCACTGATGTCCCTGGTACTATTGGGTGGTCTATAAAAAACATCCAGTAGAGTTATTGACCCCTTCCTATTCCTAACTTCCACCCACAGAGACTCCGTAGACAATCCCTCCATGACTTCCTCCTTTCCTGCAGTCATGACACTGTCATGCCTCCACGCCCCCACCTGTTTTGCCTCCCTCCCTGTCCTTTCTGAAACATATAAAGCCTGGCACTCAAAGTAACCATTCCTGCCCCTGAGCCATCCAAGTCTCTGTAATGGCCACCACATCATAGCTCCAAGTACTGATCCACGGTCTAAGCTCATCTGCTTTGTTCATGATGCTTCTTGCATTAAAACAGACACATCTCAAACCATCGGTCTGAGCGCATCCTTTCTCCCTCACCTGCCTACCCTCCCTCTTGCACTGTCTCCAAGCTTTCCCTATTTCTACATGCATGAAGTTGTCCAACTGCTCATTGAGCAATGGCTGCAGTGGCCGGGGACAGAAGCTTTCTGTCAGTGGAGAAGACTAAGTGTGGAGGGCAACACAGGCAGCTCTGAATCTGATCACCAGGAGTAGACCTCACTGTGTCAGCATTGTAGTGAGCCTATCAGGAGGACGCTGGGTGGGACCTGTCAATGCAGCACCAAGCTTTGTACCGTTGGTGGAGACTCTGCACTCAGGTTGGCAGGGATATCATTTATGGGAGTGACTCTGTACTAAGTGCACAGAAAAAGATTAGTGTTTGGTTCAAGTCAGAGGGAATGGTGGAGCACAAGAGTTGTGCCCATGATTGGATCTATGAGTAAATCATTCCAGGATTTGCACAATTCTAGCTTACCTGCATCATTCCAACCAGATGTCATACTGTACCTTCTAATTTTTACTTATTTTGTGTCTCCTGAAGAGCCCCAAGAGCTAAGCTTACTGAACTTAAAGGGGAACTAAAACAGCTGACTGCCAGGCAGACACTGCCATAGTAACGTGACAAACGTGGGAGTCAGGACGTCAAGGGGTCATTGAGGGCGATGCCATAGACACCTGGTGATCAGCTGAAAGTCTAACTGCTGAAGTGCTGGAACACCCTCTGAGCCCCTGTGCGCACTGCAGGTGACAGTAATCTGAGTTTACAGAATACCAGTCTGAGTTTGTGTGAAGCTGCTGGACCGTCTGATGCAGCATTGCATTGTTGGGCGAATCCTGCGGTACTGAGGTGTTGCATGAGTGACCAGCATCTGCTCCCTGAGTCATGGTGGGTCCACTTGGGCGGCTGGAGTTGGCCACTGATCCCACACCGTGAACTGGTGGGCACTGCTGTTGGTAATATCCACCATCTCTGAGCAACTGAGGTCTACTTCCTTATTGTGTGAGATTAAAAGATCCAACGGTATTAGTCAACAGAAAACAAAGTCGCATTCTTTCCTCAGTCAATATCTGAACTAAATGATTCAGTCAATTACTGCTCATGGAACCTTGCTGTGTAAAAATTGGCTTCTACATTTCCCGTGGTCCAATTGAGACAACGTTTCCATCTATTCAGTTAGTCATGAAGCCACTCAGTCAGCTCTAAATGATCTGTTTGTAACAAGAACTACAGTACAGTGATGTAAGTACTTTTAATTCTCACATTTCAAGCAAAACTCCAGAATAGTTTTTACTCTCTGGGACCTCGAACATTTATCTATCGCAGTGTCAGAATTACATTGGGACTGGATTACAAGTTACAAAGGCAGGTAACAAGACAAAGCAGCCAGTGGTTCAGGGTTGTGACACAGCCAACTAGAGCACCCAGAAGAGGAAAGGCTGACCCTTACCTTTGAGAAGGAGGAAGAGCATCGTCAGGTGAAACATCTGAAATGTTCTGTCAAAGTTGTACTGGATCACTGGTTGAACCATGAGTTCTCAGATACACAGTTTTTATTTGAATCCTTCTAACCCATGAGTTATGTTGAGCCCAGGCAGTTTTGCACTCACATGCAAGCACTGCTGCCTTTTCTTCGTCTCGTGGCACTGGGACGACAGCAAAAATATGATGTGGTTGTTGGCACGCTGCTGGGATAATTGGATACATACTGCATCCTTGCTTTGATTACTATATTCACTTCAATGTGACCACAACTTAACTCTTCCTGTTCCAATCAGCTACTTGGCTCTACAGTGAGCACCATTTCTCTGCACCGTG
The DNA here is from genome assembly GCF_030028105.1 of Mobula birostris. Lineage (NCBI taxonomy): Eukaryota > Metazoa > Chordata > Chondrichthyes > Myliobatiformes > Myliobatidae > Mobula > Mobula birostris. The sequence continues at coordinate 73,783,786 of NC_092402.1, forward strand.
CTTAAAATTACACCAAGAACAGCAAATAAAGAGAGATTAAGTTGCCAACTCTCTTCAGCCAAGTTGCTGCAAATTTACTTGGTTCAAAGCACTGGCATGTAAAGTAGGAGACGAGATTTAACCCCATCCTCGCCCAGGTGGGACTGACCCACATGTGGCTGGGATTGAGCCCCATTTTCCAGACCTGGCTTTGCTTGACCCAGTACCTTGATGATTTTATACATTAAATCCAAGGGATCTGAAAGACTGCATCATGCATGAAACTTGCTGAAGGATAAAAACATAGTGTCACAGTCCCGACTGTTAATTCCCCATTTTCTCCTAGTTCCCTTTGATGGCGATACACCTGGTTCTCATCAAGACCTGCAGCATCAAAAGCTCGGCTTTGCATCCACTCGTTGCCAGAGTGTTGTTTAGCCAGTGTGGTAATTAACGTTCCCGGCCACTTAGGATTGTGTATTCTAAGTTTTACTTCAGTACCGAGGTTTACCTGGGTAACTCTGTCTCTCCGTGTCAAGGTAAGTATTCTAAGTTTTACTTCAGTACTTCAGTTTCTGTATATCCTGCTTGACAGTAGCACTGATAAGATGAGAGCGTAACCCAGGTAGAGGGGATCACTGATGACTGATGCTACCTTATTGAGACAGTACCTCTTGCAGATGCTGTCGGTGAAGGAGGGGACTGTGCTCACGATGGACCGAGCTATATCCACAATCTCTGCAGCCTCTTGTGATCCCATGCTTTGGAATTACCGAACCAGGCCACAACGCAACTGTTCAGGATACTAACTCACCTAGAACAAGGCCTAGCAAAGACTATATTCTGATTTTGATCCACATAATTTTGATTGTTTTGCCATTCTGATGGGAAAAGAGGGGAGTTAACATAGGTTAGATGTCTGGGGTGGGTCCTACTGTTGTAAGTGTAGACTGTCTGATCAATCACTTTTAAATCAAGTTCATGAACATAGTGCAAGCTTTCTCCCTCTACTCAGAATGATTCATGGGCCTGCTTTAATGACCTTTTTGAGGTATCGACTTTTGAAGGTAGCCTCATGGCTAGGAGACTAGTGCCTAGGATGGAGCTGGCTGAGTTTACAACTTTCTGCAGAGTTTTCCAATCCTGTGCAGTGACCCCTCCATACCAGACAGCAGTTAGAATTCTCTCCACAATACATCTGTAGAAATTGGGTGTGCATTTGCAAAGACTTGGTTGACATTGCAAATTTCCTCAATCTCCTAATGAAATATAGCCGTTGTCATGCCTTCTTTGTAATTGCATCAGTATGCTGTGCCCAGGATAGATCTTCAGAGATGTTGACACCCAGGAACTTGAAATGGCCCATCTTCCTGAAGTCCACAATCAATTCCTTGGTCTTATTGATGTTGAGCTCAATTCTGCCATCAATGGTGTGTCATTGGCAAATTTATAGAAGGCATTTGAGCTGTACCTAGCCACAAGCTGAGGGTGTAGAGCAGGGGTTCCCAAACTGGAGTCCACAGGCCCCTTGCTTAATGGTATTGGTTCATAGCTGGGAACTGCTGATGTAGAGAGAGCAAAGCAATGGGCTAAGCAAGCACCCTTGAGCTACGCCAGTGTTGAATGTCAGCGAGGAGGAGATGTTATTTCCAATCTGACCTGACTGTGGTCTCCCAGTGAGGAAATCCAGTTGCAGAGAGAGATACAAAGTACAAAGCTTTGGAGCTTCTTGATTAGAATTATGATTATATTGAATACTGAGCTGTAGTCAATAAACTGCAGCCTGATGTAGTTATTACTGTTGTCTAGGTGATCGAAGACTGAGTGGAGAGCCAGTGAGATTGTATCTGCTGTAGACCTGTTGCTGCGATAAGCAAATTGCGTACAGATCCTTGCTTCGGCAGGAGTTGATACTGGCCATGACCAACCTCTCAAAGTACTTCATCAATGTAGATGTGAGTTCTTCTTGGGCATTGGTATGATTGTTGTCCTTTTGAAGCAGATGGGAATTACTGACCACAGCAGTGAGAGTGATGATGTTCTTGAACACTCCTGCCAGTTGGTTGCACAGGTTTCCAGAATCCTACAAAGTACACCACTGGGGCCTGATAGTTTGAGAGAGTTCACTCTCATTCACCTTATTCTCCTTTCCCGATATCACTGGGACAAACCTATCAAGAATTCCAATCAAGTGGTCCCTAAGCAACCTCCACATTTCTATTGTGCATTTCCCTAAGGACATCTTTTCTCAATTTATGCTCCCAAGCTCCTGACGTAACTAACTCTCCCCCAATTAAATAGCTTCTCATATTGGATCTCCTATCCTTATCTATGACTATGCTAAAGGTAATGGATTTGTGGTCACTATCTCCAAAATGCTACTCCACTGAGAGATCTGTAACGTGCTGTAAGGTTTCACTGCTAACGTAATGGTTTCTCTGTAGCAGCAATGTTTGGGTTATGACTAGAGATAACGGGGTTTTGGAATGTTGGCTATCCAATGAGAGGGGTGTTGTTCTTTCTTGCAGGTCTGGGAGCAGGGATTTTGCGGTCTTTTGCTGGGGAGAGAAAAGGAGAGAAGACGTGAATGGAGAGAGTTGGTAGACCGCCGGATGGAGTGAGGGTGAGGTCGACGGGAAACCAGTGGACTGAACCGTGAGCTCCAACGTTGCGCATTAGACTTTTTAATGAGAATGGGCCTCTTTTCTTTTTTGTTTCTTTACTAACCATATAGTCAAATTAAGAATTATAAAACTCAGTGGTTTAATCGCATACTGTGTACTGTTTGTTATTTCATGGTACTGATTTGTAACAGGGGACACATCGTGTAACATCCACCCAAACAAGATTTCTTACATTTGGCTGGGCCGAGGGCTGTCTTCCCCTAGATTAAGCTGCTAGCCAAACCAAGATTTACAATTGTGGGAGCTCGTCCTGGATGTCTGAGGTCCTTGATACATTGGTACTGGTTTGCTCAGACCCTGTTGTGATGGGCGGCGTTTCACTTCTGGTGGGGACCAGCACCCCTCTTGTGAGGAGGCTCATGGGGGCCTGCAGGGAGAAGGCGGGTGAGAGCTTTCTGGGAACATTGTCCATGCACCCAGTGTTTCGAGCTGCTTTTGAGGAAGTGTGTGGCTGCATTGGTCTGGGTACCGAATTTAGACAAAGTACTGTGTGGTTCACCCAGTCGAAGCCAATGGTGGTACGGCCTGGGAAAGTAGTGAGAGTGATGGGGACCCCCAAATTTCCCAGAGTGCCTGAGGGTGAGGTCCTCAGTGGATGCTCCGGAAGACCATGAAGAGGAGTCGGGAATGCCTGCTGGGGTACTGGTGAGGCCCGAATTGCAGATGCCCTTGGTTGTACAGGCGAGCAGGATGGCAGTGATTGTCACGAAGAGGGAGGTCACCTTCAAGCGGGGGATGCCCCTCGTGCATCTTTTCTCGGTGACGGTAATGTCAAGTGTACCTGTGGGACAAGCCAGGGAGAAACTACTGGAAAAAGGGGGAAAGTTGACCGCTGAGTCATTCAACTTCGGGGACTCCCCGGTTCCTCTGGGTTTGAAGAGGAGGTTGGTAGAGAAGATGTTGAAGCTGGAAGGTATCTTTTCCACTGACAAGTTTGATGTGGGTTGTTCCAAGAGCACCCGTCACACTATCCGGGTGACCGAGGACACCCCGTTTAGAGAGCAGTCACGGAGGCTGGCCCTTGCAGATGTGGAGGTCATTCGGCAACATTTGTGTAAGTTGAAGGAAACTGGGATCATCATCGAGTCCCGAAACCTCTGTGCATCCCCAATAGTAGTGCCCCTAAAGAAGAATGGGAAGGTACGCATGTGTGTGGACTATAGGACTCTGAACAGGCACACCGTCCCTGACCAGTATACGGTCCCAAGGATTGAAGACGCGCTGGCCAAGTAGTTCAGTGTGCGGGACTTGAGGAGTGAATATTACCAGATCCCCATGAGTGAGGCTGACAAAGAGAAGACAGCATTTATATGCCCCCTGGGATTTTTCCAGTTTGAAAGGATGTCCCAGGGCATATTGGTATCCCCTGCAAATTTCCAGCGGGTCATGGAGAAGATGGTGGGGGATATGAACTTACTTAAGGTATTGGTGTATCTGGATGACCTCATAGTGTTTGGATCCACCTTGGAAGAACATGAAGTGAGGCTGCTGAAGGCGCTGGGCCACCTGAAAGCTGAAGGGTTAATACTTTCCCTGGACAAGTGCCAGTTCTGCCAAAAGTCCGTTAGCTATGTTGGGCACATAGCCTTATGGAATTGAGTAGCTACAGATCTGTCTAAGATTAAAGTGGTGACCACTTGGCCAAGACCCCAGACTGTGAGCGCTTTGCGCTCGTTCCTCAGGTTCTGTGGTTACTATTGGAGGTTTGTGAAAGGCTACGCGAAAGTGACTCACCCATTGAATCAGCTTCTGTACGGCTACCTTCCCTTGGGGAAGAAAGAGAGGGCGAAAAAAGGACAGGAGGGTGGAAAGTATCTTAGCCTGTCGAAGCCTCTTGGACAGAGGTTTGCAAAATGTGAGGAGCTGCTGACCCAGGCACTGGTGCTGGCTGTTGCTGACCCCCGATTGCTGTATGTACTGCACACGGATGCCAGCAGAGAGAGCTTAGGGAGTGTCCTCTATCGGGATCAGGGCACCAGGTTGAGACTTGTTGTGTTTGTCAGCCAGAGTCTGTCACCCTCTGAGAAAAATTATCCCATGCACAAGTTGGAATTTCTGGTATTGAAATGGGTAGTGATGGATAAGCTGAGTGACTACCTCTACGGGGCCAAGTTTGAGGTGAGAATGGACAACAACCCCCTAACTTATATCCTGACCTCAGCGAAACTGGATGCCATGGGCTACCGGTGGTTGGCGGCGTTGTCTGCCTATGATTTCAGCCTGAAGCACCGGCCGGGAAGCCGGAACATTGATGCTGATGCTTTGTCCCGACGGGTGCATGAGGGACTGGACAGGGACGAGAAGTGGGAGAGTGTTCCTGCCCCAGGGGTGAAGGCCCTGTGTCAGTTTGCCATCACCGTGAAGGCAGAGGGAAAGGAGGGGCCAGATCGAGCGGCGGATCAATTGGGAGCTTCTGAAGATACCATCCCCCAAGTTTACTGTAACCTGACCACTCTGAAGACAAATCAGCTGCTGGAATTGAGTTTTGGGGAAGTGGCAACGGCTCAGTGAGACCACCCGGGCATTGGTATCATTTGGTCAGCAGTCGAAAAGGGAGACATGGTTCAGGCGGAGAAGACGAAACATGCATCAGTACCCCCACTACTGAGAGAATGGCCTCAGTCGGAGTTGTGGAATCAGATCCTATACCAGGTCACATCAACCCCGGACCGACCTCACTATTGCCAGCTGATTCTGCCGGAGAAGTATCGGAGGATTGCGTTGAAGTCATTTCATGATGATGCTGGACATTTGGTGGTTGAAAAGATCTATGGATTGCTCAGAGACCAGTTTTACTGGCCCCGGATGAAGTCGGAGGTCGAAGAATACTGCAAGACGTGCATTTGATGTATACGGCGGAAGACGCTGCCTACGCGGGCAGCTCCCTTGTCCCACTTGCAGAGTGTGGGGTCCCTGGACCTGGTGTGTATGGATTTCTTGTCAATAGAGCCCAGTGCCAGCAACGCAGCGAATGTCTTAGTCATCACAGACCACTACACCAGATATGCACAGGCTTTTCCTACCAAGGACCAAAGGGCATCAACAGTGGCAAAGTGTTATGGGAGAAGTATTTTGTTTATTATAGCCTTTCTAGGTGGATCCATAGTGATCAGGGACGGGATTTCGAGAGCAGACTCATCCATGAGTTAATGCATGCTTGGAGTCAAGAAGTCGACTGCATGCTTGGAGTCAAGAAGTCGAGGATCGCGCCCTATCACCCGCAGGGTGATCCCCAGCCAGAGAGGTTTAACCAGACCTTGCTAAAAACGCTTGGGTTCTTGGAGATCAGCAAGAAGAGCAGGTGGAGTCAACATATTGGACATCTGGTCCACAGTTACAACTGTACCTGAAATTAAGCTACCGGATGTTCATCGTACTACAGTATCTGATGTTTGGCTGCAGACGAGGTTGCCCATTGACCCTTGTTTTGGGACTGATGAGGGTGACTTATCACCGAAGACTTATCTGAAGTATGTGTCTGACATGAGAAGGGAGCTGAAAAGGGCTTATGAATTAGCTGTGGTTGTGGCTGCCAAACAGAATCAAGGAAATAAGAGGAGGTATGATCAAAAGGTGATGTTCTCCCAACTCCTGCTGGGAGATAGGGTTCTCATAAGGAGTTTGGGGCTACCTGGGAAGCATAAGTTGTTTGACCGCTGGGTGGCTACACCTCATGTGGTGGAGAGTCAGATGCCAAACCTACCAGTTTTCCGGGTGAAACCAGAGGAGGGGAGTGGCCCCGGCAAGATTCTCCATCGGAACCACCTGCTGCCCCTGGGACAAGAGGTGCAGGTAGATCCAGAGCCCGACTTGGAGCCTACACTTAGTAAGAGAACTCTGCAGAAACGCGGAGTGACTGCAAGGCCCACAACAGGAGAGGTTAGGCTGGCCCCCACCCCTTAGAGAGATACTGATTCGGAGGATGAGGACCTGGATGTGTGGCGAATGCTGCCTTTTGCTAAATCCCCATTGATTGAGCAAGAGACTTCAAGCCCTTCTCCCACTGGGTCAGGTGAAGCGGAGGGGTGGCTATCTGTGGACAGCCTGGGTTGCAGGGGGACCTTGCAAGGGATGAAGTGGGGCTTGGCCAAAAGACCGAGGGGTCTGAGTTGTAGGTGGACACGAGTGATAGGTCGGGGGAGGCCTTGCCAGGTAGACCAGAAGTATCCCCAGTAGTGTCTGAACCTGAAGAGTGAGCTGAGGGGGTATGGAGGTCTCAGGGAATTACGAGACCACCGGATGGGCTGGCCTACGTAGCACCAGGGGAACAGAGTGTGACCCCTACCGTGTTGGGGAGCTAAGTCACTGCCTTTTACACCTGGATTGGGCTTTGTGTTTTGCCAGAAGGGTTGGCGAATTATCTCAACGTCATGAGGACATGACTAAATTTGGTGGGGGGAGGGTGTAACGCGCTGTAAGGTTTCACTACTAATGTAATGGTTTCTCTGTAGCAGCAATGTTTGGGTTATGACAAGAGACAACAGGGCTTTGAAATGTGGGCAATCCAATGAAAGGGATATTATTCTTTCTTGTGGGTCCGGGAGCAGGGATTTCGCGGTATTTTGCCAGGGAGAGATGAGGAGAGAAGACGCGAATGGAGAGAGTTGGTAGACCGCTGGATGGAGTGGACTTGGAGTGAGGGTCCGAGGGTCGGCTACGCTCCAAGGAGGTCAATGGGAAACCGGTGGACTAAACAGTGAGCTCCAATGTTGTGTATTAGACTGTTTCATGAGAATGGGCTCTTTTCTGTTTTTTTTTATTAACCATACAGTCAAATTAAGAATTATAAAGCTCAATTGTTTAATCATATATTGTGTACTATTTGTTATTTTGTGGTACTGATTTATAACAGGGGACACATCGCGCAGCATCCACCCAAACAAGATTTCTTAAATTTGGCTGGGCCGAGGGCTGCATTCCCCTAGATTAAACCGCTAGCTGAACCAAGAGTTACAGATCTTTCACCTGATCAGGTTTCTTACCTAGTACTAGATCCAGTATAGCCTCTCCTCTAGTTGGCCTGTGTACATATTAGGTCAGGAATCCTTCCTGGACTCTGCCCCATCTAAATATTTTGCACTAAGGAGGTGCAAATTAATACTAGGGAAGTTGAAGACCCCCATGACAACAACCCTGTTATATTTGCATTTTCCAAAATCTGCCTATTATCCACTCATCAATGTCCTTATTGCTATTGGGAAGCCTATTAGATACTCTTAATAGTATGATTGCTCCCTTCCTGTTTCTGACTTCCACCCACACTGATTTAGAAAACAATCCCTCCATGACAAGAGACTTGTAAGTGATTGGAATGCCCTGAGATGGAGAACACTGGTCCACAGCGGCTCTGTGAACCACCTGGAATCTCCAAAGCGTGGATCCTGTGCACAAAACAGTAGTCTCTGATCATAGACCTGGGAAGCAGTGTCAGTCATTATCATAACGGAAGGACAACAAGCTTTCATAGTGCCTGTTGTGGTTGTATGTATGCTTTGATTGACTCATGCAACCTTTTATTGAAGGGAAAGGTATAAAGTTCTATGATTGCATTAAATAAATACTGCTGTAAAGGTCAGTGATGTAATGTGATTATGCTTATCTATGTTCCATAAAGTTCTGGGTAATGTCTCTGTGAAAGCAGCAGACAAAGCAGTCCAGAAATCCATTATTTATTTTTATACACACATTCTTTCTCTCTCTCCCTCTGTCCCTCTCATTATACCCCTTGCCCATCCTCTGGGTTTTTCCCCCCCCTCCCCCTTTTCTTTCTCCCTGGGCCTCCTGTCCCATGATCCTCTCATATCCCTTTTGCCAATCGACTGTCCAGCTCTTGGCTCCATCCCTCCCCCTTCTGTCTTCTCCTATCATTTTGGATCTCCCCCTCCCCTTCCCACTTTCAAATCTCTTACTAGCTCTTCTTTCAGTTAGTCCTGACGAAGGGTCTCGGTCTGAAACGTCGACTGTACCTCTTCCTAGAGATGCTGCCTGGCCTGCTGTGTTCACCAGCAACTTTGATGTGTGTTGCTTGAATTTCTAGCATCTGCAGAATTCCTGTTGTTTAAGTACGTCTCCCTCAGTTTAATGTAGTTGTTCTATTCTAATTTTAACAGAGGTCTGTTCCACTTGGTAATAAGCTTCAGTACATTTGCTAGCAATGAACCAAAAAAGGTATACAGGTTTTCCCCAGGTTATGGCAGGGTGAATGTTCGCAACAAAGTCATAAATGTGGCCATGAACCAAGTTCCCAGGAGGCAGAAGTTGCCAGCAGTCAGAAAATTATTGCTGCCAATCTTCCAATGCCTCTTCAGATATGGGCAGTGCATAAGTCAGGTGCTCATACCCTGGGGAGCACCTGTAAGGTGGTGGATCACAGATCAGTGATTGTGGATAACATGACCTATTGCAGTTCATAGTGTACTGCGCGAGGTTATGGGAGCAGCACATGGCTAGGGTATTAAACCTACCCATCCAGAATTCTCCTGAACCTGAGCAACAGGTGAAGAATCTCTAAACCTCAATAAATTACAGATTAAAAATTAGAAACTTTAATGAATTCTTGTCTGTGTTTTCTCATCAACACTCAGCCAATACCAAAAAAAAACAGTCAGAATGTGTTAATGTTTGTGGAAATCTATAACTTGACTTTCCCTTCAAAGTTCAAAGTAAATTTATTATCAAAGTACATATTTGTCACCATATACAACCCTGAGATTCATTTTCTTGTGGGCATACTCAATAAATCCAATAACGTCAATAAAATGAAAGGCTGCACCAACAGGGAAGACAACCAATGTGCAAAAGACAATAAACTATGCAAATACAAAAAGAAAGAAAGAAAAAGAAATAATAATAACAATTAAATAAGCAATAAATATTGAGAACATAATAAGAAAAGTCCTTGAAAGTGAATCCCTAGGTTGTGGGAACAGTTCAGTGATGGGCCGAGTGAAGTTACTCCTCTGGTTCAAGAGCCTGATGATTGAGGGGTTGTTCCTGAACTTGGTGGTGTGGGTCCTGAGGCTCCTGTACCTTCTTCCTGATGGCAGCAGCGAGAAGGAAGCATGACCTGGGTGGTGGGGTACCTGATGATGGATGCTGCTTTCCTACGGCAATGCTCCATGCAGTTCAATGGTGGTGAAGGCTTTACCTGTTTTATCCCTTTTGTTACGTACCCCGTAACCGGGTTGCCAAACCAGCAGAAATGGATCACTCAGTTGGAGTCTGGATTACTAGAACTAAGAAAGTTTTATTAAAGAAACAAGCAACACAGTAATCGAAAGGATAATAAATGCAACAGTTCAGCAATGATAAACACACATGTGCACAGAATTAAGATAACAGGATCAATCAAGCTCTATCGTTGTCCAGGGGTAAATGACCAATTTCAAAGTGACACAAAGTCCAGTTCAATTTAGTTCAGTTCGCAGTAATCGTTGCCATGGCGATGGACAATGGGGGGGGAGGAGGGAGAGAGAGAACGAGAACGACTGATCATTCAGAAACGGCTTCCACTCACAGACCGGCGATATTGCTCACAAGCAGCTTTCGGGCGGGTCCTTTGTGATGTTACCTGAGGTCACCGACTGTGACCCCTCCTCCAGATGCGGTCGATCCTCTGCAGTGAACCTGGCACCCAAGCGAGGGTGGACACACACCGGGTTCCCGCTGATCATACCTTTCCACCCTGTGCGTCTAAGGCTGATCCCGCGATCAGCCGTCCAAGAGCTTCCCACCGACTTGTGAGAGGTGCACCGCTTCCAGGGTCTCGTTACCTCGGGTGTCGTGTGTCCTGCCTTAGCGAACCTATCCCTTTTTATCCCCCTGCTGGGGTATCGCCTGTCCATCACACTTCAAACAGTTCAGGGATCAAAGGGGGGAGCTGATCTTGACAATACCCAGACTGATGGCTCCTTCATTAACATCTCCAAATGCTGCTACATTGTGTTCCTTATCTCTCCCTCCCCTGAGGACAGGTGGCAGACCAACTGCTGATGCCACTGGTGCTAGCCCAGGCCAGCAAACATCTTAATTTATGTGTATTCTTGTCACACTTTCCTTAAATTAAAGGAATGTCTGCTCTTCAAAAGTGTTTCATTGTTTGTAAATCAGGTCTTGTTGAGGTTATGAAAGGTGCCATCTAAATAGAAATCTTTCCGTTCCTTTTGCTTCTCTTTGCAGTGGCATCTTGCTGTGCATGGTGGTCCTCAATATGTAAAGTTTAAAGCACTCTGGGAGGGTGCTGAGAAATACTTCTCACTTACAGACTAATAAAATCTAAAAATAAAACTCCAGTTAAAAAAGCCTCCCTTCCCAAAGCTCAGAGCCTGAAGTAAATCACAGCCCTGTTGACACAATGAACCCAGATTCTCCTTGTTCCTCATGCCACAAGCATCTGTCAGCCAAAATAGGTCACTGACTTACTGCCCACCCTTCCCAGATGTGCAGGAAGTTTTTGAGCTATTCTCCTTCAAGGCACCAAGACCTATTTTGATCTGTATAGGGTCTAATTTTCAGAGAGCAATAATATTTAAAACATGCCTAATAAAGTGAGTTTTATTTTCTCCCATATTTCATTTCCAGGATACAAGATGAATATAAAATGCAGATGTTTCTTGGAATCCCTATTACCCTTGGGTTTAAAGGACTGTGGTAATGTTGAAATCTGCAATAGATTATGCATTTCAGAAAGCTTTTCATTACAACAGAAGTGTAGTGTTCAGGGAGTTTCACTGCAACTTGCTGATAACCTGGGAATGGGCCATTGGGAAAAGTCATGACTGTGTGGCTAGGCATAGCTCAAATACTATCTATAAATTTGCTGATGATACAGCCATTGTTGGTAGAATCTCAGGTGGTGACGAGAGGGCATACAGGAGTGAGATATGCCAACTAGTGGAGTGGTGTCGCAGCAACAACCTGGCACTCAGCGTCAGTAAGACGAAAGAGCTGATTGTGGAGTTCAGGAAGGGTAAGACGAAGGAACAATCCTCATAGAGGGATCAGAAGTGGAGAGAGTGTTCCACTTGGTAATAAGGCACAATGTCTCAACTGCAGTGCCTTCATGGCTGAGTGCTCTTGCATTCCTTGTGCCACTAACAGCAATCATCACAGATTTTCTTTTGATTTAACACTAAATTTCACATTCCCCTCTCTGCTCCTAGCCCTTAACAATTAAGCCCTCACATCTTCCCCCTTCCCTAATCTGTTATCTGTATTTGTTTCAAACAATTTTAATACGTTACACAGTCACCTCTCTGAATTACATTCCAGGTAGTCAAATGCTATTTAAGTGCTTAGAACAGGGCAGTCCCTATTTTGGAGCTTTGCTTCAGTTTGATTTTAATGGAAAGCAGCGGTTTCACTTGAATTATGTATTCATAATGGGCTTACATTTTGAGTGGGATAAAACAGACGTCAAAACCTCTCCATCTGCAAGTCTGTTGTTGAAACCAGTTAATTATATGTTGACCTTAAATGTACAAGCAAACATGTTTCAGGCCTGACGGTGGTTTCAGCTGCTGTTTCTTGGTTTATTTAGCCATAGTACTCTTTGTCATGGGGATTTTCTGTATTGCTTCTGACTGTGGAATTTATATTTATGACTGAATTGTGACTCTCAAAGCCTTAGACTGTTAGAGTGAGTTTTTGGGTAGATGATTCATTTACACTTAAGTGACTCTGGCCACCAGTCTTCTGTTTGACAAGGTACTGTGGATTGAGTTCATAACAATGCATTTCCTAAAAGCTGTGAATATCGGAATACTAGCCCAGACGCTGCCGATGGAAGTGTGAAGTTTACAGGTTTATCTATAATTTATAAATATTAATTGTCCTCTATGTTAGCACGTAAAATACCAAATAAATGTATTGTGGATTTAACTTGCATTCCTAAAGGCTGTGAATACCAGCCCAGACATGTTGGCATCAGGAAATGATGAAGTCAGAAGGTGTGGTGTTTTGTATGTAGCTTCAAAAGGAAGCATTGTCTATACTTGTGAATACGAATTGTCCTTTGTGTTTAGTAAACAAATACCGAGCCCACATTGAGCTAGCAGACCTTTCCACCAAAGGGTCTCCGTCCGTATGATGCCTGCTGTACCTTGTTGTGTCGAATAAAGAAGCTGCTTTGTATTTACCAGTAACTCTGTCTCTCCAGTGATTTCATCCATGCTACAACATTTGGTGTTAAATTGGTGAGACGGAGCCACCAGTTGCGAAAGGTGGTAACTGACCCAGGGGAGGGGGCGTGTATACTCGTTCGGGGAGCTGCATTTAGTGTACGTGTTTGCAAGTGTGATGCAAAGGAATACAGCAGGCATCATGAGTTCAGGTACTCAAAAGTGACAGATTGTGGAATACATACTCTGCGGTGTTAAGTATGTACTGTTTAACTGCTACCCGTCTATGATATTTTGCGTAGTGTGGGAATTAGTGTGGGGATATCTCAGGGAGAGGTTTTACCCAGAGAGATCTACCAGAATGGCACCTATTGAGGTCAGGCAACGTCAGGTTGAGAACCCTGATGATCCGAGCCAGCCCTTGACCTTGATTACGACTATTCATAAGCCCTTCACCCCCGGGGAGAAACAGAACATCTTGTCTGAGTTGCCCTCACTTAAAGTCGCCTGTGGGAATTCAGAATTCTGGCGTAAGCTGGAGGAAATGGTTGAAATTCACCAGATGCACCTGAAAGGTATACACTTGTTGGTGAAAGCGAAGTGCCCGAGGAATATGTGGGACAGGATGGCTCAGGGGGTGCGGGATGGTACCTGGGCAACTACCAGGAGTGCCAGTAATGAAGAAGGATATCGCTCTTTTAAAGGGGAAGTGAGGTGGCAACTGGGGGAGGCGAGGGTAGCTGGGGAACGATAATGGCAGTGATTCAAAAAGTTGACGTGACAGCCATGGATTATGCAGAATGTAAATATCGAGCATATGAGGAGTATTCAGGGTTGGATAATCCAGGGAGAGACAACCCAGTCTTCCTAAAAATGCTGAAGGAAGGCCTGAGCTCAGCAGGAAGTTTTAGATTTAGGCATAACGGTGGCGTCCAACTACTCTGCGATAGTTTCGTGGGCCAGCGAGACAGACCAAAGAAAACACAAGAGAAATCATAAAGTGGGTATAGTGGGTGCAGTTGTTACGACGACACAGAGAGTTTGTTTTAGTTACCAACGACCAGGGCACCTAGCAAAGGACTGCCAGACCAGGTATAAGACAGTGAAGGAGTTGATATGCTACAGCTGTGGCCTATCGGGACATGGCTGGAGACAGTGTCCAAAAGAAAGGGGGAAAACCCAGGCGAAGGTCACGGCAGGCACCCAGTCACTCACCCCATCAGTACTCAGTCTGTCCAATCTGACTGCTGAGCAGATCACAGAACTAGTAAAGACGGCTTCTAGGTCAGAAAAGGATGTGGCAGCAGCCCCCACTGCCAGTGCTGATGACCTGCGGATGTATACAACAGCATTGTTAGGGGGCCGGCAATGCAATATGTTAGTGGACACGGGTATCGGTATCGATAACTGACCTACCCTTGCCAACAACTGGACATGCTATTTATATTACGGGAGTAGGAGGGAAAACGGTAAAAGCTGAAAGAAACGAGTCGCAAATACTAGAAATCGGGGGAGTGCAGCTTCCAGTGTATTTCTGGGTATGTCCAAATAATGAGGGCACGATCCTTGGAATAGACATCCTCAGGGAAGCAGGAGCTGTTATAGATTCAGGAAAAGAAGAAGTAACATGGACAAGTCAGGGGCAGCGAATGCGCACAACCAACAGAATACACGGCCTGGCTAGCGTAGGCGCAGCTGCCCCGATCATTAGGGACTGGAGCCAGGATGGTGTCTATGGGTTACTTTGTCAGCAGTTCCCAGCCATGTGGGCTAGACACAAGCAAGATTGTGGGCAGGTAAAGATAAACACAGTTAAAATAGATGGGGACTTGCATAAACCCCATAAGCAGTATCCTATAAAACCTGACACGCTGGCAGCTGTCCAGGGTATAGTGAAGGAACTAAAACACCAGGGGATACTCAGAGAGACTGCGGCCACTACTAACTCACCTATGTGGCCGGTAAAGAAAACAGACGGGACATATCGGTTAATAGACTATACCGCCCTTAATAAGACCACGCCTAGATTGCACCCCATCGTGGCGAGCCCTGCAACAATCCTGAATGGCCTGCCTCCCAAATGTTGTGGCGTGGATGAAATTGCCGGAGAGACAGAGTCACTGGTAGATACAAAGCAGCTTCTTTATTCGACACAACAAGGTACAGTAGGCATTATACGGACGGAAACAACAGGAATTCTGCAGATGCTGGAAATTCAAGCAACACACATCAAAGTTGCTGGTGAACACAGCAGGCCAGGCAGCATCTCTAGGAAGAGGTACAGTCGACGTTTCAGGCCGAGACCCTTCGTCAGGACTAACTGAAAGAAGAGCTAGTAAGAGATTTGAAAGTGGGAGGGGGAGGAGGAGGGGGAGATCCAAAATGATAGGAGAAGACAGGAGGGGGAGGGATGGAGCCAAGAGCTGGACAGGTGATTAGCAAAGGGGATATGAGAGGATCATTCTCCCCAGACCTCCTGTCCCATGATCCTCTCATATCCCTTTTGCCAATCACCTGTCCAGCTCTTGGTTCCATCCCTCCCCCTCCTGTCTTCTCCTATCATTTTGGATCTCCCCTCTCCCCCTCCCACTTTCAAATCTCTTACTAGCTCTTCTTTCAGTTAGTCCTGACGAAGGGTCTCGGCCTGAAACGTCGACTGTACCTCTTCCTAGAGATGCTGCCTGGCCTGCTGCGTTCGCCAGCAACTTTGATCATACAGACGGAGACCCTTTGGTGGAAAGGTCTGCTAGCCCAATGTGGGCTCGGTATTTATTTGCTAAACACAAAGGACAATTCGTATTCACAAGTATAGACAATGCTTCCTTTTGAAGCTACATACAAAACATCACACCTCCTGACGCCCGCATATCTGGGTTGGTACTCCCAGCCTTTAGGAGTGCAAGTTAAATCCACAATACATTTATTTGGTATTTTACGTGCTAACATAGAGGACAATTAATATTTATAAATTATAGATAAACCTGTAAACTTCACACTTCCATTGGCAGCGTCTGGGCTAGTATTCCGGTATTCACAGCTTTTAGGAAATGCGTTGTTATGAACTCAATCCACAGTACTTTGTCAAACAGAAGACTGGTGGCCAGAGTCATTTAAGTGTAAATGAATCATCTACCCAAAAACTCACTCTAACAAGACCATCAGACCACTGTATCAGAAGTAAAGACACGGTTAAACTTCAGCATTACTTGTCTCTTTCCTTCTCTGTGCTCCTTACAAAGCCTTTTGAAGCTGGGATATTAAAAGTTTAGGCAGTTTCTGAACTATGGCCCAAATTACCTTCACTGTACAGATGCTTGTTATTGTAAGTATGATTACCAGTCCTCCTGCAAACATACTTGTAGATGAGGGTCATTGGGTAGTGAGGTCATCCCATGGCTAGTATGGGTTCAGTTCTTGGACCAACACATGATACTGCGGGATGAGATATTGTTATTGGATATGATTAACTACCCAGGGAAGACTTATCTGAATCAGTCTCCTTGTACCCTCTTTGGTCGTGGTCAGGAAGGACCCCTTTATGTCAAGTGTTGGATGCCTACTTCTGCATGAATAGCCTGAGAGTGGGCCACTCATATATCAGTAAACATCATGGGGCCAGTGAGCAGAGATATGTTGCAAATTGTTGAACATTACAACATATGTATGGAGCCTCTCTGAGTTCTGCTTAAGAAACAAGAAACACCCAGCCTCAAAACTTTTAGACATTTTAAATCACTCCACATACATAACACCTGTTCTGTATTAGAAGTTTCCCCTCAAGTTCCTACTAAATCTTTCCCCCTCACATTCAATCTAATCCCTCTAGTTCTTGATTCCCCCACCATGAGGACAAAGCTATGACTGACCATCTTATCTCTACCTCTCATGATATTTATAAACTTCCATAAGATCCTCTCTCAGTCTCCTATACTTCAAGGAATAAAGTCCTAGCTTGTCCAACCTTTCAATATAACTCACTCCCTCAAGTCCTTGAAGTTTCATTAATATATTAATTTTGATGGGAAGTGCATTATTTGGTGTGGCACTATACAGTCCAATTACTAGGCGTTTGGCCTTTACTGAGATCTATACCCAGAATCACACATAGCCTGGAGCCCCTATTCCTTTAAGGTTATCCACACCCATCACCATCCTTCCAGTGGGTGGATATTCCCAATCCTATTATTACTCCAAATATCTCTTATCTGTCACCTTCAGTTGCACTGAGCTTGCCGTTTGTTCTATTTGTTAAACTGATTACTTTTTTTGGTCTCTTACGATTGTCCTTGCTGTTTGCTCAGCTATTTCCCTACTGTTATGTCAGCAAAACATTCTGAAGCTATATCAACATCAGTCCATATTCCAAGATCAAATATGGACCAGTTGAGGTAGCTTCCAAACCTTTTCGATCAATCCGAGATCCATGTGTTCCAACTCTGCATCCTGTATATCAACCGACTTTGCCAATGAAGAGTGGGATTTTGTGGACCTTTGTAACAAGCAACTTATTTGATCTCCTGTGAGCATTTATTTATTTATTTAGAGATACAGCCGCACTGCCCCATAACCCCTGAAGGAGGAGGCGAAGATGGCGGCGCAGCCGCTCCGGAATGATACCTGTATTTGTTAAGTAGGGGACCGTGCACAATTCTGATTTGATGGAGACAGACGTGAGGGTATGGAGGAACATCTGAAATGCCTGCTTCGCTGCCACTGCTACTGTGTGGTCCAGAATCTCTGGAGGAGTAGGTCTCTGGGTCCTCGGCTTTGCTTGTTTTGGCGGCCGGGACGAGGTTGAAGGCGCTCAGCAGAGGATGGTGCTTGGGAGGCTGTATTGGAGGGGCTGGTCAGAGGCTTGTAGTTTTCGGATGGACTCAGTCGGCAGTTGTCAGTTGTCGGTGCCTGGAGGTTTATGGCAGGGGAGTTACTCCCTTTTTGCCGCCTGCTATCGGGGACTATAGGAGTCGATTGGGACTTGAGACTTTTTTTTTACTGTTCTTTATCAAATTATGGTATTGTTTTGCACTGCTGTAACTATCTTATGATTATGTGGTTCTGTCAGTGTTAGTCTTTGGTTTGTCCTGTTTTGTGTGATATCACTCTGGAGAAACATTGTATCATTTCTTAATGCATGCATTTCTAAATGATAATAAATGAGGACTGAGTGTCCTCATAATCTAAAAAAAAGCCAATTTAACCCTAATCTAAACATGAGACAATTTACAATGACCAATTAATCTAACTCCTCCAAGAAGACCACAACCTTGTCGTTGGGTTTGGAGGCTTGTGTGCCTCAGTGATCAGAGAGTATGTTGGCTGGAGTCAGGGCCTTGTGCTTTCATGCTTGTGAGGGTCACTCATGCCATACAGGTCAAAGGGTAGAGGCCAGACTTAGAGTGGTTCAACGGTCCTCCAGGTTCGGGGGTTCACCTCAGGGCTAACAACTCAGACTGGTCAAAAAAAATTGCTAAAGAAACAGCAATAAAAGAATCCTTCCATACCTGTGTGCACCGGTAATGCTGAGTCTCCACCCGGGACTTGCATGATGGACAGTAGTGAAAACCAAAAGGAAGCTACTGACACGATGAAGGAAGCCCTGGACACCACCAAGACCAAGGCCAAAAGTGGTGTTTGGAATGTACAAACCATGTACAACACTGGCAAGCTAGTACAAATAACTGCAGAAATACATTGTTACAACCTACATATACGAGGCATCTGTGAATACAGATGGACAGGGTCTGACTGGTGAAACAGTTTTATACTCAGGAAGGGAAGGTGGTCAGCATCATGATGGTGTAGCTGCCACTTTGAAGAAAGGCATTGAGGAGTATTTGCTGGAGTGGAAACCGAGAGTCAGGCTGAAAGGGAAGCAAGGGAACCTGACTGTGGTCCAGTGCTGTGCTCCAACTAACACTAGTAACATTGAAAAAAAGGCGTCTTCTATGAACGGCTGCAATCAGAATCTATCGTACTGGCATGTCTTTGGACTGTGAGAGAAAATTGGAGCCCTCAGGAAAAGCCACGTATTCCATGGGGAAAACGTACAGAGGGTCCTTACAGAACAGTGTCGGGATTGAGCTCCAGACTCTGACGGCCTGGGTTACCATAGCGCCAAAAATTGACACACTATTTGAAATCAATGCTTCTATCAATCCTTCCCTAAGCATCTTGAATGAGTGGTGTTGAGATTAAATATGCTAGGTGTCAAAGGATATATCTTTCATTCTATAAACTACAGAAAATTAGTCTCTTTGCTTACATTTGATTTAATGTGTCTGTCACATTTGTCTCAGGCTCAGTGAGAACACTTCAAATGTAATCAATTGAATATTAAATACTTCAGGGTATTATGAGGTGAGGAAGGACAGTAAGAAGCTGCAAATACTTATTATTTTTCAAGTGATCTAGAACAGGTGCTCACAACCTGCTTATCATTTAAAGTAGTGGCTCAGATTAGTGAACCAAACAAGACACTGAGGTTCATTTCCAGAGGGATAGAACTGAAAAACAAGCAGGTTAAATTGACCTTGACTTAGTCACTTGGAGTACTGTAAGTAAGCTGATTTCCATATTACAGGAAAATAATATAATATTACAAGAGGTGCTGCAGAAAAGATTTGCTGGAATAGTGTAAGGACAAAGAGGTTTGATGGGACATTGATAGTTGCTGTTTACCATCAACTATTTCAGTCATGGAACACACATCAAAGTTGCTGGTGAACGCAGCAGGCCAGGCAGCATCTCCAGGAAGAGGTACAGTCGACGTTTCAGGCTGAGACCCTTCGTCAGGACTAACTGAAAGAAGCGCTAGTAAGAGATTTGAAAGTGGGAGGGGAGGGGGAGATCCAAAATGATAGGAGAAGACAGGAGGGGGAGGGAATGGAGCCAAGAGCTGGACAGGTGATTGGCAAAAGGGATACGAGAGGATCATGGGACAGGAGGCCCAGGGAGAAGGAAAAGGCGAAGGGGGGGGCAAGGGTATAGTCAGAGGGACAGAGGGAGAGAGAAAAAGAATGTGTGTATATAAATAAATAACAGATGGGGTACGAGGGGGAGGTGGGGCATTAGCGGAAGTTAGAGAAGTCAATGTTCATGCCATCAAGTTGGAGGCTACCCAGACAGAATATAATGTGTTGTTCCTCCAACCTGAGTGTGGCTTCATCTTTGCAGTAGAGGAGGCCGTGGATAGACATGTCAGAATGGGAATGGGATGTGGAATTAAAATGTGTAGTCGCTATTTTAGTCATGGGCTTGGTACAGCAAACTTCATGGGGCCCAGGACTTGAATTGCTATTGCTCACTTTTTTGGAGCTCTGCACTGTGTGTGGGGAATATCTGAGACTGGGAAGCGAGGTGCCAACTGGAATTGAAATTGGAATTGATTTATTATTGTCACACATATTGAGACACAGTGAAAAGCCTGCCTTGCATACTGTTCATACAGATCAAATAGAGATCAAAAATACAGATCAAATCATTACACAGAGCATTGAGCTGAAGTGTAAGACGTAGCAGCTACAGAGCAAGTGCAGTGCAGGTGCAAACTCATAATGGGGTAGATTGTGAGGCCAAGAGTCCATCTTATCA
Organism: Mobula birostris; assembly: GCF_030028105.1. Classification (NCBI taxonomy): domain Eukaryota; kingdom Metazoa; phylum Chordata; class Chondrichthyes; order Myliobatiformes; family Myliobatidae; genus Mobula; species Mobula birostris. The sequence continues at coordinate 73,804,157 of NC_092402.1, forward strand.
TACTAGGAAACCTTTTAATAGTCTTATAACAAAAGCTGCCTTTTAGCCTAGTGGTACATGCTTACAGCTTTTGTAACATTGCCCAATGGAAGAGGAGAGAAGAGAGAATACCTGGGTTGGGTATAGTCTTTGACTATGCTGGCTGTGTAGTCGCGCGCAGATGTGCTCCTACAGAAACACATGGAGGCAGAAAGAGCTGAACTCAGAACGCCTTTACTGATTCAAAATCGCGCGCTTAAATCTCCCCTCCCATGGGCCCCTGACGTCAGACTGTCCCCGGAAGGTCCACCCCAAGCAGGTAGTTCCAAACGCACTACTGCGTGTCTGCCCGTGGCTCCCGATGGTGGTTCGAGTCCCGCGTGTACGGGCCGCCACCCCCCCCCCCCAAGAAACGTCCATCGGGGGAGTGGAGCCCCCAGTCTGTGTGGCTTGCCTGGGTGGCCGGCCTCGTCGGCGCGGTGCAAGTACCCTCACTAGTTGCTCAATGTCCAAGTGCGCCGGTTTGAGACGGTCCACTGTAAAAGTCTCTTCCCGGCCACCCACCTCCACGACACACGTGGTTCCGTTGTGCCGGATCACCTTGTACGGCCGCTGTAGAGGTGACCTGTGCATGCCCCTGCGAATAAAAACATACTCACAGTCTCAGAGGTCTTCAGGGGTGAAGGATGGCGTGGGACCATGCCTGGTGGTCGGGACCGGTGCCTGGGTCCTTACCTTGTCCCGCAGCCTCGTTAGCACCGCTGCTGGAGTTTCTGCCAAACCTCGGGCCTCTGGTACAAACTCGCCCGGGACCGTCAGGGGGCACCGTAGACCAATTCCGCTGAGGAGGTGTCCATGTCCTCCTTGGGGGCTGTGCGGATGCCCAGTAGGGCCCAGGGAAGCTCATCTGTCCAGTTGGGGCCCCTGAGGTGCACCATCAGGGCTGACCTGAGATGCCGGTGGAATCGCTCTACCAAACCGTTGGACTGGGGATGGTACGCTGTGGTGTGATGCAGCTGGGTGCCCAGGAGCTGCGCCAGTGCTGTCCACAAACCAGACGTGAACTATGCCCCTCTGTCGGAGGTGATGTCCGTTGGGAGGCCGAACCTAGCGATCCAGTTTGCAATGAGCGTCCTGGCGCAGGACTCTGGACATGTCTGTGAGCAGTATGGCTTCCGGCCATCTGTGAACCTGTCTACCATGGTAAAGATATACCCTACACCTCGGGGGACTGTCAGGGGGCCGACGATGTCCACGTGGATGTGTTGGAGCCTCCTGTGCATCGGCTGGAACTGCTTGAGGGGAGCCTTTACGTGCCGCTGGACTTTGGCAGTCTGGCAGTGTACGCAGGTCCTGGCCCAGTGTCCAACCTGTTTGTGCAAACCGTGCCAGACGAATCTGTCCACTACTAGTTTGATGGACGCCCGGATGGACGGGTGGGCCAGGTCATGCAGCGTGTCGAACACCCGACGCCTCCATGCTGCTGGTACCACGGGTCGGGGTTTGCCGGTAAACACGTCGCACAGGAGTCGATCCGCTGCCGGGCCGATGGAGACGTCCTCCAACTGGAGCCCCGAAGTGGGAGTGCGGTAAGCCGGGATCCCGGTGTCCGACCGTTGTGCTTCCGCCAGTGCTGCGGAGTCTGTTCCTGAGGACGATCTGCCTACTGAGTGGAGGCAGCGGCGAGACAGCGTGTCGGTGACAACGTTGTTCTTCCCTGCGATGTGGCAGACGTCCGTGGTGAATTCTGAAATAAAGGACAGGTGCCTCTGCTGCCGAGCCGACCAGTGCGAAGGTGAGGGGCTTATGGTCCGTATACACGGTGAACTCCCTTCCCGCGAGGAAGTACCGGAAATGCTAAACAGCCAGGTAGAGCCCTAGCAACTCTCTGTCGAAAGCGCTATACTTCACCTCTGGTGGCCATAGGTGCCGGCTGAAGAAAGCAAGTGGTCGCCACTGGTCGTCGACGAGCTGCTCCAGGACTCCGCCGACTGCCGTGTCGGAAGCGTCGACTGTGAGTGCCATGGGTACATCGACTCTCAGGTGCACTAGGAGGGCTGCCTTTGCCAGCGCCTCCTTGGCCTGCTCGAACGCCTCCGTGGACTCCTCGTCCCGTGCCACTTCTTTGGCCTTGCCAGCCATCAGGCTGAACAAGGGTCTCATGATGCGTGCCGCTGCCGGCACGAACCGATGATAAAAGTTGACCATCCCTGCGAACTCCTGCAGGCCCTTGACCGTGCTGGGCTTGGGGAACTGGCGGATGGCCCGGACCTTGTCCGGTAGGGGAACTGCGCCATGTCAGTTGACTCTGTGGCCCAAGAAGTTGATCTCCGTCAGCCCAAACTGGCACTTCGCCGGATTGATTGCCAGTCCATGGTCGCTCAGGTGTTGGCAGAGCTGGCGCAAATGTGCCACGTGCTCTTGGTGCGAACTGCTGGCCACCAGGATATCATCCAAGTAAATGAAAATGAAATCCAAGTCGTGTCCCACCGAGTCGAATGGGGTGATGAGGGCTCTCTTGGGCACGTCATCTGATGGTATCCCCTGATCAGGTTGATTTTTGAGAAGATGGTCGCTCCGTGCAGGTTCGCCGTGAAGTCCTGGATGTGGGGTACCGGGTATCTGTCGGCGGTTGTGGCGTTGTTGAGCCTTCTGTAGTCTCCACAGGGCCTCCATCCTCCTGCAGACTTGGGCACCATGTGCAGCGGGGATGCCCACGAGCTGTCTGAGTGGCATACGATTCCCATCTCTTCCATCTTACGGAACTCCTCCTTGGCAAGGTGGAGCCTGTCAGGTGGGAGCCTGCGAGCCCGAGCATGCAGCGGTGGTCGTTGCGTGGGGATGTGGTGCTGCACGCCGTGCTTGGGGTTGGCCGTGGAGAACTGCAGGGTGACTATGGAGGGGAATTCCGCCAACACCCTGGTGAGTTCGTTACCTGAGAGGGTTACGGAATCCAGGTGGAGGACCGGTAGCTTGGCTTCTCCAAGCTGGAAACTCTGGAACGTCTCGGCGTGGACCAAACGCTGGCCTTTTAGGTTGACCAGGAGGCAGTGGGCTCGTAGGAAATCTGCCCCTAGTAGTGGCTGTGACACCACTGCCAATGTGAAAGTCCAAGTGAAACGGCTGGACCCAAAATGCAATGAGATAGTTCGCGGACCGTATGTCCGAATACTGGTGCCATTTGCAGGGGGGAGTTTGGGGCCTGGGACCGCATTACGAGTGTCCATGTTCGGTGGGGGGATTACGCTGACTTCGGCCCCGGTGTCTACCAGGAAGCGCCGCCCGGAGTGTTGGTCCCAGAGGTACAGGAAGCTGTCTCGGTGGCCAGCCGTCGTAGCCATTAGCGATGGCTGGCCCCGGCGTTTCCCAGAAAAGCACATGGTGGACGGCAGTGGCGCGCGCCTGAGCCCCACCTTTGGTGATAGAAACACCATTGTTCTGAACTTTCGTCTTTTTCCCCCATGGGTCTCGACGGTTTCAGTTGCGGGGCCTGGGCTTTGGGGCGCATAATCATGGCTAGGCCAATGGAGGCTGCTCCACGTTGCTTGCTCTGCCAAAGGACATTTGCTTTAGCCGCAACCCCACGTGGGTCACTGAAATCCTCACTCGCGAGGAGGAGGCGAATGTCCTCTGGCATTTGCTTGAGGAACAACTGTTCAAATAAAAGGCACGGCTTATGGCCGTCCATGAGCGCCAGCATATCATTCACAAGCTTGGATGGCGTGCGGTCGCCCAGGCCGTCCATGTGTAGGATCCGCGTGGCCCGATCGCGGTGGGGAGTCTGAAGGTACGGATCAGGTGTGCCTTAAGCTTAGTGTACCCGTCCTCCGTTGGTGGCTGGCATAGGAAGTCGATGATCCTGGTCGAGTGTGCTGGCCAAGTAGTAGTACTGCGTGGCGTCAGCTGTAATGTCTCTGATCTTGAACTGGGCCTCAGCCTGTTCGAACCAAACGTGGGGCTGAGTGGCCCCCAGGAAGTCGGGAGCTTCACAGAGACCGTGCTATACGAGTTGCTCGAACTCATGGCCTGGGCGCTGAGTCGCTGGCTCCAGAAGCCGTCTGGAACGTCGGGGTCACCAATGTAGTCACGCGCAAACATGCTACTAAAGAAATACATGGAGTAAGAGAGAGCTGAACTCAGAAAGCCTTTACTGATTCAAAATCGCGTGCTTAGAACAGAGCTTCAGTTGGGGATTTGGGAAATAGACGAACCTTGGTGTTGGGAAGTTTTTCCTTCGGGGTCTTGACAGGAGCCTGGGTCAATCAAGCAGTTGGCTAATGCAGGGCCTATGTAATTTTGGAGCATGAGGTATTTGTGTACTGGCTGACTGAAGGGTTTAAAGAGTGAAGCCTGATTTATAGTTCTGCGTCAAATCGACGCCGTAACCTATGCGAGTGGCCTACGCGCATTGTCAGCATTTATACTTGTGCGTTGGTGTGTCTGCATCGCTCGGCAATTTGGGCACGTCGCGCATGTGCACACACCTGCCCGTGCAAGGCTTCATAGTCATGGTAGTCTTTCTCAGGCTAAACAAGTTTAAAGCAAGCGTCTTTTTTCGTAAAAGCGAAATGTGTCCTCCATAATTTCAGGGGTCTGTAACGCTTTATGGAAAGCATTGCAGCCAGAGTTCCTTCCCTGTCCTTCAGTCGCCCAATGGCAAGCTATTGCAGCGTAGGAGGAAATGCGATGCTACCAAGCAGACCAATCACAGCTGTTATGTTCTGCGTTGTGGCGGCACGCGGTTACATTTTGGGAGAGGTGCGCGTCGCAGCAACACAAGCTCTGGCGTAGGGATCCGCGTCAGCTTTGCGTAGGGTTTGCGGCGACGCAGTACTTACGGTGTCGTGTTGACGCAGAAGTATAAATCAGGCTTTAGGGCTAAATGAAGGATCAGGGCTTAGGCTGAATGGTCAGTCATAGGGATGAGATCATTAGTTCAGGGACTGGTACCACAGGAGCTGGGAGCCGAAGGTCAGGAGATATGTAATAGGACTTAACAGTGTGGCTTTCCAGCCTGAATTAGCATTATTGAAATCCTTTTCTTCCAGCAGTTGAGCAATGATGGGAGCTCTGGGACAATATAACTAATTTCTTCAGCAGAATCAAATGACACACCATGGCAGGTGTCTGATCTGGAAATTGAACTAAATGTTCTAAGGTTCATTTACCAGGCTGCGAGGCAGTTTGACCTGGAAATCGAAATAAACAGGTTCTACTCTGAAATCAATTCAACATGAGGAGGGGGGTAACAAGATAGGAGGAGGAATTTACTCTGGGGGTGATCACCGTTTTCAGTCACCTCAGCCCTTTCTAACTTCAATGGAATTCAATCCACTGAGAAGGGCAACAACCAGACTGGCAGATAGTTACACTCTTTTAATGGTAATGGTCAAAGATGGATTCCTTTGTACTCTCACACCCTTTCCCTTTCCCAAACACAGTATTTCCACATCTAGATAAGCCAAAAATATCCCACTTTGGATATTCTCTCTTTCCCCCCACCACTCATCAGGAAGAAAATACTAAAGACTGAAAGCAGTAACCACCAGGCTTAAGGATGGCAATGTAATGATCTGATCTGTATGAACAGTATCCAAGACAAGCTTTTCACTGTATTTTAATATGTGTGTGATGATAATAAACCAATACCAATACTGATGCCCTCTAAATCCCAAAGGATGATGCTAGCTCTTTCTCAAAGTAGTGCTCCCAGTTATTGCACTCAATCCGACAATGAAGTGATCATTTAATAAAAACCTGGGGTTTGGAAAGGGAAAGGCACGAAAGAGCTGATAAAAGCAGAAAGTGAGCACAGCAAACCTCAAAGCTCTTAGAAGTAAGCTTAAGATGAGCCTGTTTGGAGCCATGATTTTAGTGGAATAACACAAAATTGTTTCCACAAAGTAATTTACACAATTCACCATTAGGGTTGAATAGGCCAAGACTGGGTGGGTGGAAAACCCTAATCCATTGGAGATTGTGCAGTAGCAAGGTTTTCTTTTTTTTCGTTGACACATGGGCTCAATTCAACTAGACAAATATTTAGATACTGCAATCTCTTTCTCTGGCAAGAGTTACTTTTCTTCAAACCCAATATGAAGAGGGCTTCAGGCTCTGAAGGAAATACCTGTGGACATTAATCAAAATGTACATTGTCCCTGAGGAATGAATCCTGCTCTTCCTGAATGATAACTCTCTGCCAAAATGTCCTCTTTTCAGAGTGAAAATGGTGAATTTGATATAGCTGTTTCCTCCCAAAGTCAAAGCCAATTTAGTGCCATATGCACAGGTGAAATGAAAAATGTACTTGTGGCAGTATCACAGCACATAGTGTCAGAGGCACAACACTCACAAGAAGAACATCAATTAAACATAAGTTACATAATAGATAAAACGATGAAAACAAAATACAATAAGAACAATAGATTGGTGTCCGAGATCTCCAATAGATTGGGATCTAGGTCACCAGCAGCATGACATCCTTGTGCAGAATTGGGGGGAATCTTTTATAACACATTATCCCATCACCAATGGAGAATCTAAACTTTCTCCCAAGTTTTCCAAAAATACACTGATACATGGTCTAGAATCCCAAGAGTTTTTATTCCTGTGCACCAAAGTTTTGCATTGAAGGGACTCTCCCAAACATTTCATCCCCACGTGCTATTACAAATGATACACACAGATAAAGAACTGAAATTTAAACAAAAACTGTATTAGAAACATAGAAAACCTACAGCACAATACAGGCCCTTCGGCCCACAAAGCTGTGCCGAACATGTCCCTACCTTACAACTACCTAAGCTTTACCCATAGCCCTCTATTTTTCTAAGCTCCATGTAGCTATCCAGGAGTCTCTCAAAAGACCCTATCATTTCTGCTTCCACCACCGCCGCTGGCAGCCCATTCCACGCACTCACCACTCTCTGCGTAAAAAACTTACCCCTGACATCTCCTCTGTACCTACTTCCAAGCACCTTAAAACTGTGCCCTCTCGTGATAGCCATTTCAGCCCTGGGGAAAAGCCTCTGACTATCCACAAAATCAATGCCTCTCATCATCTTATACACCTCTATCAGGTCACCTCTCATCCTCCGTCTCTCCAAGGAGAAAAGGCTGAGTTCACTCAACCTATTCTCATAAGGCATGCTCCCCAATCCAGGCAACATCTTTGAAAATCTCCTCTGCACCCTTTCTATGGTTCCACATCCTTCCTATAGTGAGACAACCAGAACTGAGCACAGTACTCCAAGTGGGGTCTGACCTCGGCTCTTAAACTGATTCCCACGATTGATGAAGGCCAATGCACCGTATGCTTTCTTAACCACAGAGTCAACCTTCACAGCAGCTTTGAGTGTCCTGTGGACTCGGACCCCAAGATCCCTCTGATCCTCCACACTGCCAAGAGTCTTACTATTAATACTATATTCTGCCATCATATTTGACCTACCAAAATGAACCACCTCACACTTATCTGGGTTGAACTCCATCTGCCACCTCTCAGCCCAGTTTTGCATCCTATCAATGTCCCGTTGTCACCTCTGACAGCCCTCCACACTATCCACAACACCCCCAACCTTTGTGTCATCAGCAAATTTACTAACCCATCCCTCCACTTCCTCATCCAGGTCATTTATAAAAATCACAGAGTAAGGGTCCCAGAACAGATCCCTGAGGCACACCACTGGTTATCCACCTCCATGCAGAATATGACCTGTCTACAGCCACTCTTTGCCTTCTGTGGCCAAGCCAGTTCTGGATCCACAAAGCAATGTCCCCTTGGATCCCATGCCTCCTTCTTTTCTCAATAAGCCTTGCATGGGGTACCTTATCAAATGCCTTGCTAAAATCCATATACATTACACCTACGGCTCTACCTTCATCAATGTGTTTAGTCACATCCTCAAAAAATTCAATCAGGCTCGTAAGGCACGACCTGCCTTTGACAAAGCCATGTTGAATATTCCTAATCATATTATGCCTCTCCAAATGTTCATAAATCCTGCCTCTCAGGATCTTCTCCATCAATTTACCAACCACTGAAGTAAGACTCTCTGGTCTATAATTTCCTGGGCTATCTCTACTACCTTTCTTGAATAAGGGAACAACATCTGTAACCCTCTAATCCTCCGGAACCTTTCCTTTCCTCATTGATGATGCAAAGATCATTCTCAGAGGCTCAGTAATCTCCGTCGCCTCCCACAGTAGCCTGGGGTACATCCCGTCTGGTCCCGGTGACTTTTGATTTTAAAAAAAGAAAAAATCTGAGACATTTGATCTGTCTAGCACAATAAATGGAACTATTGTTCTGAGTTAGGGACAAGTGCTGGGCAATTGAATCAAGTTTGTGTACTGGCATCAGACTCCACACAGGAATCTGGCATCGGTGAAAGATCTCAGTGAGAAATCAGCCAGCAAGTTTGGGACTTCACCTCCTTAGTGCAAAAGAGTTAGGTGTGGTGGCAAATCATTAGCAGAAGAGATTTTGCAGATGCTGGAAATCTTGACCAACACAAAATAGCACTGGATGAACTCACCAAGTCAGGCAGCATAGATGGGGCAGAATTTGTTAGGTGTGCCCAGGAAAGATTCCTGATACATTATATTAACAGGCCATCTAGAGGAGAGTTTACTAAATCTAGAACGAGGCAGCAAACCTGGTCAGGTGACAGAACTCTCAGTTGGTGAGCGTTTTGGAGACAGTAACCACAACTCCTTGACCTTTATCATAGCCTTGGGTGAGGAAAGAAACAGACGTTATGGAAATGTATTTAATTGGCGGAAGATGAATTTTGATGCCTCACCTGGAAGGACTGTCTGGGTCCCTGAATGGTGGTGAGGGAGGAAGTGTAAGGGCATGGGTAGCACTTGTTCTGCTTACAAGGATAAGTGCCAGGAGGGAGATCGGCGGGGAGGGATGGGGGGTACGAATGGACAAGGGAGTTGCGTAGGGAGCGATCCCTGTGGAAAGCAGAGGGGGGGGAGGGAAAGATGTGCTTAGTGGTGGGATCCCGTTGGAGGTGGCGGAAGTTACGGAGAATTATATGCTGCCCATCCTCCGTTTTTCCCCCCCTCCCCCTTTTCTTTCTCCCTGGGCCTCCTGTCCCATGATCCTCTCATATCCCTTTTGCCAATCACCTGCCCAGCTCTTGGTTCCATCCCTCCCCCTCCTATCTTCTCCTATCATTTCGGATCTCCTCCTTCCCCTCCCACTTTCAAATCTCTTACTAGCTCTTCTTTCAGTTAGTCCTGACGAAGGGTCTCGGCCTGAAACATCGACTGTACCTCTTCCAATAGATGCTGTCTGGCCTGCTGAGTTCACCAGCAACTTTGATGTGTGTTGCTTGATCATCCTTTGGGATTGTTAGAGGGCATCGGTATTGGTATTGGTTTATTATTATTGTCACACACGTTAAAATACAATGAAAAGCTTGTCTTGGATACTGTTCATACAGATCAGATCATTACATTGCCATCTTTAAGCCTGGTGGTTACTGCTTTCAGTCTTTAGTATTTTCTTCCTGATGAGTGGTGGGGGGAAAGACAGAATATCCAAAGTGGGATATTTTTGGGTTATCCAGATGTGGAAAAAAAGAAGGTGCATAACAGGTTTAGGCAGGTAGGAACAAATAAGGTATAAGAAATGCAAGAGAGCACTTAAGGAAGAAATCAGGAAGACATAAAGAAGGCATGAAGTTGTTCCAGTGGACAAGGTGAAGGAGAATCCTAAGGGATTCTACAGATATATTAAAAGCAAAAGGATTCCAAGGGACAAAATTTGTCCTCTGAAAGACAAAGAGATGAGGAAGATCTTAAATGCACTCTTTGCATCTGTATTTACTTGGGAGACAGACACAGAGTCTATAGAAGTGAGGCAAAGCAGCATCAACTTCATGGACCCTGTACAGATTACAGAGGAGGAGATGTTTGCTATCCTGAAACAAATCAGGGTGGATAAATCCCCAGGGCCTGACAAGGTGTTCCATCAGATCTTACAGGAGGCAAGTGCAGAAATTGCCAGGGCCCTTGCAGAGATATTTAAATAATCCTTAGCGACAGGTGAGGTACTAGACAATAGCCACTCTTGTTCTGCTGTTTAAAAAAAAGCTCTAAACATAAACCAGGAAATTACAGGCCTGAAATTATAGTCTGACTTCAGTTGTGGGAAAGTTATTGGAATGTATTCAAAGGGACCTATTATGTTAGTCTTTGGATAGACATAGACTAATTAAGGATAGTCAACATGGCTTCATATGTGGTAGGTCATGTCTAACCAATCTTAATAGAGTTTTTTGAGGAAGTGGCCAGGAAAGTGGATGAAGGCATGTAGTGGGGAAAAAAAGTATCTTTTTTAGTAAGGCATTTGATAAGGTGAGGCTGGCCAACAAGGTTCAGTTGCTCGGCATTCAAGATGAGGTAGTAAATTGGATTAGACATTGGCTTCGTGGGAGAAGCAAGAGAGAGGTAGCAGACAGCTGCTTCTCTGATTGGACGCCTATGACTAGTGCTGTGCCGTAGGGATTGGTGCTGGGTTCTTTGTTGTTTGTCATCTATATCAATGATCTGGATGGTAATGTGCTGAACTGGATCAGCAAATTTGTAGATGACACCAAAATTGGGGGTGTAGTGGACAGTGAGTAAGGCTATCACAGCTTGCAGAGGGAACTATATCAGGTAGAAAAATGGGCTGAAAAATGGCAGATGGAATTTAATGCAGACAAACGTGGGGTTCTTCCACTTTGGTTTGACCAATGAGGGTTGGCCTTACACAGTGAACAGCAGAGCACTGAGGAGTGTACTAAAACAAAGGAATCTTGGAATACAGTTCCATAATTAATTGAAAATGGTGTCCCAGGTAGATGGGGTCATAAAAAAAACTTTTGGCACATTGGCCTTCATAAATCAATATGTTGAGTACAGAAGATGGAATGTTACGTTGAAGTTGAATAAGACATTGGTGAGGTCTAATTTGGAGCATTGTGTGTAGTTTTGGTCCCCTACGTACAGGAAAGCTTTAAACAAGGTTGAAAGAGTACAGAGATGACTTACAAAGAGGTTGCCAGGTCTGGAGGACTTGAGTTATAAGGAAAGATTTAATAGGTTAGGAGTGTATTCTTTAGAACGTAGAAGATTGAGAGGAGATTTGATAGAGGTATAGAAAATTATGAGGCGTATAGACAGGGTAAATGCAAGCAGGCTTTTTCCACTGAAGTTGGATGGGACTACAACCAGAGGTCATGGGTTAAGGGTGAAATCTGAGAAGTTTAAGGGGAACATGAGGGGAAATTTCTTCACTCAGAGGGTCATGAGTGTGTGGAATGAGTTGCCAGCACAAGTGGTGCATGTGAGCTTAATTTCAATGTTTAAGAGAAGTTTGGATAGGTAAATGGATAGTAGGGATATGAAGGGCTATGGTCCCAGTGCAGGTCAAAGGGAGTAGGCAGTTTAAATAGTTTTGGCACGGACTAGATGGGCTGAAGGACCCATTCTTGTGCTGTACTTTTCTATGATTCTGTGACTATACGGTTTTATTAAGATGTTTAAGAAGATTCTACATTGTAGGCTCAGTCAGAAAGTCAGGAGGCATGGGATCCAGGGAAGCTTGGATGTGTGGATTTGGAATTGTTTTGCCCATAGAAGGTAGAAGATAGTATTAGATGGAGCATATCTGCCTGGAGGTTGATGACCAGTGGGATTCCATAGGGATCTGTTCTGGGACACCTATGCTTTGTGAATTTTATAATTGACTTGGATGAAGAAGTGGAAAGGTGGGTTAGTAAGTATGTAGATGAAATAAAGGTTGGTGGTGTTGTGGGTAGTGTAGAAGGTTGTTGAAGGTTACAAGGGGCCGTTGATTGGATGCAGAGCTGGACTGAGAAGTGGCAGATGGAGTTCAATCTGGAAAAGTGTGAAGTGACACATTTTGGAAGGTCGAACTTGAAGGCAGAATACAAGGTTAATGGTAGAATTCTTAACAGTGTGGAGGAATAGAAAGATTTTGAAGCTCACATCCATAGATCCTTCAGAGTTACAGCACAAGTTTTAGTTTAATGGTTAAGAAGGTGTATGCTGTGTTAACCTTTATTAGTCTGGGAATAGAGTTCAAGAGCTGCGACGCAATGTTGCAGCTCTATAAAACTCTGGTTAGACCATACATGGAATATTGTGTTCAGTTCTGGTCACCTCATTATAGGAAAAATGTGAAAAGTTTAGAGGAGATTTACCAGGATGCTGTCTAGATTAGAGAGCATGTTTTATGTGGATCGATTGAGCAAGCTAGGGCTGTCCTCTTTGGAGGGAAGGAGGTTGAAAGGTGACTTGACAGAGGTGCAGAACATGATAAGAAGCATAGGTAACTTGGACAGTCAGTGTTTTTCCCAGGGTGGAAATACTGTAGCTAATACAAGAGGGAATAATTTTAATGTGATTGGAGAAAAGTATAGAAGAGGTTTCAGAGGTACATATTTTACACAGAGAGTAATGGATTCATGGAACACACTGTCAGGGGTGGTGGTAGAGGCAGATACATTAGGGACTTTTAAGACACTCTTAGATAAGCACATGGATGAAAAAAGGGAGGGTTATGTGAAAGGAAAGGATTAGAATTAGATCGATCTTGGCATGGTTTAAAGGGTCAGCACAACATGGTAGCCAAATGGCCTGTACTGTGCTGTTCTATGTTCTATGTTTTCCAGGGTCTTGTCAGGGATTGTGATTGTCAGGATCAGTGTTGCGTGGCATGACCTGGCCCACAGAAGATCTTTGCTTTTCGTTACCAAATGTTGTTTGAAAATCTAAATGCACTGCATCTGCAGGTTCCCCTCCATCAACTCTCCCCGACGGACAGCTTCTATCCCACTATTATCAGACTCTTGACAGACCTCTTGTACAATGAAATGGACTCTTGACCTCTTCAAAGTTCTCTTCAACTCTCCCTTACAATACTTATTGACTATCAATGTTGTGCCAGTATTTAGCCTTAGAATGAATTTACCACCCACTTTTAGCTGCATTCACAAGCAACCCTACTCCAGGAAGACTCCTTTCCGACGAGACAGGAGTTGTTACTGGCCTCACACTGTCTGCAGGCTGGGCCTTGATCAGAAGGCTTGAACTCTGAGAAGCTGCTACACTTTATTCTGCATTGTTAACGTTTTACCTTGCTCTGTTTCAACGCACTGTCTAATGATTTAATCTGTCTGAACAGTATGCAAGACAAGCCTTTCACTGTACACGTGACATTAATAAACCAATATCAATACCAATGCAAATGCATTCTTAAAGATTTCAATCATATTTGTCAAATGTGATTTAACTTTCATAAAAATTAGGTTTAATTGCATTCAACATTCCTTAATGATTAATTCAAATTGGGGGTGTAGTAGACAGCGAGGAAGACTATTATGGTTTCCAGCAGGATTTGGAGCAGCTGGAAAAATGGGCTGAAAAATGGCAGATGGAATTTAATGCAGACAAGTGCGAGGTGTCACACTTTGGTAGGACCAACCAGGATAGGACTTACACAGTGAATGGTGGGGCACTGAGGAGTGTGGTAGAACAAAGGGATCTGGGAACACAGGTTCATAGTTCATTGAAAGTGTTGTCACAGGTAGATTGGGTCATAAAGAAAGCTTTTGGCACATTGGGCTTTATAGATCAAAGTATTGAATACAGAAGATTGTATTTTATATCGATGTTGTGTAAGACGTTGCTGAGGCCTAATTTGGAGTATTGTGTGCAGTTTTGGTCAACGGCCTAAAGGAAGTGCATCTCAGGGCTGTATATGGTGATATATATGTAGTTTATACTTACTTTGAACTTTGATGAAATTTTTTGGGCTGGAAGGCTTCCCTGGCCTCAATGTTTATCTGGATTATCATGCTCTTGAAGTGACTGAGATCTGATGTTATAAGATATACATAATGAATGATCAATGTTGTGGCACCTATTCAAAACAAGCAGCTAAGGATCAACTCCTCCCTTAGTTTGACTCAACTAATTTATCCTTTTGTTAACCTATTCTTCAGAAAAAATAGCAGGTGCTTTCGAAGGACAATGATATTATCTGCTTTATTAGACTTTGCTGATGTTTTATTCCACAAGTCTGTCTCCCTGTATGTGCATACTTATTTACAGGAATGGAGCCAAAGATGAGACGTACATGGGTAAAATTCTTTATGGATACCTAGTGATTGTCTTTTCAAAAGAGGGCAATGATGCTGTGACTGTAAAATTTTGAATCAGGTGGACATGGTCAGAAAGAAAGTATTAGGTACTGTAGTGTAGTATCTTGAAGAACAGACAAATCTCAAATGATGATTAAATGTATCCCAGGCTGTTAAAAGAAGAAAGGAAATTGTGAAGGCTTGAAACAGAATGTTTCATTCTTTCTTGGTACAGGAGTCATACTGAAGGATTAAAGCACAGCCAATGCTGTACCATTTAAGAAAAAGAATACATAAACTACCTAATAAGAGGGCAGTTAATTTACAAAAAGTGATGGGCAAAGCACTAGAATGAATTCTAGTGGGTAGAATAAACCTTCATTTAAAAGAATAGTCAGCATAGATTTGTGAAGGGAAGGTCATGTCTGACTAGCTTTTTGCAGAGGTAACAAGGAGGGATGATGAGCGCAGTGCATTTGATGTAGGGTTCATGTAGTTTAGCAAGATCTTTGACAAGACTAAGGGATCCAAGGGAGAGTGGTAAATTAGAACCAAAATTAAGGGCCACAATTGACAAGGTTCCACACAGCTCAGTACTTGCTCCTTGCTATTTGTAACTCATATTGATGCAGTTAGGGAAATGAAACAAGGGAAGGTTCAATAAATTAGAGTATCTTGAGTGGTGTGGAAGAACAGAGGGGACCTTGGACTATCCATTCACAGATTCATAATGGTAGCCAGACACGTCAACAAGGTAATAAAGAAGATATATGGTATATTCCATTATTAGCTGGGGCACAGGACATAAGAGCAGGGCAGATATGCTGGAACTGTCTCCGGGACTAGTCAGGCCACAGCATGAGTACTCTGTAAAGGAAAATGTAGTTGTAAACCAGAAGGTACATACTGTATTTAAAGTAACTGGTGGAAGAATTGAGGCCTCCGTTTGTCAAGTCAACCACTGATGTTGTGTCCTAGCTGTCTAGGTACACAAACCAGGGCAATATAATATGGAGAGCAAGCTGTTGCCCATGTAGCAAGCTCCCTCTCTCCATGCATCTGATGAACCCAAAGGAACGGTAATTGCCAGTCAGTGTCGAACTCAATGTAGGACTACCTTAGGGACTCCAGCTCTGGATTTTTCCTCAGGGTTTACTCCCGAAGCCTTCTCCATGAGTAGGTATGGCCACAAAGCAGCAGAGGTTTGAGATCAGCGTTTTCCTTCTCCTAGATGAGCTACCAACTATGGTTGATGAGCCCTATCTGCCTGAGGTGACTACTTTTAAGGTGCCATTAAACCGCCTTTGCTCTTCTCCCATCATTAGAAGTGGTTCTGCTGGGCTTAGTAGTTAAGCCACGTGTGAATGTCAGGAGCTGGACTTGATTGTCAAAGGTTGTTTAAGCTGCATGCCATTGAGCGGCACTTAATAAGTAATGGGAGCCTATCCCCATTATCTGTGGAAGAAGTCGAGGTGAAGTATTAGAGGGAAAATTTCACTCAGAAGGCTGTGGGGTCTGGAACTTACTGACTGTCAGGGTGATGGAGGCAGAAGTCCTCATCACATTTAAACAGTATTTGGGTGTATAATGAACACCTGTGACCTGTAGGGTTAGGAACCCAGTGCTGGAAGGTGGGGTTAGTTTGGATAGAAGTTTTGTTTGACCAGCACAGGCCCTGATGGACTGAATGGCCTCCTTCTGTGTTATATATTTTCAGCCATTCTATAATCCAAAAATAGACACGTCTTTCAACACTATCAGCTCAGATAACTTTGCAATAGGCTATCTAAGTGTAAACAAGCTGAGGATCAGGAAATTGATAGCCTCATGTGCTCGTAGGAATGCCCAGAAGGTTAAGGTCACTGGGCTTATGTAAAATGTAACATGTAATCATGTTGCCCTATTTAAGCTTTCACTGGGATAAGTATGTAATGGCTCTCCTGAATCCCTGATTTTTCACCTAGTCTCTTCCCTCTAACCAAAGATACAGGTGAAGCAACAATTCACATGCACTTCAGCTAACCTAGGGGGACATTTGCTGCTCTCAGTGTTCCCCTCTCTACATCGGAGAAACCAAACACAGATTGTGTGATCATTTTGCAAAGCACCCTGTTACATGCCTCAAGGAGATCTGTGATGATTTTTTTTTTGAGAATGATGTAGTGGTCTTTTGGAGGACACCTGATGTAATTTTCCTGCCGATGTGAGGTCACGTGATGGCATGTGTACCACAGGTATATAAAGGGAAGATCCCAGATGATGTAGTTAGTTTTTAGTTTTTAGATTTCCAGCTAGAACGTACTGTGTCTCAATTTCTGTTGCGCATTTGTTTTTATGACACAGTTTCATTTTTTTAAACGGTTGTTACGTTCTGTTGCAAGGAATAACATTGCTGGACCGAAACTTTTGCTAGATGTGTTGATATACCTTATTCTAGTAGTAGCAGAAGGAAGAGTGAAGACTTTATCGAAGTACAGGATCCGAAGGATTGAGAGGAGTTGGTATTGTTCGTCAGTTTAACAAAGGATCGACCTTATTGAGTCTTCGTTGAAGGAGTAGCGACCTGCATCGAGATAACTCTTGCCAAAAGAGTAAAGAGTTCATGCAAGATTTGCTTTCTATAGAATTTAAGGTCAGTTGTTTTAAACTGTTTATTTACTGCATCGTGAATCCTTTGGACAGAACCGACAGGAAAGTCGCGTCTATGAAGAAATCCTTCACCAGAGAAGTCTTTCCCAATTGAACGTATAAATCTGTTGGACTTTTGAATTTATCATTTTATGAACTATATCTGACTTTACCACTTTAAGAACTGTTTTCGCATTTAACGCTTTAAGAGCCAGAGCCGAGTGACGATTTGTTAAACGGCTGCATAGCGGTTAACTTCTGGTTAAGGCTTTCATTTGATTTTTTAAATTATTGTTTATCCCTGTTTAGTAAATGTTTGGTTTTTTTATATAACCTGTCTCGATTTATATTCATTGTTGCCGGTTATGTAACAATCCGCATTCAGTTTACATGGGTGATCCCATGTTTCTGGTTGCCTGCCACTTTAATTTCCCACCCTGCTTTCATTCTAACCTCTCTGTCTTTAGCCTACTGCTTAGTTCCAATGAAGCTCAATGGTTGGGAGCAGTATTCCAGGCTCAATCTAGAATTCAACAATTTAAGATAACCACTATTGATAATCTGCTCTGGTTTTCTCTCTCTATACCACTGCCTAATCTGATGGACATTTCCAACGTCCTTCCTTGGTTTCAGGTTCAACCATAGCTCTAACCTGCATTTCACAATCTTAACATATTCTTTCACTTATTTACTTTCGCTTTCATTTTTCCTCATCAGTTTATTAACCACACAGAACTGTAAACCATGAGGATCACCTGGGAAACCTGGCTGCAGCCAATCAGAGATTTCCTCTTAGTCCTATCTATCCATTCCCTACTCTCTGCAACTTAAATGCTGGCATATTTTTTTCACTTTCTCAGTTGTGATGAAGGGTCTTCAATCCAAAACGCTTATAAAACATTGGGTCTGTCGAATAGCCACAGTCTTTTCTCTACAGCAGGAGAACCTAAAACTAGAAGGCATAGATTTAAGATGAGAGGAGAAAGAATTAAAAGGGACCTGAGAAACAACTTTTCACACAACTGGTGTGGGTATATGGAATGAACTGCCAGGACAAGTAGAGGCAAGTACAATTGTGATATTTTAAATATCATTTGGGCAGGTATACAGATAGGAAAGGTTTAGATGGATCTGGGCCAAACACAGGCAGATAGGACAAGCTGTGTTAGACATCTTGGTCAACATGAATGGGTTGGGCTGAAGGGCCTGTTTTCTGTCTGTTCTAAGACTCAGTAACTGTCTTACTCTCCACAGATGCTGCCTGACCTGGTGAATGGTTCCAGCGGTTTCTGTTTCTATTTCTTGGCAGTATAACCAACAAGTTTAGCCAATGCATGCATCAACTCACTGTCCCAAACATTGCAATGAATCAGAACTGACAGGGAACTCCCCTCAGGATGGGCTTCGATTGAGCCAAATCCCACTCAGTGCCAACACCAACCAAATTAAAAACATGAGAACATTCTGTTCATAGCAAGCCTCTGCTTGAGGACCAAACGTTCCAACAAAAAAAAAATGATTTTCTCATGTTTTATTCAGATAGAAGTAGAAAAATAAGATTATTGCTGCAGTAGCTCATGCCATGCTCAGTTCAGTATTTGGGGACTTAGTACGTGAAATTCAGCTTCCTCAAGTTGGATAGAGATTTATTAAGGCGATGGATTTGATTTTGAATCACAACAAAGCACCCACCTCAGGATAAATATTAAATTAAATTACATAGCTTGGTGTGCATTACATGCTGGAAGTATACAGATTAGATATCGGAGACATTAATCCAAGTGAATCTTCCACTTCTGTGCACCAAACAGACAAAGATTCAAACATTAGGAGGAAGGACATCCCATAACCTGCTCTATATATAGGGATCATAATTGATTTCAGGTTTGCTGGGGATAGAGTTGAGGGTGGGCTCCTTGCATATGACAGTGATACAGGACTGTGGTGCTGGCATCCTGTGTTGACCAATCATCAACTGATCTAGGTAAGACAACTCATTACACAACTCTTAATTCATTGAAGCTTGCACTTTATTGTCTTTACACAAGCAACAACATACTGTAACTATGTTGACCTCAGGCCAACAACTTAAACATGAATTCTACTGTTCCCTCTGTACCAATCATCATCATCATCATCAGGTGCCGTGCCCAGTTTGAGCTTTGACTGCCATGGCCCACTCACTCCTGTTTCGGGTCAAGTGGATCAATTCATTGGCATTCATTTCCAGTTCTCTGGCTGCTGTCTTCATCATCATTTGTCATTATCTTCCTCTTGCTTTCTTCCCTTCAATCTTTCCCATAATTACCGTGCATTCTAACTCCTCTTTCCTAATCACATGTCCGATGAAGTTACGTTGCCTTTTCATGTTCTCATACATTATTTCTCTTTTTGTGTTTGCTCTGTTCATGACATCCTTGTTAGATATTCATTTCATCCATGATATTCTTTGCATCCTCCTCAAAAACCTCATCTCTGCTGCTTCAATTCGTTTCCTCATGTTACTAGATATTGTCCAACATCCTGAGCCATATAACATAACTGGATAAACATAACATTTCAGTACTCGGAGGCGGGTTGTCATGCCTAGTTTAGTATTGGTCAGTATACTCTTCATTCTCGTAAAGGTGTCTTTTGCCATCCCTATTCTTCTTTTGATGTCCATGTCGCATCTGCCATCTGATGTCACCCAGCTTCCTAAGTAGCAAAAGTTCTGTACTTGTTTTATGTCTTCCCCATTTATTCTCAGTCTGCAGATAGGATTCTCCTTCTTTTTGGATATCACCATACATCCTGTCTTTTTGCAATTGATAGATAGACCCATTTTTGCACTTTCTTCAACAATTATATCAATTAAGTTTTGTAGTTCTTCCTCCGTACTTGCAATTAACACAGTGTCATCTGCATATCTGAAATTATTGATGTTTTCACCGCCAACTTTGATTCCCAGGATGTCTCTTATTTTTTGTAATATTGTTTCACTGTACACATTAAATAAATCGGGGGAGAAAACACACCCTTGTCTAACGCCTCTCTTGATTTTCGTAAACTGACTCACTTCTCCATCTATTCTTACAGCGGCAGTTTGTTCCCAGTACAGTTTTCTGATTAGGCAGAGGTCTTTCGAATCAAGATTTAGAGTTTTCTGTAATATTTCAAATAACTTATTGTGCTTCACTTTATCAAATGCTTTTGTGTAGTTGATAAAACAAACAAACAAATCTTTTTGCACTTGAATAGCTCGTTCTGATTGTATCCTTAACATCAATATTGCGTTTCTTGTACCTTTGTCTTTCACAAAACCACATCGTTCTTTACCTATTTCAGCTTGTATCTTACTTTTAGCTCTTGTCATCAAAACTCTTAGAAGTATCTTGGTGATATGATTCATTAAACTTATGGTTCTATATAATTCACATTCTATTGCTCCAGGTTTCTTAGGAAGAGTGATAAATACTGATTTTTTCATCTCTTCTGGTATTATTACAGTCTCATAAATGTCATTGATTAAATCAGTATGTTTTTCAATTCCATAATCTTCAAGGGCGATAATTTGTTCTATTACTAATTCATCAGGACCTGCTGCCTTTCCTTTCTTCATCTTATTTATTGCATTATGAACTCCAGATTTTAAAAGACTTGGACCTTCAATGTTTTTCTTAATTTCTGGTTTTTGGCCTCAATCGTCTTCAAACAATTCCTGAATATACTCAGTCTATCTGTTCATAATCTCATCTTTTTCCATGATAACGATACCGTCCTTTGCTTTCAAACATCCACCTGAAGAACAGAGGAGCTTTTTACCAGTGAGATTCTTGATTTGTTCATGTAGCCTTTTTGGATCAGTAATTGGGATTTTTTCTATTTGCTCACATTACTGGTTTAACCATTCTTCTTTTGCCATTTGACATAAGTTTTTAACTTTTTTATCTAGGGATTTATATTCTACAGGATTTGCTTTCTTCCATTAGATTTTTGATTTCATCTGTCATCCATTTATTCTTTGTGCTTTTTTCTTTTTTAGGAATCACTGACTTTGCTGATTCTACCAAGGCATCCTTTAGAGAGTTAAATTTCATTTCTACATGATTGCTATCACCTTCAACAGATTCTATTTCTAGACTTTGAAATCTATTCCTTACTTCAATTGTAAACTCTTGTCTTAAGTTTTCTTCTTTAATTAATTGCAAATAGTCAAGGGATTTTTCAGGATTTTGCTTCTTTATTTTTTTAAGTTTTGCTTTTACATGACATATTACTGGGTTATGGTCACTATTACAGTCTGCACCTGGATATGTTTTGCATTGAGTCACTGAGTTTCTAAATCTTTGGTTTATAGTAATAAAGTCAATTTGATTTCTAGTGTTATCACCTGGACTTCTCCAGGTCCACAAGCGGCTTGGATGGTTTTTAAAGTAGGTATTCATAATGACCTGATTATTCATCTTGCATCATTCTACCCATTTCTCAGCTCTTTCATTTCTTTCCCCTAGTCCAAATTTTCCTATGGTATTTCCATCAGCAGCTTATTCTACTTTAGCATTTAGATCTCCCATGACAATAACAATATCTTGAAATTTGCATCCATTCTTTACTTGTTCAAGCTCTTCATAGAATTTATCTATATCTTCATTTGTTCCATCTGTTGTTGGTGCATATACCTGTATAATTGCTAAATCAAACGGTTGTCTTCTGAATCTAACAAGAAGCACTCTTTCTGATATTGCCCAATGTCCTAAAACACTTTTTGCCATGTTTTCATCCATAAGAATTCCTACTCCATTAGTATGGGATGTTCCACAAGAATAAACTAGTGTTTTATTTCTATTCTGACTTGTTCTAGCACCTATCCAACGAACTTCGCTAATTCCCATGATGTTAATCTTTAGTCTTTCCATTTCATTTATCACATTGTCCAATCTTCCTGCTTGATAGAGGGCTCTTACATTTCAAGCGGCAATAATTTTCTTTTGTGTTACTTGAATTTTATGAGCAGTAGCTTGATGACGGTCGGGGATCCCCTGCTGACCAGAATCAACCCTACTGAGCGAAGCATCTTCAGAATTGTCTTGAAGATCCTCTTGACGCTGTTGTTGTGTGATACATTTTGTGAGTTTGACCATAGTTTTCTTAACAAATAGATTCTAGGAAACCTAGTATCTAGCAACGGTGGTTTGCTATTGCCTTCCATTGGGCAAACTGAAGAAATCGCCATTTCTCTTCCCAAATGTTCATCCGCCTATACTATAGCCTTTGACATTTGAGGTCCTAGCTCATCCGCCTCCTCCATCATGAGTTCAGTTACTGAACCTGCCGGATCTGCCGTTGGCCTTTGCTCGTATCCTGAGCAGGAACCCTTGCAGGTGCTACCATTCCAGATCAGAGCGGCCCTGGGAGCAATGAATGACTAAGGGGTAACTCCACTTTCCCCAAAGCTCTGAAAGTCCCCAATCAGAGCCTCATCACCGGTTGCAGTTTAGAGTCATACCCAGGACAATCTGTACCAATACCCACTCAAATCATTTTTTCAATTTATAACACTGATATTAGAAATTTCTCATTGCCAAATGATTGATCCTTCTTCTCCCATTCCCTGATATGGGGTTCTTCCATGTAATAGTTAGTCTCAGGAGTTCTCACCCATTTGCATTTGAAGCCCTTCATTCTTATAGTCCTTCCTCATCAGTTCAAATGTTGCATTTCGATCCTGTTGGCTCAAGGTCATCTGACTGACCCATATCAGATTCCCATTGAATATAGCCAAGGGTTACACAACTTTGTGCCTTAGGTGACTTCTTTTGTTCTATTCGACTCTGGTTCAAACCAGTTAAACTAAACTGGGTCATCCAGACACTGAGCCCAGATAACTAGATTACGTCTGCAAACCTGAAAACGGAATAAACATTTCAGCTGAGAATGGTCTCAGGTTTCACAGATCATTAGGAGAAACTCCCTGTGTCCACATTCAATTGCTCTAATTAAGTCATCCCAGAGCAAGAATCAGTTCATCAAACAGTTCACAAAATGGAGGTTACAGAGCAGCTACACAAAATGACTGCCTCCATCGCTTCAAAGACATGTCAATAATAGACATCTAGTTTGTCTACTTACACTGTCCTTGATCCATTTGAGTTTGATACTTCCTTCCATATTTTAATTCCTTCATGGCCAACACCTGGACCAAAGGGCCTATTCCTGTGTTGTATTGAATCACTGCTTGCACTTACAAAAAAGCTCATGTAAAAGTTACATCTTGGAGCCCCTGTTACAATTCCATTGGCTCTTTAATGTAATGGAGGGAGCATCAAGGCAAAGGAGTGCAAAGAGAAAGTAGAAGGAGAGTTTATCCTTGAGTATCCAAGAATGATGTGTTCAGGGAAAAGCATCCTGGAAGCCGAGATTTTCAAAACAAATAGCCACTAAAATCTGCCACGTGCCCAAGCATATGTTGTATAGTCAGGGAATTGGAATTTGTTTATTTTTGTCACATGTACAAAGATATAGTGAAAAGTTTGTCTTGCATACTGTTCATACAGATCAGATCATTACACAGTGCTCTGAGATAGAACAAGGTAAATCAAGAACAATACAAATATATAAATTGCAAAAGCTACAGAGAAAGTGCAGTGGTGGTAAACAATAAAGTGCAGGATCATAACAAGATAGGTTGTGAGGTCAAGAGCCCATCTTATCTTACTGGGGAATCATTTAATATTCCTATTACGTTGGAGTAGAGGCTATCCTTAAGCATGGGGATACTGATTCATCCAGGGTTTCTGATTGCAAAAGACTCTGAATAATTTTGTGGGGACCCACTCGTTTACAACTGTTTTTATAAAGTCCATGATAACCTTGGTGTATTCATTCAGACTCACAAATAAGTTCTTGAACATGGCTTAGTCCACCAACTCAAAGCAATCCCATCACCACTTCCCCGTCTCCTGCAACCACTCCTTTGTTGCCTTAATTTCTGTAGTTTTGCTCTTTAGCCTCTGCCTTTATGCAGGTAGGAGAAGGACAGCCAATTGATCAGATTTACTGAAATGCAGTCTGGGCATGAAACGGTTGGCATTGCTTATCTCAGTATAGCAGTGATCTAGTGTGTTTGGATCTACGGTGCTACAGGTTATGTGCTGATGGTAATTAGGTAGAATTTTCTTCAAACAAGCCTGGTTGAAATCCTCAACTATGACTTGTGATGTGTCAGGATGGACTACTTCTTGTTTTGAGATGGCATCATGCAGTATCTCAAGTGCTGGTGGTATGTAAGCTGTGGTCAGAATTGTGGAGGAGAACTCCCTAGGTAACTAGGATGGATGGCATTTGACTATTAGGTGTTCAAGGTCGGAGAACACAAATTCGACAAAACTGCCACATAAGAGCACCACCAAGACTTTGTCATGAAACACACACCTCCACCTTTTGCCTTTTCCATTTCAGCAGTTCAGTCCATTTTGTAAATTGAGAAGCCTATGGGTCTGATCACTGTATCCCATGTGCTGGAAGAAAGCCACATCTCGCTCAAACATAGAACACAACCATCTTTCATTTCCCTCTGATACAGCAACCTTGCCCTCAGGTCCTCAATCTTGTTCTCCAGCAACTGCACGTTTGCTAACAAGGTGCTGGGTAGAGTGGGCCTCATCCCCCTGTATTTCAGCCTGGCTTTTGGTTACCCCCTTCGCTTCCGGCCATGGCAATGAATCTTCATCTGCTTAAAGCTGCCGTGTCTGCTTGGTCAGCTGAGTCTTTCAGAAGATCGTGAAATCTGTAGAACACTCAGATGATTTAAAAGTACATTGCCTAAAAGAAACTTACAATCTGCAGATTGTAGTGAGAGTAATTCAGAAGAGATAGAAGTATTGTTCATGGCCCGCCGAACATCACTATGGTTAACCAGTGCCACCTTCTAAAACTGGAGCGCATAGGAGTTTCTTCTCATAGGGCATGGCTAATCCTTGCAATTCTCTACTCCAAAAGGTTGTGAAGGCTCGAACATTTGAGGTATTTGAAGAGGATGTAAATAAATTCTTGAAAGATCAAGAAGTGGAAGGCTATGGGGAAATGACACAGATGTGCAGTTGAGGCCTGAGGAAGATGATCTGATTAAATGGCTGGTTGGGTTTGAAGGACCAAGTGGCCTACCCCTACTCATAATGTGTTGGTGTTTTGCAGTTCGTGGAAGTCCTGAGTTCCTAAACCTCCACATCCAGTCAATGACAGCTGAGATCAGCACAGTATGTAATGCACAGCTTCATTTGGGCCTCGATCATGGAAATGGAAATTCACCTCCCGCTCAGTCAGTGGACAAGCATTAACTCAGGCACAGAGATTTATCAAGGAAATGCGCTTCCTACTGGTCATTAAGCAGAAGATGATACCCAGATCGGTTCCAGTAGAAATTCTCCCCATTTACAAAAGAAGGAAGACCACTTTCTAAGCATGCAGTGAGTCTGTGATCACAATGCTATGAACCTGGGAAGATCACATGATCCTGCCACAAGAAAGCAGCATACATCAAAGACCCCCACCATCCAGGCCATGCTCTCTTCTCACTACTACCATCAGGCAGGAGGTACAGAAGCCTTAGATCCAACACCACTAGGTTCAGGAACAGTTATTATCTTACAATCATCAAGATTCTAAACCAGCATGGATAACTTCACTCACTTCAACTCTGGACTGATTCTATGACCTACAGACTCACTTTCAAGAACTCTTTGCAGCTTATGTTCTCAGTATTATTTTGTTTTATTTGTACAGTTTGCCTTCTTTCACACATTGGCTGTTTGTTAGTCTTTGTCTGTTTATGCATGGTTGTTCATAAATTCTATTGTGTTTCTTTGTTTTTCCTGTTGATGTCTGCAAGAAAATGAATCACAGGGTAGCATATGGTAACATATAAATGTACTTTGATAATAAATTTACTTTGGACTTTGAACTTTAATCCATCCATTCTGTAATAGTCTGGTGTGCCAATCATGTCTCAGCTACAACACCTGACTGACAAATGGTTCTCTGAAGACAAATATCCAGACACGGGGCTCCTCTCTCCTTCGTGACCTCCTGTGGGTGCTGCAACATGAGGAAACAATGAGAGGCAGGGGCCTTTCTAACTGAGTGAAGACAAGGAACTGGCCCCAGAAGCAAAGCTTTCAGCACCTGGAGTGTTTGGGCAGCCACCATCCCCTTCCCACCTGCTGTGCACTCTGGAGAGGGTACCCTGCTTCTTCCTGCCTGCAGTTCCTTCCATAATTTGTTCATTAGGCAGAGCCCCCGGCTGCTGCTGCACAACATAATAAGGTGAGTAAAGTATTAGTAGTGGATCAGGTGTTCTTTTGTCCAAACTTCATTGATTATGGTTGATCTGGTCTTAGGCTCACAACGTTAACTCCCCTGGATGTCTACTCAGCGGAGCTGACTCCTCCACTGATCTAGAGGGAAAAGTGGGTGCACCCTGTGGTGGTTGGCCTTTTTCATTCTACTTCTCTGCTCTCTCCTCTGCCTACACCATGGGATCGACCGCATCACAGAAACCAGTCTCTCCTATACTTCTCAGTGAAACAGTAAAGCAGTCAGCACAATCAAAGACCCCACCCACCCTGGTCATTCTCTGTTCTGCCCTCTCACATCAGGTAGAAGATACAAAAGCCAGAAAGCACATACCACCAGGCTCATGGACAGCTTCTGCCCTGCTGTTATAAAAATATTAAATGGCTCCCTAGTAAGCTAAGATGGACTCTTGACTTCACAACCTACCTCTCTATCATCTTGCCCTTATTGTTTACTTGCCCTGTGGCTGTAAAACTTATTTCTGCATTATTGTTCTACCTCAATGCATAATGTAATTATTTGATCGGTATAAATATGCAAGGCTATCTTTTTACTGTATCTCATTACAGTTGACAATAATAAACCAATTCCAATTCAGCCTTGGAAAGATTCATTGACAGCGTGCACAACACCCTGGAGCAGAGAAGGACAAATATTCATGAGCCTCTGGGAGAAGAAGATCCCACACTTGTGGTCATATTAAATTGGCAAAACTTTATTCTGAAATGGTGTCCCCAGTTAAACAGTCTCTCAGAGAGATATCTGGTCAGCATCTACCTGCTCCAGTACACTAGATCTTAATCTATCATCATAGGAAAATCCCTTCGTTCCAGTAATGATTGAACTTATACAAATGCCCAGTATGCAGTAGTCCAGGTGTATCATCAAAACAACTCCTGTACCATCAAAATACTTGGAGTGGACAAAGGAAACAGCAGAGCAGCAGAAAGAACAAAACCAGCCACAGCAGGAGCGTGCTGTCAGGATGCTCTCGACTTACCCCATAGATAGTGGAGGACCTGGCTCCACTGAGCAGATGTTCAGTCAAGTAAGCAAATCTTTCCTGCAGGCAGAGGAATCTGGACCACAATGGGCTAGAGTGATATTGCATTCACAGCAGGCAAGCATCAGGCAATGGCTATGCCTGAACAAAACTCTGACGCAGATTCTCTTTCACATTCAGTCCCTCGTCATCAAATTCTTAGGTTTACCATTGACCGGAAACCGTCTTCACCCAGGCACTTAATTACTGTGGCAGTGACATCTGAAGCCAGAGGCTCAACCCCTGATTTCACAAAGCCTTCCCACCATCTACCAGACACAGACCAGGATGTCCTCCCATTATTAGGACAAGCTTGGGACATCACAGGAACTAGCCTTCCCTCTATGGACTCTGTCTACACTTCTTGCTGCCACAGTAAAGCAGCTGGCAGAATCAAAGACCTCACCCACTCCAAACACTCTCTCTTCTCCCCTCTTCCATTGAGCAAAAGATATTAAAAGCCTGAAAGCATGTACTACTAGACTCAAGGACAGCTTCTATCCCTCTTTATCAGACTCTAGAATGGACTTCTTGTATGATAGGATGGACACTTAATCTCACAATCTACCTCATTATGATCTTGCACTATATCAATAATTTGTACTGCACTTTTTCAATAGATAAATTCAGATTGGCTACAGTATATTTGTCATGTGTACATCAGAACATCAAAAGACATCCTTACCGCCAGGGGTGGGAATCGAACTCTATCTCTGGCACTGCAAAGCAATGTGCTAACCACTACACTACTGTGCCTCCCTGTTAATCTCACAGTCAGAGCTCCATTTGGTCATATTCATTGCCTGGTGCTTGTCTACTGTGAACGTAACATCACTTTAGCCCAATATGGTACAGACACCCCTTCCTGCAAGCGAGGATCAGTCTTATTTTACAGTCTTCATTTCATTGTGCAGCCCTCAAATTAAACAAAACACTCTGATTTGGAAATGTAATTCTGTTTCTGTGGAAGCATTGAGGAAGTTTCTGAACTTATAGCGCCTTTTACTGAGCTAGCTCCTTAGCCTCTTCTACGGGCAGTGAGGGAAGATCTTTACAGGCTGGCCCAGGGGTGAATAAACTGAGGATCCAGGGTCCTCATAGCGACAGACATTCCATGTTACTTTCTCTCTGCTGTTATTCTAGTGCCAGGTATCCACACATGATGACCACAAGGCTGAACAACACCAATCAGGCCAACGTATTTATATAGAAAATCAAAAAATGCAAACATGTGCTAGCCAATCTTCCTTGGGCAAACTTTTAGCATCTTCCTATCCAGCTACTCCTATAAATCACTCCTCCTGTTTACTGGAAGGCTCCCCAGTGTGAGAGGTGACTGCATCTGTCCGTGATATTTGGCTCGAGCAGCTGTGGGCTGACATGGCCCAGAGTTTGATGCACTGTCTCACATCAGCTAATGGACTGCCCTGTTTGCTCACATCCTTTAGAAGGACTGCAGATACATACTCTGTCCATGCTCCTATCATAACAGTGATGGTAACTGGTGGAAGATAGACAATTGCAACATTCATCAACCCAACTGCCTTTAAACTCTACCATTCAGAGCCATGCTACTGAGTTTCTGCTACAGTGTCAGACACTGGGTAGCTTCCAACATTTCTGCACCACAATTGGATCCAGGGTTGGCTGCCACTTCCTTGCTGAAGAGAGTGTGTTACCAGCTACATACAAAGGCCTGTGCAAGGCCAGTGTTGCACTCCACCATGCCTACTATATCTCATATTGGCTTTCAGGTGGAGAGGGCAGTGCCACATGCTTGTCAAAATCCTCATCTGAGTTATAGAGTCAAAGAGTCTAAGAAAGATGGCTCTTCATGCCACCATTTGCACTATCGACCACCTATTTACACTAAACCTACATTATTCCCGTTTTTTATATTCCCCACATTTCCTTCAATGACTCCCCTCCACCTACACACTAGAGGAAACTTACAGCAGCCAGTTAACTTACAAACCCACACACCTTTGATATGTGGGAGCAAAACCAGAGCACCCAGGAGAAACAGTCACGATCACCAGGAGAACGTGCAAACTCTGCACAGACAACACTGGAAATCAGGTTTGATTCTAGGTCTCAAGAGCTATGAGACAGCAGCTCCACCAAATGGACCACTGTTCTGCTCGTAGAGCAGGATTCTTCCTCGACCTCATCCCTTACTGAACTGGCACAGGATCCCTGTCTGGCATGCTAACTCATTGTGTTTCGACCACTCTCATTATCCACAGAGTGACTCTGCCAAACTACTCAGCAGACCCCAATTAGTTAGTCTTTCTGAGTAACAGACCCCAATCAGTTAAGTTAGACAACCTCTCCTGCTCCACTCTCACCCTGAACACCGGCGTGCCTCAAGGCTGTGTGCTGAGCCCTCTTCTGTACTCCCTTTTCACCTATGACTGCTTTCCTGTACATGGTTCTAACTCCATAATCAAGTTCGCAGATGACACCATGGTGGTTGGCCTGACCAGAGGGGATGATGAGACGACCTACAGGGACGAGGTCCAGCACCTGGCCGCGTGGTGTGCCAACAACAACCTGGCTCTTAACACCCAGAAGACCAAGGAGATCATTGTGGACTTCAGGCATGCTAGGAGCCACACTCACATCCCCATCTACATCAACAGAGCTGTAGTGGAGCGTGTATCAAGCTTCAAATTCCTTGGTGTCCATGTTTCCGAGGATCTCACCTGGTCCCTGAACTCCTCCATCCTGATCAAAAGGGTGCAACAGCGTCTTTATTTCCTGCGGAGCATCAAGAAAGCTCACCTCTGTCCCAGGATACTGACAGACTTTTACCGCTGTACCATTGAGAGCATACTCACCAACTGCATCTCAGTGTGGTATGGCAATTGTCCCGTATCGGACCACAAAGCACTCCAGCGTGTGGTGAAAACTGCCCAGCGGATTATCGGCACCTAATTGCCCACAGAGAACATGTACCATAAATGCTGCCTGGGCAGGGCGAAAAGCATTATCAGGGATGCACCTCACCCTAACCATAGTCTTTTTACTCTCCTCCCATCTGGTAGGCACTACAGGAGCCTCCGCTCCCACAGCAGCAGGCACAGGAAGAGCTTCTTCCCTGAGGCTGTGACACTGCTGAACCTCACATCACAGCGCTAAGCAGTATTGCACCCATATTGTACTGTCTCAGTACTTTTATATTTGTGTGCTGTTGCACTTTTTAAATTCGCAGTTACTATTCTTTGCATTTCTGGTCAGATGCTAATTGCATTTCATTGGCTTTGTATCTGTACTCGGCACAACGACAATAAAGTTGAATCTAATCTAATCTAACTGGGAGTACTTGGATTCTGGAAAGGAGAAAGGCACAAATGTTGTGCTATTAATTGGGATGCAGAGGAGGAAGCAGTGTGCAGCAATGTGATTGGCAGTCAGTTAGATTTGTTGATGAGTCATTGTCCTTGATCTTGCACATGAGCTTATCTAACCTTTCCCAGATCGACGTCCTTGCTTCTATTATTGACGCTTTGGCAATACCTTCTGACTGTCACTTCCTTACAGAAGTAGAGGTCTTCCTGGGCCCCTGGGATACAGTACCACTCTCCTTTTGCTATGTTCTCAATGATTCAGGAATACACACTCACCAATTCAGGAATAGCTTCATCACACTCAACGATTCAGGAATAGCTTCTTCCCCTCTGCCATCAGATTTCTGAATGGACATTAAACCCATGAACACTACATCACAACTTTTTTTTCTTTTTTTGCACTACTTATTTAAGTTAACTTTTTAAATATATATGTTTCTTACAGTAATATATAATTTTTATTATTTTGTATTGCAACGTGATATTAAACCTGGCTCTGATTCCCAAGGGCACCATTTGAGAACTGGGCTCCACTCTCGATGTTTAGTCTGCCATAATGCAATGAACCTTTCAAAGTCATGCACTGACTTCCAGCAGTGGAAGGAGTCAATGAGCGCGGCCCTTAAGAGGTGCAGATGTGACTTCAGTCAGTGACAGTGACACCTGTCCAAGTACCAGTGGGTTTAACAGTGTGACTGGTGTCAGCTGTGTACCACATCAATGTCCCTGGAGCAGGAAGTATCCATATTGAAGTTCTGAAGCTGGACGCAGAGGAACCATTTCATAGGTGTTCAACAAATTCACTGTCTCAAGATCCATTTCCAAGCTGGTTTTCCCAATCAAACTGCATGTTGAAATCTCCAATGACTATCATAACATTGTCCTTTTGACACGCCTTTTCTATTTCCTGTTGTAATCTGTGGTTCATATCCCTGCTACTGGTGGGAGGCCTGCATATAGCTGCCATCAGGGTCCTTTTACCCTTGCAGTTTCTTAACTCCACCCACAAGGATTCAACATCTTCCAATCCTATGTCACATCTTTCTACTGATTTGATGTCATTCTTTACCAGTAGAGCTACACCATCCCCTCTGCCTACCTTCCCGTCCCTCCGATATAATGTGTAACCTTGGACATTCAGCTCCCAACTACAACCATCCTTTAGCCATGATTCAGTGATGGCCACAATATCTTACCTGACAATCTGTATTAGTGCAACAAGATCATACAGCTTGTTTCTTATACTCTGTGCATTGAGATATAAAACTTTGAGTGCTGTATTTGCTATCCTTTTTGCTTCTGCATCCCTAATGACTGCAATTATGTCCTATCATCTGCCTGCCCTTCCTGACAGTCTGACTGCACGCTATCTTTGCTTTTTTACCATCCATCCTATTCTGAGTCCCTTTACCCTGGTTCCCACTCCTCTGCCAAATTAGTTTAAATCCTCCCCAACAGCTCCAGTAAACCTGCCCGTGAGAATATTGGTTCCCCCCTGGGTTCAAGTGCAACTTGTCTCTTTTGAACAGGTCATACCTCCCCCAGAAGAGATCCCAATGATCCAAGAATCTGAAGCCCTGCCCCCTGCACCAACTTCTCAGCCACACATTTATCTGCCAAATCATCCTGTTTCTACCCTCACTGGTGCATGGCACAGGCAGCAGTCCAGAAATTACTACCCTGGAGATCCTTCATCTCAGCTTTCTACCCAGCTCTCTAAATTCTCTGATCAGGACCTCTTTGTTTTTCCTTCCCATGTCATTGGTACCAATATGTACCAAGACATCTGGCTGCTCTCCCTTCCCCTTCAAAATATTGTGGACGTGATCTGAGATGTCCATGCCCTGGCACCTGGGAGGCAACATATCTTTCAGGTGTCCCATTCATGTCCACAGTTTTGTCTACCCCCCGAAATTCATTGCTACTTGATAGCATATGTCAAATCTCTAATGCACTGCTCCAACTCAGTTCCATCTCTTCCGACAGACTAGTGTGCAGTAAGGCTATATCTTTGCCTCAACACTTGTCTCTATCATCTTGGTCACTTCCCACTGATATGTTGGACAATAAAGAAACTCTTCAGCTTGCATCAACTCTATTCCAGAACCAAGGTGATTTCAACTTCAGCCAACAATTTCCAGGGCATGGATGACACTTGTGTAAGTGCACATTCCAGGACAAACTTAACAAAATCATCAACTTTATATGAAACATACAAGGAAAGGGGCCTTGTCCTTAACATTCATGCAACACAAAAATGTATCGTCACAACCTGCCCTCTATTGTATAGCACCATCATCATCTGCAAGTATGAAAGCCCAAGATGAAAACCCACAAAACTTGAACCCTTTCCCATCTCTGGAGCAAAATCCACAACAGTTATTGATGAAAAGATTCCATCATCTTTAAAGCAGCAACATAGCCTTTTGGTCATCTGTCTGTTTCGAAATCTGATGCAGAGGAGAAGAAGCTGTTCCTAAAACATTAAGTGTGCGTCTTCAGGCTCCTGTACCTCTTCTCTGATGGTAGTAATGAGAAGAGGGCATGTCCTGGGTGATGGGGGTCCTTAATGATAGATACTGACTTT
The DNA here is from genome assembly GCF_030028105.1 of Mobula birostris. Lineage (NCBI taxonomy): Eukaryota > Metazoa > Chordata > Chondrichthyes > Myliobatiformes > Myliobatidae > Mobula > Mobula birostris. The sequence continues at coordinate 73,837,241 of NC_092402.1, forward strand.
TTGAGGCATCACCTTTTAAAGGTGTCCTCAATGGTAGGGAGGCTAGTGCTCATAATGGAGCTGGTTGAATTTACAACTTTCTGCAGCTATTTCCTGCTTCAGTATTCACTATGGAAAAGGATCTTGGCGATTGTAGGGATGACTTGCAGCAGACTGAAAAGCTTGAACATGTAGATATTAAGAAAGAGGATGTGCAGGAGCTTTTGGAAAGCATCAAGTTGGATAAGTCACTGGGACTGGATGAGATGTACCCCAGGCTACTATTGGAAGCGAGGGAGGAGATTGCTGAGCCTCTGGCAATGATCTTTGCATCATCAATGGGGACAGGAGAGGTTCCGGAGGATTGGAGGGTTGTGGATATTGTTCCATTATTCAAGAAAGGGAGTGGAGATAGCCCAGGAAATTATAGACCAGTGAGTCTTACTTCAATGGTTGGTAAATTGATAGAAAAGATCCAGAGAGGCACGATTTGTGAACATTTGAAGAGGCAGAATATGATTAGGAATGGTCAGCATGGCTTTCTGAAAGGCAGGTCGTGCCTTACGAGCTTGATTGAATTTTTTGAGAATGTGACTAAACACATTGATGAAGGTAGAGCAATAGATGTAGTGTATATGGATTTCAGCAAGGCATTTGAAAAGGTACCCCATGCAAGGCTTATTGAGAAAGTAAGGAGCATGGGACTCAAGGGGACATTGCTTTGTGGGTCCAGAACTAGTTTGGCCACAGAAGGCAAAGAGTGGTTGTAGACGGGTCATATTCTGCATGGAGGCCGGTGACCAGTTGTGTGCCTCAGGGATCTGTTCTGGGACCCCATCTCTTCGTGATTTTTATAAATGACCTGGATGAAGAAGTGGAGGGATGGGTTAGTAAATTTGCTGATGACACAAAGGTTGGAGGTGTTGCAGATAGTGTGGAGGGCTATCAGAGGTTACAGCGGGACATTAATAGGATGCAAAACTGGGCTGAGAAGTGGCAGATGGAGTTCAACCCAGGTAAGTGTGAGGTGGTTCATTTTGGTAGGTCAAATATGATGGCAGAATATAGTATTAATGGTAAGACTCTTGGCAGTGTGGAGGATCAGAGGGATCTTGGGGTCCAAGTCCATAGGACACTCAAAGCTGCTGTGAAATTTGACTCTGTGGTTAAGAAGGCATACGGTACATTGGCCTTCATCAATCGTGGGATTGAGCTTAGGAGCCAAGAGGCAATGTTGCAGCTGGATAGGTCCCTGGTCAGACCCCATGTGGAGTACTGTGCTCAGTTCTGGTCGCCTCACTATAGGAAGGATGTGGAAACCATAGAAAGGGTGCAGAGGAGATTTACAAGGATGTTGCCTGGATTGTGGAGCATGCCTTATGAGAATAGGTTGAGTGAACTCGGCCATTTTTCTTTGGAGCGATGGAGGATGAGAGGTGATCTGACAGAGGTGTATAAGATGATGAGAGGCATTGTTCGTGTGGATAGTCAGAGGCTTTTTCCCAGGGCTGAAATGGCTAGCATGAGAGGGCACAGTTTTAAGGTGCTTGGAAGTAGCTACAGTGGAGATGTCAGGGGAAGGTTTTTTACGCAGAGAGTGGTGAGTGCGTGAAATAGGCTGCTGGTGACGGTGGTGGAGGTAGATAAGATATGATCTTTTAAGAGTCTCCTGGATAGGTACACGGAGCTTAGAAAAATAGAGGGCTATGGGTCACCCTATATATATATATATATATATATATATATATATAACCCTAGGTAATTCCTAAGGTAAGGACATGTTTGCCACAGCTTTGTGGGCCGAAGGGTCTGTATTGGGCTATAGGTTTTCTATGTTTCTAATACAGTTTCTATTTCCAATCCTATGCAGACAGTGATGAAACTTAAATTCCTGGGCCATGTCATCAGAAAGGGAGAAATAAAATGCTTTACAAGGCCGTATGTCTGGGAAACGCAGTAGAGGAAAGCAAAGAAGAAAATACGCCTGTTTCAATTTGCTCGTGTCTTTGGTGACATATAACCTCCTCAATCTCTTAATGAAATATAACCACTGCTGTGCCTCCTTTGTAATTATATCAATATGTTGGGCCCAGGATAGATCTTTAGGGATATTGACACTCAGGAACTTGAAACTGCTCACCCTTTCCACTGCGGACTCCTTGATGAGGAATGATGTGTATTCCTTCAACTTCCCCTTCCTGAAGTTCACAACCAATTCCCTGGTTTTACAGATGTTGAGCGCAGGTCACTGTGATACCACTCAAGCAGCTGAACTATCTAGTTCCTGTATGCCTCGTGCACTGCAGAGGATTCACTGATATTAATTTGATCACAACTTTCAAACCCACTGGAAAGGTTTTCAACATCTCCTCAAAGCCAACATCTCCATACTGAGATCCTAATTGCCCTCAGCTGGTTCAATTGGGCAGACCATGGCAACTATTCGCCTGGCACCACATTCCTAAAGTAGGCACTCAATTCCAAACTTTGTCATAATAAGAGATTATAAAAGGAAAAGGTAAACAATTCAAGGATGCTATCAAAGACACCTTGAAAAGACATAAAATTCCGACCCAGTAGTGGCAATCATTGACCTTTGGCCGTTCAAGGCAGCGAAGGAACATTTAGGTAGTCATGAAGAATCTTGATCCATTCATCAGAGGTGCATAGATATCCAATTTAGATGGTGGGAGGAGTTCACCAACATCCAAACTAACCATCTGCCCACCTAGACTGTTCTGTTAACATCCATATATCCCATCTACAATAGAGTATGGTGGTCCCATATTGGCCTTACTAATGACCTTAAAATCCCTAGAACCAGAGTGGAAGCACATCATTCCGAACCCTGGGGGATTGGCTGAAAGGAAGTAAAAGACAATCATTCCGATGAAGTTTGGGCATAAATTTCAGTCATGAATAATTGCAATTTGGTAAGGAAGGGAACACTCTGAAGCAGGGAAAAAGGGACAGCTTGGTATTTAAAGTAATATAGGGCGCTGAAATAATAAAAAAAAAAACAACTTTTTGATCACTAGCTTAAACTCAAAGCTTTGACAGTGAAGCCAAGGTAGGAAAATAACGATGGAGTGGTTAGGGACCAGAAAACTTAATCCAAGTCTACACAACTGGAATTTAGATCATAGAAATGGTGCACAGTGTTCAGGAGCAGGGATTAACTGCAGTGTTCCAAAGTAATGTATGCTTCGGTATCAATGTCACTGGTAGGGAAAGAATTGAGGCCCTATTATCAAATTTGAAGAATTAGGAGAGTGCAGAAGAAGTAGATCTCAAAGGCAGTAATTCAAGCAGTAGTCAAATTATCATGAACCAGTGGGTATGGTAAAAGCAGGTTAACACATGTGAATGTGTGATTGGACAGAGGTGCAGGAGGAAGAACTTGAGATTCCTGGTTATTGAAACCTTTGAAAGGCAGATATGGCACATCTCCACAGAGATAAGATCAATGTCCTATTGAAGCGTTTCACTTGTGCTGTGGACATATGAGAAGATTTTAAATGAATTTAGTATAAGTATATGCATCAGGATGTAGCAATGAAAAGGAGGAAAATGGCGTATACTAGATTGGGGGATAAAAGAACATTTAAGCAGGAAACTGATTTGAGATAGGGGTTGAAAAGGAAAAGCAAAGATGATCTAATCTAATAGGCATCTGTTAGTCTCGTGAGACCATGGATTTGCACCTTGGAAGGTTTCCAGGACGCAGGCCTGGGCAAGGTTGTATGGAAGACCAGCAGTTGCCCATGCTGCAAGTCTCCCCTCTCCACGCCACCAATGTTGTCCAAGGGAAGGGCATTAGGACCCATACAGCTTGGCACCGGTGTCGTCGCAGAGCAATGTGTGGTTAAGTGCCTTGCTCAAGGACACAACACGCTGCCTCAGCCAAGGCTTGAACTAGCGACCTGCAGATCACTAGACGAATGCCTTAACCACTTGGCCATGCGCCAATGCCAAAGATGCTCTAGGACACACAAACGACTGCAGAAGATGAAAGATGGAGAAACAAGCAATCTGACGGAAAGACTCAATGGGGAGTTATCTCCAGAGAGACAGGAAGGGGTTCATGTTTTTTAAGCGTAAGGCCCTTTCCCTCATTGAAAATTAACGATCACTTTATGCTTGACCTCAGTGTCCTGCATGTCCTGAAGTTAGAGGGACCTTGTTTCTGGAATGGGGGTGGTGTAGATTGAACAGTTTCATTATTGCCCCACATATTAGCTCCACTTCATTAGGCAAGCTGAATTACACTCCTCCTTTGGCACCACTCCTCCTCAAAGTTGTCTGTTCTCCCTCTCCCCTCCTGAGAGCCAAGCCATGAATGACAACATCACTGAAGCACTACAGCATGGCTTCATTCAACCATCATAGTCCCCAGCTGGTGCAGGATTCTTCTTTGTTCGGAAGAAAGATTGTGGTCTTCATCCCTGCTTTAACTCAACAAAATCACCATTAAGAACCACTACCCTCTCCCCTTGATGGAGTGCACATTTGAAACACTCCACAGGCCCCAGATCATCACCAAACTGGATCTACAGAGCGCATACAACCCGATCTGCATCCGCCAAGGCGATGAGTAGAAAACGGCGTTCATAACACCCACTGGCTACTACAAATACTTGGTGATGCCATTCGGACTTTCCAACAGTTCAGTTGTTTTCCAAGCCTTCATTCATGAGATCCTCCGAGACATGCTACACAGGTACTGTATGTGTTCATCCACATCAACAACATTCTCATCTTCTCCAAGGACCCCCAAGACCACGTCCTTTGGCATCTCCTTGAAAACCAACTGCACTGCAAGTTAGGGAAATGATCAAGAAACAGCTGAGATCATGAGATATAGCAAAGATTTGGGACCAGGCAACATCCAAGCAGTGATATCATGTTGTCACATCCCTGACTACTGGTCTTACCATGGAAGAAGATGCTGCAGGCTTCTTCATAAAGGAATGTGTGTGTGTGCTGTGAATTGCTGAAGAGAAGGTACAGGAAAGTAAGCGGATCTTAAAGTGGATAAATCAGCTGATCTAGATGAGATATATCATAGGTTACTAAGGAAAGGGAGAAAATTGTAGATAATTGGTCTTAATGTATGGATACATTGGTGGTGCCTGAGCATCAGAGAATTATAAATGTTACAAATTTCACAAAACAGGCAGTGTGGATAAACGCAGTTCCTCTACTCCCTCAGGAAACTAATGAAATTTGGCATGTCCCCACTGACCCTCACCAATGTGGCTGTGGACTAAGGCAAATCCAACCCAATGGTCTCCCAAATGCTTATTTGCATGTGTGCAAGTAGATTGGGTGACCTGTGTTTGTATGTCCAGTACCGTGCACCACACTATAACAAATATGCCAAAGGCTCCAGAGGTGTTGCAGAAGAGATTTGCAGGAGTGGTTCCAGGAAAGAGGGACTTTATTAACCTGGGTGGACTCGGAGGGCTGGAGTTGTGTTTAGCAAGGTTTACTGGCAATCTGAAGGAGGTGTGTAATGTCATGAAGATTTACAAACACAATAGAGAGACCAAAACCATCCCTGTTTAAGGATTAACCAGAGGACAGTGGTAAAAAATTATCAAAGGAATGACAGTGAGAAATTGGGGCTTGAAATGACTGTCAAGGGAATAGAGGAGGCAAATTCAATTGTGATCCTTAAAAGGACTGGATAAATACTTGAAAGGATTTGCTTCATTTGGGGGGAAAGGTGGGGGAGAGGGCTGAGCTGAATTACACTTCCATGGTGCTGGCATGGTCTTGATGAGTCAAATGGCCTTCCTCTGTGCTCCAAACTTTCAGTATTAACTTCAGTCACAATCTGTCATAAATTGTGATTCCATCTACTGCAGTGTACGTTTTCCTTCGCATTGAAATTTGCAGAATAAAGTGCTATTCCCAATGTACTAATCTGCTAACTGGGAGTCAGTATGATGTTACATATCTCCAGGTTGTCTACATCCTTTAACATAATTTGGACTTGTTGAGAAAACAGCAGTCAGAAGGCTGCTGTTTGGAGATGCCCGTCTTTCTGCTTACAAAAAATAATTGTGAAATTGGCAGCCACTTTCAATACAGTAAGTGTTGCCAAGGAAATGATTCCAAAATGTAATTACACCTGCTGACACAATTGTGAGAAGCATTGATTACATCTCCATGACACTTAATTGTGCCACATTCAGATCCACCATCCCTGATGGATTGCAGGGAGATTGTTCAGTGTTGATGTTTGCTTTTCATACAGCTGGTAGGGTCAGAGATTGTAACACTGAATCAGGATTGCAAGTCTGGCAAGTGAGACAGAAAAGACTGACTACAAATAAGTATATTAATCATTTATTTACAATCAGTAAAAAATTGATCAAACATTTATGTTTCCAAGTTACAAGAACTAGAAAGTTGAATATTCAGCAAACATACATTCAACAAGCATACATAGTTAAAAGCACGCACAGAGCATACCTTCCCAATGGCTATGTGCACCGCTTGCCTCAAACAAAGGAAGAGAGAGCAGGCCTCTTCCACCTGCTCTTTGATACCTGGATATTTGAAACTGGACACCAGACAGTTAACCAATAGGAAAAGCAGTTGAAGTTTCTAAACTAACCAATCATGACAAAGCGACTTTCAACAGGCAGAATAAATTGGACAGAGGTCAAGCATCTTGAGGGTTCGTTAAGGTTCAGGGCTTTGTGGTACCAAAGACTCCAGCAATTTTTTACAGAGGTAAGGTGGAGATCATTCTAAATGGTTGCATCACTGTCTGGCACAGGATTAAAAGAGTTTGCAGAAGGCTTTCGACTCAGCCACCTCCATCATGGACACAAGCCTCCCCACCATAAAGGACATCTTCAAACTTTGATGCCTCAAGAAGGTGGCAAAAATTATTAGGGCCTTCACCACCTGGTGCATGCCCTCTTCTCATTACTAACATCAGGGAGGTTAGAGTAAGTAATTAATTGTGGACTAGGAAGAGGAAGTCAGGATAACACACATAGCATCTATCATTAATGATCCTCACCATCCTTCACATTACTACCATCACAGAGGAGGAGCATGAAGACCCACATTCAATGTTTAGGAAAGGAATCTTCTTCTCTGCCATTAGATTTCTGAATGGTCCATCTGCCACTGCTCTGCTCTATTTTCCAGCTGACCCATGAACCTCTCTATCCTCAGACAACCCTCATCACTTTAGTCAGACGGTGGTAAATCTGTGGAATTTGTTGCCACGAGTGGCTGTGGAGGCCAAGTCATTGGGTGCATTTAAGGCAGAGATAGATAGGTTCTTGATTAGTCAGGGCATCAAAGGGTATGGGGTGAAGGCAGGGGAGTGGGGATGACTGGAAGAATTGGATCAGCCCATGATTGAATGGCGGAGCAGACTTGATGGGCAGAATGGCCTACTTCTGCTCCTATATCTTATGGTCTTATCACTATCTGTGATTCCACCAGTGTTTGTGTTATCAGCAAAGCTACTAATCAGTCCGTGTATATTCTCATTCATCTGACAAATCCATCAATGGTTCCAGCATTGATCCTTCTGTTGCAGACTTCCAGTTAGGAAAATGACCGCTCCTGCCCCCCCACCACCACCACTCACTGTCTTCTTTCAACAAGCAATTTTGGATCCAGTTTGCCTATATACGTTTGATCCCATGTGCCCACAGCTGCTACACCAGCCTCCCTGGAAAGTTGCACGACGTGCTCTTCCATTTCATATCTCGCCTTTTTTCAATTCCATTCCGTTCCTTGCTTTATTCTATCTCTCATTTGTGAGAGGCAGTCTTGCCCTGGAATTAGCTTGGTGCGATTAGTTTTTGCTCGTGTGTCCATGCTTGAATGTTTTCCACACAGTCTTATTCTGCTTTGTTATCCTGTGAGTTACAAAGAAAACTGACCAACAGATTAGAGAATGTGTTATATGGGGAAAGGCTGAGTCAGCTGGAGCTTTTCTCTTTGTAACAAAAGAGGGTGAGGGGTGACTTGATGGAGGTGTATAAGATTATAATAGGCACAGACAAAGTGGAGAGTCAGTGCCTTTTTTCCTAGGGTGGCAACGGCTAATCATTTGAAGGTGAGTGGAGGAATGTTTAGCAGAGATGTGAAAGGTAAGCTTTTTACACGGACGGTGATAGATGCTTGGAATGTGATGGTGATGATAGAGACAGATAGATTTGGGACTCTTAGATAGGTGCAAAGATGAAAATAAAATAGAAGCCCATGGATTGATCATGGAATAGGTTAAAAGGTTGACACAATATTGTAGGCCAAAGTTCCACACTTTACTGTACTGCTGTATGTTCTATGTTCTTAATGCATAATCAGACAGAGCACCATCACTTTTAACATGATGATGAAGGGTCATTAATGAAACAGTTGACAATGATTGAGCCATGAAAACTGCTCCTGTGTGGCCCTGTGACTGAGGGTGACGGGCTCCAACAGACATGACAGACAGACAAAAAACATGGTAGGCTGCTATGGAAAATCTACGAACATGGCATCCAGGGTAGCTAACTAATTAGATACATAATGGTAGGAAGCAGAGGGTGATGGTGGCAGGTTGTTTTTCAGAGTAGAGAGTCACAATTAGCATCAGGATCACAATTAGATTGATTGCCACTGACATGAACTTTGTCGTTTGGCAGCAGTAATAAATTGCAAAGACATAAAATTACAACAGGTTGAGCACACCTTATCAGTAATTCCAAAATCCAAAAACCTCTAAAATCAAAATCAGGCTTATTATTACCAGCATGTGACATGAAATTTGTTAACTTTGCAGCAACAGTTCAATGTAATACATAATCCAGCAGAGAAACAAAAACAATAAAGTAAAACATAATAATAATAAATAAACAAGTAAATCAATTACATATACTGAATAGATTTTTTAAAAACATGCAAAAACAGAAATACTGTATATTTTGTTAAAAGTGAGGTAGTGTCCAAGGATTCAATGTCTATTTAGGAATTGGATGGTAGAGGGGAAGAAGCTGTTCCTGAATCGCTGAGTGTGTGCCTTCAGGCTTCTGTACCTCCTACCTGATGGTAACAGTGAGAAAAGGACATGCCCTGGGTGCTGGAGGTCCTTAATAATGGACGCTGCCTTTCTGTGACACTGCTCCCTAAAAATGTCCTGGGTACTTTGTAGGCTAGTACCCAAGATGGAGCTGACTAGATTTACAACCTTCTGCAGCTTCTTTCAGTCCTGTGCAGTAGCCCCTCCATACCAGACAGTGATGCAGTCTGTCAGAATGCTCTCCACTGTACAACTATAGAAGTTTTTGAGTGTATTTGTTGACATGCCAAATCTCTTCAAACTCCTAATAAAGTATAACTGCTGTCTTGTCTTCTTATAACTATATGTTGGGACCAGGTTAGATCCTCAGAGATCTTGACACCCAGGAACTTGAAACTGTTCACTCTCTCCACTTCTGATCCCTCTATGAGGATTGGTGTATGTTCCTTCATCTTACCCTTCCTGAAGTCCACAATCAGCTCTTTCGTCTTACTGACGTTGAGTGTCAGGTTGTTGCTGTGACACCACTCCACAAGTTGGCGTATCTCACTTCTGTACGCCCTCTCATCACCACCTGAGATACTACCAACAATAGTTGTATCGTCAGCAAGTTTATAGATGGCATTTGAGCTATGCCTTGCCACACAGTCATGTGTATATAGAGAATAGAGCAGTGGGCTAAGCACACACCCCTGAGGTGCGCCAGTGTTTACCGTCAGCGAGGATGATATGTTATCACCAATCCGCACAGATTGTGGTCTTCCGGTTGGGAAGTCAAGGATCCAAATGCAGAGGGAGGTACAGAGACCCAGATTCTGCAACTTCTCGATCAGGATTGTGGGAATGATGGTATTAAGTGCTGAGCTATAGTCGATGAACAGCATCCTGACGTAGGTGTTTGTGTTGTCCAGGTGGCTAAAGCCGTGTGGAGAGCCATTGACCTATTGAGGCGATAGGCAAATTGCAGTGGGTCCAGGTCCTTGCTGAGGCAGGAGTTCAGTCTAGTCATGACCAAACTCTCAAAGCATTTCATCACTGTAGATGTGAGTGCTACCGGGCGATAGTCATTAAGACAGCCCACATTATTCTTCTTAGGCACCGGTACAATTGTTGCCTTTTAGAAGCAAGTGGGAACTTCCACCTGTAGCAGTGAGAGGTTAAAAATGTCCTTGAATACTCCCACCAGTTGGTTGGCACAAGTTTTCAGAGCCTTACCAGGTACTCCATCGGGACCTTCTGCCTTGTGAGGGTTCACTCTCTTTAAAGACAGCCTAACATCGGCCTCTGAGACAGAGATCACAGGGTCATCAGGTGCAGCAGGGATCTGCAGTTTTGTTGAGCATCGACATGATGTCACGAATGGAAAATTCCACAAGGCACTGTGAAGGTTCCCAGGCAATGCACAAGTATGCACAGAAGTTAATGAAAAATGATAAAACCACCACATAAAGTGAAAAATGAAAATCTCAAATATGTAATGAAAGAGTGGATTCATCAGCATCAGACATAAGCTGATCATGAAACAGGCAAAGATCTATCACAATGAAATGAAGGTAAATTGAAGGTCAATGTGAATATTCAGCAGGCTGGTTGCAGAGATTTAAGGAAAGGCATGGCATTAATTTTTTAAAAATTTGTGGCGATAAAGCATCTGCTGATCACAAATTAGCAGAAAAATTCATTGATGAGTTTGCCAAGATCGTCACTAAAGAAAATCTAACATGCTGAAAGGCTGCATCAGTACACGATGAAGAAGTCAAAGACTGCTTACTAGTAGCACAAAAATGCAGACTCGGGAATAACGGTGATGGCAAATGGAGTTCTGGAGAGAGGTTGAGCAAGTTAGGACTGTTTTCCCTGGAGCATAGGAGAATGAGGGGAGATCTTAAGAGGTGTATAACATCATGAGGGGTATAGATAAGGTCAATGCACGAAGTCTTTTCCTCAGGGTTGGAGAATCAAGAACTACAGGTCATAGGTCCAAGGTGAGAGAGGAGAGATTTAATAAGAGTATGAGGGTCAACTTTTCCATCCAGAGGGTGGTCACTCTATGGAATGAGCTGCCAGAGGAAGTGATTGAGGCAGGTACATTAACAATGTTTAAAAGGTACTTGAACAAGTACATGGATAAAAGAGTTTAGGGGGATATCGGCCATTAGTGAGCAAATGGGACTAGCTTAGATGGGAATTTTGGTTGGCATGGAGCAGTAGAACTACAAGGGCCTGTTTCTGTGTTGTATTTTTCTATGATATACTACAGATGCCTGTATATTAAATTACTTCTGTTCAGGGCCGGATTAATCTAGTAGCAAAAGTAGCATATGCTACGGGCCCCGCACTAAATGCTTGTAAGCTGCAGTCTGGTGAAATCGGCCGCTCACCGTTTTCTCACGACAATCTGGCAACGCTGTTGTTTTCATGTCAGGGGAGCTGCATGCATCATGGTATGTGTGTGCAGGCGTGTGTTGGCTCCTTGCTGTATCGTGGTGACCTTTGTGCTATCTCCCACGCGCCCAAGCCGCTGCAGCGTGCGCTGTTACACCGCGGGAGGGTGCCCCGCTGACTTTGACTGTGTGCCATGTTTTGCTGTCTGGACCAGTTGAAAGATTTGTGAAGTTTTTGGATATGGAAGGTCATAGTGCTGAACACCTCGCTCAAAGTTTACTTGACTTTTTAAAGGAAAATGACAATGATATAAAAGACTGCCGTGGTCAAAGTTATGACAATACCAGCAACATGAGTGGTAAGTATAGTGGCTTACAAGCACGAATTAAAGAGCTGAATGAGTTTGCGGATTACATTCCATATTTTGCACATTTACTAAATTTGGTTGGAAAAGGTGCTGCTGGATGCTGTCAAGAAGCATTAATTTCAATTTGTAGAAAGCCTGTACATGTTTTTTTCCTGTTTCTACTTATCGGTGGGATTTCCTTTCTGCTGCATTATCTGATAGTAGTGCTCATTTGCCCATTGTGAAAAGAATGTCAGATACCAGGTGGTCAGCTCGTGCAGATGCAACAAGAGCACTTTTACACAGCTTTTCTGCAATAAAACAAGTCTTGGATGACATTTCAAATAACAATGATCGGAAGGGAGAGTGTCAACAACAGGTTCGTGGACTACTTTCAACCATGATGAAGTTGGAAACAGGAATAATGGTCAGATTGTGAGATCAAATATTACAGCGTTTTCAAATGACCAGTGCTTCTTTGCAATCTTCTGGCCAAGACTTGAACACAGCTTGTGCACTCTATGAATCCTTGCATGGATATATACAAGCTATGCAGTCTACTTTTTCAGACATTGAGCAGAAAGCCAGAGATCTGACCAAGTGTGAAGATTATCAACAGCAAACTTGAAGAAAACACAAGTAAAATTGCGCGTATGATTATTTCAGTGGTTCCAGTACTCTTGATCCACTTGTTGAATCTCAAACGCCTTCTCAGAAGTTTAAAAGCTGAACATTTCTTGCCACTATTAACAGCTTGCTTTCTGCCCTGTCAAAAAGGCAGAAAGCTTATCTAAAGGTGAATGGTGTTTCTGGATTCCTTCATCAGTTACAGTCATTTACACCTGAAGAGATGTAAAGAGGTCATTAAATCTTATTAAATCATATCCAGAAGATCTGGAAGAAAGTCTTGATGAAGAATTTGTGCAGTTTACTGAACTGTTGAAAACTGACCTTGCTTCTCATATTAGCGCCAAACAAGACCTTGTAGAGTTACAGTTGTACCGTTTGATAACTGACAATTCTTTGGAGTCATGTTTTCCAAATGTAGAAAATGCCTTGTGCATCTATTTGCCACTCATGGTTACCAACTGCAGTGGAGAACCCTCATTTTCAAAACTGAAAAGGAGTAAAAATGAACTAGGGAGCACCATGGGTCAAAACAGATTGAACAATCTCACTCAAATGAGCATTGAACACGAACTTCTGCGTGAAATAGCCATTTCCAGTATCATCAACAAATTTGCTCATGCTAAATCTAGAAAATCTAACTTTTAAATTGTAGTTTTGTTACTTTTGAAATTTGAAATTGATACCTACATGTAAGTAATACTATTACTGAAGTGTCAGACATTTGTCGTATTATCTGGCTGTATAGCAAATGAAAAAATTGAACTACTTTACTATGCAAGTAAGTAATTTATGTTTCAATACTTATGTGCATTTTTTTGAAAATTTAGGGCCCCTTTATAACATATGCTACAGGCTCCATACTAGCTTAATCTGACCCTGCTTCTCTTCTGTAGGTCTTATAGAAGTGATTACAGTAATGACTATTCAAGCCATTAGATAACTTTGAATATGCCTGCTTGTGCCTACTGACAGTTTGCATGTATCGTTGCAAGTGAATAATTTATCATCTTTGATGGTTTGGGAAGAACGTATTAATTATTCATATTGTGGCCATACATTCCAAAAGGTAATTTTAACTCAATGAACCAGTTAAATTTAAGCTTATCATGAGAGAGAATCTTCAGGTGGTTCTAATGAGAAATTAGGTAAGATTATGAAGGATTCACTTAGTTCCTACATGTGTTAGCATGGTGAGAATGGAGTCTCCAGCTTTCCACAAACAATACTTATTTTGAAAAATTCACACAGCAGTTGCATATGTGCAGCATTAATTTCTGCAAATTATTTTGTGACTTTATTTAATTCAAATGGACAGGAATAAAACACAATCTGAATAATTGACTGATTGATGTGCTAAGAACTACTTGGTAACCCCACTTTGGGTTCAAGCGCCAGTTCATTTCCAGTCTAATGATATATCTTAACCACTGGAAATTCTTCATTGTGGACTATTCAGTGGCCCATCACATCTTTTAATTCAGCCAATGGAACTGATTGACTGATAAAGATTACTGGAGGTTGATGACTTGCCTCTCAGAAAATATGTCCTTAACTTCTTAATACTATTAGGCAACAATTTTGCTGTCTGCGGCTGATGGATAATAATCACTTAAAATGCATGAAATTGCTAAAACTAAAACTAGCATATCATTGGATCCTAGACTCTGAGAGACAGATTTGGCTCATTGCACCGGAGCCAGTTCTTCGGTAGAGTGATCCAATCAGTTCCAGTCTGCCATTGTTTCCTTACTGCCTGCAAATTATTCTTTTTCAGCTTCCTTTTGAAAATTAAAATTGAACATGTTCTCACCATTATTAACGTTCACACCTCCCTCCTGGTTCCTTTGCAATTATCTTAAATCGTACAGTTGTCACTGGCATGTCTGCCAAGGCAAATAGTTTCTTTCTGTTTTCTCTCAAAGCACCTAATTATTTTGAAAAATACATAATTTACTTTTAACTTTCTCTGAACTAAAGGCAATCACAGTTTATTCAAAACTCTCCAAGTTGCCTAAATCCTTCATCTTCAAGGTATTACAATATTTCAGAATTGCAGCCACTTTCTAAAGGTGAGGTTTATTCATTGGAGAGCATTCCATTTTAAAACTCTATAAAAGCCAGCCAATGGTCTCTTGACCCACTGATTCACACCCAAACCTATCCCATTAACCCCTTCTCCACCTTGCCTATCCCCACTTCTTCCAAATAGAGCCAATCCCAATCTCACCTCTTTCCATTCAACCCACCCGTGTTTACTCTACTGCACCCAACATCAATCTCTCCCCCACTGCATTCAATGTCTTCTTTACCACCAATAGGTAAAGGAGGGAAATCGCGTGCTGCCTTTAAGTGTCGAGGAATTGAGAATCAAGTTCTGGGAAATTATAAGGACACACAGAGATGGAGGACCTTCACTGCTGTCTTTACCGGCAGCAGGCATAACGGGCAGTAAATAACTAAGTAAGTAGACCTTATCTGGAGTATTGCATTTGGTTCTGGTTATCTCATTACGGCAAAGTATGTGGAGGCTTTGAAGAGAGTTTAGAAGAGGTTTACCAGGCTGCTGCCTGGATTAGAGAGCATGTGCAAAAAGGAGAAGTGGGACAATCTTGGGTTGTTTTCTCTGGAATGCTGAAAGGAGACCTAACAGAAGTTTATAAGATTATGAGAGCCATAGATAGAGTAAATAGCCAGTATCTTTCTACCAGATTTGAAATGGCTAATACTAGAGGCAGGGTAGCAGGGTGGAGATGCATCTCTACTAGAAGAGGTGTAAAACACTCCTTCTGTCCAGTAGTTTGCAGGTCACCCTTGGACAAGATGTGGCACCTGCTTTGCCCTCTGATCAAGGTCATGTGAAGCCATAGGAGCAGGTGGTGGATGGTCATATGAGCAGTTGGGGAATATCACACTGTACCACTGACGCCAGGCAAACAATCTCTGAAGGGTGTTGATTATGACTGGGGTCATCTGTCTTGTAAAGACACTGCCCAGAAGGTGGAAATGATAAACCATTTCTGTAGAAGTCATAAACCATGATCGTTCACATCATATGACATGGCACATAACAAAGATGATGAATGCTAGAGGGCATGCATTTAAGGTGAGAGGAGGAAAGTTGAAAGGAGATGTGCAGGAATCAAATCATAAACAGGAGAAAATCTGCAGATGCTGGAAATCCAAGCAACACACACCAAATGCTGGAGGAACTCAGCAGGCCAGACAGCGTCTATAGAAAAATGTACGGTTGACGTTTCAGGCCGAAACCCTCAGGCAGGAGCCATGCAGGGTAACTTTTTTTTTAAAACACAGAGAGGGATGGGTGCCTGGAATCACTGCCTAAGGTAGTGATCGATTCTCTAAGCCATGGATGAACCAGGAGATTCATCGTCTGCTGAGGGCTAGATCCATGGTATTCAAGATTGGTGATCCAAAACTATACAAGAAATCTAGGTACAACCTACAGAGGGCTATTTTAAGAGCAAAACATAATTCCATTTAAAGTTAGAGATGGAACTGGATGCACCTCAGCTCTGGCAGGGTTTGCAGGCTATTACTTCCTACAGAGTGTAATCCATCATGAATGGCTATGATGCTTCACTCCCAGATGAGCTGAACACTTTTTATGCATGCTTTGAAAGAGAGAATAAAACTACACCTGCACAAATTTCTAGAGCAAATGGTGACCTTGTAATCTGTATCTCAGAGGCCGATGTCAGAACATCTTTCAGAGGGTGAACCTGTCTAAGACCTTCTGCAGATTCTCTGCTCCTCAACATCTATCTTTGTATCGTCTACAAACTTGGCCACAAAGTCATCAATTACATCATCCAAGCCATTGACATATAACGTAAAAAAAAAAAAAAGTGGTTACACTAGTCACTGGCAGCCAGTCAGAAAAGGCTCCTTTATTCTCACTCTCTGCCTCCTGCCAGTTAGGGGTATCTTTCCTGTAATACCATAGGCTCTTATCTTGTTAAGCTACCTCATGCACGGCACCTTGTCAAAGGTCTTCTGAAAATCCAAGTAAATATCAACTATCCTGTCTATCCTGCCTGTTATTTTCTTAAAGAATCCCAACAGATTTGTCAGGCCAGATCTCTCCTTAAGGAAACACTGCTGACTTTGACCTACTTTATCATATGCTTCCAAGTACCCTGAAACCATATCTTTAACTACTGACTCCAACATCTTCCCAGCCACTGAAGTCAGACTAACTGGCCCATAATTTCCTTTCTTTTACCTCCCTCCCTTCTTGAAGATTGTTGTGAGATTTATAACTTTCCACTCCTCCAGAAACATTCCAGAATCTAGTGATTCTTGAAAGATCATTACTAATGCCTCCACAATCTCCACCTTATATCTACATTAACCACCTGCAGAACTTTCAGTTTTACAAGCACCTTCTCCTTAGTATTAGCAACTTCACACACTTCAGCCCCGATACTACTAGTGTCTTCCATAGCGAAGACTGACGCAAAATACTTATTAAGTTCATCCACCATTTCTTTGTCCCTCGTTACTACCTTTCCAGTATCATTTGCCAGTGATTCACAGTCCCCTGCCAAGTTAGGTTAAACTCTCCCCAACTTAGCAACTTAGGGGTGACTACCTCCCTGTAGCTCCTATCTATTACTTCTTCAGTTTCCCGTATGAGCTGAAGGTCAGTGAGCTGCAGCTCCAGTTCTTTAACACGGTCTCTAAGGAGCTGCAGCTGGATATACTTTGTGCAGATGTTGTTATCAGGGAGACTGGAGGTCTTCCAGAGTTCCCACAGCTCACCCAAAGAAGATACATTAACCCTAGACCCATTGTCACAGTACTAGCTATAGATAAAGGAAGAGGAAAAAACTTACTTAGAGCCTCTGCCTGTTCTCACCCAAGCCTTTTGAGCCAAGCTTGATGACTTAAACACTGTCCTCTCCAATAATGACCACTCCTATGATAGGTCAGCAAGCATTTGATTGCTAATTTAATTTGTGGGCCAACTTTTCTTATTTCTTCTTATTCTGTTCCACCCTGCTTCATCCCAAACACACCCCAAACTATCCCATTTTACCCATACACCTCAAACACTCCCCACCCTATCCCACTGTATCCACACAAACCCTTTTCCATTCCACTCCACTCCATTCCCTCCTACTCCATGACCCCCTGCTCATGACAGCCATTCCCAAGCCCACACACTTTACCACTCTCTGGACCTCTCTGCCTACAACCTCCACCCAATGCAATCCTCTCCCCAGCCCACAAACAATGTCCAGGATTCTTAAGCTATGAATGTGTTTTCAGATGCTTGTTGTTTCGCTTTGGCAGCCATTACCTGGGAACATAGGTATTGGTTTATTACTGTCACACGTACTGCAATACAGCAAAAAACTTCAGCTTGTGTGCAGTTCAAGCAGATCATGCTGTTCGTAAATACAGTGAGACCATAAGACAAAGGAACAGAAGTCGGCCATTTGGCCCATCGAGTCTGCTCCAACATTTTATCATGAGCTGATCCATTCTCCCATTTATTCCCACTCCCCCGCCTTCTCACCATAACCTTTGATGCCCTGGCTACTCAGATACCTATCAATCTCTGCCTTAAATACACCCAATGACTTGGCCTCCACTGCCGCCCGTGGCAACAAATTCCATAGATTCACCACCCTCTGGCTAAAAAAATTTCTTCACATCTCTGTTCTGAATGGGCGCCCTTCAATCCTTAAGTCATGCCCTCTCGTACTAGACTCCCCCATCATGGGAAACAACTTTGCCACATCCACTCTGTCCATGTCTTTCAACATTCGAAATGTTTCTATGAGGTCCCCCCTCATTCTTCTAAACTCCAAGGGATACAGTCCAAGAGCGGACAAACATTCCTCATATGTTAACCCTCTCATTCCCGGAATCATTTTAGTGAATCTTCTCTGAACCCTCTCCAACGTCAGCACATCCTTTCTTAAATAAGGAGCCCAAAACTGCCCACAGTACTCCAAGTGAGGTTTCACCAGTGCCTTATAGAGCCTCAACATCACATCCAGTGAGGCAGTAAAAGAAAACAGAATGAAGAAAATGGTATACAAGTTATAGAGATAGTACAGTGCTGGTAGACGAAAAAAGTGCAAGGGATCCAACAAGATATCCGCTGCAGTACTGAAGACGTTCCTGTTTATTTCAAGTGGGTCGGGCAGCATCCGTGGAAACGATCAGTCGACGTTCCGGCCCGAAACATCGACTGATCGTTTCTACGGATGCTGCCCGACCTGCTGAGTTCCTCCAGTGTGTTGTGAGTGTTGCTTTGACCCCAGCATCTGCAGATTGTTTTGTGTTTATTTCAAGTGATTGCTGAATCACAGTGGCCACACACTCCATCCAAGCAATGCTGAAAAACTGCATAGTGACAAGGCAACTGGACTTGCTGTGTTGTCTAGGAGACGTTTCACCACTCATCTTCTAGACAGCAAAGCAAGTCCAGTTGCCTTGATTTCCTACTGCTTGATATACAATGACCTGGATGACTGGGAACCTTCACAGACATACATGGTGACAGTCTGCCAGAGCATCTTCAGCCTTCACACATTCCCCCACCCAACTGTTTACAAACCCGGAAGTGTCATGCTCATCTACATTCATGCAAGCTGCACCAAAATAGATCCCATTGCACAAAAGCCAACTAAAATGTGGTCTTTTATTAAAGTGTTATTTAAATTAGTGGATTTTAACCTCAAGTCTGCTGATGTTAAACTGCTGTATGAGGGTTCATTAATATGTTATGGCTTATCAATATTAATGATTTCATATAGAAGCTCATAACATGACCGTTTATTGTCAAAGGGAAAAATCAAATGGAATCTGAAAATTTTCTGTACATTATGGCCTTAAAGTGTTGTGGGGACAAATTATTTACAATTGCATATTACCTGTTTGTACAAGGCTGTTGGTATGTAAAGGGATGATTGAACCTGTCTGAACAAACAAATCTGCCTTATTAAATGAATAACATATTTCTAAGTTAACTGGAGAACAGAAGAGCAATATCTAGAAATTGGAGTACTTAGTGCCCTATTTAGTGTTATGTTGTTAAAAATCAATCTAACCTGTTTAACCAAAGGTCAAATAATTTTTGACAAGGGGAAATGCCTCTTATTCTGCCTGGATGTCTACAACCCAATGATATGAAGAATGACTTTAAGTAACCCTCCCCTCCAATCTGCCTTCATCTATCACCCTCCTGCCACTGTCTTCCAACTCCATCCTTCTCCCCTCCCCTCCCCTCCCCTCCCCAATTCATCCTTCACTCCTCCTCAGATTACCAGTCACATTGGACTCCTATCTTTTTGCACGAGAATGGATTTTTTGTTGTTCTAATTGTGTTCTTTCTTGTAAAGATATTGTGTATAACTTATGTTTAATGCAAGAGTTCCCAAACTGTTTTATGCCATGGACCCTTACCATTAATTAAGGGGTCAGGCTGGGAACCATTGGTTTACTATATGGTTTTCTGTGAATGCTGCTTTGATGATGCTATGTACCTGTGATACTGTTGTAAGTTTTTCATTGTGCCTGTGTATACTTGTTGCACATGACAATATACTCACCTTTGATTTTAATTTTTGATTTAAAGTCACAATATTCTCATCACAGTATGCCTTTACACATATTTTCATGCCATTCGAAAATTTGAATCCTTACATTCAGTCCCTTCTCTAGGTCATTATTAGAAATAATAGATAACTGAGAGAGCCCTTGTCCATGTTGCTCACACTACATTTTTTCTCTCTTTTCCAGTTCTTTGACTTGACAGATAATTTAGTTTCTCCTTCCACAGCTGCTGCCTGACCTGCTGGGTATCTGTAGTATTTTCTCTTTATGTGTCTCCAAGAATCTTTTCTCATGCCTCTATTCCCCTAACACCACCACCACCCTCAACAAACAGTGTAGGACAAGAACTACCTCCTAATACCATTACATAGCCAATCCAGGAGTGTAGACCTTGGAGAAAAGCACCAAGTGACACATTTACAAGCACATCAACATACATCATCCAGAAACCTACAAACAAGCTCTCATAAGAGGACATGAAAGGATATTGACAAGATGACTGAGGTGTTTTGGAGCCAGTACTTTCTAGGGATCACAGCACCAATAGAATGAAAATCAAGTGTTTTCCCTGAAGGAAAGGTCATGGAGTATGGCAGGTTAAGGCCAAAGTGTGGGAAATATATGTTGAATGTAGACACCTGATAAATCTTCACCCTCATCCACCAAACTGCACCACCTGAAGTGAAAAAAAATCCATCCCAGTCATATAACTGTCCCTCCACTCCCAACCTGGGGGTTGCTCTGTTCTCTCAAATTGTACCCCCTCTACCATAACCACACAGCAGAGGTACTGGGAAATTGCATCCAAACCCATCTTTATTATGTTTTGTAACTCCAGAAACTAATTGGAAGAAAAACACGGGAGCTGGGAAACGAGTCTACTTACTTTTACTTTAGGGATTTGCTCACTGATGATGTGGTGGCATAATGACGTATGCCATTCGCATGCTTCTTACATATAACCCATAATGAATTGAATGCGCCACCATTTTCCTGTAAGCTGGCAGCATGTTTGATCGCACTGGCTTCTACAGGGTTAACCAAAGTTGTTACTGCCTTTTTTCAAAACGATCACAAGACCTTGCTGGACATTAAGAACTTGAAGTACTGCAGGTTACTCCATTAGCAAGTTGCTTGTTTGTGCAGAAACTGAAGGAGCTGGATTTGGTGCAGATCGCACTGCTGCCTGCGTCAGAGAGGCATCAGAGGAATCGGCGCATGAAGGTGGTGTGCAATCCAACAGCAAGTGATCATCTTTGTCACTTTTCTTGTTATTGCACGACCCTTTCACACGCAATTGGCAATCGCCTCTGATCTGGGCCGACATTTACGTGCCAGGCGGTACCTAATTAATTAGCTTGTTTATTTCGGCTTTTTTTCTTAAAGATGTGCTGGGTGCATCCTGGCTACCGCTGCACCTCTGCACGCTTCGCAGCCATGTATCAGTCTGCGGCCCGGAGGTTGGGGACCACTGCAGTATACTATATAATACAACTACTATATGGACATCCACAGTATAGAAAACTTTAAATGGTCCCCTTCAGGCCTAAAAATTTAATCACTGTGGAAGATTTCTTACTCTTGTGGGACAACATTCCTGACTGTTGGTGGGGGGGGGGGGGGGGTTCACTCTGCTTGACAGGTGAGTCTTGTGGCTGTGAAACAATCTCAGGTTCTGGGGCCTCCTCCATGCTGACTGCAGGAGTTGACTCTGGGACTGCAGGAAGTGGTTCAGACAGCCCTGGACATCTTTCTTCTCTAACAATCAGCTCAGCCAGGGCAATGCAGAGGTGCTGCTCTTGGCATCTTCTGGACATGTTGGCATCCCAAACAGTGCATGGAAAGCTGCTCGATCTACTAATCTATCCCAGGCCACTGGACAAAGCATCGAGACGATCCTTTCATTTTGACCACTCCTAGATGACCGACATGTAGCTTCTCCAACACTTTAGCTCTGAGCTTGGATACTACAACAGCTCTCAATTCCCACATAAGGCAACCACCGTCAAATTCATCCTGGCACTGGGAGAAATGGAATTTCTTCAACACGTTACAGCCATTTTGGGTGGCCATGTAGACCTGAGACAGTATGGGGTCTTTTCTGGTTTCTCTTTGGATCATCTCTGCTGTAATAGGGAGACTTTTGACTTGCATTAGGGAGAAAACGTCAAGAGGCATGCCCTTTTTGTAAATTTTTCAGGTATTTCCTTTTCCAAGGATAAACAGGACAATCCATCAATGTCCTCGAATTTGATCTTGTAATTGTGTTCTACCAGAAACACAGCCCATCTCTGCATTTGTGCAGCTGCTGTTGTGGAACTCCCTTCTGTGGATTGAAAATGGACACTAGTGGCTGATGATCAGTAATGGGGGTAACTCTCCCATGCAAGTATTGGTTGAAACATTTTACACCCCAACTGGACTCAAGGCCTCTCTGTCTATCTGTACATAATTTTTCTCTGCAGCAGTAAGGGAACGTGATGGGACGTTCACTTCCATCACTCATAACATCTGCATCTACACCATAGGGTGAGGTGTCACAGGTAAGCTTCAGTGGACAATGTGGATCATAATGTGTGAGTACCATTTCCTTTACCTTTTGGAAAGGCACCTCACACTGCTTTGTCCATTGCCGATCTGTACTAATGAGTTCAAGGGGTGGAGCACAGTAGCCAGGTTTGGCAGGAACCTGTTATAGTAATTAACAAATCCTAGAAAGGATCACAACTGTGATATATTCTTTGGCCTTGGGGGAAGTACCATTGCTTGAGTTTTCTCAGCACACTTGTGCGTCGATGGTGTTACCACAGTAAGCGATGCTTGGTTTAAAGAATTCACACTTCTTGCCTCGTGTGAGTCTGTAATCTTCTAATCTTTTTAACACTTACTTGAGATTTTGGAGATGTTCCTTGTCATCCTTACTGATGTCATCCAGGTAACACTGAGTGCCTGGGCAGCCTTGCAGGACTTGGTCCATAGCTTTCTGCCAGAGTGCAGGTGCCACTCCAAACATAAGCCTATTATAGTGATAAAGCCCTTTGTGAGTGTCTATGGTGAGAAACACTTTGAACTCTTCCTCCATCTCCATCTGTAGGTAGGCCCCTGCTAAATCCAATTTGCTGAAGAAAGGTTTGCAAAAATATCTTCTAACCTGCACAGAAAATATTGATCTACTTTCAGTACTGGGCTGATGGTGACATTAAAATCAGACAGATCTTGACAGATTAATTTTTCTTGGCTATTGGGACCACTGGCATTGCCCATGGGCTCCACTTAAACTTGGTAAGAGTTCCTTCAGACTCCATGTGATCTAACTCACCGGCTCCTTTGTCACGGATGGTACAAGGAACCAGATGGTCTTTGTAAAGCTTGGGTGTGACATTTTCATTTAACAATATTTTACCCTGGATATGTTTGAGTTTTCCAATACCATCCTTAAGCAGTGGCATCATCCAGTACCTTTCTTAATTCATTTTCAGTTGGCAGGGATGTGGCATGCAAATGGTGGATGGATCTCCAATCAAGTTGTAGTTGTCTCAGCCAATCATGGCCCCACAATGCTGGCCCTCCTGGTTTTTAATATGTAAATACCCAATGTGGCATGTTGGTTGTGCTTCACTGCTATGAATTTTATTCCCACAGGAGATAGCTTTTCTCCAGTATATGTCCTCAGTTGGATATCTACAGGCTTCAGTTTAGTATCTTTGAAAAGCTGTTCAAACTCATTTTGTGGATTGACTAAAACAGCCAAGCCAGTGTCCAATTCCATTTTAATTAATTTTCTGTTCACTTCTACTGCTTGCCTATTGGTTATTTTCACAATGTAAATCTTAGGGCTACGCAGTCCTCAGCCACTCCCATCAATATCAGATTTTTTTTAAATCAACAGCACGCAGATTAGTGCTATCTTTGAAACTACAATTTGACTTCCTCTTCCCTTGCAGTCTATTTACTTCTGTCTGCTCAACATGCTCTTTGTATGTGTCCTACTTTGTTGCATTGTCTACATGATTTGCCTTTAACTTGCATTTGTTTGGTGTTCATGAGCCCCTACCACAACAGTATCATAATTTGTTTGGCCAGGCAGGTTTCTGTTAAGATGTAGCAATTTTGTTTTGTTTTTCAAATCTTTTTGTTATTTTTTTCCCCAAAATAAACATGAGTACATCGAAGTAAACAACACTTACAATGTCTCAAGAAAAAAATACATTGTATAAAGATTGAAAAAATTTTGTGATGGAAGAAACCCTACTAAGCAAGCTGTGTACATACATCTATGGATGCTTCTGGACACATCTTCAGTGATGTTCCTGGAATCATCGGGTGTTTTGGGTCTTTCAACATCATACAACCTCCTCCAGGTGACCCAGCCAGGGCTGATCAGACCCCAGCTTGTGTCCAGATGGCTGGCTACTTATGACTCCATGGCTCCCCTCTTTTGAGCCACAGCCATCTTGAGGCCCTCTCTGCCGCATTGGAGGTACTGCGGATGGCTCTCCTCTTCCTCTCTCCCTCGATGCCCAAAATGCTGAAGGCCCTAACTAAAGAATGGGCTACGAATCCCCTACACCCAACCTCCACTGGGAGACACCTCGCTCTCCACCCAGCCTGCTGACAGTTGCTGACATACTTGGAGAGCTTCCTTTCAAAGGCCTCTTCCAAGCGATCTTCCCATGGGACTGTCAGCTCCAGCAGCACCACTTGCTTAGTAGACTCAGACACTAGGACAATGTCTGGTCGCAGGGTGGTGGCTGCGATATGGTTGGGGAACTTCAGCTGCCCTTTGAGGTCCACCAACAGCTGCCAGTCCCTTGCAGAGGTCAGAATGCCTGCAGATGTTCTTTTGGCAGGTATTGGCTGCTCCCCAGCTCTGACAAAGGCAATGGTCTGCTTGGAGGGTCGGGACCGCTTCGCCCACTCAACTCCTGCGCTGACGGCTTCAGCGATGGTCTTCAGGACCTGATCATGCCTCCATCGGTAACATCCCTCACCAAGTGCCCTTGCACAGCCACTGAGGATGTGCTCCAGGGTTCCTCACTTGGAGCACAGTGGGCACGCAGATGACTCTGCCTTGCCCCATGTGTGCAGGTTTGATAGGCTTGGAAGCACATCGTACACTGCCTGGATGAGAAATTGGATGCGGTGTGGTTCGGCTTTCCAAAGATCAGCCCAGGTCACTTTCCTCTCAACCGCATTCTCCCATCTTGTCCAAGCTCCCTGTTGCTTCATTCCCACCGCCTTGCAGGCTCTCATCTCCTCCACTACTGCTCTCACCTCCTCCTGAACTAGACGATGCCTTTCCTTCCCTCTGGTGTCCATTTGGGGAGTTGGAAAGGATCCTAGCCCAGCTCGGCCTCGTGTGACCATTCCCACCAGCCTCCTGTGACGCAGCCTCGCCTCTGCCTCCTGAACAGCTTCCTCTGCCCTCCACTTCCTGCCAGTACTTACTTGGATCCCTGCTCTGGCCAACTTCGGGTCACTTGAGTCCCTATACTGTAGCACTTCTCTGGCTCTTGTTACCTTGAATTCTTCCTCCAAGGATTTGAATGGCAGTTGCAGTTTGTTGCGATGATGCTCAGGCAAGAAAAGTGGGGAAAAAGCAAAAATCCCATTAGGTGTTCAACCCCAGAACCATGCGTCATACATAAAGCTTCTAAAGATAAACATCAAACCGCCAGCAAAAAAGAAAGCACCAAAAAAATTTACAATTAGATCATGGAGAGTCCATCAATTAACTCAAATGATAACAATGAGTAAAGGAACCCCATCTTTTCTCAAAATCAAACATAGGTTCAAAGGTTCGACTTCTAATTTTCTCCAAACTAAGACATAGCATCACTTGAGAGAACTATTGTGACAAAGTGGGAACCGTTGTATCCTTCCACTTCAACAAAATGGCCCTCCTAGCTATCAATGTAACAAATGCAATAACATGTTGGTCAGACACAGAGATACCATGGATATTTTGAGGATTTATTCCAAAAAGCACAGTTAATTTGTTAGGTTGTAAATTAATTTTAAGTGCTTTAGAAATTGTCGAAAAAACTGACTTCCAGAACTGTTCCAGTATAGAGCAAGACCAAAACATGTGTGTCAGTGTAGCTGTCTCAGTTTTACATCTATCACAATGACTATCAACGTTAGGGAATATTTTAGACAATCTCTTTGTCAAATGGCAACGATGTACAAATTTAAATTGAATCAGTGAATGACTAGTACAGATCGAAGAAGAGTTAACCAACTTCAGAATTCGCATCCAATCTTCTGTCGTAAAAGTCAAATTGAGTTCCTTTTCCCAATCTTGTTTAATCTTAAATAAAGGACGCTTATCCCATTGTAATAGTAAAATTATAAATTCTTCCAATGGAACCCTTCTTCAAAGGGTTCATACTCATAATAGTATCTAACAGGTCAGCATCCAATATGCAAGGGAAATTACTTAAATATTTTTATAAGAAATGTCTAAGTTGGAGGTATTGTAAAAAGTGCAAGTATGAAAGAGAATATTTATCAACTAACTATTCAAAGGACATCAGTCTACCTTCTTTAAATAAATCCGAAAAGGAATTAATACCTTTATTTTTCCAAAGTAAACAAAAATTGGATCACTCAAAGAAGGCTTCAAAAAGTAGTTTCAATAAATTAAACTACAAAGCTTAAATTTTTTAAGATTAAAAAAATTGCGGAACTGAAGCCAAGTTCTAAAGAATGCTTAATCACAGGGTATAAGTTTAAATTAGCAACTTTAGCTTATTGTATAGGCAAAGCAGCTCCCAATAACAAAGTTAAATAAAACTGTTTCACAGCTTTCAATTCCAAATCCTTCTTATCAACCCAATATAACCAAAAGGACATGTATCGCACATTAACAGCCTAGTAATACATTCTTAAATTAGGCAAAGTGAGACCTCCATCCTTTTTCAACTTTTGTAAATTACATTTACTAATTCTTGGTCTTTTATTATTCCAGATTAAAGCTAAAATAATGGAATCAATCTGGTCAAAAAACTTCTTAGTCAAAAAAAAGATATTCTGAAATAGATATAAAAATTTCGGTAGAATCATCATTTTGACTATATGAATACGACCAACAAGTGAAAATGTAAGTGGACTCCATCTACTAAACAAATACTTCATAGAGTCTAGCAAAGGAACAAAATTGGCTTTATAAAAATCCTTTTTTTTTAAAGTGATTGTGACACCTAAATAACTAAAAGAATCTGTGACTTTGAAAGGAGTATTGTCATACATAGAATCGGATTCATTTATAGGAAACAATTCACTTTTACTAAACTTTATTTTATATCCTGAAAACTCTCCAAATTCATTAAATAATTTTAACAAGGCAGGAATAGATTCCTCAGGATTTGATATAAACCAATAAATCATCTGTATAAAGAGAAATCTTATGAATGGTCTCATTCACAGAAATCCCATAAATATTTTTAGCTACACAGAGAGCAATAGCAAGGGGTTCCAATATTAAGTTAAGTAACAAAGGACTTAATGGACAGCCTTGTCTTGTCCCCCATGAAAGCTGAAAAAAAGACCTATAGTTATTGGTAATAACAGTAGCAAAAGGAGCTTTATATATCATTCTAATCCAATTATTAAAATTAACACCAAAGCCAAATTTCTCTAAAACATTAAATAGATATTTCCATTCAACTCGATTGAATGCTTTTTCAGCATCCAAAGAGATGACGCATTGTGGAGTTTTAAAAGAGGACGAATATATAATATTAAATAGTCTCTGAACATTTGAAAAAGAATAACGACCCTTTATGAAACCTGTCTGATCTTTAAAAATAATTTTTCCCAAAATATTCTCCAATTGATTGGCCATTATCTTTGACAGAATCTTAGCATCAACGTTCAATAGTGAAATAGGTCCATATGAGGCACAATCAGTAGGATCTTTACCCTTTAAGAATTAAAGAGATAGAAGCCTCATAAAAAATAGAAGGTAAATCACCTTTCACAAAAGAGTCCTTAAACATTTCCAACATATACGGAGAAAGCAACTTTCAGAATTTTTTATAAAATTCTACAGGATAACCATCAAGTCCAGGGGCTTTACCAGACTGCATCAAAAAAATAGCTTTATGAATTTTGGCTTCAGTAATTTGGGCATCAAGAGTTTTTTGATCTTCAGAGATTTTGGGAAAAGCAATCTTCCGTAAGAAAGCATCCATT
Source organism: Mobula birostris (assembly GCF_030028105.1). NCBI lineage: Eukaryota > Metazoa > Chordata > Chondrichthyes > Myliobatiformes > Myliobatidae > Mobula > Mobula birostris. The sequence goes on from NC_092402.1 coordinate 73,865,410, forward strand.
TTAGAAGAATCTACTGGACATTGAGATTTATAAAGTTCAGTATAAAAGTCTTGAAAAATCCTATTAATTTCTTCATATTCCCAAGCCAAAGTACCATCTTTCCTACGAATTTTCAATATTTGCCTTTTGGCTCTAGGTGTTTTTAAATTGAGATGCAAGCAGTTTATTATTTTTATCTCCAAACATATAAAATTGACTCTTTAACTTAAGCAAATAGCCTTCAATAGGATGAGTTAACAATAGGTTATATTGTGATTGAAGTTCCACCCTTTGTTTGAATAAATCTATATTAGGGAAAACTACATAAATATTATCCAAGTCTTTAATTTGTTTTGAAATTTTATCTAATTCTACCTTAGTCTGTTTTTTAAGCTTAGCTGAATAAGAAATGATCTGACCATGTAAAAATGCTTTAAATATATCCCATATAATTAACTTAGACGTACCCCCTATATCATTAAATAGAAAAAATTCTTTTATCTGATTTTCAATAAAACTGATAAAGTCAGAATTTTGCAGTAATGTCTGAGACATGCGCCATGGTGGACGAGCCAGAATGACATCATCAAATTCAAAAGACAAACTCAAAGGTGCATGATCACATATAGCAATAGCATCATATTCGCAATTTTTAAACACTAGGCAAGAAGTGAGGATCGATTATAATATAATTGGTCCTTGAATATTTTTTATAAACATGTGAAAAGAAAGAATATTCTCTGTTATCAGGGTGTAGATACCTCCATAATTCAATCAATCCAAAAATCAGTCAAAAAGGAGTTGATAAGTGACGCAGAATGATTTGGAAGTCGCTGTTTGGTTAACCTCTTATCCATCATAGGATTTAAACAGTTAAAATCCCCACCCATTATCAACATATTCATTTAAATCAGGCAGCTAAGTAAATACCTTTTTACAAAAAAAGGATCATCTAAATTAGGACCATACAAATTAACCAAAACAACTTTTCTGTTACAAATCGCTCTTTTAACAATTAAAAATCTACCATTAGAATCTGACTCAATATCCTTGAGTAAATATATTAGATTTAATAAAGATGGACACTGAGAAGTGGAGTGGAACTGCAAACCTTTCCACCATCCAAAAATTCTAGTTTGATCTCCCGCCCTGATATGTGTCTCTTGAGCAAAAATAGCAGATTGGAATTGGTTAATAATTTTAAGTTTTTTTTTGCTTGATAGGATGATTCCAACCACGTACATTCTAACTTATTACATTAATCCATTTAAATACCATATTATAATTTTATTCTACTTTACACATGTGCAAAGCACATACCAATACGGGATGATCAAAAATGGCGGTGATGAAGAATACAACCACATAAAAAACACGCATGCTCCAGAACCACCCAATGGGAAAAAATCCTGACTCTAACCCCTCCCAAAAGCCCAAAAAGGCAAGCAGACTAGGTAGAAAACAAAGCTAGGAACTGCTCTGTCTGTTCAAGAGAAACATTTTTTTTTAAAAAAAGGATTATCTCTCCCTCCCCCCAGTTTAAAATAAACCGACCGACCTTGTGAAAGGAACAATAAAGTCTCAGCAAAAGAAAGTGTTTACATTCCAGCATACTAATATTATCCCTTAAAGAGAAAAACCAGCGCTATTTTTTAGGTTTAACATTACAACTCTAAAAAAAACCTTTAAATTCAATTATAAGACGCTATAATAAAGCGCAAAAAAGTTAATAGCATATTAAACCATACTAAATTTCCAAAAATACCAATTAATAACAAGTAATTAAACCCTCCCCTAAATATATAAAAAAGCCCCATTAGTAGGAAAAACTACTAATTAATTAAGAAAGAAACAAGAAAAAAGACATTAAACCAAATATTAGGTTAAAGGGACAAGTCCCTTTATCTTCTTTTTCTCAGTCGAATGTCTGAGTAACCATTTAAACAGTCATACTTGGACCATAAATCTTCCTTCAAAAAAAAATAATAATATGCAATAAAGAACTCCTTATCTACTTTCATTAGACTCTCAATAAAATATCTAAGTCACCTTCATAAATCTTCTTTCCGAAATGCCAAGAATATACAAATAATCAATTTCAGATGTTACGTACCCCGTAACTGGGTTGCCAAACCAGCAGAAATGGATCACTCAGTTGGAGTCTGGATTACTAGAACTAAGAAAGTTTTATTAAAGAAACAAGCAACACAGTACTCTAATCAAAAGGATAATAAATGCAACAGTTCAGCAATGATAAACATACATGTACACAGAATTAAGATAACAGGATCAATCAAGCTCTATCGTTGTCTAGGGGTAAATGACCAGTTTCAAAGTGACGCAAAGTTCAGTTCAATTTAGTTCAGTTCAGTTCGCAGTAATCGCTGCCGTGGGAGATGGACAGTGTGGGGGAAGGAGAGAGAGAGCAAAACGAATGAATATTCAACACAGCTTCCACACAGACCTTCGTAGTCAGCTTTTGGGCGAGTCCTTTGTGATGTCATCTGAGGTCACTGACCGTGACCCCCTCCGTTTCCAGATACGATCGTTTCTCTGCGGTGAACCCAGCACCCAGGCAAGGGTGGACACACACCAGGTTCCCGCCGATCGTGCCTTTCCACCCTGTGCGTATATGGACCGGTACTTCCCACCGACTTGTGAGAGACGCACCGCTTCCAGGGTCTTGCTACCTCGGGTGTCGTGTGTGTGTCCTGCCTTAGCGAACCTGTCCCTTTTAATCCCCCTGCTGGGGTATCGCCTGTCCATCACTTCAAACAGTTCAGGGTTCAAAGGGGGAGCCGATCTTGACAGCTCTCTCCTTCTGTTACTCTCTCTCCCATCCCTTCATTACACATCTCAAAATGCTGCTCCATTGTTTTCCTTAGCTCTCTCTCTCCTGAAGACAGGTGGCAGACCAACTGCTGATCCCACTGGTGCCAGCACAGGACAGCTACATCGTAATCTATGTGTATTCTTGTCACACTTCCCCCCTTTAAGGATTTTTACCGGGGGGTAAAAATTACAAACATGAATACATTATTTGATACACACAAATATACATCTTTATCAGCTATTTGGCTAATACAGCAAATTTGAAGTTGTCAACACCTGACAGACAGTCAGCCATCACATTTCCTGTTCCTTTTATATGTGTTATTAATAATCCCTTAGACCAGGCTCCAATTTAGCAAACTCCATAGTGGCCAAAAACACTGATGAATTGCGATCAATGTAACCTTTCATTGGGTTTCGACCCGGACCACAATAACAAGGGCCGTCCCATTCCGACTTAGTTTTCCCTCGCAAGGGCTTAGTAGGAGGGGGAGGGGTAGTAACCACAGAGTTATTGCAAAACTTCCTACAGTACCCCACCATCTCCAAGAGCCTTCTGAGGGCCCTCTTTTCTGTCGGGGTTGGGAGGTCAGCGATAGCCTGCACTGTAGCTTGCATCGCTGCCAGCTGCCCCTGTGTCACCACAATTCCCAGGTAAGTGACTTTCGTGTGACCGAACTCATTTTTTCCAAGGTTCACTATCAAGCTGGCTTCAGACAGCCATATTACATCACCACTACACACCTCTGTGTTCGTCAGCCCTTTTGTCACCGAATTACTTATTCAATATGACTGTTGCCCGCTAGGCCGACCTAGTGTAACAGACACCACCCAACGTCCCAGTTCTTTGCATCGCCTCGGGACAATCAAACACACTTGTGCGAGTCGTTTAATTACTTCTCCTAACGAGTCGCTTTGTTCGGGGATTAAGGGAGAGACCTTATCAGCAGACTTGGCCAAAACAATAGCCTTCTCCCATCTGATCGATACCATACTAATCTTTTCAAAATGGTTTTTTTCTCTTATCAGGGGGACCCTAGCTTCATTGATTTCCACACTAACACCGACTAGGTTTGTTAGCATATCAAAAGCCTGTGACCATCTCAGTTCGCGTCGGTCATAATCAATAACATCCTTCCTCCTGGGCAGCCGGTAAACCTCTTTCATGATTCCACCAACTGTTTCCTCCAGCACCGCAAAATGTCCACCGGGGGGTACCTTGTGGGCCAGGTTAAAAATCTCATCCCCATAACTCTTTTGCACCACCCCCCATTCCTCATCTGCGGGTACGGTACTTGGTCTCCCTTTCTTCCTTAGCACTTCCTCCTCCACCAAAACCATCAGCCCCTCGTCTCGCTCCTGCGCCTGCATAAATTCTTTCCTGGCTAATGCTAAGTCTGTCTCAGCTCCCTCACTACCTCTTGTTTCACTACACTGCTTCTTTTCACTTTCTACCCCCTTCTCGTACAAGGCTGGCAGAAATGTCTCAGCTAAATTTACTACTGCGGTCCCGTGACGAACCTGTGAGTCCATGGGCGGGGCCTCAATGCTGGTAGGCTGACCTGTCAATCTCACGGCTGGGAACACGATTCCCCTGGCAACGTCATTACCGAGCAAGACTTCCACGCCTTTCATCGGTAATTCGGACCTCACCCCGATCGTGACTAGTCCAGAGACCAGGTTGCTTTGTAAGTGTACCTGGTGCAAAGGGGCTGTCTCTGTCCCTTCTCCAATACTTTTGACCTTGACCTCCCCAGTCTGGGTCTCTGAGCTAAACTCTAATACACTCTTCAGTATTAGTGACTGACACGCTCCCATGTCTCTCCAGATCCGCCCTGGAACTGGTTTTAACCCCTCCTTCACTGACACCAATCTGGCCGAGATAAACCTCTCGCGCCCTTCCTGAACTTTGGCAGACCTGTCCTTCCCTAGCAGTTCGTTTACCAGCTCGATACAGCCAGTCAAAATCGCCGTTTTTCCTTTTCCCGTCTCCTTCTTTGGGGCAAAGCACCTGGACGCAAAGTGTCCGACTTTCCCGCAATTATAACAGACGACCCCAGGAGACCTCCTACCAGACTGCTCCTGGTCTACCTTATCCTTCTCACTAGTCCCCGGCTTACTTTCTGACTTTTCCGGCGGACTCTCCCTGCCGTCCTGACTACCCTTCTGGCAACCTTTACTCGGGGAAGACTTCATTTTATGCGTCAACGCATGCTCATCCGCTAACTTAGCAGTTGCGGCTAACGTGGCTGCCTCTTTCTCATCTAGGTAGGGTCTCATACCCTCAGGGACACAACCTTTAAACTGCTCAATCAGGATCAGCTGTAGCAGTCTGTCATAATCCCCATTTACCCCTTTCGAGGCGCACCAACACTCACAATATGTCTGCATCTCACGGGCAAACTCTAAATACGTGCGGTCCCACTGTTTCCTCGCATTCCGGAACCTCTGCCGGTATGCCTCCGGGACCAACTCATAAATCCTGAGGATGGCCTCTTTCACCACCTCATACCTCTGGGCATCTTCCGCGGACAAAGCCGAGTAAGCTTCTTGGGCTTTCCCTTTAAGTACACTCTGAAGCAAAACAACCCACTTATCCCTCGGCCAGTCCTGACTTATAGCCACTTTTTCGAAATGGAGAAAGTACCGATCCACGTCAGTATCGTCAAATGGGGGAACCAGCCTAACCTCCTGGGTTGCCCGGAGCCCTCCACCTTGGTTCAGCACGGGCCCCTGCTCTGCCCTTATCTTTAACTTCTCCAGCTCGAATTCCCTTTCCCTCTGTTTCTCCTCTCGCTCCAGCTGTCTCTCTCTCTCTCTCTCTCTCTCTCTCTCTCTCTCTCTCTCTCTCTCTCTCTCTCTCTCCTCTGCCTTTCTAACTCTCTCTCTTTCTCCTGCCTTTCTAACTGCTTCTCTTTGTATTCTAACTGCCGTACCCGGAACTCGTGCTAGAGTCTCAGTTTTTCAAGCTGCACCTGTACTGCGTCCCCAGCAGGTTTTTCAATAGACACCACCTCCAGCTCGCCTTGGGGAAACACACCTTTAGATACATAGTGCTCTACGATAGCTCTGTGTATCTCCTCTCTCCTCATTGTCGACTTCCCCTTAGCAAGATTCAACCGTTTGGCCACAGCTACCAATTCCGATTTCCTGGCATCCTCTAATGCCTCCAAGGTCGACACCTTTATAATTTCCTCAGCCTCCATTTCTGCTGTTTGTCTTTTCTTTCTTTCGGGAATTTTGACCCAATCAATTTACTCCGTCCCAAATTTAGCGTTCAAAATCGCAGACGAGACCCCCACTTATGTTATGTACCCCGTAACTGGGTTGCCAAACCAGCAGAAATGGATCACTCAGTTGGAGTCTGGATCATTAGAACTAAGAAGGTTTTATTAAAGAAACAAGCAACACAGTACTCTAATCAAAAGGATAATGAATGTAACAGTTCAGCAATGATAAACACACATGTACACAGAATTAAGATAACAGGATCAATCAAGCTCTATCGTCGTCTAGGGGTAAATGACCAGTTTCAAAGTGACGCAAAGTTCAGTTCAATTTAGTTCAGTTCAGTTCACAGTAATCGCTGCCGTGGGAGATGGACAGTGGGGGGGAAGGAGAGAGAGAGCAAAACGAATGGATATTCAACACAGCTTCCAGACACAGACCTTCGCAGTCAGCTTTCAGGCGAGCCCTTTGTGATGTCATCTGAGGTCACCGACCGTGACCCCTCTGTTTCCAGATACGATCGTTTCCCTGCGGTGAACCCAGCACCCAGGCAAGGGTGGGCACACACCAGGTTCCCGCCGATCGTACCTTTCCACCCTGTGTGTCTATGGCCTGGTCCTTCCCACCGACTTGTGAGAGACGCACCGCTTCCAGGGTCTTGTTACCTTGGGTGTCGTGTGTGTCCTGCCTTAGCGAACCTGTCCCTTTTTATCCCCCTGCTGGGGTATCGCCTGTCCATCACTTCAAACAGTTCAGGGTTCAAAGGGGGAGCCGCTCTTGACAGCTCTCCTTCCTTCATTAACATCTCCAAATGCTGCTTCATTGTTTTCCTTCTCTCTCTCTCTCTCTCTCCTCTGAAGTCAGGTGGCAGACCAACTGCTGATTCCACTGGTGCCAGCACAGGACAGCTACATCGTAATCTATGTGTATCCTTGTCACACAGACAATTCATTCGGTAACGGCAGCAGGTATAGTTTGAACGAACTCCAATGCAGCTTTTGGATCAAAAATGTACGAGGAGGAGAGTTAGGAGGAAAAACTTTAATACTTGTCAGGTAGCGCAAAGAAGGAAACAGTTTCTTATCATATGCTTGTTTCATCACCAGAGCAAATCTTGATCTTTGTTCCATTTCCTCCTTCTGGTAATCATCTTCAAAACGGAGCTCGGATTCCATAAATCTGAAAACTGTTTTCTTGCCTGTCGCATTATTTGATCTTTAATTTTAAAATGATGAAAACAAACCAAAACAGACCTTGGTCTATTTGAATCTTTAAATTTCGACATAAAGGCTGTGTGCGCTCTTTCTATAGTGGGTGGCTTTGATAATATAGTACGAAATAAAGTATGAAAAAGCTTACCAAATTAAGCAGTTAAATCTCCATCTTCATCTCCTTCTTGGAGTCCAACAATTCGTATATTTCTCCAGCAAGATCTAGTTTCCAGATCTATAATCTTATTTTGATATTTTTCCAAATGAGTTGTAGCTTCAGACAATTTTTTGCTTCATCATCTTCAATTTCTCTTCGTGTGTAACAACTTGAGTTTCCAAGTCTTTAAGTTTTCCCAAAACTGACTTCATTTCATTACTATTCTTTTCCAGTTGATCTTTAATTGATCCATTCTGATCTTTAATTGAATTCAGTGTCCAGACCACATGTTCAGCCCATGGTGGCATTTCATCAGATCTTTCCTTTGGCATCTTTCCCTTCCCGTTCATCACTAGGTTCAGGCAAGTTCTTCCCACTCCTCGTAGACATAGGCATTGTCACAATGGGGTCGCTGGTAGCAGACCCAAGTGCAAGACACAGACACTGAAGTACTAGGAACAGCACATGACTAGAATAGGGATGTGACAGGATACAGACAAGGAGCAGGGACAAGAACACAGACTTGGCCTTGGACCCCGAGCCAGAGACTGGACAAGGACCCAGAACCTGGGTCTTGCCTCGGGCTCGGGCCCCGGAGCCAGGCAAGGACATGACTACAGGCTGGGGTCTTGAGGTTTGAGCTTGGAGACAGGGGTCTTGGTCTTGAGGCTGATAACTCGGAGGCTGGAGCTCAGAGACAGACTGGGAACTGTACATCAACATAGAGCCGGGACTTATGCTTCGAAAAGCCGGGATTCATCTATAACAGGACACTAACAGGAGACTGGACAGTACATAGACATAGAGCCAGGGTTTATCCTTAGACAAGCCAGGACTCAACTTTATCTCCACATCAAGGTGGGACAGGTCCATCCGTCGGGTAACAGCAGAACGGCTGGACTTACCCAACAGAGGCAAAGACAAGACAAGACAGGACCCCCCCCCCCGCCCACACAGGGCAATGGTAGACCAGCCTGACTTACCCCACAGAGGCGAGGACAAGACAGATCTCCCCCGCAGGGCAACGGCAGAACCCCCTGACTTACCCCACGGAGACGAGGGCAAGACAGATCCCCCCATAGGGCAATGGCAGAACGGGCTGACTTACCCCACGGAGGCAAGGACAAGACAAGACAGATCCCCCCATAGGGCAATGGCAGAACAGGCTGACTTACCCCGCGGAGGCAAGGACAAGAAGAGACAAACATCAAAGAACAACAGACAGTTCCATCTCTGCATTGGGGTTGCTCAGAGTCTCAGTTTGACCAGCAACTTCAGCTGTCTACAGAAACAGCCAGATCCCTACCTAGCTCAGAATGGCTGGCAGCCATCAGCTGGCCCAGGAAACAGCCGAATCCATACTGCAAAAACAGCTCCAACTACTGACAGCAAGGCTCCATGAAACGATGGTTCTCCAACACAGCCTAAAGATGGCAAGTGGCCGCTCTAGCCTTCCACCAGCAGGTTGCTCCCAGGAACTCTTGACAAGACAAACCAGCAGCCCCCAGTCGTCCCCAAGGCTAATTATATTCCAAGATCCAAGATGGGAATCAGGTGCCTGTGATTAACCCAACCAAAACAAAGGACAGCTGGAAGACCCAGAGTCCTGAATCCACGGACCGGACCGTGAACCGGAATGCAGACTTCAGGGACTGGACCATGACAGACATTGCTTCCCCCTCAGGAATCAGCAATTAAAAATTTTAAATTCGAAGTTTAAACTAAGGGGAAAGAAACAAAACTAAGAGCAGCACAAAATTGCAGTTACTCCATTAACAGACAGGCACAGTCTCTCCCAAGACATTGCAATTTTGTTCACATTCACTTTCATTCCTGACTGAAACTCAATTGCAACTCTGGCTGCTGTTTCCCTCGAGGTCAAGGATGATGGTCTTCGTTCTGAAGAAGTGGCTCACAGAGCAAAGATGCCTGTGAGTGTATTTGTTTAACATGTACTTGATGTTGCACTCCAAGAAGCACACGATACTTCACAAATCAACCAACTGATTCCAATGGCATGGAAACCACGACGACTGGAGCTGATAGATTTGTTGCAGCCTTCATCCGTCTTCACAGCCGTTGAGTTTGAAGTAACTTCGTCCACCTGTTCCACCGTTGAGGTCTTGGTTGGATTGTTCTTTGTCAGGGACCTCACCTTCGACCTTACCGCCATGGGTAACCCTACCAGGAGCATAGCTCCAGACGGCATTGCTCTCGGGATCACAGGACCACACAAGCTTCTCCACCACGACAAGGTGACAATCCACAGAGAAGAATAATTAAGTAAATCAATTACAGTATATGTATATTGAATAGATTAAAAATCATGCAAAAACAAAAATAATATATATTAAAAAAGTGAGGCAGTGTCCAGGGGTTCAATGTCCATTTAGGAATCGGATGGCAGAGGGGAAGAAGCTGTTCCTGAATCACTGAGTGTGTGCCTTCAGGCTTCTGTACCTCCTACCTGATGGTAACAGTGAGAAAAGGGCAGGCCCTGGGTGCTGGAGGTCCTTAATAATGGACGCTGCCTTTCTGTGACACCGCTCCCTAAAGATGTCTTGGGTACTTTGTAGGCTAGTGCCCAAGATGGAGCCGACTAGATTTACAACCCTCTGCAGCTTCTTTCAGTCCTGTGCAGTAGCCACCCCCCCCCACCCCGCCCCGATACCAGACAGTGATGCAACTTGTCAGAATGCTCTCCACGGTACTTCCATAGAAGTTTTTGAGTGTATTTGTTGACATACCAAATCTCTTCAAACTCCTAATAAGGTATAGCCGCTGTCTTGCCTTCTTTATAACTGCATCGATATGTCGGGACCAGGTTAGATCCTCAGACATGTTGGCACCCAGGAACTTGAAACTGCTCACTCTCTCCACTTCTGATCCCTCAATGAGGATTGATATGTGTTCCTTCATCTTACCCTTCCTGAAGTGCACAATCAGCTCTTTCGTCTTACTGACGTTGAGTGCCAGGTTGTTGCTGTGACACCACTCCACTAGTTGGCATATCTCACTCCTGTACACCCTCTCATCACCACCTAAGATTCTACCAACAATGGTTGTGTTGTCAGCAAATTTATAGATGGTATTTGAGCTATGCCTAGCCACACAGTCATGTGTATAGAGAGTAGAGCATTGGGCTGAGGTGCACCAGAGTTGATGGTCAGCGAGGAGGATATGTTATCACCAATTCACACAGACTGTGGTCTTCTGGTTAGGAAGTTGAGGATCAAATTGTAGAGGGAGGTACAGAGACCCAGGTTCTGCAACTTCACAATCAGGATTGTGGGAATGATGGTATTAAATGCTGAGTTTTAGTCAATGAACAGCATCTTGACATTGGTGTTTGTGTTGTCCAGGTGGTCTAACACCATGTGAAGAGCCATTGAGATTGCATCTGCCATTGAAATATTGTGACGGTAGGCAAATTTGGTGTGTGTTGCTCTGGGTTTCCATCATCTGCAGAATCTCTCGTGTTTATAACCTCACCTTTTCTGGACTCTTGATCAACACCTCACATCCCTTTTACGTTTCTTCCCTCTTGGCCGTTTAAATATTTTTTATTTGTCACTTAACTGGATTCGGCTTACAACTTTTAATTGAAAGGTGACTTTGTTAACAGATCATACATTAATCTAAATCAGGTAATTTGAGTATATCTGAGGTGTTTTTTTTCCAGGGGAGGAAAATAAAAGGCAAGATTATTTGAGTGCTGCTGCTTTCCACAGAAAACGTAACTGATTGATTGCATTGACAAATGATGCATTTGATTACATTTACACTTAATGTGTGAAGAGAATGTGAATGAACTTTGGTCCAGTTCAAAGAACATCTGAATATAGAAACAAGATGCAGGAGGAGGCATTTCATCCCCTCGTGTCTGTTCCACCATTCGATAAGATATGGTTGATTTTTTTATGCCATTGGCAACATCGTGCATAAACCCCATATCCTTTGATACCAAAAAAATCAACAATCGCCAGCTTGAAAACACCCAAAGATTTACCACTCTCTGGGTGAAGTAATTTCTTTTTATCTCTGTTCCCATTGTGTAGACACCAGAGACAAGGGAAATATCTACCCTTCAGGTCGCATATGAATTGTAAGGACAGGGAAACAGACAAACCATTTGTCTGTGCCCCCCCCCCCACAGATATGAACACAAGGAGCTTCAGGTAATGACCTGCTAAACCTGAGACCATTCTCAGAGGAGTAGCTACTTGTTATGTAAAATGCCAGCCCTACCAAAGAAGCATCCTGTAATCTCATCAGACTATGTCTGGGTTGTCTCATTTGGACAAATCAGAGTTGAAAGACACAAACACACAAGGCTGGGCTGGGCAGAACCATGAAACAGTGTTGTTTGTATGAGGGGTGATTGATAAGTTTGTGGCCTAAGGTAGAAGGGGTCAATTTTAGAAAACCTAGCACATTTATTTTTCAACATAGTCCCCTCCTACATTTACACACTTAGTCCAGCAGTCGTGGAGCATACGGGTCCCTTCTTTGTAGAAGTGTTCCACAGCAGGGGTAATTGATAAGTTTGTGGCCTAAGGTAGAAGGAGATGAGTTATTAACTTCAAACTTTCTGCATAATCGCTCAAAGAGTTGACCTGCACGTGCATGTAACGAGAGCTGTATAACTCATCTCCTACCTTAGCACCAGAGGAAGATGGAGAGCAGGCAAGGGGTGATTGTGAGAGGGAAAGAGAGAGAAAAAAAAGGGAGGAATAATAAATGCTATTTTATTTATTTATTATTCCCCCTTTTTTCTCTCTCTCTTTTCCTCTCACAATCTCTCCTTGCCTGCTCTCCATCTTCTTCTGGTGCTCCCCTCCTCCTTTCTTCCTCCCGTGTCTCCAGCTTTGTTTCCCTTTTGCCAATCACCTGTCCATCCCTCCCCCACCTGTCTTCTCCTATCATTTCGGATATCCCCCTCCCCCTCCCACTTTCAAATCTCTTACTAGCTCTTCTTTCAGTTAGTCCTGACGAAGGGTCTCGGCCCCAAACGTCGACTGTACCTCTTCCTAGAGGTGCTGCCTGGCCTGCTGTGTTCCACCAGCATCTTGTGTGTGTTGCTATAACATACACCACATTGTTCGGGGCACAGCAGCTTAGAGATATTGCTAAAGATATCGGGACATGTGTGCTCGGAGACGATCCTCGAAAGCTTTTCCAAGCAACTAGTTATCAGAGAATAATATACGGCCTAGACGACTCTGAGGAAAGGAAACTAATTGTAATGCTTTTACACCCAAATATACACTCAGCTTTGCCAGATATACAACGACATGATGGGGGAACAAGTGAGGAACTGAAAAACGCAATAACAACTGTTATGGGAGTTAACAGAGGGAACCCGGTAGACGCGCTGGGCAAATGTTAGCAAAGGAGAGGTGAGCATCCCACTGCATTTGCATCCCGTTTATGGACTGTGTTCCAAGGGGCTTATGGAATAGCATTAGAGCGGGACCATTAACAACCAGAGGCATCAAATAGATGGCTGAGAACACTGGCATCTTCTCACTGTGAATCTAGAAAGGCACAGGAAATGTTTGATCTTTCTGAACCCACACATACTGAGGCATGGGTACTGAGGAAAATGTACAGAGCATGGGAAAAGGAGATGCAAAGACCATCTAAACTCTCTAATGGGAAGGTGATGCCTGTTAAAAGTCAGGCACCTGCCTGGAGAAATGAGGTTAGGGGACGCACCCCGAGGGTCTCCCTGCCACACCATCAAGGGGCAAGGAAGGGCAGAGGAAATGGAACAGGGAGAACTGAAGGTGGAGTAATCAAATGCTATAACTGTGGTCAAGAGGGCCACATCAAGAGAGAATGTCCAAACCTGAGACGAGAAAGAGCAGAGCAATGCGATTTGTCCTTGGAGGGGCCAGAAAGACTGAGTCCACAAAATCACATGGTGGAGACACCACCATCCAGGGAATTGTACCCTGAGCTTCAATGACGGTGTCAGGCCTCAGCAACACGGGTGTGTGACACACGGTGAGATGAAACCAGAAGACTTCTATCGAGTGCTAGGGTCGGAGGTCGCCTTGTTACCTTTTTATGGGACACTGGAGGATCCCAAACTATCGTCAGCACCACTATTATAAAACACACAAATTGGGAGATAGAAGGTAAAATTATCCCCAGTGGATTCACGGGACATTCACAAGTGGGACAGGTGAGTGTACCATTGGAAATAAGGATAGGAGAGATAGCATTGAAGCATTCAGTAGTGTTGGTGGAATTACCCAGTGAGCAAGGACATACACTGGGGAGTGATTACATGGCCAAAGCAGGGCTTTGTTTTAACCCAGTTAATTGTATGATTTGGCAGATGCCAACTGGCATGAATAACATACGCCACATGCAGATCCCCGTAGGTGAATATCAGGACAGAATATGCACAATGGGTGAAATGTGAATAAAACAGGAGAAGGTGAGCAATGATCAGAAGGGGCATCAAATTATTGCACAGAACTCAGGGTATTTGCAAGGCACAAGCATGGCTGGCAGTGTGTGCATACAAGGTCCAGACCCCAAACCACAGAAGCAGTATGTGTTTCCCAAAAAAGCAGAGAAAGATGTAGGTAAGGTAATACAGAGTTTGGTACAACAAGGTGTTCTGAGGCCAGTAGCCTCCACTCATAACCCACCCATATGGCCAGTGAGGAAACCAGATGGTAGTTGGAGGTTGACAATAGATTCTGGAGAGCTGAATAAAGTAACTCCGTTAACAGCCTCAACTATAACAACTAACCCAGAGACAGTGATCAAACAGAATGAAAGAGCACAATGGTTCACAGTTTTAGACATAAATAGTTATGGGGGATTTCAACATGCAGGTGAACTGGGAAAATCAGGTTGGTTCTGGACCCGAGGATAGGGAGTTTGTAGAGTGCCTACGGGATGCATTTTTGGAGCAGCTTGTACGAGAGCTGACCAGGGATAAGGCTATTCTGGATTTAGTGTTGTGCAATGAACAGGATTTGATAAGTGAGGGAGGAGCTGGCCAAAGTTGACTGGTCGGATATCCTAGCAGAAAAGACAATGGAACAGCAATGGCAGGTATTCTTGGGAATAATGCACAAGGTGCAAAATCAGTTCATCCCCCGGAGAAGGAAGGATTCAAAGGGGAGAAAGTGGCCACAGTGGTTGACAAAGGAAGTCAGAGATAGCATAGCATTAAAAAAGAAGTATAACAGAGCTAAGGTGAGTGGGAAGACGGATGATTGGGAAATTTTTAAGGAGCAACAGAACTTAACTAAAAAGGCAATACGGGGAGAAAAAATGAGGTATGAATGCAAGCTAGCTAGGAATATAAAGGAGGATAGCAAAAGTTTTTTTAGGTATGTGAAGAGAAGGAAGATAGTTAAGAACAATGTTGGGCCCTTGAAGAATGAATTGGGATAAATTGTTATGGAAAACGGAGAAATGGCATACGAATTTAATAAGTACTTTGGATCTGTCTTCACTAGGGAAGACACAAGCAATTTCCCAGATGTATGGCCAAGGACATAGGGTAACAGAGGAACTGAAACAGATTGACATTAGGAAGGAAACGGTGATGAGTAGACTGATGGGACTGAAGGCTAATAAATCCCCAGGTCCAGATGGTCTGCATCCTAGGGTACTAAAGGAGGTGACTCTGGAAATTGCAGATGCATTGGTGATCATTTTCCAATGTTCCTTAGATTCAGGATCAGTTCCTGAGGATTGGCGAATGGCTAATGTTATCCCACTTTTTAAGAAAGAAGGGAGGGAGAAAACAGAGAACTATCACCCTGTTAGCCTAACATCAGTAGTGGGGAAGATGCTAGAGTCCATTATTAAAGATGAAATAGCGGCATATCTTGATAGCAGTGATAGGATTGGGCCGAGCCAGCATGGATTTACCAAGGGCAAATCATGCTTGACTAATCTATTGGAGTTTTTCGAGGATGTAACCAGGAAGATAGACGCTGGAGATCCAGTGGATGTGGTGTACCTTGACTATCAGAAGGCATTTGATAAGGTACCACATAGGAGATTGGTGGGTAAAATCAGAGCTCATGGCATTGGGGGGAGGATATCGACATGGATAGAAAACTGGTTGGCAGATAGAAGGCAAAGGGTAGCAGTGAATGGGTGTTTCTCGGAATGGCAGGTGGTGACTAGTGGGGTGCCACAGGGCTCGGTATTGGGACCACAGCTGTTTACGATTTACGTCAATGATTTAGAGGAAGGCATTGTGAATAAAATAACATCAGCAAGTTTGCTGATGATACTAAGCTGGGTGGCAGTGTGACATGTGATGAGGATGTTAGGAGAATTCAAGGTGACTTGGATAGGCTGGGTGAATGGGCAGAAACTTGGCAGATGGCGTTTAATGTGAATAAGTGTGAGGTTATTCACTTTGGGAGCAAGAACAGGAAGGCAGATTATTATCTGAACGGTGTGGAGTTAGGTAAGGGAGAAATACAAAGAGCTCTAGGAGTACTTGTTCATCAGTCTCTGAAGCAAGTGCAAGCAGGCAGTGAAGAAGGCTAGTGGAATGTTGGCCTTCATTACAAAGGGAATTGAGTACAAGAGCAAGGAAATCCTTTTGCATTTGTACAGGGCCCTGGCGAGACCACACCTGGAGTATTGTGTGCAGTTTTGGTCTCCAGGGTTAAGGAAGGACATCCTGGCTGTGGAGGAGGTGCAGCATAGGTTCACTAGGTTAATTCCTGGGATGTCCAGACTGTCTTACGCAGAGAGGTTAGAGAGACTGGGCTTGTACACGCTGGAATTAAGGAGATTGAGGGGGGATCTGATTGAGACATATAAGATTATTAAGGGATTGGACAAGATAGAGGCAGGAAATATGTTTCAGATGCTGGGAGAGTCCAATACCAGAGGGCATGGTTTAAGAATAAGGGGTAGGTCATTTAGGGCAGAGTTGAGGAGGTGTGGAACGCGCTGCCTCAGAAGGCAGTGGAGGCCAATTCTCTGGATGCTTTCAAGAAGGAGCTAGAGAGGTATCCTATGGATAGGGGAATCAAGGGTTATGGGGACAAGGCAGGAACCGGGTATTGATAGTAGATGATCAGCCATGATCTCAGAATGGCGGTGCAGGCTCGAAGGGCCGAATGGTCTACTTCTGCACCTATTGTCTATTGTCTATTAAATAATGGATTTTGGCAATACAAGTTTGCACTTACCTTTCAGGGACAGCAGTATACGTGGACTGCCCTACCACAGGGGTTTCATAATTCCTCATCTATATTTCACCAATGCTTAGGTGAAGGGCTAAAATGGTTTTCAAAACCTGAGTGCTTGGTCCAATATGTGGATGATCTACTCCTGCAGACTGAAACCAAGCAGGAACATTATCAGCTACTGACAGAACTGTTGCAATTATTACTTGCATTGGGACTAAAGGTAAATGCTAAAAAAGCACAGGTGATGAAACAAGTAGTTATTTGGGAATGATCTTGACACTGGGAAAAAGAGAAATTGATAAGCAAAGAGTAGAATCGGTTATGAAACTGCCTATTCCCCAAGACCTGAAAGGGCTGTAGTCCTTTCTGGGGCTGGTAGGATACTGTAGAGATCACATTGATGGATTTTCCACTAAGGCAGCTCCTTTAGTAGAGTTACTGAAAAAGAATGTGGTGTGGGGATGGAAATCAGAACACCCCTGGGCCATCACAGCTCTGAAGCAAGCATTGGCCACTGCACCTACTCTAAAAACCCCAAAACCGAATGAGCCATTCTCTTTGGAGGTGGCCACAACTGATACCACACTCTCAGCAGTGCTCAGTTAAGAGCAGTAGCATATGCTTCACGCATGCTCTCACCAGTAGAACAGGGGTATACTGTATGTGAAAAACTCTTGTTAGCAGTTTTCTGGGCAGTACAACATTTCACTTCCATGGTGGGACTTACAATACTGACAGAACACATCCCCATACAATTACTGTTAGACAGAAAGATTAAAGATGGTTCAGTAAACCAGAACAGAATTGCTAGATGGACATTGCTGCTGCAAGGAAGAAGTATTAGTGTAAAGCGAGTAAACACTGCCTCTATGTCAGACAATAACCTGGTGTACCAAGGAAGTGAACATGAGTGTCAAGTTATGATAGCAAATGATCCCAAGGGTCGTTTGTATCAAAACAAAAAGGAAGTAAATCAGATAAAGTAATGACTGAGAACAAAGACACAAAGGAAAAAGAAAAAATCTATTTAAAATTTTTTTGTAGATGGCCCCTGATCAGTACAGGATGGTGAGAGGAGAACTGGGTGTGGCATATATGTAGAGGATGAACATGGCCAGGAAAGGTATAGTATAGCTTTAATTTAAAGTTAGCCAAGACCATGAGTGCACAGGCAGCAGAATTGGCAGCTGTAGCGTATGTGGTCAGCCACCCAGAACGTATTCTGCCAGGGTCAGTCATACGCTCTGAGAGTATGTATGTTTGTAACAGCCTTACAGAACATTTGCCTCTGTGGGAAGCCAGAGGGTTTGTTTCAGCTGATGAGAAGCCCCTCCCTCCTGCTGCTAATATATCTGAAGAGGCAAAGGGGAAAGAATATGGAGTCATAAAGGTGAAAGCCCACTCTAAATTATCTCCTGAGGGAAATAGAAAGGCTGACAACTGGCGAAGCAAGGTGCTTTATTTGGGCCTCACTGTTCATTACTTCTAGGAGTGATTCTTGTAACAAAACACAGGGTCAGCTCTTGCCTGATCCGCTTTGGCTTTCCATTGTCAATATCATCCCCAATTAAGACATTAGACTCTTGTACTCACAAGGAATTCTGCAGATGTTGGAAATTCAAGCAACACACATCAAAGTTGCTGGTGAACACAGCAGGCCAGGCGGCATCTCTAGGAAGAGGTACAGTCGACGTTTCAGGCCGAGACCCTTCGTCAGGACTCTTGCACTCCTCCCCTCTGGTGCAGAATCACAGAGTCGTGAAGAGACATTGCAGGGGAACAGGCCCTTCGACTACTGAATTTTTATTGATCATCAGCAAGCCATTTTATACCAATCCTATATACCAATCCAATTTCTTATTCTGACCCCATCACCTACATGCATCCAAGATCCCACCACTCAATTACACATTAAGGATAATTTATAACAGCCAATTATTTACCAACCCACACCAAGAGAAAATTCAGACTGTAGGGAGAACATGCAAACTCCATGTATACAACACCTGAGGTCAGGGCTGAACCTAGGTTTCTGTTGCTAAAAGCAGTGGATCTACTCACTGTTCCACAGTATTTACTCGTGTGAGTCTACTCTGAACAATCCTTCTGGCCTTGGTGATTGGTAATCTTTGTCAGTCTTAAGAAATGTCTTTAAATTCAATGGAAATTGGCACGAAACCTCTTGTGCTTTTGAGTCACTCTGTCATCAAGTTATGTAAGATATATTTCCTTCAATGAGAAGGGATTAGGTACCAACTGAGAAGGCAACCTGGAATAAGGTGATCTCTGATTTTCACACTTTCAATACAAGTCTGAAGAAGACATAAAGGGAAATCTCATTTTGTAACACTGAATTTGAACAATAATGGGCCATTACCATAGAAAGAAAGAGAAAAATGATTCTTAATGTTCTGAACTGATATTCGCAATCATCCAGAGCAACAACACTAAGAAACACTAAAGAAGAAAATTACCCTCTTAGACTTAAAAATGAGTGAAATGTGTGTCGGCATTGGGAATAGCCATCAGATGCCAAAGGAATAAATTTATAAATCTGATGTCAAAGAAAGCACAAGTAGATTTTATTTATTTATATTTATAACATTATGATAGCATTATTTATAATATTACGGGCGTTGTATCATCTGAGTCCCAGATCATCATTGGTGGGAATTCCTCAGTCCAAGGCCTAACCATCTTCAGTCACTCATCAGTGATTTTCCTACTGTCATGTCTTAAGAAGGAACATTTGCTGTTACTTGTATTATAATTACGTCTATTCGTAACTCCTTGTCCATGTGCAGCTAGCGCTGGATGACGTTCAGGCATGGTCTAATCAGTAGTACATGAAATTCATTTCACAGACAACCCAGTCAATGACCATCAACGACAAAAGGGGACCCAACTAGAGGCTCCTGACACGCAATGACATCTTAACTGGCAGACCAGCTGCTCAAGCCTTGCCAGCATCTTAGTATTAATCCTGTCATCCTCGCTCAAAATCATGTTTATGACAATGATATTATCTTTTATATGTCCAAACTCAATTCATTTTTAAAGTTCAAAGTATATTTATTATCAAAGTATGTATACTTGATAACAACCTTGAGATTCGTCCCCCTACAGGCAGCCACAAAACAAAACAAATCCAATAGAACCTATTAAAACAAAAGAAGACTATTAAATACCAAACGTGCAGAGAAAAAAAACAAATTGTGCAAACAATAAAAGTAAGCAAACAGCATTCACAACTGAAGTTGATGAAGCCAGGCATCACTGTAGTCAATTCAGAATCATTAGTTGCAGGTCACAGCCTCAGTTCAGCACAGAGATGAGTAAGCCTTGCAGAGCAGTGAGCTGAACTGGCCCATCCCTTGCCTCCAGCCCCGACACCTTGACCACCTCAATCTGACCTGGCACTTGAATCGTCCAAACCTCTGGTCATTCCTTGCTCTCGGACCTGAGCCACTCCAGTACACTCTCGGGCCCGCGGCCTGGGCCTCACTGCCTCCATTTGGCCTGCACCCAACTTTTCCAATTCGGCTCAGCACTTAAATCAGTGAAACCTCAGGTCTTTCCGTGCTCTTGAGCCCAGGCTCTGCCTCGCCTCAGTTCTGCAGCATCGAATTACCTGCAAGTCTGCTCCAGCAATGGCCAAACACTGGCTCGATTCCGGCTCTCTGGCCCAGGCATGCCACAGCCGTCCTGATTCTCCAAGACTTCAGTTCACATTGCAAAAATGCCAGGTTGTACAGGCGGTTCAAAAGTTCAACTCCGACAGGGAAGTTTTAGACCATTGGTTGCAGTGGTCATTAACCAAAAAAAGTGGGATTAATAAAGTATTTAGTTGTTTTCTTTGTTTTATTGACCATCAGCAAGCAGCTGTTGAGCTTCTCCAGCGGCATTTTAAACCAGGCAATACTGTATTACTCAATTTGTCCTCTTGCCTGATGCTGTAAATCAGTCAAAGTAGAAAACCCCTCACAGATGTGAGACCAGGATAGCATCCACATTAGTTTGGCAATTTTCTGAACAACTTCTGCCAGATAAAGGATAATGGTATCCAACTGTCTATCTGAAACACTCAATCCCTCTGCCACCACTGAACCATGGCCACAGCATGTACCACAATCTACCACAGCGCTCTTAGAAAGTGTCTCCCAAATCAGTGACATCTGGCCTCTGCAGAGATTACACGGGAGCTTGCAGCTTTTCCTCCATTGTCATTGAGTTTAAATTCTGGAATTCTCTATCCACAACTTTGTGGGGGAGCTTTCCCTCAATTTTCTCCAGTGCTTCATGAGGCAACTCACCAACATCCTCTCAGTACCAACCACTGATCCCCCGATAGACAAAAGAAAGCCTAAATGACATCCAGCCTGCTGTTGAAATGAGCCATTATTCCGGGTACCTGAGATACTGAGCTAACCGGCATGCTAATGCTAGTGGATGTGGTGAGGATGGATAGCAATCACCCTTGGGATCCTTAAGAACACATAAAATTCTAGCATTCATCAGTATGAAATGACCAACTTCCCTATCAAGAAGCAAATGGCAAACTGAGCATTCATTATTGAGGATCAACCCACAGAAGATGCTGAAGGAACTCCACAGGTTAGAGAGCATCTATGGGGGGAAGTGAACAGTCAATATCTCAGGCTGAGACACTTCATGCAGACTGATGAAGGCTCTCAGCCCAAAATGTTGATTGCTTATTCTCCTCCGTAGATGCTGCCAGACCCATAAATTCCTCTGGCATTTTGTGTGTGGTTCCTTAGGGTTGTCATGGCCAGGTGGTGGGGGGGAGTAGGGGTTGTAGTGGGAATAATCTCCAACTATGAGTCCATAGATTATGGGAACAGCTCAGTGACAGGGTGAGTGAAGTTGAGTGGAGTTATCCCCTTTGGTTCAAGAGCCTGATGGTTGAGGGGTAATAACTGTTCCTGAACCTGGTGGTGTGAGTCCTGAGGCTCCTGTACCTTCTTCCTGATGGCAGCAGTGAGAAGAGAGCATAACCTGGGTGGTGGGAGACCCTGATGGTGGATGCAGCTTTCCTGTGATAATGTTTCATGTAGATGTGCTCAGGGATGGGGAGGGCTTTACCCGTGATGGCTTGGGCCGTATCCACTACCTTTCGTAGGATTTTCCATCAAAGGCATTGGAGTTTCCTTACCATCCTGTGATGCAGCCAGTCAATATACTCTCCACCACACATCTATAGAAGTTAGTCAAAGTATTAGCTTGTTCTCCATATCATACTGCCCTGGCTTGCATACTGATTTGTGTATCAACTGACGATGCTACGTAGACAATTAGGAATCAATATCCATGGTCAACACCAACCAAGGGTGTGCGTCAATCCAGATTTCCAGAATTTGGAGTCCCTTTTGTGTATTCATTATTGAGGAGACTTGAAGACCAATTCTGGATTTTTCCCTTACAGCAGATGCAGCCTGCATTCCACCTCTGAAAATAGATGCAATCCAATCTCCTCTTTCCAAGATGCTTTCAGATACTTTTATCAGTGACTGACCATTGAGATCTTAAATGAATACTACTTATCTGTATTCACTAAGGAAATGGTGGTGTCGTTGGTGAATTTAGAACGAGGGGACATGATAGAATTCCAGAATTTAAAAAGGAGTGTGTAGTATTAGGTGTCTTAATGAACTTAAAGTTGGATAGATCCTCAGAGTCTAATGAGATTTCTCCTAGTCTGGGAAACAGGGTGTGGAAGAGATTGCTGAAGAACTGACAAGAGATTGCAATCTCTTTGCTGGACACAGGCGAGGTACTATATTGCTGGAGGACAACAGATTATTCCAGGAAAACAATAAATTAATGAAAGATCATCAACATGGCTTTGTTAGGGGAAATCTTTCCCGACCAATTTTATTCAATTTCTTGAAGAGATATCAAATTGTATTAATGAGGGCAGTATGATTGATGTGGTGTATGTGAACTTCTGTAATCCTTTGACAAGGTCCCACAAGGGAGACTTGTCCAAAATATTAGAGTCCTTGGATCTGAGGCAAGTTGACAAATTAGATCTAAAATTGGCTTCGTAACAGGAGGTACAGCTTGTTGGTGGAAGACTATTTTGTGATTGGAAGCCCATGACCAGTGATGTACCACAGAGACTGGTGCTGGGCTTCTTAATGATCATTATATGAATGAATGGTTATTAATGTAGGAGGTGTGATTAATAAATCTGCAGTTGACATAAGAATCTTTAGAGTTGGTAATAATGAGGACCATAGCCATAGACTGCAAGTTGATATTGATTGGTTGGTAAAACAGGCAGAGCAATGGTAGATGGAATTTAATCCTGTACATTGATGTACCTTGGGGATCAAAGAAGCAGGACATACACAATGAATGGTAGAGAGAGTACGGTGGGGCCTTTGTGTAAAAGTCCATAGACACCTAAAAGTGGCAGCACTGGCAGATGAAGACCATAAGATATAGGAGCAGATTTAGCCCATTTGGCCCGTTGGTCTACTGCGCCATTTCATCATGGCTGATTCATTTTTCCTCTCAGCCCCAATCTCCTGCCTTCTCCCTGTATATTCCTTCATACCCTGACCAATCCAGAATCTATCAACCTCTGTCTGAAATATACCCAATGCCTTGGACTCCACAGCTGCCTGTCAAGTGGCTTATGGGATTCTTCTCTCCATTGGCCAAGACATAGAAAATATAAAAGCAGGGAAGTTATAGTACAACTTTATAAAATATTGCTCAGGCCAATATTATAGAGTTCTGGAAGGACATGATTTCAGTGAGGAGAGGTGCAAAGGAGTTTCACCAGAATGTTTACCCAATATGGAGTGCTACAGATAAGAGGAGAGAATGGGTAGGCTTGGTTTGTTTTCCTTGGAGTGGAGGAAACTGAGGACCATCATGGCAAAGCTGTACTAAATTGTGAGGGGGAGAAACCAGAAGCACAGGAGTAATCAATGAGGTAAAGGTTTTGAGGGGATCTGAAGAAGAACTTTTTTACCAAGAGGGTGTTTGGATCTGGAAGGTGCTGTAAGAGGTAGATACTCTCACAACATTAAGATATATCTGGACAAACAACTGAATCACCAAAACATTTGCATCAACATATAGAAAGCTACAGATCAAGTGCTGGTAATTAAAGTTAATATAGTTGAGTACCAAGCAACACACATCAAAGTTGCTGGTGAACGCAGCAGGCCAGGCAGCATCTCTAGGAAGAGGTACAGTCGACGTTTCAGGCCGAGAGATGCTGCCTGGCCTGCTGCGTTCACCAGCAACTTTGATGTGTGTTGCTTGAAATTCCAGCATCTGCAGAATACCTTGTGTTATAGTTGAGTACTTGATGGTCAGCATGGACATGATGGGCCAAGAGGTATGTTGCCATGCAGTGTGACTATATATCTCTGTGGCTGAAGCCATCAGTGATCATGGAAGCTGCTGTATAATACCAAAATAATTAATGTACAATCAGGTTCCCAAAGAGCTCAGGGCAAGACTCCATCTTGGCTGCTATCACAATGAGTGTTGATTTCCACTTGATTGATTAATATCACAGGTAAATGCTCCCAAAGCCACAAAGAAGTCTTCCTGAAGTGGAGTTGTGAATATTAATGTGTGAATAAATCATGTTCAGCCCCTGAGTATTTTGCTGTCACGCAAACTGATTGCAGTCCTAGTAATTGGAATGCAGTGTTGCTCGATTGTGGCTCTATGCATAACCAAAAAAAAGACATTAAAAATAATTACCCAGATAAATTTTAAACTTCGTATCGACGTCTCAAACAATTACCATAATGTCATAGGGAGAAGTAAACACCATTCATACTAATTTATCTCAATACAAGGCTCCACCTCAAGGCAGGACCAATGTGCCCTGAATTGTTCATATATACTTTTTGCTAATGGTACAGAAGTAAATGAACAGTCCTGGTGAATCTCACATTCATCTCTTTGTAAGCTTTCCTCTTCACTTCTTTTATTGTTTATAAAAATATGGAGATTTTATTGTCAGAATTTAATTAACCAAACATGTAAATTGGCAGCAGTTTCAAAACTTTTAAAGCAAAGCTTATATTATTGATCTAGGATTTATTCAAAGTCATTGTGATTAATTTCAATTTCAGTAGTGATTTCAAACCAGCACTAGTGAATTGTCCTTCGTAATACACCTCTGATTTTTACTTTCGGCAGTTAAGATAAAGGATGGGAATTTCCAAACTTATATAAACTTGTCTGTGATGTTATGGAAAGCACGGGTGGTGAGTCTATAGTTCACTCTTACTTGCTGGTGTCATTCTGTATGTTTGTGGACGAGCCAAGTTCTGACTTAACAAACCTGTGCTCATTTGTTAAATATATATCAGGAGGTTTGGTCACCATAGCTTCAGCTGCATTTAATCTACTATGAGAACTCTGAAGCAGACTCATGAAATGTTGATCCAACTCCTTTGTGGAGACATTACAATGAAACATTACAAACGTTGCTGGTAGTAATGAAAGATGTGTAAACTTGAGTCTGGAGAGTAGTCAGTTGGAATCAGTTGAGCAGGAGGACTGTTCCCTGCAGTTCGCCACCCACTTCAACTCTGCTTCCCACTCCCATTCAGATATGTCCATATATGGCCTCCTCTACTGCCATGATGAGGCTAAACTCAGGTTGGAGGAGCAACACCTCATATACCGTCTAGGTAGTCTCCAGCCCCTTGGTACGAACATAGAATTCTCCAACTTCCAGTAATTCCCTCCTCCCCCCTTCCTCTATCTCACTCTGCCCCCTCCCCCAGCTGCCTATCACCTCCTTCTACTACCCATTGTGTTTTCTCCTATTCCTTCTTCACCTTTCCTGCCTATCCCCTCCCTGCTTCCCCTCCCCCACCCCTTTATCTTTCCCCTTACTGGTTTTTCACCTGGAACCTACCAGCCTTCTCCTTCCCACCCTCCCCCCCACCTTCTTTATAGGGCCTCTGCCCCTTCCCTCTTCAGTCCTGACGAAGGGTTCCGGCCCGAAACGTCGACTCATCGTTTCCACGGATGCTGCCCGACCTGCTGAGTTCCTCTAGAGTGTTGTGAGTGTTGCTTTGACCCCAGCATCTGCAGAGTATTTTGTGTTTAAGTTCCACAAAGAGTTGTGAGATTCACCTGAGATCCTCAAGTCTCATACACAACAAGTCACCGACCTGCTGACAAATGCAACACAGAGAAGACACTCAACCCTTAGGCTTCTTTAATGTATGAAATGTTTAAAGAAGGCAGCACACCATAACTTCAAGCATGTTGGTGATACTCAATGGCAGTGACACTCAGATCCACAAATAACAAAGAATTATTTTGAAAAATAGATCACCTTTAATATTCTAACATCAAGGGAACTAAAAGCTTTCTTTGGATTATCTAACATCATAACAATCGCTTTACTCTGGTATCACTGTGGTGAAACTGGATGAAAATATTTAATATTTTGATTTAATTAATGCAGACTTTCTGCAGAGCCATTTCAACTTACCACTTGTTGTTATTCTGTTAGGCATTCATCTTATTTATTGTATCATCTTCCATTTAATCATTTTCCAAAGGTGTGCTTGTGCCTTCACTGTTTAAGAATCTGAAGCAGGGTATAAACATTTCACTCATCTGATTGTAAAGGTGTTTGAGTTTGAATAGATCTGACTGGCAGTGATTAATTGAGCAGACTGCAGAATAGCTGAGCTCAAAGCTCTAACCCACTGGAGTTGTTTAAACTGTAATTGTAGTTTTGTCTTGCAAATCAAATGATTACTCTATCTTACAGACAATGGTGGGTTGAACATTTCTTCAGCTACTGGAAACCTTCAGTGTTCAGAAACTCTCTGCAAAATACCAGCTTCAGCACTGGTCACACATGCACATTATAGAACATGGCTCCAACCCTGGATATCCCCAACAATCTAGGAGACTCACTCCCAACTTCTCCAGGCTGAAAGAATAAAGGGAAAAAACATATTTGGAGAGTATGAGTACAACTACTTGAGTAAAATTAAAAGGCCTGGGTTGCTGTAGCTTTTATCCACAAAATTGCAATGTCCTCTCAGTGCACTGGAACCAGGCCACTGATGTACTGCATTTCCTCATGCAAAGTGTTTCTACAACTGCCTGAATATCACCAGACACGAGGAAATCTGCAGATGCTGGAAATTCAAGCAACACACACAGATGCCAGGCAGCATCTGCCTGGCCTGCTGCATTCCACCAGCATTTTGTGTGTGCTGCTTGAATATCACCAGTGTTATTTCAGGTCATTAAAATGGTTCTACTTCCCTGCCCCTTGGCTTTCTGAAGGCTTCCATTCTAATCTGTGCTGGAAGCAAGTAACTTTTTTCTTTCAGGAGTTAACTCTTCATTGTTCTGACCACTGGATAATACCTGATTACTCACAGCTGCCTTATGAGAACAGCCTGGAAATGCTGCACTCATTTGCATAAATTGTTTGAATTGAATTGACTATTTCTTTGGGATGAGAGTGAAACAGGGAGACAACTGTACAAAATACAGAGGCAAGTCAGATACAAAAGATTGTCAAGTGAATATAGAAAGACAGAAGTGATCATCAGTCATTTGAGAATTGGACACACTAATCTTAATTGTACATTACACAAAATAGGGAAACATCCAACTGGGTTGTGTGAATACTGTAATCAACCAGAAACAATTGAACATATATTGATAAAATGTAAGAGGTATCAAAAAGAAAGAGTGAAGATGATTGGAGCGCTTAAGATAAACAAAAAAACTGAGGTGGGTATAGAAGACATTTTAAGTGGGAATTCAAGAGAGATACAGATCGGTATCATGAAGTATCTGAAAGACTCAGGTTTTTTTATATAGAATATAGGGAATGCAATTCTTTTCCCTCCTCCTGTTTATCCAACGATCCACACTCCAGTCTAGCAGGTGGCGGTAATGCACCTAAAAGCTGGTTTGCCAGCTGCCATAAAACAACACAAGAAGAGGAAGAAGAAGACGACTTTATTTCTTACATCCTTCACATACATGAGAAGTAAAAATCTTTACGTTACACCTCCATCTAAATGTGCAATGTGCAATCATAGTAATTTATAATAAATAGAACAGTCAATGTAATATAGAGTACATTCAAGTCAGTGTGAGTTCATCAGTCTGATGGCCTGGTGGAAGAAGCTGTCCCGGAGCCTGTTGGTCCTGGCTTTTATGCTGCGGTACTATTTCCCGGATGGTAGCAGCTGGAATAGATTGTAGTTGGGATGGCTTGGGTCCCCTATGATCCTATGGGCCCCCTTTTTACACACCTGTCCGTGTAAGTGTCCTGAATCATGGGAAGTTCACAACTACAGATGCGCTGGACTGTCCGCACCACTCTCTGCAGAATCCTGCGATTGAGGGAAGTACAGTTCCCATACCAGGCAGTGATGCAGCCAGTCAGAATGCTCTCAATTGTGCCCCTGTAGAAAGTTCTTAAGATTTGGGGGCCCATAACAAACTTCCTCAACTGTCTGAGGTGAAAGAGGCGCTGTTGTGCCTTTTTCACCACACAGCTGGTATGTACAGACCACGTGAGGTCTTCGGTGGTGTGTATGCCGAGGAACTTAAAGCTGTTTACCCTCTCAACCACAGATCCATTGATGTCAATAGGGGTTAGCCCGTCTCCATTCCTCCTGTAATCCACAACCAGCTCCTTTGTTTTTGTTACATTGAGGGTAGGTTGTTTTCTTGACACCACTGTATCAGAGAGATGACTTCTTCCCTGTTGGCCACCTCATTATTGTTTGAGATGAGGCCAATCAATGTCCTGTTGTCGGCAAATTTAATTAGCAGATTGGAGCTGTGGGTGGTGATATAGTCCTGGGTATACAGGGAGTAAAGGAAGGGACTCAGTACACAGCCCTAAGGGGCTTTTGTATTGAGAGTCAGAGGGTTAGAGGGGAGGGAGCCCACTCCTACAACCTGCTGGCGATCTGACAGGAAGTCCAGGATCCAGCTACACAAGGCAGGGTCAAGGTCGAGGTCTCTGAGCTTCTTTTCGAGCCTGGATGGAACTATGGTGTTGAATGCTAAACTGTAGTCCAAGAACAGCATTCTCACATAAATATCCTTCTTCTCCAGATGTGTAAGGACGGTATGTAGAGCAGTGGCTATTGCGTCGCCTATCGATCGGTTGTGTCGGTAGGCGAGTTGTAGGGGGTCCAGTGTGGGTGGTAGCAAGCTGCAGATGCAATCCTTGACCAGACTCTCAAAGCATTTGCTTATTATTGAGGTGAGTGTGTCAGGGTGCCAGTCGTTCAGGCATGTTTCCTTGGTCTTTTTTGGTACAGGGACAATGGTGGATAATTTGAAGCAGGAGGGCACTCTATACTGGGAGAGGGAGAGATTAAAAATGTCTGTAAACACACTTGCCAGTCGTGCTGCGCACATCCTGTGTACCTGCCTTGGGATGCCGTCCGGTCCCGCAGCCTTGCAACTGTCCACTCGTTGGAAACCTCAGCCTCAGAGATGACCAGGTTGCAGGTTGTAGCGGTGGCTTTCCTCAGAGACTCGGAGTTAGCGACATCGAAAAAGCAATTGAGCTCATCTGGGAGAGAGGCTGCAATGTTGGCAGCACCATTACGTTTTGTTAGTATTTGTGTATTGTTTAGTATTTGGAAATATGTTTGTTTGGGTGGTAACAGAATTATGCATAAGGATGTGAAGACAGTCATGGGAGCAGGGGAAAATTTAACACACCATACCCTAAGACCACTCTTAACTGTAGAGCATATTGGCATTACTTATAAAGCATTCAGTGCCAATCAAAGAAGTTCAACTGGCTTTGAGCGTTCATTTGTTAAACAGAACTACAGTGCATATGGATAGGAATTGATATGTGCTGTGAAAGACATCCAGTTCTTGCTTCGGCTATGGGTTGCCACTGCAACGTCCAAGGCCCAGACCATCACCACAACTAATTCCCCATTATATATCCCTTCACATGCTGCTGAACACACCAACGCCCAGTCTTGTCTGTCAGAGGAAGAAAAGATGATGGTTAGAGGTCCATTTGAACCTGCATTAGGGGTTGCAAATAGAGATATTGGAGGCCTTGGCTGGGTGCAGGATTTGCCAGGTACCTTGTGGAAGGATGGGGTGAGGATGGAACCATGTTCAGGGAAGTTGTGGCGTTAGGCATTTGATGAGACAGCATTTCGAGCTGAGGAATGAGGGGACAGAAATCACAGGACTGCAAAGGGGGTGGAATTAACAAGGGTGTGGATGGGGTAATAACATTTGTGAGGTCAGGGTAGGAGTTATAGCAGAGTACAAGTCCTCCAGCACACAACACTATCCCAAACAATTTAAACCTAATTCACAACCAAACTACTACAGAGCCAATAACCCTCAATTTTTCTTACATCCATATACCTAGCTAACAATTTACTGGGAAATGGGCTTGTTGAGGGTTCAAGAGCCAAGGGGCAAGTGCTTGGCAATTGAATGGTCACTGGAGGTGAGACTTGAGCATGGACGGGCATTAGCATGGATAGGGCATCTGAAGGATAGATGATATATGATGGGACTTGCCTATGTAGGGTCACCATCCAGAGTCAAAACATGAGGACTCTTGAAGTGGCCAAGGTAACACGGACCAATCTCCTCGACAGGCACCTGATGAGGTGAGGCTGGTGTACGGTTCAGCAAATGGTGTACTCCTTTAACTACTAACTGTTATATACACCTGACATGTATGCATATATGAGTGTCTGTCTGTGTTTAGTGTCATAGAGTCAGACAGCTTGGAAAAAGACCATTCAGCCCAACCAGTTCATGTGGACCAAGATGCCCAACTAAGCTGACCACATTTGGGTCATGTCCCTCTAAACCTTTCCTATCCATGTACCTGTCCAAGTGCCTTTTAAAAGTTGTTAATATACCTCCCTCAACTACTTCTGATGGCAGCTCATTCCCCCTGCCCCTCAGATTCCTATTAAATCTCTCCCCCTCCCTCACCCTAAACCTTTGCCCTCTAGTTCTTGATTCCCTAACCCTGGGAGAAAGACTGTATGCATTCACTGATCCATGCTCTAGGAACTAGGGCTTTACTCTCTGGAGAGGAGGAGGATGAAAGGAGACATGATAGAGGTGTACAAGATAATAAGAGGAATAGATAGAGTGGATAGCCAGCGCCTCTTCCCCAGGGCACCACTGCTCAATACAAGAGGACATGGCTTTAAGGTGAGGGGTGGGAAGTTCAAGGGGGATATTAGAGGAAGGATTTTTACTCGAGTGGTTGGTGCGTGGAATGCACTGCCTGAGTCAGTGGTGGAGGCAGATACACTAGTGAAGTTTAAGAGACTACTAGACAGGTATATGGAGGAATTTAAGGTGGGGGCTTATATGGGAGGCAGGGTTTGAGGGTCGGCACAACGTTGTGGGCCGAAGGGCCTGTACTGTGCTGTACTATTCCATGTTCTATGTTCATCACCTTTACCCATAATATTTTTAGCATTAAAATACACACACTTCAACTCGTCTGCCCCATTGTGTATATTACCTTGCTCCTTCCTGTTCTTTCTGGTCATGTCATCCACCTTCCTCTCAATTCCTAAACTTTCTGGCCTGGTGCTCTGGTTCTCATCTCCCTGCCAAACAGTTTGAACCTTCTCCAGTACCACTCGAGAACCTCTTGGCCAGCACATTGGTTCCCCTCCAGTTAAGGCACATCCCGTCCTTCTTGTACATGCCACCCCTATCCCAGAAGAGGTTCTGGTCCAAGAACCTGAAACCCTTCTCCTACACCAGTTCCTCAACCATTCATTCATCTGTTCTATATTCTATTCCTGCCCTGACTAGCACATTGAATTGAATTGACTTTATTAATTACATCCTTCACATACACAAGGAGTAAAAATCTTTACGTTAGGTCTCCGTCTAAATGTGCAGTGTGCAATTTGTAATAAATAGTATGTGGCCTGGTTACACAACAATGCTATTCATAAAAACGCTGGAGACGGGAGCTAAGTTTCATGGTTCTTTACTGGCATAATCCGAACTCAGCACACACGTACAGATCAATACACGCCTAATAGCGCATGCAATGACATGTTACTAAAACATAAAGTAGTCCCTTATTATAATGTAGGCTACACAGTACAGTATGTATAACAGGATAGTTAACATAACATAGAAATACAATTGTGTTAGCATTAATTAATCAGTCTGATGGCCTGGTGGAAGAAGCTATCCCGGAGCCTGTTGGTCCAGGCTTTTATGCTGCGGTACCATTTCCCGGATGGTAGCAGCTGGAGTAGTTTGTGGATGGGGTGACTCAGGTCCCCAATGCTCCTTGGGGCCCTTTTTACATACCTGTCTCTGTACCAGGAGTAATCCAGAGATCACATTCTTTGAGATCTTGCTTTTCAGCCTCTTCCCTAACTCCCTATACTCATTGCACAGGACCTCTTCTCTCCGTTCTACTTTATTATTGGTGCCAGTGTTCACCATCACCTTCCCCCTTGAGAATGTTTTGCAGCTGCTCTGAGACATCTCCACCCTGGCACCCAGGAGACAACACACTATTCTGATGTCTCTTCCATGGTCACAGAATCTCCTGTCTATTCCCAAACTATCGTCCTTCCATCACTACTGCTATGCTTGAGTTTACCCCTCCCCCTTTCTATTTGAAACCTGAACCTTGGATGTGACGACCTCAGTAGAAATTCCTTCTATGAAACCTTCAGCTTCCTGGATGATCCTGAGTACATCCAGCTCCAGCTCCAATTCCTTGACCCAGTCTGTCAGGAGCTGTAGCTGGGAGCACTTCGTACCATAGAGTCATCAGGAAGACTGTGAGGTTCCCTGATTTCCCACGTCCCACAGGAGGAACATTCCACTGCCCGAACTGCCATTCTACCTAGACTGAATCAATTAATAAGGCTCAAGAAACAAAATAAAACCTTACCTGTTCTTACCCACACTTCTTCACCAAAGTTTTTTTAAAGATCCAGTCACCCCCAACACCTGGGCCATTTATTCGGTCTCTTCATGGCAAAGCCTCTTGAAGGTGTTCATTCAAATGAGTTATCTTATCCTCGAAGCCATCCCAACTGTACAAAGTGGAAAATTTCTGTCTATTTTGTCAAACTTGTCGATACTCGTAAAAGCCACTGCTTATCTACCAACCCATAACTTGCTCATCAGCTCTCCTGTGACTATGGAGGTTATTTGTGGATTATTTAAGGAAAACCTAGCTTTCCAGAGTGCCTTAAGGTTGATCAGAGTACCTCTGGAAGAGAAATAAAACATGTTTAATTTGGGCACTTAGCAAAGCTGTCAGATGCGTACAGAGTTGCCACAGGAGTACTTACATGGAAATCAAAATAAACTACAGACTGAAATTGGAAATGGAAACAGAAAATTCTGGAAATGCTCAGTAGGTCAGGCAGCATCTGTAGAAAGAATAACAGGTCAAAATGTGTCAGATCTTTGGAGTACTTACCCCTAGATGGTAGGCTCGGCAATGACTGTGCACACCATGGTGAGCACATTACAGACAATGACAGTGAAGTGGAAATAAAACAAGCTTCTTTTGTGACAGATTGCATTCATTTCTCTGCATCTGTTTCTTCCACAATATCCTCTGCAGTCTGAAGTTAAAAGATTTTAATAGCTATTAGATGAAAGCAATTTAAAGTCCTTAATAGAGTGTTGCACAGGGTAGAGAGACATTACAAAACTGTGCAGAGCATTTAGTACTCAATACCTCACAAATCTCACTGGCTTTTAAAACTTCAAAAGAATAACCGACCTTAATTAACTGAAGTTCACTTCAACAGAAATCGACAGACGCCATCAGGAAGGGTTAGAAAAGGCTCCTAAAGATTGTGAAATGAGAGACTAAAGGATGACCTGTACATTGTTTACCTAATGAGCCAAACAGAAAGTCACTAATTAATTGTAGAGTATTTATTGAGGCAGTGGGTGGCTTTCACCATGATGCCTTTCTGTACAAGAGGTTGTTTTTAACTTAATTATTTCAACAGTGAGCTGGTGGGATCAATATACTTTTGCCAGAAGCTGCAGCTTAACTGGAGAATGAATTGTGTCCATGGTGTTTGATCCCACTGACAGAGTCTCCAGCTGGGTGTGCTTACTCACTGAAGCTGACCCTTTATGAGGTGTGCTACAACTTGCTGGTAGTTAGGTCAGGGCAAGAGCTCATACTAGTACTTGGTTTTCTCTCCAGAAACAATAGGAGCTTGAGTTGAACACAGTCTTCAGACTGGAAATCTCAATTCCTGCGATACGAGTGGGAAAACCACTCGCCTTTTCCTCACCATTGATTTGCACGGAGTACAGAGAATCAGACTCATTCAGCCGAGAAAAAGACCTTTAGCCCAAATTTATTTATTTATCGATTGACTGATTGATTGAGATACCGTGTGGAATAGACCATTCCGGCCTTTCGAGCCACACCGCCCAGCAATCCCCCCAATTTAACCCTGGCCTAATCACAGGACAATTTACAATGACCAAAAAATTACTTTAGTCAGAGGGTGGTAAATCTGTGGAATTTGTTGCCATGAGCGGCTGTGGAGGCCAAGTCATTGGGTGCATTTAAGACAGAGATAGATAGGTTCTTGATTAGCCAGGGCATCAAAGGGTATGGGGAGAAGGCAGGGGAGTGGGGATGACTAGAAGAATTGGATCAGCCCATGATTGAATGGTGGAGCAGACTTGATGGGCTGAATGGCCTACTTCTGCTCCTCTCTCTTATGGTCTTATGGATCAATTCACCTACCAACCAGAACATCTTTGGACTGTGGGAGGAGACCGGAACACCCGGAGGAAGCCCACGCAGTCACAGGCAGAACGTACAAACTCTTTACAGACAGTGACAGGAATTGAACCTTGGTCACCTGTACTGTGAAGCAGTGTGCCAACCACTACGCTACCATGCACCATATCATCCATACCGGGCAAGATTCCCATCTAAGGTAGTCCCATTTGCCTGTGGTGCCATACAGCAAGGAAACAGACCCTTCCACCCATGTCTAAGCCATCAAGTACCTACCTATTGCTCATCCTATTTATCAGTATTAGGTCTGTAGCCTACTGGGACCAGTTTTAATATCAAATTCCCACCTAGGATTAAGCCTTCAGGGGAAGATCAGTAAAAATCAGGGCCTATAATGTTCGTTAAAAGAAATATCTAAGATTGCAAATAACGTTAAATAATAGTCCTAGACCTGATGCCTAAGAAGAATGTGGTAACCTGCCTCAATGACAATCATCCAGTAGCACTTACGTCAACTCTGATGAGGTGCTTTGGTGATGAAACGTATTAGCCCCTGCCCAAGGAGTGACTTGGAACTGCTCCAATTTGCCTACCATCACAAAAGGTCAACAACAGGTGCTGTTTCACTGGCTCTTCAATCAACCCTGGCGCATCTGGACAGTGAAGATACATACATCACAATGCTCTTCATTGACTACAACTTGGCATTCAATACTATCATCCCCTCAAAACTTATCAATAAGCTTCAAGAACTAGACCTCAGTACCTCCTTGTGCAATCAGATCCTCGCTTGTAGACCCCAGTCAGTTCAGATTGGCAACAATATCTCCTCCACAATTTCCATCAGTACAGATGCACCATAAGGCTGTGTGCTTATCCCCCTGCTCTACTCACTTTATACTTATGAATGTGAGGCTAAGCCCAGCTGTAATGCCATGTTTAAGTTTGCTGACGACACCACTGCTGTTGGCTGAATCAAAGGTGGTGATGAATCAGCATACCAGAGGGAGATTGAAAATCTGGCTGAGTGATGCTACAACAACAACCTCTCACTCAATGTCAACAAGACCAAGGAGCTGCTTATTGACTTCAGGTGGAGGAAACTGGAGGTCCAGGAGACAGTCCTCATCGGGGGATCAGAGGTGGAGTGGGTCAGCAAGTTTAATTTCCTCGGTGTTATCATTCCAGAGGATCTGTCCTGGTCTAGCACATCAATGCCATTACAAAGAAAGCACAACACTACCTCTACTTTCTTAGAAGTTAGCTAAGACTTAGCATGACATCTAAAACTTTGACTAACTTCTATAGCTGTGTGGTAGAGAGTATATTAACTGGCTAAGTCACAGCCTGGTATGGAAACACCAATGCCCTTGAATGGAAAGTCCTACATAGAGTAGTGAATACAGCTCAGTCTATCATAGGTGAAACCCTCCCCATCATTGAACACATCTAAATGGAGCGCTGTTGCAGGAAAACAGCATCCATCATCAGGGACCCCTACCATCCTAGCCACACTCTCTTCTTGCTGCTGCTTATATATGGGAGGGAAGCTGGGGGGGTGGGCTTTGGGGTTCTAACATTTAACTGTCATACATTTTTTGGGGCAATCCTGTTTTTGTGGATGTTTGCGAAGAAAAAGCATTTCAGGATGTATATTGTATACATTTCTCTGACACTAAATGTACCTTTGAAACCTATTGAAGGTGGTCCAGGAGCCTCAGGATCCAAACCACCAGGTTCAGAAACAGTTATTGCCCCTCATCTATCAGGCCCTTGAACCAGAGGGGATAACTTCACTCAACTTCACTTACCCTGTCACTGAACTGTTCCCACAACCTATGGACTCACTTTCAAGGACTCTTCATCTCCTGTTCTTGATATTTATTGCTTATTTATTTATTATTATTATTTTTTTTCATTTTGTATTTGCACAGTGTGTTGTACTGTGCACATTGATTATTTGCCTGTCCTGTTGGATGTGGTCTTTCATTGATTTTATTGTGTTTCTTGTATTTATTGTGATTGCCTGCAAGAAAAAAAAAAATCAGGGTTGTATATGGTGACATATATGTACTTTGATAATAAGTTTACTTTGAAATTTGAAGGAGTAAAGTTCTTTCAAGGAAAAGGAATGATTTATCTTACCATATTAAACGCATAGGCAGATGTTTCCAAAGACACTGTAACATGTACAACCAGTCCTTCTCTGTATGAACCTTCAGTGGGTCAGTGTGTATTGGAGATGATATAAACTTGGCTTGGACAGCCTGGAGTTTGAGGATGATTTACGAGGAAGCTGTTTCTTTTGGTGAGCATGTCTAGAACAGGGAGACACAGATTTTAATCTGGACCAGGGTTATTTAAGAAACCAGAAAACACATTAGCAAAAGAGTTTTGCTAATCTGGAATTTAATCCTTTCTACAACTATCCCCAGTCCCCAACCTGTCTTTTTTTGGGTCAGTTTAACTTTTCAACCCAAATATTGGTCGATTAAATTTTGATCTGAACTATTTTATTAAAGACAAAAGTAACAAAAATCTTTGAGTAAACAAAACTTTTGTAAATATTGATGGCATATGATTCCACAAGAGGTACCTTAGTCCTCCTTTCCCTCTTCCATTCTCACTCTACCCCATCTTCTCTCTTTTTTGACTTGATTTTAGGCTCAGCGCAGTGTCCAATGATAACCTGGAAGAACTAAGTAACAAGTGTTATCTCCTTGGATGCAGGGTCTCAGACTGTGCAGAATCAGAATCAGGTTTAATTGCAGCAGTACAATGCAATACATGATAAATATAGAAAAAATGAATTACAGTAGGTATATATGTCTATTAAGTACTGCAAAAACAAAAATTAAAAAATGTAGTGATGTTATGCTCATGGGTTCAATGTCCATTTAGGAATCGGATGGCAGAGGGAAGGAAATTGTTCCTGAATTGCTGAGTGTGTGTCTTCAGGCTTCTGTATCTCCTACCTGATGGTAACAGTGAGAAGAAGGCATGTCCTGGTTGGTGGGATCCTTAATGATGGACGCTGCCTTTTTGAGGCACCGAGCCTTGAAGATGTCTTGGATACTACGGAGGCTGGTACCCATGATAGAGTTGACTAATCTTACAAGTTTCTGCGACTTACTTCAATCCTATGCAGTAGCAACCTGCACCCCCCCCCCCATACCAGACAGTGATGCAGCCAGTCAGAATGCTCTCCATGGTACACTTGTAGAAGTTTTTGAGTGTTTTAATGACAAACCAAATCTTCTCAAAGTCCTAATGAAATATAGTTGCTGTCTTGCCTTCTTTATAACTTCATCAATATGTTGTGTCCAGGTTAGGTCCTCAGAGATCTTGACACCCAGGAACTTGAAACAGCTCACTCTCTCCATTCCTGATCCCTCTATGAGGACTGGTCTGTGTTCCATCATCTTAACTTTTCTGAAGTCCACAACCGGCTCTTTGGTCTTACTGACATTGAGTGCAAGGTTATTGCTGCGGAACCACTCCACTAACTGGTATATCTTGCTCCAGGACTGTAGGAATGGTGGTGTTAAATGCTGAGCTGTAGTTGATAAACAGCATCCTGACATAGGTATTTGTATTGTCTAGGAGATCCAAGGCCAGGTTCTCTGTCCTTCAATATTACCTCTCAGATGAGTATTCCATCTAACATCCACCTCACATATATATGCTCTATCCTTCATCTCAATGGTCATAATCGTGTGGCTTCATATCATCAAAAACCAGATCACCTTTATGATGGGGGCAGTGGGAAATAGCTCGAAATCCTAGAGACTGGTAGATATTTTTATTATTTAAATAAATTTCATTCTAATAAAATAAAAATTATTTACAAGAATAAACCCTGCAATGCCTTTCCATTCCTACACTCACAGTCAATGCTTTTAGTGTTGTTCTATTACATTCCTTGAAACTAATAGGACTGTTGCCACTCATGTGGTAGATTACTTCAGGAGATCTAAGAGTTAAAGCAAGATATTGACAAAAATCTGGAAAATATGCACTCTTTCCCATTTCTCATTGAAGGCAGGCACTGAGGATGATATTCACCACCATCTTCAATCTACCAGCACAGCTTTTGGTTGATATGAAGAATTTGAGGACCAAACCTCGGATGGCACAAAACTGTGCTATTCTTCACACTTTTGACCTGCAAATCCATTAGGGATTATGAGTCTAAGGTGGGTAAATCTAAATAAAATAAAGTTCAACCATAATATAATTTAAATGTGGCATAGATGCAAAAGTTGAATAGCTTTAACAATTTCTGCACTTCTGAATGAAAGAGTTAAAATGAAATTTTGGAAATACCTTAAACAGAAATGATGGTAGTTGAGATTGGTGAGACACACAGGACTCAGGCCAAGCTGTGAGCATAGTTAAAGTAGGTGGATTGGGAAATAATGTTCTTCATACATTCGTATGTACAGGAGGCATACATTCAATGGCCACTTTATGAGGTACCTGTATACCTGCTCATTAATGCAAATATCTAATCAGACACAATGTGGAGGCAACTCAATGCATAAAAGCATGCAGACATGGTCAAGAGGCTTAGTTGACACCAACAATCATTCCGCAGTCAAAGTCATTTAGATTACACTTCTTCCCCATTCTGATGTTTGGTTTGAACAACAATTAAACATCAGAATGGGGAAGAAGTGTGATCTAAATGACTTTGACCA
Source organism: Mobula birostris (assembly GCF_030028105.1). Lineage (NCBI taxonomy): Eukaryota > Metazoa > Chordata > Chondrichthyes > Myliobatiformes > Myliobatidae > Mobula > Mobula birostris. The sequence goes on from NC_092402.1 coordinate 73,904,490, forward strand.
TGGGATGATTGTTGGTGCCAGATGGGGTGGATTGAGTATCTCAGAAACTGCTGATCTGCACAAGATCATAAAACCATAAGATATAGGAGCAGAATTAGGCCATTCAGCCCATTGAGTCTGCTCTGCCATTTCATCATGGCCAATCCATTTCCCTCTCAACACCATTCTCCTGCCTTCTCCCTGTAACCTTTCATGCCCTAACAAATCAAGAATCTATCAACCTCCACCTTAAGTACACCCAATGACCTGGCCTCTACAGCCACCTGTAGCAATGAATTCTACAGATTCACCACCCTAAATAAACTCTCCCTCATCTCCATTCTAAATGGACGTCCCTCCATTCTGAGACTGTACTCTCTGGCTCTAGTGTTGGGTTCCGGTGGGACTCAAGTGCAGACCAATGAATACTTTTTCACCAGGATTTATTAGGGAGCACAAAGGCAACAGTCTTTCAAAAACAGAAGGCAGGCATGAATCCGAAATGGTAGGCAGAGGTCTGACCCAGGAAAGGCAGTCAGGCAAGGGCAGCCAATCCAGAGCACACAGGCAAAAATCAGGACCAAGAACGGGCAACATCTAAAACACAGAATCAGGCAAAAATCAGTTGGCAGACGTCGTAATGGCAGGCTAGAACGACACAGGTCAGAACTGGGACGAACTGTCAGAGAATGCTAGTCAAGGTGGGGTTTAAATGGACAGGGTAATGAATGAAACTTAGACACAGGTGGGTGCAAATGAGGAGACAAGCAGGTAATTGGAGGAAGTCCAAAAAGGAAAGGGGCTGGGCCAGAACCCACATGGCCAGGTGAAAGAAAACAGAAATTAAAGACTGTCGTGATCCAGAGCTACCAGCAAAGGCCCTTCGACCCAGTGTTCAGGCCGGATCCTTAACACCTAGACTCCCCTACTATAAGAAATATCCTCTCCACATCTACTCTATCAAGGCCTTTCAGTAGTAGATTGGTTTCAAGGAGATCCCCTCTCATTCTTCTAAATTCCAGTGAGTAAAGGTCCAGAGCCATTAATCACTCCTCATATGAGAAGCCTTTCATTCCCAGAATCATTCCCATGAACCGCCTCTGAACCTTCTCCAATGTCTACACACCCTTTGATAAATAAGGTGCCCAAAACTGCTCAGAATACTCCAAAAATCTGAAATATTGAAAATCTGCTTGAATTATCATGCACAAGTCTCCAGAGTTTACAGAGAATGTTCTGAAAAACAAAAAAAAAACATCCAGTAAGCAGCAGTTCTGCGGGTGAAAACACCTTGTTAATGAGAAAGGTCAGCGGAGAATGGCCAGATTGGTTCAAGCGGACAGGAAGGTGACAGTAACTCAGATAACCAGGTGTCACAACAGTGGTGTGCAGAACAGCATCTCTGAATGCACAACATGTCGAACCTTGGAATAGATGGGCTTCAGCAGCAGAAGAGCAACTACAATCACTCAGTGGCTACTTTATTTGGTACAGGAGGTACATAATAAAAAGGCTACTGTGTATAAAATACTGTGAAAGATATAGATCGAGTGTATTGTTGGGCAACACACATGGTGCACCTGGTAGAACTACTGCCCAGTGACATGGTTTCAATCCTGACCTTGGTTGTTGTCTGTGCCCCCATATCCCCAATATATGCAAAGTGGATTAGATTAGATTAGATTATGAGGACACTCAGTCCTCGTTTATTGTCATTTAGTAATGCATGCATTAAGAAATGATACAATGTTCCTCCAGTATGATATCACAGAAACACAAGACAGACCAAGACTAAAACTGACAAAAACCACATAATTATAACATATAGTTACAACAGTGCAAAGCAATACTGTAATTTGATAAGAGCAGACCATGGGCACAGTAAAAAGGAGTCTTAAAGTCCCGATAGCCCATCATCTCACGCAGACGGTAGAAGGGAGAAACTCTCCCTGCCATGAACCTCCAGCGCTGCAAACTTGCTGGTGCAGCACCCTGGAAGCACCCAACCACAGCCGACTCTGAGTCCGTCCGAAAACTCCGAGCCTCCGACCAGCCCTCCGACACTGAGCACCGAGCACCATCTCTACCAAGCGCTTCGACCCCGCCCCAGCCGCCAAGCAACAAGCAAAGCCGAGGACTCGGGGCCTCCCCCTCCGGAGATTCAGGATCACACAGTAGCAGGGGCAGCGAAGCAGGCATTTCAGAAGTTTCTCCAGATGTTCCTCCGTGCTCTCACGTCTGTCTCCATCAAATCAGGACTGTGCACGGCACCTTACTTGACAGATTATGGATATTCATCACTGGAGCGGCCGCTGCGTGCTGCGTCGCGCCACCATCTTCTCCTCTTCCTTTTGGTAGGTTAATTGTCTAAATTATGTGAATGTAGAATCTGGTTGTAAGTGAAAGGGGATAAAATGGTATCAATGGATGATCAGATTAAGTCAAATCAAGTCAAGTTTATTGTCATTTAACTATATACATGCATATTGCCAATTGGGAAGTTTGTCCGGACCAGTGTGTAAACCACAGTAATACACATAGCACACAATAATTTAGGAAATTAAGAATTAAATCTACAAATGAATTTTGCATAGAAAAACAAAATAAAGTGGATAAATTAAATGTTGTAGGGTATAGTACAAATTAACCGGTGACACTTTGAATGCAACGCAGGAGGAGTTCAGAAGCCTAATGGCCTGAGGGAAGAAGCGGTTCCCCATCCTGATTGTTATTGCCTTTATGCATCGTAGTCTCCTGCCAGATGGTAGAAAGTCAAAGAGGATGCTGGATGGATGGGTGGGATCCTTAATAATACTAAGGGCCCTGTGTATGCAGAGCTCCTGATAAATGTCCCTGGTGGATGGTAGGGAGACCCTATGATCCTCTCAGCTGTTGTCACAGTACTTTGTCGGGACTTCTGGTCTGATGCTCGGCTGCTCCCGTACCAGATGGAGATGTAGTTTGCCAGGATGTTCTCAGTGGCGCTCCTGTAAAACGCAGTTAAGATGGGGGGGGGGACGGAGCCTCACTTGGCTCAATCTCCTCAGGAAGTGGAGGTGCTGCTGTGCCTTCTTATTCAGCGGGTTTGATGATCACTGCAGATTCCGTAGAAAAAATGGCCTGTTTCCAGCTGTTGACTCTGTGACCTTAAATCATAAAGTTCTCCACTTTGTTAAATTTATAACAACAGAATCAATAACTGAAACAACATATTAGCAATTTAAAAAAAAGAAAAGGGATTTTAAATGGGTTTGGAGAAAACACAAGTAACTACAGATGTAGAAACAGAAACTTCGAGAAGAAACAGCTGATGTTTGTCAAAATGCAGACAAGTGGGAGGACGGAAATGGAAATGAGTTTGAGCTGCACCTAGAGCTTTCTGTTCCAGTAGACAATACAAAGGATGGTTAAGCGAAAAGCTAATATCTACAAAGGGAGGTTAGTGGGGATGGAATGGAGGTGAGGATAAGATAGATGAGGAAGGAATATATTCTTAAAATAAGATTAATTGCCTTTTAATTTTCCTCTGAAACATAACATGATAAAGTCTGGATAATTTTGTAATAATTTAACAGTTGACTGAGTTTTAATTCCAAAATGTTATTTTGAGTCACTTTCTGTGACATCATTCCATTACAAATCCAAATTTCAAAGTATGAAGAGCAAAAGCCATAGTTATTGCAGTGAAGATGTGCTAGAAGATTGTGGCCACAGTGCATTTGAAAGTTTATTACCGAATCCACGAAACAATAATTAATTCAGAAGAGCTGGTCGCAATGTTCACAGGGTAAACCTTATTATTGAAATTGATCAAATTCATGATTCTATCTCCAGCCTGTGAAATGAGATCGTCCTCCTACATTTCCCCTTCAACAAGCAAATACAATCTTTGTGCATTTAAGAAAATCCTATTATAAATTTGAGCTTTTAATCTCTAAGATTTATGTCTCATAGCCATTAGATCTAGAATTTGTGCAAAATGTTAACCATATATTTAAACTACCCAAAATAGAACAAATATAAATCATATATCCTTGTAATTAACTCATACGTGATCTTATACATACACGGAGAGCTGAATACATGTGATATTACACACTTTAACATGAACATGTTTATATTCACACTGTTCTATAAAGACACACGTGCTTATACACACAGTTTGCTCAATTACCTTTATACTTATGGTTGATTTGCACACACACTATTTTATATGCACATAACTTCACGATCACTCTCATTTTAGGCTTAATTGGTTGGAAAATGTGATTCCATAAGCAGAATGCACTGCTTCAATAACTATTCAGTCCCTTTCAGGCCAATTCACAGACCCTTGAGAGCTACACTGCATTTATTGAAATCTCTTCCTCAAGCCAGCATTGATACTTGTTCACAGTTGGTTTGGCGGATTCCACTGTTGTTAACACAGTGCTGCACACCAGACATGCCACTGCATTTCAGAATCAGAATCAGGTTTACTATCGTGAAATTTGTCCCCTCCAGTATTGTTAAGACACTGAAGGGAGACGTTGAATATTAAAGTATGATGATTTTGGTCCAGTTGATCACTATTTCCACAATTAAAGGCTGACTTTTTCCTTAATTCCTGGTGACATTGACCTCAGTAAGCTCTGTATAAAGGTGCTGTGTTGGGCTAATGGTCTGGGATGCCCAATGTATGACATTCAGTAAGTGCAGGCCCATAAGATCCACTGACATCAGTGCTGGGAACGGAGGCAAACAATACTACACATTTGGCAAGATTTGTTTCTCAGATTTGATAGTTTATTTTTTGCTGTTAATTTAGTTATTTTTGTCCAATTGATCAGAGTTAGAAAGTAGAGTGGTTCTCCGATTAATGCATCGTTAATTGAACATTCGGTTGATTGATAGATAAGGCTGCAAGTTGATCAGTTAATTGTCATATTGAATAATTAATGGGTTGGTTGGTTTATTGATATTTAATTGACTAGAATATGGTTTGATTTTGTCATTGAGATATGTGCAGTTACTTAGGTAATGCTGGTGTCTAATCATCTTAATATACAAGATCATTTCCAGCTCTTCTGAGAAAGCCTCCCTCAATATGTTCATTATGGAATTCCTATTTTCACAGGAGTTGTTAGAACAGCTGCATTACCTTCTCCAGTGAGAGGATTCTAACACTATTGTTCTACAATTATTCACATCACCCCTGTATTTTGTCCAGATTTAGCAGGATCAGACATATTCAAAATCTTTAATGTAGATGAAGCTCCAGTACAATCATTTTCCTCTTCCTCCCGACACATAAGAGAAAGTGGTTTCTATTGGAAACCCCTATGATGCAGTAGTAATCCTTGGGGGGGGGCAGAGTATAAAGAACTTGCATCAATTAAAACTGAAAATGATAAGGAATTTAGCACCTGTAGAAAAGATACATGCATAAATCACGGTTTGAATACGGTTACAAGAACGTCTTTTTTCAAAATAGTTCATGGCTCCTATCTAAGGTGACATTTTATAAGTGGCTTCTGTGTTTGGTGCCCAAAGATTCTATTGCTCATTCAACCAGCATTAATGTCATCTAAAGGAAATGCATCTAGTGCAGTTCTTTAAGAATACAGGTCTTTTTTAAAATAGGATTTGATACAAATATAAATACAGTACATAGGACTTAGATATCCTGACCCACACTCCAGTTCAGAAGTTGGTAATAATGCACCTTAAAGCTGTTTGCAAACCACCACATAACCTCAGAAGAAGAAGAAGTGCACGTCGATGCCAGCCCAGCCTTCAGCTAGTAAAATAAGAGTTCCTTGATTTCTCTCACCCAACAACCTCATTAACCAAATACTCCTGCTGAGGAAAAATAAATCTTTCCTTTGCTTCTTTCTTCCTTTCCTTTCCCATTTGCACCTTACTTGGTTACTTAGAAGAACAACGTGGACATTACACAACCTCGGTCTATCCAGAAATGTTTTTTGACACAAGGTTCTTTTGAAGGGTGGTCATTGCTGTGGTGACCTGGACCAAGTCCATTGTGCTGGAATCCCTGGAGGGAGACTCAGACCCGGCATATTGTGACTCAGAGGCAAGGGCGATACTCAGTGACCTGCAGCTGGTTGGATCAATGCCTTGTTCATTGGTTACTCACAGTTTGCTTCAGATTATGTTCGAGTTTCCAAGCTCAAACATTTATAGTTCAACAAGATTAATCACCCATTTTTCTTAGTTGGCTCTTTTGTCTTTCCTGTCTGTTACACAATAATATACTTTTTTATTGGCTTTACTTGTTTGCAGGATTCATTTTCTTTTATTTGTTTCCCCTAAAATGGCTATTAGCCGATCAACTTGGCTGTGCCGTTGGCTAGAACACACTCCTTTCTGTTTGCTTGTCATATGATTTTATTCCTCATGTGGTTTAAACTCATAGAGTGTGATGAATTTGTTACAAGGAGTCGGTAATAAGGGAGGTTTTAATTGCCTGGTTCCACTGAGATTCTTGCTTCTACAAAACATCTTTTTTTTTATTTAAGTAATGACATTTTCGGCTGGAGCTGCCTTGTAAAATCAGAGCATAGAATTCACCAGTGGGAAATTGCTTTCACTCAACTTTGTCATTCTGATCCCCACTGCAGCACCTTCAATTACTAACATAATCTCATTCCTGCACTAATCTATATCTCTCCTCTCCCTACTGAGTCTGAACTTCAGTAGGTTTCTCATTCTTCCCCCTAATTGGCTGCCCATTCCCCAAGTTGGAAATTCCTAAGTGTTAACCTTCTGCAAATGAAACTGATGCATTTCATTAAAAATTTAGCAAACTTGAAAACAATGATATTAGTATTCAGCAAACACACCTCCTGTGTGCTGAGTAACATCTTCAAACACAAGTGGACCCTAGGAAGTGCTGAAGCTGAAAAGGAACCAGATATCCCACAAGATGCTGAGAGCATCTACATGACCTCTCTTCAGGTGGTGATGTTTGATGTGTTTCTTTTCACCAAAGTATTGTTTTACTGTGTAATGAGATATCAAGGCAGGTAGAGGACCTAATGCATTTTTTTTCCATTTCAGGTACAAACTGTTCAAATTTTTAACTCAGCAAGTGGCAACTTCACCTTCTGGAGCAAATGATAAAATCCAGATGCAAGAGATATTTTCATTTTGCATATCTAGTGAAGTATTATAACACTCTGTCTCTGCTAAAGGAAAAATAATTAAGCAAAATAAGTTGCGAGTCTTGAAGGAGTTCAATACTTACAAGCTAAGGTGGGCTGTAAACCATGAGGCAGGGTCACAGGTCAACTGGCTCCATAGACTAACAAGTTTTCATTCTGTTACGTTTTCAGTCTGCACACAAATCAATGATGCCACAGTAATTCAGCATCAGAAATATCCACAATAACAATGTTGTCATACAGTTGGATTAACAGGACAAAAATCAATAATTAACAGCTGAGCACTCCTTACAGTCTCAGCTTTGGCTCATTTGGTACCTTCTCTGAGCCAGCTGGCTGGAGTTCCCAAACTCATTCCAGATTTAAGCGCTAGTCACGAGTTCATCATATACTAGTTCTCATGTACAAATTGGTTCCAGTCATGCTGACGTTGAAGCAGTGATGACAGTGTAAAAGAGCTCTGTAAACATTTCACTTTCCTTTCTTTCACTGTATCCATTTTTGAATCTTCCTCTTATCTTACATATTTCCTTTTCTCTGATATTTTTCTTTATTATTTGGAGGCAAAATCAATACTCCTGGCCTATTCAGGATTGTCTTAAAAAATGTAAGGTAGGTTGAGTCCTCATGCAGCTGAGGTCCATGTGGTGCAGGCAGTGTGGCAGTGCAGCAGTCAGTCCTGGTACCTCACAGCCTCAGTGACCCTTGTCGCAATCTCCAAGAAGTTTCTTCCACACTCTATCAACATGTTGAGTGATAAATTAATCAATCGCTTTATGTTCAAGTGTGTAAAAGGGGAAGGTGAGGAGGAAAGCTTATTGGCCTCTGAGAAATAACAGGTTGTGGAGAAATTAGGTTGATTGAATTTTTTTTCTGAGAACGTGTACAGATTTGATGGATTGAATGGCCCTCTTCTCTATTGTAGGAAATATGAGAAATATGAGATAATTCCATAGTAGAGTTGGAACAATTCTGGAATTCTGGGAGAGATAGATGTCAAGCTCAGGACAAGTGACTTTATGATGAAGGTCTTCCCACAAATAATATCAAAATTACTAATAAACTCTTCTCAGGCTTCAAGCAGGTACAGGTATCTATTTTAACTGACGTTTCAATGACAAACTCTGACATCTTCATCAGCAATGATGCCTGGGCATGTCTAGTACCCCCATTTTCCATCCCCCTCCTGATTGGTTAGTCCTCATCCAATCAGGTTTCTGCTGTCCCACCTTGTTTACAATCTAATTCCAGTTTTTGCTTCATCTTGATCTTTGTTCAAGACTTTGAGCAAGACCTTCATCTTTGTTAAAGTTCTCTTCCTCGAGTTTTATTTCAATGGTTTCCTTCACCAGGCAGTCCCAAAAGCTATTGGCCCAGCTGTCATGGTCCGGTCCGTGAAGTCTGCATTCCGGACCCTTGCTCCAGGTTTTCCTGTCTATCCTGCTTCTGTTCCTGTTGAGCACTAACTGAGGCAGCTGATTCTCGTTGAGGCTGGCTGCATAAATACCTCCAGAGACCAGGGTGTGGCTGCTGGATTGTTCTTGTCCATACTCCTTGTATCCTTTTCCCTGCCTTCTGTTTCCTCGCCTGAAGCCTCGCCTCCTCTTGTCGGCAACTCTCGCCTCGCCTGAAGTTCTTGTCTTGCCCTGCATTGCCTGAAGCCTTGCCTTGTCTTGCTGGTAACTCTCACCTTGTCTTGCCTGAAGTCTTGTCTTGGAGCCACCCTGTACCTAGCTCCCTTCCTGTCCCTTGCCTCCGCCGGGTAAGTCAGGCCGTCTTGCCGTTACCCTGCGGTTAGTTCTGTCCCTTCCTGTCCCTTGCCTCTGTCGGGTAAGTCAGGCGGCCTTGCCGTTACCTATGGTTGGTTCTGTCCCTTCCTGTCCTTTGCCTCCATCGGGTGGAGTACGGCGCCCTGCCCAGGAGTATTGTGCTGTGCCCAGGAGGAGCTTGAAGACCCCTAGCCCCAGCCTCGCCCCCAAGCCAAGCTTCAAGACCCCAAGTCTCATGCCTCTAGTCTCCAGCCTCGCCTCTAGCCTCCAGCCTGAAGACTCCAGCTATGTCCTGCCAGCCAGCCAAGTCACGTCCTTGCCTAGTTCTGGGGTCTGAGCCAGAGGTAAGACCCAGGTTCTGGGTCCTTGTCCAGTCTCTGGCTTGGAGTCCAAGCCCTGGCTCCTAGCTCCCTTGTCCAGTCCTGTTCTGGGTCCCTGGTTTTTGTGTCAATGTCCTAGCCCTCACCCTGTATTGCACTTGGGTCTATTCCCAGCCACCACCCTATGACACCGGCACTGTAGTTTTGTGCCATCGAAGTCAATACTATGGCCATTGTAAATGCAATGGGCTGATACTGCTGATTTCTCTGGGTAATACAAACAGATGCTCCTTGATGTGGGTTTCCACCGTGCGTCCAGTCTGGCCAAATACGCTGCTCCGCATTCACAGGGAATCCTGTAAATGGCAGCGTCCTGATCCCAGGTCATTTTTGACCTGCATATGCTGTGATTTGAGTTTCCTTACGGTTTTGTGGATGGTATTAATCCAATATTTCTTTGGGATCCTGGCAATCTTTCCAGAAACTGTGGAAATGTAGGGGAGACAGACAGTAGCGACGGGTTCCTCCTCGTCGTGAGAAGGGCCAAAGGAAAAACCAGGAAACCTAACTGCCAATCAGGAGGGATGGGTGACGGAGGGATAAATATCACCAGACTAGACGTGCCCAGGCATCATCGCTGATGAAGATGGCAGAGTTTGTCATTGAAACATCAATTAAAATTGATGCCTCTACCCAGCTGGAAGCTCGAGGAGTTTATTTGTCATATACGCTGGGGAAGCACTAGCTCCTTTTTCATCAAAATTACTGTTAATGTTTTATGATTTCTTCACATTCTCCAGTTTGTTAGTCATAACACTACCCTTCAAGAGGCAGAAATCTGGAACCAGAATTTTATTTTGTATTCACTCTCAAGACATAGACATGACGGGCAATTCCCATTTGCTCTGGTAACTCAGTGGCTGATGAATCTGCTTCAGAGGGCTTGCAAAATTTTTGTGGGAATAGAACAATACCAAAGTCAGACCAGCTAAAGGCAGGTAAGTTTGTATCCTAAGATGAGTGAACTTACAACAATTCCTCCCACCTTTACTGGTACCAACATTATATTTCTAGATCTACTTCTTTAACCTGAAGTTATATTTTCATCTGTGACGGCAGGATTTAAACTCAAATCTTCCATCTGCTTATTGTGCCCTCCCTAGTCAAAAAGGTGTGAATAATGAGTTAAAATCCAGGCTGATATTCCTGTGAAGTACTAAGCATTAATTGGAGGTGTTATCTTTTGATTAAGACGTTAAACGGAGTCATTCTCCTGAGATATCAAAGATCTTATGCTACTACACAGGAAAAGAATAAATGAGTTGGCCCAATATTCTGGAAAATAGTTATCGCTAAGCTACCATCACAGAGTCATAGAAACGTACAGCACAGAAACAGGCCCATCAGCCCATCTAGCCTGTGTCGATCCACTTAAACTGCCTACTCCCATCAACCTGCACTGGGACCATAGCCCTCTATACCCCTACCATCCATGTACCAATCCAAACTTCCCTTAAACATTGAAATAGATCTCATATGCACCACTTGCACTAGCAGCTCGTTCCACACTCTCACAGCCATCTGAATGAAGAAGTTTCCTCTCATGTTCCACTTAAATATTTCACCTTTGACCCGTAACCTATGACTTCTAGTTGTAGTCCCACCCAACTTCAGCGGAAAAAGCCTGCTTGCATTTACCCTATATATACCCCTCATAATTTTGTGTATGTCTATCAAATCTCCTCTCAATCTTCTATGCTCCAAGGAATAAACTCCTAACCTATTCAATCTTTCCTTATAACTCAGGTCCTCGTGTCTCAGCAACATCCTTGTAGATTTTCTCTGTACTCTTTCAACCTTATTTACATCTTCCTTGTAGGTAGGTGACCAAAATTGCACACAGTACTCCAAATTAGGCCTCACCAGCATCTTATACAACTTCAACACTAACATCCCAACTCCTGCACTCAGTATTTTGATCTATGAAGGCCAATGTGCCAAAACCTTTCTTTATGACCCCATCTACCTGTCCCACCACTTTCAATGAATTATAAGACCATAAGATATAGAAGCAGATTTAAGCCATTCAGCCCATCGAGTCTGCTCCACCATTCCATCATGGCTTATCCCAGATCCCACTCAACCCCATACAGCTGCCTCTTCACCATATCCTTTGTTGCCCTGACCAATCAGGAAACTATCAACTTCGGCTTCAAATATACCCACAGACTTCACCTCCACTGCAGTCTGTGGCAGAGCATTCCACAGATTCACTACTCTCTGGCTAAAAACTTTCCTCCTTACCTCAGTTCTAAAGGGTTATCCCTCAATTCTGGATAGGCAACATCTTCTCCACATCACCTTATCTAATCCTTTTAACATAACAATAACCTATCCCTCAACGTCAGCAAGACGAAGGAATTGGTTGTTGACTTCAGAAGGAGTAGCGGACCGCACAACCCAATTCACATTGGTGGTGCACAAGTGGAACAGGTCAAAAGCTTTAAGTTCCTCGGGGTCAATATCACAAATGACCTGACTTGGTCCAACCAAGCAGAGTTCACAGCCAAGAAGGCCCACCAGCGTCTTTACTTCCTGAGAAAATAAAGAAATTTGGCCTGTCCCCTAAAACCCTCACTAATTTTTATAGATGCACCGTAGAAAGCATTCTTCTAGGATGCATCACAACATGGTATGGAAGTTGTCCTGTCCAAGACCGGAAGAAGCTGCAGAAGATTGTGAACACGGCGCAGCACATCACACAAACCAATCTTCCGTCCTTGGACTCACCTTACACCGCACGCTGTCAGAGCAGTGCTGCCAGGATAATCAAGGACATGACCCACCCAGCCAACACACTTTTCGTCCCTCTTCCCTCCGGGAGAAGGCTCAGGAGCTTGAAGACTCGTACGGCCAGATTTAGGAACAGCTTCTTTCCAACTGTGATAAGATTGCTGAACGGATCCTGACCCGGATCTGGGCCGTACCCTCCAAATATCCGGACCTGCCTCTCGGTTTTTTTGCACTACCTTACTTTCTATTTTTCTATTTTCTATTTGTGATTTATAATTTTAATTTTTAATATTTACTAATTTTTACTATTTTAAATACTTTTAATATTTAATATTTGTAATCCAGGGAGCGGAAAGCGCAGAATCAAATATCGCTGTGATGATTGTACGTTCTAGTATCAATTGTTTGGCGACAATAAAGTATAAGTATTCGGTAGGTTGCATTCTTCTACATTCCAGTGAGTACAGGCCCAAAGCTGCCAAACACTTCTCATATGTTAAACCCCTTCATTCATGGAATCATCCTTCTGAACCTCCTCGGGACTCTCTCCAATGACAACACATCTTTTCTGAAATACGGGGTCCAAAACTGTTGATAATACCCCAAGCGTGGCCTGACCTCTATCTTATAGAGCCTCAGCATTATCTCCCTTCCTCTTATAATTTGATATCCTTTTATCAACTTGTTTGGTTTTAAATAGGAAGTAGATAGAATTTTGATAGATCAGTGAATAGTGGGGAACTGGCATGGAGAGGAGATAAGGCCTGGAGTAGATCAACCAAGGTCAAATTGAATGGAAGGGCAAATTGGACAATGACACAACTACTGTTGGCAGAATTTCAGATGGTGATGAAGAGGCATACAGGAGCGAGATAGATCAGCTGGTTGAGTGGTGTCTCAACAGCATGCCACTCAGTAAGACCAAGGAATTGATTGTGGACTTCAGGTAGAGGAGGTCAAGGAAACACACGAAGTCCTCATTGAGGGACCAGATATAGAAAAGGTGAGAACAGTTTCAAGTTCCTGGGTGTCAACATCTCTGAGGATGGTTGGGTTGAGTTGTTCTCCAATCTTGGCAATTTACTGGTAAACATCTCATCACCATGCAAGGAGATATCGTCAGTGCACTGTTGAACAGCTCAACCCAGCCATCAACCACCCAAGATATACATCTCCCAAATTATTTCCATTTCTGAGGATCTATCCTGGGCCCAATGTAATGATGCAATTACAAAGAAGAGATGACTACGGCTATATTTCATTTGGAGTTTGAGGAGACCTGGTATGTCATGAAAGACTCGGAAATTTCACAGATGTACCATGGAGAGCATTCTAACTGGTTGCATCACCATCTGGTACGGAGGGGCCACTGCACAGGATCGGAAAAAGCTGAAGAAAATTGTAAACTCAGCCAGATCCATCATGGGCACTAGCATCCTCAGCATTCAGGACATCTTTAAACAACAATGTCAGAAAAAGGAGACATCCATCATTAAGGACCCCATCACCCAGGACATACCCTCTTCTCATTGCTACCATCAGGGAGGAGGTACAGGAGACTGAAGACACACACTTAATGTTTCAGGAACAGTTTCTTCCTCTCCACTATCAGATTTCTGAATGGGCAATGAACCCATGAACACTACCTCAGTATTTTCCCCTCTCTTTTCGAAACATAGAAAACGTACAGCACAATACAGGCCTTTCGACCCACAATGCTGTGCCGAACATATACTTACTTCAGAAATTACCTCAGGTTACCCATAGCCCTCTATTTTTCTAAGCTCCATGTACCTATCCAGGAGTCTCTTAAAAGACCCTATTGGTTCTGCCTCCACCAACGTCGCCAGCAGCCCATTCCACACACTCACCACTCTCTGCGTAAAAAAACATACCCCTGACCTCTTCTCTGTACCTACTTCCAAGCACCACTTACGTAATTTATTTTAAAAAATATACTTATTGTAATTTACAGTTTTTATTATCATGTATTGAAATGTACTGCTCCTGCAAAACTACAAAATTTCACAACATACGTCAATGATAATAAACCTGATTCTGATTCCGATTCTGATTTTACTTTCTTACGTTCTGATATAGTATATTCCTCTTATGAGTTTCTCACAATACATGTTCTGATTTCATGGACACAGAATCTGTGGAAACATGATACCATTATTTGGATTCTTTGCCCATGAACATGGGACTGTGGATAATAGTTACCAACTTAAATGTGGAGGTGCAAGGGCGGGAGAAGGAATTCCTGGCCAGGTCAGTGATGAAGAGGAAAAAGTACTGAATCCCACTACCCAATCACTGAAACCATGGGACAGCTATGAGCCTGTAGGTTTGGAGGTCAATGATCCAAGTCCACAGACTTTCTCAGTTTCTCAACCAATTATCTTTCATTGCTTCATCAACAAGTCTCTTCCATAGTCATTGAGTCATATAGTATGGAAGCAGCACCTTCAGCCCACCATGTTCTTGCCGACTATGAGTAGATGAGCTTGAGGCACAGTTGGAAATTGGTAAGTGTGATGTTGTGGGAATAACAGAGACATGGCTTCAAGTGGACAGGGCCTGGGAAATGAATATTCAAGGGTACACATCCTATCGACAGGACAGACGTGGGCAGAGGGGGTGGGGTGGCTCTGTTGGTGAGGAATGATATTCAGTCCCTTGCGAGGGGGGACATAGAATCAGGAGACGTAGAGTCAGTATGGATAGAACTGAGAAATTCTAAGGGTAGAAAGACCCTAATGGGAGTTATCTACAGGCCCCCAAACAGTAGTCTGGATGTAGGGTGTAAGTTGAATCAAGAGTTAAAATTGGCATGTCGCAAAGGTAATGCTACAGTTGTTATGGGGGATTTCAACATGCAGGTAGACTGGAGGAATCAGGTTGGTACTGGACCCCAAGAAAGGGAGTTTGTGGAGTCCCTCCGAGATGGATTCTTAGAACAGCTTGTACTGGAGCCTACCAGAGAGAACGCAATTCTAGATTTAGTGTTGTGCAATGAACTGGATTTGATCAGGGACCTCGAGGTAAAGGAGCCATTAAGAGGTAGTGACCATAATATGATAAGTTTTAATCTACAATTTGAGAGGGAGAAGGGAAACTCGGAAGTGTCAGTATTACAGTTGAACAAAGGGAACTATGGTGCTATGAGGGAGGAGCTGGCCAAAGTTCAATGGAACAATACCCTAGCAGGGATGACAGTGGAACAGCAATGGCAAGTGTTCCTGGGAATAATGCAGAAGGTGCAGGATCAGTTCATTCCAAAGAGGAAGAAAGATCCTAAGGGGAGTAAGGGGAGGCCGTGACTGACAAGGGAAGTAATGGACAGTATAAACATAAAAGAGAAGAAGTATAACATAGCAAAGACGAGCGGGAAGCCAGAGGATTGGAAAACTTTTAAAGAGCAACAGAAGGTAACTAAAAAGGCAATACGCAGAGAAAAAATGAGGTACGAAGGTAAACTAGCCAAGAATATAAAGGAGGATAGTAAAAGCTTCTTTAGGTATGTGAAAAGGAAAAAAATAGTTAAGACCAAAATTGGGCCCTTGAAGACAGAAACAGGTGAATTTATTATGGGGAACAAGGAAATTGCAGACGAGTTGAACAGGTACTTTGGATCTGTCTTCACTAGGGAAGACACAAATAATCTCCCAGATATAATAGAGGCCAAAGGACCTAGGGTAATGGATGAACTGAAGGAAATTTATATTAGGCAGCGAATGGTGTTGGATAGGCTGTTGGGTCTGAAGGCTGACAAGTCCCCGGGACCTGATGGTCTGCATCTCAGGGTACTTAAGGAGGTGGCTTTAGAAATCGTGGATGCATTGGTAATCATTTTCCAATGTTCTATAGATTCAGGATCAGTTCCTGTGGATTGGAGGGTGGCTAATGTTGTCCCTCTCTTCAAGAAGGGAGGAAGAGAGAAAATAGGGAATTATAGACTGGTTAGCCTGATGTCGGTGGTGGGAAAGATGCTGGAGTCAATTATAAAAGATGAAATTACGACACATCTGGATAGCAGTAACAGGATCGGTCCAAGTCAGCATGGATTTACGAAGGGGAAATCCTGCTTGACTAATCTTCTGGAATTTTTTTGAGGATGTAATTATGAAAATGGACAACGGAGAGCCAGTGGATGTAGTGTACCTGAACTTTCAGAAAGCCTTTGATAAAGTCCCACATAGGAGATTAGTAGGCAAAATTAGGGCACATGGTATTGGGGGCAGAGTACTGACATGGATTGAAAATTGGCTGGCTGACAGAAAACAAAGAGTAGCGATTAACGGGTCCCTTTCGGAATGGCAGGCGGTGACCAGTGGGGTACCGCAGGGTTCAGTGCTGGGACCGCAGCTGTTTACAATATATATTAATGATTTAGATGAGGGAATTAAAAGTAACATTAGCAAATTTGCCGATGACACAAAGCTGGGTGGCGGTGTGAAATGTGAGGAGGATGTTATGAGAATTCAGGGTGACTTGGACAGGGTGGGTGAGTGGGCAGATGCAGTTTACTGTGGATAAATGTGAGGTTATCCACTTTGGTGGTAAGAATGGGAAGGCAGATTATTATCTAAATGGAGTCAAGTTAGGAAAAGGGGAAGCACAACGAGATCTA
Source organism: Mobula birostris (assembly GCF_030028105.1). NCBI lineage: Eukaryota > Metazoa > Chordata > Chondrichthyes > Myliobatiformes > Myliobatidae > Mobula > Mobula birostris. The sequence continues at coordinate 73,921,147 of NC_092402.1, forward strand.
GGTGTTCTTATACATCAGTCACTGAAAGCAAGCATGCAAGTACAGCAGGCAGTGAAGAAAGCTAATGGCATGCTGGCCTTCATAACAAGGGGAATTGAGTATAAGAGCAAAGAGGTCCTTCTGCAGATGTACAGGGCCGTGGTGAGACCACACCTGGAGTACTGTGTGCAGTTTTGGTCTCCAAATTTGAGGAAGGACATTCTTGCTATTGAGGGAGTGCAGCGTAGGTTCACAAGGTTAATTCCCGGGATGGCAGGACTGTCATATGTTGAAAGATTGGAGCGAATGGGCTTGTATACTCTGGAATTTAGAAGGCTGAGAGGGGATCTTATTGAAACACATAAGATTATTAAGGGACTGGACACGCTGGAGGCAGGAAGCATGTTCCTGACGTTGGGGGAGTCCAGAACCAGAGGCCACAGTTTAATAATAAGGGGTAGGCCATTTAGAACGGAGTTGAGGAAAAACTTTTTCACTCAGAGAGTGGTGGATATATGGAATGCTCTGTCCCAGAAGGCCGTGGAGGCCGTCTCTGGATGCTTTCAAGAAAGAGATGGATACAGCTCTTAAAGATAGCGGAATCAAAGGTTATGGGGATAATGCAGGAACTGGATACTGATTGTGGATGATCAGCCATGATCACAGTGAATGGTGGTGCTGGCTCGAAGGGCCGAATGGCCTACTCCTGAACCTATTGTCTATTGTCTATCAATATGCTGGGGACATTTCAATTTCAAAGTTAAAAGTAAATTTGTTATCAAAGTACATATATACAGTATCACCATATACAACCCTGACATTCATTGTCTTGTGGGCATACTCAATATAGCCTTAGAATGATAACCATAACAGAATTAGTGAAAGACCACACCAGCTAGGGTGTTTAACTGGTGTGCAAAAGACATCAAACTGTGCAAATACAAAAAGAAAGAAATAATAATAATAATAAATAAATAAGCAATAAACCTCAAGAACATGAGATGAGGAGACCTTGAAATATGTTTGCACAGTTTAATTCTGTCTGTGACATTTCAGGTAATGTAATTCTCTTCACTTGCCTGGATGAGTCACTAACTATGCTGATAAACTGACAGCCCCTTCATCACCCTGTACGTATAATCCCTCAACCACTGGTGCGCTATGTCGGCAGTGTGGTCATCTGTTAAATGCATTACAGCAACTTCTTGGGCTTCATCACAGCACCTCTAAACCAAAGACCTCCACCCTCCTTGGCTGAAAAAGGACCAGAATCAGCATCAGGTTTATTATCGGTGACCTACTGTTCGTCGCAGAGCTTGTTGCTTTGTGGCAGCAGTACAAAATGTTTACTCTAAGTCACAAAAACAAATCAATAGTGGAAAAGATGAATAATGAGGTAATGTTCTTGGGTTCATGAACTGTTCAAAAATCTGATGGTGCGGTGGTTCTTAAAGCACTGACTGAGGCTCTTCTGTGTGACCGTTTTTTACTGTCTTATATGCTTGCTATCTTATATGTGCTCTGTACTGCGTGTGACTGTTGGTGCTGTGTGTTGTACCTTGGCCCTGGAGTAACGCTGCTTCATTTAGCTCTATTTGTGGGGATTCATGTATGGTTGAATGACAATTAAATTTGAACTATGAATGATCCTCCCTGATGATAGGAATGTGAAAAGGGAATTTCCCAGATGGTGAGAGTATTTAATGATGTATGCCACTGTCTTGATTCACTGCCTTTTGACGATGTCCTCGATGGCAGGGAGGGTTATATCTGTAATGGAGTTAGGTGAGCCTACAACCATCAGCAGTCTCTTATGATCCTGTGCATTGGAGGCTACGTGCCAGGCTGTGATGCAACCGGCCTGGATGCTCTCCACCATAGAAATTTACACAAAGTTCAAAGTAAAGTTCAATCAAAATACACATATTCACCATATACAACCCTGAGATTCATTTTCCTGTTGACAGAATAAATCCATAGAATAATAACCATAACAGAACCACTGAAAGGCTGCCCAACTTGGGCATTCAACTGGTGTGCAAAAGACAACAAACTGTGTAAATACATAAAGAAATAAATAATAATAATAATAAATAAGCAATAAATATCAAGAACATGAGATGAAGAGTCCTTGGCAACGAACAAAATCTCACACTCCAAATGAAGTAGAGCCACTGGCGTGCCTTCTTTGTGATTGCATCAATGTTAGGCCGAGGTAACAGTCACATGGATTCCTCGACGCTTTGCAATTTGCCTACCGGAGCAACAGGTCAACGGCAGATGCCATCTCTCTGGCCCTACATTCCTCCTTAGAACACCTGGAGAATAAAGACGCATACGTAAGGCTGCTTTTCATTGACTACAGCTTTGCCTTTAATACCATCGTTCCAACTAAACTGATTCCTAAGCTCCAGAACCTGGGCCTTAGCACTCAGATCTGCAGTTGGATCTTCAACTTCCTCACAGACAGAACCCAGGCTGTAAAAATAGGGGACAAGCTCTCCTCTACAATCACTCTGAGCACCGGTGCCCCACAAGGCTGTGTACTCAGCCCCCTGCTGTACTCACTGTACACCCATGATTGTGTAGCCAAGTTTCCATCAAACTCAATATACAAGTTTGCTGATGACACAACAATTGTAGGCCGTATCTCGGGTAATGATGAGTTTGAGTACAGAGAGGAAATTAAGAACCTGGTGGCATGGTGCAAAGACAGTAACCTATCCCTCAACATCAGCAAGATGAAGGAATTGGTTATTGACTTCAGAAGGAGTAGCAGACCGCACGACCCAACTTACATCGGTGGTGCGCAAGTGGAACAGGTCAAAAGCTTTAAGTTCCTCGGGGTCAATATACAAATGACCTGACTTGGTCCAACCAAGCAGAGTCCACTGCCAAGAAGGCCCACCAGCGTCTTTACTTCCTGAGAAAACTAAAGAAATTTGGCCTGTCCCCTAAAACCCTCACTAATTTTTATAGATGCACTGTAGAAAGCATTCTTCTAGGGTGCATCACAACCTGGTATGGAAGTTGTCCTGTCCAAGACCGGAAGAAGCTGCAGAAGATCGTGAACACGGCGCAGCACATCACACAAACCAATCTTCTATCCCTGGACTCACTTTACACTGCACGCTGTCGGAGCAGTGCTGCCAGGATAATCAAGGACACGACCCACCCAGCTGACAGACTTTCATCCCTCTTCCCTCCGGGAGAAGGCTCAGGAGCTTGAAGACTTGTACAGCCGGATCTGGGAACAGCTTCTTTCCAACTGTGATAAGACTGCTGAACGGATCCTGACCTGGATCTGGGCCGTACCCTCCAAATATCCGGACCTGCCTCTCGGTTTTTTTGTACTACCTTACTTCCCATTTTTCTATTTTCTATTTATGATTTATAATTTTAATTTTTAATATTTACTAATTTTTACTATTTTTACTATTTTTAATATTTAATATTTGTAATCCAGGGAGTGTGAAGTGCAGAACCAAATATCGCTGTGATGATTGTACGTTCTAGTACCAATTGTTTGGCAACTATAAAGTATGAATAATGACTGGGCCCACTCCCCTAAATGAATTAATAAAAATAAGTGGTCAAAACTGGTAAGATTTTCCAGAAATATTCATAATCGGCTCTGACAGTTTTCGTATTTTTGTATTGCTTGTTCTGCTTATTGAAGGTGACCCTAATGCTTTTGTTGCTATTGCGTGGTGTGTAAGTGGGCAGCGTGAGTGGTTCCGGTACCTGTGTGTTTAGGGAGGGGGAGAGCCTTTAAAGCTGGAGAGCTTTAGTTAATGTGTACATGACACATCTGAGAAGAAGAGGTGTTTTAAAGCCTTTCAACAGGCACAATCTATCTCACTCAAGCTTTTACTCTCCCATCTGTTGTTTTCCACAAAAAAGATCAAACTCTTAATTAGGAACATTTCCACTACAAACACCTCTGTGTCTGTAACCACAGCTCCCAGCTGATTGATGTGGCCCAGTCTGGCTCTGAAGTATTTGCTGAAGGAGAGCAGGAGAAGCAGCGTGAAAAGCAAACATTCATTCCCCACAAACCTGAAGCTGACGGGGCAAGAGAGTACTCGGAGGAGGGAGTTTTCATGTTATCGCAGTCAGCCTGCAGTAGTTAACGAGACATAAGAGACTGCAGAGCTGGAATCTTGAGAAACAAACAATCTGCTGGAGGAACTCAGGAGCACCATCTGCAGGGGGAAGGAATTGTCACTGTTACAGGTCAAAGTCCTGCATCACAACTGGTGTCCAGGAGTCATGGGAAGTTGGGTGTTTTTCATGGAGGTTAGAGGACATCCTTGGATCTTTTCCTCTGAACTGTGTCTGACACGATTCCAGCCAGGAAGTGCTCAGTTAAATCTTCACTCACAACATGCTGGAGGAACTCAGCAGGTCGGGCAGCATCCGTGGAAATGATGAGTTGACATTTCGGGCCGGAACCCTTCGTCAGGACTGTAGGGGGAAGGGGCAGAGGCCCTATAAAGAAGGTGGGGGGAGGGTAGGAAGGAGAAGGCTGGTAGGTTCCAGGTGAAAAACCAGTAAGGGGAAAGATAAAGGGGTGGGGGAGGGAGGCAGGGAGGGGATAGGCAGGAAAGGTGAAGAAGGAATAGGGGAAAACACAATGGGTAATAGAAGGAGGTGGAACCGTGAGGGAGGTGGTAGGCAGCTGGGGGAGGGGGCAGAGTGACATAGGGATAAGGGAAGGAATTACTGGAAGCTGGAGAGTTCTATGTTCATACCAAGGGGCTGTATCTTCAGACTGAAGTAAACTGAAAACTAGAACTCTCAATTTAATTCAAGGATTAGTTGTCACTCAAGTGACATTCAAAAGCACCAAGCGTTGAATTTCTAGGCCAGTATTTTAAACGCAATGGGTTACCTTTCTTCAGCATTGTGGATTCGTGGCAATCTCACACCCACACACCACCCGCCTCACTCAAGTGCTGGCTTAGATCAGCACAATAGAATTGGAACTGGTTTATTATTGTTATATGTATGGAGAAACAGGGTAAAGTTTTTCTTGCATACTGTTCCTACAGTACACAGTGCACAGAGGTAGAACAAGGTAAAGCAATAACAGAATGCAGAAGTAAGGTGACACAGTTACAGAGAAACTGCATTGCAAGATTACAACAATTTGGAGCAACAAACACCCTACTGGAGGAACTGAGTGGGTCAACAGCATGTGTGCGAGGAAAGGAACTGTCGTTGTTTCGGGTTGGAACCCTGAATCAGGACTGGGAGTGGAGAGGATAGACAGCCAGTGGAGAGAGAGGTGAGTGAGGCAGAACCACCAAAGAGGGGTGAAAAATGACAGGTGGATTGAGCCAGTTAGGGCAGGAGAGGAGTGGAGCTGGGAGATAGAGGCAGGTGGATGATAGGTGGAGGAGGACAAAAAGAGGCAGCTCGAGGGGAGATGGACCAGGGAGATGTAAAGCAAATTATCCCTTCAAAATACTGGAAGGGGAGGAGATGGTATGTTTGCTGGTGATACCTTGTTGGCACTAACTGTAAAGTACAATTTTAAAATGAGCAGGATGGTGCATGAGCCGAAGTTTGACACCGTTTCACCAATTATAGCTTCCATTGTACATCGGTTAAAGCGACGAGGGTGATTGAAACATCAAGGCGAGTGTGGAAGTTTGGAGGTCATTTGGGTGTTCGAGAGGATTCCAAGAGCCAAAGGCAGCTTGTACGAACCTCATAGCGGACAGGCTGCAAGCCAAAGTTTGGCTCCATTACAACGATTATACCTTCAATTGGTCGCCAGTTAAAGTGACAAGAGAGATTGAAGTGTCAAAGCAAGTGCGGAGGGTGAGCACTGACTGCCTGTCTTATAATCACTCTGCTATGCTACCAGGGTGGGGAGAGTCTGCCATTGCAGAGAGCATTGCCCAGGGTTTTTCTGCGTTTTGGATGTGGTCTTGGACTACACAATCTTTTTTTTCAGTCTTATAGATTTTATATTGTGTTTTTTTCGCTTGATCTTCTCAGCTTTCTTTGTGTGGGAGGAGAGATTTGGGGATCGTTGTGCCTGATCCGTTTTGTTTGTTTTTTGTGCGTTAGGAGGGATTTGTGGGGGCTTGATGTGCCAGTTCTGTTTTTCTTTTTTTTAAATGATGAGGTGGGGATTTGGGGGTTGATAATAGTGCTGTCTTTCTTTTCTTTTGTGGTTTCATGGCTACTGGGAGAATTAAAGAATTCCAGAGTTGCATACTTTGATAATAAAATGAACCTGTGAACCTTTAATAGTCCTCCAATTTTCTGATACCACTTCTAAAGACCGAGATGACTGAAACATTGAGTGAAAGCTTCCACGTTTTCCTCTCTTGCTGTCTTTAGCTCCCTAGGAAACTTTTCATCCAGGTCTGGTGACTTATCCCCTTTTAATGATGATAAAACAATTGATCATGCTTTTACGAGCTTATCTTATCTAATGTTTCACATTCATCCTCCTTGAATACAGCTTTCATGTCACATTCCTCTTTTGCAAGGTATTCATTGAGAATCTTACTTCGCTACCTCACAGAGGATATACACTTTCCTTGGTCATCTTCTTGCTCTTCGTGTACTTAAAAAGCATTGTTCAATTTTCTCGTGTTTCTAAGCTGTCTGGCTCACATTAGCTTCCTCTTGTGTTTTATCCTTACCTCTCTTCATCTTGAAACCCAGCAGCTTGTAAATTTTTTCACAGAAATATATTTACCTTGAGGCCTTCCAATCTCCTTCTGCAGAGCCTCTCATTGCTACAAGACTGATTTATGTTCAAGTAGCCATCTTCATATTTGTTAAATGACTTTATTGCATTGTAAATTTTGCCCTAACTCTTCTCCACTGTTTCATCTTCCCCTTCTTAACATAACTACAGTACCTAAACTCCTTAAATCTAAATACAGAATTGCTCCCTCCTTCCTCTTTTTTTGGTTTACTTCCACAGTTAGGAAACTTTTGAAAGTAATTTACTGGCAGCTTCACCAGGGCAGCTTCCTTGTTAATGTCAGGGTAAACTCAATCCCCACTGTCATGGAGTGTTGCTCATATACCAAAATACAAAGCTCAGACTGCACTCCTTGCACCTGTGGTGAGCAGGACACGGTAAGTATGCTGAGATTGTCACGTGACACCGGATATGCAGTCCACCAGCCTGCTATACCTTTACTTATTAGATCAACTGACCAACCAGAAATGGAATGGAATCTCTATGAACACAGTCTCTGTGAACTCTTCCCCCACCCCCCATCACTAAAATCTCATGTTGTGCCCTGCAGAAGCAAGGTTCCAATGCTTCTAGCAAAAATCTCTCTATATTTATCCTGTATTTATGCCAGCTGAAATCCCACAGACCGAGTCAGCCTCAGATGACAGTAATTACCTGGTAACTACTTCTTACTGGCCACTTAATTAACTGTGCAAATGACAACTGCTTGCTTACCAATGATTAACAATGTGTATCTGAAAGTTAATCTTGAAGTTATGCTAAATACCAAATATTAAGTGCTAAATTAATTAGCTTTAAAAAGAAATCAACCCCTAAAACCCTTGAAATATTCTTTCTCCAGAGTTTCTTATTTTATAGAAGCAGTGGAACTAGACTTTGCATTACTTACTGACAAGACACTGAAATTGAATTGGAATTGATTTGTTATTGTCACATGTAACGAGATTCCGTGAAAAGCTTGTCTTGTCTACTGTTCGTACGGATCAATTCATTACCCAGTGCGTTGAGGTAGTACAAGATAAAATAATAACAATGCAGAATAAAGTGTAACAGCTAAGAAACAGCAGTGCAGGCAAACAATAAGATGCAAGATCATAAAGAGGTAGATTGGGATGTCAAAAGTTCATTGTATTGTGTTAGAGAACCATTCAATTGTCCTATCTCACATGCAAAGTGGCAATTTGGGACCAAACTGGAATCACAGAAGCTTGGTCGGCAGCTGCGGCAGGGCTTGAATGCCATCACCCCCTACAGAGTAAAACCAAGCAAAATATGTGACCACAAGATTTTGCTTCTAGATGAGCTCAATGCCTTTGATGCTTGCTTTGACTGACAAAACATGGAGACACTTACAGAAACTCCCACAGCCCACAATGACCCTGTGATTTCAGTCCCTGATGCCAGTGTGAGAGCACCCTTCAGGAGGGTGAATCCACAAAAAGCATCCGGGCCAGACAGGGTCGGCCGAGTACTGAAGACTTGTGCTGATCAACTGACTGGAGCGTTCACTGAGATCCTTAACCTGCCACTTCAGCAGTCTGAGGTATTCACCTACTTCAAGCAGACTTCGATTATACTGGTGCCCAAGAAGAATGTGGTAATCTGCCTCAATGATTATTGTCCAATAGCATTTACATCCATTGTGAGAAGTTGGTGATGAAACATAACATCTCCTGCCTGAGAAGCGACTTGGGTCCACTCCAATTTTCCTACCAGAGCAACAGGTCAACAGCCGATGCCATCTCATTGGCTCTTCACTGAATACTGGAACAGTGAAGATGAATACATCAGGATGCCCTTTATTGACTACAGCTCAGCATTCAATACTATCATCCCCTCAAAACTAATCAACAAACTCCAAGGTCTCAATGCCCCCCTTGTGCAACTGGATCCTCAATTTTCTCACTTGCAGCCCCCAGTCAGTTCAGATTGGCAACAGCATCTCCTCCACAATCTCCATCAGCATAGGCGCACCACAAGGCTACTCGCTTCACACTTGTGACTGTGAGGCTAAGCACAGCTCCAATGCCATATCTAAGTTTGCTGACAACACCCCTGTCACTGGCTGAAACAAAGGTGGTGACAAATCAGCATATAGGAGGGAGATTGAAAATCTGGCTTAGTGGTGTCACAACAACCTCTCGCTCAATGTCAACAAAACCAAAGAGCTACAGGAGGAGGAAACCAGAGGACCATGAGCCAGTCCTCATCAGAGGATCAGAGGTGGAGAGGGTCAGCAACTTTAAATTCCTTGGTGTTATCATTTCAGAGTATCTGCCCTGGGTCCAGCACATAAGTACCATTGCAAATAAAACACAGCACTGAACTGTTCCCATCACCCATGGACTCACTTTCCAGGGCTCTTCAAAGTTCAAAGTTCAATCTAAATTTATTATTAAAGTAAATATATGTCACCATATACAACCCTGAGATTCATTTTCTTGCGGTATTCACGGTAAGCATAATGAAGTACAATAGAATCAATGAAAAACCAAACACTACAGATGGACGGACAACCAAACTGCAAAAGACAACAAACTGGGCAAATACAAGAAGAAAGAGAAAAACAAAAGAAATAATAATAATAATAAATACTGTAAGCGATACATATCAGGAACATGAGATAATAAGCAAGAAAATTTACTCACAATTCAGTTTTACTCTTGAATATGGTCAATGATTGTCCCTATAACTCTTTGGGGTTGAGGACTCTTGACATCACCATAGCCTTAGTATTTTATTGTATTTTCTTAGTAAATGTAACATATATACTGCATCAACCATCAGCCATCAGGCTCTTGAACCAGAGGGGATAACATCACTTTTTCCATTACTCAACTGTTCCCACAACCTATGGACTCACTTTCAAGGACCCTTCATCTCATGTTGTATATGGTGATAATAAATTTCTTTTGAAGTTCTTTAATTTTGAACTATAACAGCAGGATAGAAACTGTTTTTGAGCCGAGTGGTATGTACTTTCAGATTTGTATCTTCTTTCTAACGGGAGAGGAGAGAAGAGAGAAGAGAAAGTTCAGGCTGGTTGGGGCTAATTTATTGAGGCCTTGGTGAGCTCTCTTGGCTGTGGTGTCTACTTGGTCTGACCTGGACAGGCTGTTGGTGATATTCACTCTAAACTCTCTCAACCTCTGCACCGTTAATGTTGGTAGGAGCATGTCCACCGCCTCACTTCCTTAAGTCAATGAGCAGCTTGTTTGCTTTGCTGACAGTGAGTCCAAAATCCCATAGGAAACCAGTGGTCGGGAAGAGGAAGGTTTTCTTTCATCTAGCTGAACGGAAGAAGTCACTGAGCAATTCATTTGGAGATCACAATGTTCATGGCTACAATGGCAGAAAAGCTTTAATGACCTCAGCAAACTTTTCAAGATAACAATAGTTCTCACCACTTCATCCAGTTCCAGCCTTTTAATTCTAACAATGCTTTCTTTTCCACTTGCCTTCATTGTCCTCAGTTTATTGTGCAATGGTTCCTACGTTACTCTGAAAACCACACTGACCTGAGCTGACCTGGCCTGGCCTGCCAACATCCACAGCTGTATTGCATGTTGGTGAGGCATCATCTGGAACACCATGTACAGCTTTGGTCCCCTGATCTAAGGTGAATTGGGTGTGAGATCAGGAAGGGGAAGGGAGGACGAAAGAGGACTAGAGGAGGGGAGGAGTGGACAGAGATGGCGATACCAAATAAGTGCAGTGGAGAAGTGGAGGGGAGTGACGGTGGGAGAAAGGAAAGGGTGAGAAGAAGAAAAGGGAGAGGGGACATCAGAGACTACAAACCCCTGAATCTGGAGCAACAATCTACCAGTGGAACTTGGCTGGTCAAATAAGGTCTGTGGCGGAGGCGGGGGTGAAGGAGCAGTCCACATTTGGTATATCAGGACTTCAAGAAAAAAAGAGGGATGAACAGAAGGAATAAAGAGGAGGGAGGATGAAGGGAGGGCAAGGAAGTGAGAGAAGAGCGAATGAGATCTAGAGAGGGTAAAGTGAAGAGGGAGGGGTTGTAGAGGAGGAAAGGGATGTAAGGGGTCGAAAAGAGAGAACGGGAGGAGATAAGGGTGGAAAAAATGATAGCTGGGAAAGAAAGTGGTAGGAGGAGAGAGAGAGGAGCGTGTTGAGGTAGGAGGGAGAACGGTGCGATTAAAAGGGCAATTAACCGGTGATAAGAGGATCGTGGGCATTGGAGAATGACTGTGGCGGAGGTGTGCTTGTAACCGTTTACTCCACAAGTGAATCAGGGGGCAGCATACTCGGCCACGTCCAGCAACACCCCAATCCAAACCCACAAACAGTGTTTATCTCCCTGCCTTTAATTTAAGCCACCCCCCTAGTTAACGCAGGCAGGAATGTGACGGGCCTCCAGAGGAAGCCGGAACGTAAGACGAAGTGTTAAAACTGCAACAAGCAGGTGCCAGTAATCAGATCACTTCACTTCCCCTCCCCGCGGGGCAGTCACCAGCTGAGCCCCAGGTAAAACACAGATTGGGGCCGGGAGTGTTGAACGTCCAGTTCGAGATAGAGTGCTGTTTGTTTGAAACACCTTAGCGAGTCCCACACGTTACAGCGAGGCTGCAGTCCACATCCCGAGGCTCGTGTTCGCTGACACTCCTCTCTTTATATCTCCCGGCTCCGGGCACACTTTTGCTCCAGGGGATGCTCTCTCCGACCCGGGCAGTGCTGCTGATCTGCGTCTGCACGGTCTCGGTGAGTACACTCTGGGGCTCAATGAAGGGCGGGGCGCTCTGTGTAATGTACTATGCACTCTGGTTTAATAGACTTTTCAGACCTTCAGTCAGTTTGTATTCGCAGAGAATGCTTGCAACTTCGTTTAGAAATTGGATATTTTCTTCAAATTAGTATTATTTTAAACCCATCCGTTCTCCTTTTACCAACCTGCAGAAATTAGCAGGTCAGTCGGAAAGGGGCACAGCCTCCGCTGGCTCACGGTTCCTTCCACAACCTCAGCAGGAATTTGCTGGATCTACCTCCCGTAGACGATCCGTAAACCGAAGAAAATATTTCACGACCACTGTTTGGTTGCAAGGGTTAATTGGTTAATTTTAAGGAAGGTCGGAAAAGAATCAGGTTGGAGAGACTTAGCGGGGGAGCGACAGAGGAGGATGTATTTTTGCAGGACCTTGCAAGAGCTCGGCTCAGGGCTGCTTCAGTCCAGCGCCGCACATTGAACCGACACCCCTGGCACTGGGAACGCACAACCAAGTTACAGGCAGCAAGATCTCATGAATCAGTTCCTGACAAATACTGTTATCGCACCCAGGAAAATCTCCACGCTCTGCATCTCAGTATTCCCGCGGGCCGTTTGATGGTCAGCTGGGAGACAAACAACGCATCAGCTTGGTATCTAACCCATGTGACAGCACATCTTAGAGTGAACCCTCCAAGATGCCAGCCCGGGTATTCCCCACGACAGGTGAAGACTCCATGAAGACAGACAACGGGGTGTACACTAAGAGACAGACAGACAGGGTGTGCTCTAACTGATAGCCCCGTGTAGAGTGACAGACAGGTGGCAGGGTGTACAGGCAGACAGCAGTGAGTCCAGTGACAGACAGGAGGTAGGGTGTACAGACAGACATAGCAGGCTGTACATTGACAAACAGGTGGAAGGGTGTGCCACCTGACAGAGAGGCGGCAGGGTGTACAGTGACAGGCAGCAAGGTGTGCAGGCAGACACAGGTGGCAGGGTGTGCAGTGACAGACAGGTGGAAGGGAGTGCTGCCAGACAGACAGGTGATAGTGTAACCAGTGACAGGCAGGTGGCAGGCTGTACATTGACAGGCAGCATGGTGTACAGTGACAGACAGGCAGCAGGGTGTGCAGACAGACAGGCGGCAGTGAGTCCAGAGACAGACAGGTAGCAGGATGTACAGTTACAGACAGGTGGCAGGGTGTAGAGTGACAGGCAGGCGGCAGGCTGTACATTGACAGACAGGTGGCTGGGTGTGCAGACAGACACACAGGTGGCAGGGTGTACAATGACAGACAGGTAGCAGGGTAAGCAGGCAGACAGACAAGTGGCAGTGAGTCCAGTGACAGACAGGCGGCAGGGTGTGCAGACAAGCAGTTGGGTGGGCAACAGACAGGCGATGGGGTGTTCAGTGACAGGCAGGCGGTAGGGTGTGCAGACAGATGGCGAGGCAGTAATGTGCCCAGTGACAGAGAGGCAGCAAGGTGTGCTGTGACTGACTGGCAGCAGGGTGTACAGCAGCACACAGGTGGCAGGATGTGCAGAGAGACAAAATGTGCACTAACAGACAGACAGTATGTGATCTAACAGATAGCCCAGTGTCCAGTGACAGGCAGGCGGCAGGGTGTATGGTGACAGACAGGCAGCAAAGTGTACAGACAGACAGACTGCAGTGTGTGCATTGACAGATGGGGGCATGGAGTGCAGAAAGACAGGCAGGCTGCAGGGTGACTGTGACCGAGAGGCAGCAAGGGTCTGCAGGCAGACAAGCAGTAGGGTGTGCATACTGGCAGCTGACAGGGTGTCCAGTGACAGGCAGGTGACAGGGTGTGCAGACAGACGGCAGGGAGTGCCGACAGAAAGACAGGCGATAGGTTGTGCGGACAAACAGGCAGCAGGATGTGCAATGACAGACAGGTGGTAGGGTGTGCAGACAGACAGGCAGCTAAGTGCGCCGACAGACAGGTGACAGGGTGTGCAAACAGACAGGCAGTTAAGTGCGCCGACACAGGCGACAGGGTGTGCAGACAGACAGGCGGCAGGCTGTACAGTGGCAGAAAGGCAGCACTGTGCAGACATACGGACAGGCAGCAGGGTGTGCAGTGGCAGACAGACGACACCGTGCAGACATACAGACAGGCGGCAGGGAGTCCGGTGACATACAAATAGCAGGGTGTACAGACAAAATGAAAACAGTGTGTGGAAAGACAGCAGTGTTTACAGACAGAAAGCAGTATGTTTAGTCATAGACAAATAACATGGTGTGCAGTGATAGACACAGCAAAGTATGCAGACAGATAGTCAACCTGCAGGGTGTAGAGACTGATAGACAGTAGGATGTGCAGTGACAGACAAACTGCAGGAGTGCAGCCAGAGAAAGAACGGGGTGTGCAGTGACGGACTGAGAGCAAGGAGTGCGGGATATGTGCAGGCTTGAAAAAGTGTGATGGGCAGTGGGCAGCCAGATGGATCAATCGGGGTATACGTGCAATGATAGATTGGAAGCAGGCAGATAGGTGATAAATAAACAAAATATTAATTTCTCAGATTGGAATGTGCTGTGTACCTATTGAAAAGATCTGCTAACTTTGATCAAATTCAAAAATATGCTCCAGAACAGCCCCTTTGTAGCAGTTATGCTGTTGCATATGAGCCTGTCTTTGAAATGGGGATAATCCATGATAGATTCATCAAGCCAACAATAGTCATTGTAACTGTTTCCAATCAACTATCTGAGGCAATGAGAATTTACATTAAAAAGCTGGTAGTTGTGAACAAACCTAGGACAAGTCATGTCAAAAAGCACTCCAGATGTTCCATACGTACTCTTATTCTGGCACAAACAGGCAATATTAACAATCTATTGTTGCATTGCGGCACTCTTTGAGGTGTACAACATCAGCAGGTGTCCTGTTTGAGATTAGCAGGAATGCTGTTTGTTTGGAATGGGAATGGGCTGTAAACTATTTGGGATTAGCAGAGAGTATTAGCCAATGTCCTTTCTTGAATTAGTGGAGAGACAATGGGATTAGCTGGCATAGTGTATCGAGTTAACTATTGTAGATTTGTCATTGTTTAGCATACAATTAGCTGGGGTAACATTGGGATTAATACTGTGTGAGCATTGTTTTTCGTTAATCTGCATTATGAGAGAACCCTATATACAATGGGATTAGTCAATATAGTATATGGGATGAGTATGTTAGTAGGTGCTATCATTACAGGTACTAGATGAGATTACCCAATATTGTGCATGTGATTAGCCACTGCACTGTGTGGCATTACTGGAAGTATTTTTTTTGGGATTGAAGACTATATGGGATTACCCAGAGTACTGAATGGGATAGCTAGAGAATATTTATATCCTCTGTTCCATTGTGGTCACAATAACACTGAATAAGAAGGCACATACTGTTCAAATCCAAGCTTATTGTCATTCATCCGTACAGATATATATAGCCAAATGAAACAGCATTCCTCCAGACAAAGGTGCACAACTCAGTGCATGTAACTCGCACACACAACACAAAGTAATATTACCACAAATAAATTCACAAATAATAAGGGACATTTACAATACAAGTTAAAAAGTAAACAGTGTAACACCACTGGTCTTTATGCATGAGTGGACCTGGGTGGTGGCAGGGAGTTCAGTAGTCTTACAGCCTGGGGGAAGAAGCTATGTCCCATCCTAACAGTTCTTGTCCTAGTGCTAGGGTACCTCCTGCCTGATGATTGTTGGACAGATGGGAGGGATCATTTACAATGCTAAGGGCCCTGCGTACACAGTGCTCCTGAGAAATAACTGATGGGTAGAAGAGAGACTCCGATGATCCTCTCAGTAATTCTCAGAATGCTTTGTAGAGACTTGTGGTCAGATGCCTTGCAATCTTACACAGATGGTGATGCAGCTGGTCAGGATACTTTTGAAGGTGCTGCTGTAAAAATTGGTTAGAATGAGGGGCAGGGGGAGCCTCACTTGCCCCAATCTCCTCAGGAAATCGAGACAATGCTGTGCTTTCTTGACCAAAGAGATGCTGTTAAGGGCCCAGGTGAAACCATCCATTATGTGCACTCCCAGAAACTTGGAGCTCCTAACTTTCTCCATTGATGAGCCATGCAGTAAGGAGAGGTCAGCCTGCATCTTCTTACAGTCCACAGTTATCTCTTTGATTTTGTCCACGTTGAGACTCAAGTTGTTGTGCTCAGATCATTCTACCTCCTCTCTGTACACCGTCACATCATCAGTGTGGTGTAGAATATGGAATGGACTGTACCAATCAAAATTGAAGAAATCATCTCAATGCAGAGAAGGAAGTGTTTTTCAGTTTTCTATAAAATCTCATTCCTCTTCCTATCGTATTTCACCAACCATCAAAAATACAGTACATGTCATGGAAATCACTTAACAAATATCCTCAAATTCTTTAAAGATGTTCTATTCATGTCAGTAGTTTTACTAAAAGCTGTATCCTTCAAATAGCACTTCTGTTCCCATTCTCTTTGAAGAACAGACTTTATCAGCCATTATCATCCTGAACAATGTCTAATGGATACTTCTGCAAAATTTATTTCACTAGCAGTTAAAGTTGCACTTTGATCACTAAGACTGAAGTCGTAATTGTTCCTTATCTTTTACCTAAACACTTTTGGTCAAAGATGATGAGCTTCCCTTTATAGAACATCAAAGTCCTCTCCTACCCCTTTAAATGCTTCCTTCAAGGTATAAAGATGTTTACCTGTAACTCTTGAAGTATAGGTTTTTTAAAAAAAATTTATTCACTCATCCATTCATTCACAGAGTGTAGACATCATTGGAAAGCTCAGCATTTACTGCATTTCCCTAATTGTCCCTTCTCTGCTTTCTTTGCCAGTTTTTAAAAGCTTGCGAGCAAGAGGCAACCACATTGCTCATGGAGTCACATACAAGCCAGACTGAATATCATGTAGGATCAGATCAGGTTTTTTATGGGATTTGCTGGACTGCTCTATGGGATCATAAAATTAATTTACTGTGTCTTCAGATCTGTCTTTTTTACTGAAGTACATGCATCATATCACTCCATGTCCTCTGGCAATTCACTTGGATGGCATCCTTTTTGATAAGATAAGATTTAAACTTGTGAGCTAAAACTGTATTTTGTTTTTGTGATTGGTGCCCAGGATTATATATGTACAGGTATGGCTCAGCCTGGGGATAGGAGAAGAGCTACTGAAGCGGCCCAGCTATCAGAAGCATTTCAATGCCCTTTTCTCAATGGTTTTGGAGAAAGTCAACAGCAGTGACAATTGAAGATTTGAATCATTGTTGCTTTTCCAGGCAGAATGGCATATATTCTCTCTCTAAGTTACTCCCACTCTGATTTTGCTGGTGAACGCAGCAGGCCAGGCAGCATCTGTAGGAAGAGGTGCAGTCGACGTTTCAGGCCGAGACCCTTCATCAGGACTAACTGAAGGAAGAGTGAGTAAGGGATTTGAAAGGGGGAGGGGGAGATCCAAAATGATAGGAGAAGACAGGAGGGGGAGGGATAGAGCCAAGAACTGGACAGGTGATTGGCAAAAGGGGATATGAGAGGATCATGGGACAGGAGGTCCGGGAAGAGAGACAAGGGGGGGGGGACCCAGAGGATGGGCAAGAGGTATATTCAGAGGGACAGAGGGAGAAAAAGGAGAGTGAGAGAAAGAATGTGTGTATAAAAATAAATAACGGATGGGGTACGAGGGGGAGGTGGGGCCTTAGCGGAAGTTAGAGAAGTCGATGTTCATGCCGTCAGGTTGGAGGCTACCCAGACAGAATATAAGGTGTTGTTCTTCCAACCTGAGTGTGGCTTCATCTTTACAGTAGAGGAGGCCGTGGATAGACATGTCAGAATTAACATCGACTTCTCTAACTTCCGCTAATGCCCCACCTCTCCCTCGTACCCCATCTGTTACTTATTTTTATACACACGTTCTTTCTCTCACTCTCCTTTTTCTCCCTCTGTCCCTCTGAATATACCCCTTGCCCATCCTCTGGTTCCCCCCCCCCTTGTCTTTCTTCCCGGACCTCCTGTCCCATGATCCTCTCGTATCCCTTTTGCCAATCACCTGTCCAGCTCTTGGCTCCATCCCTCTTCCTCCTGTCTTCTCCTGTCATTTTGGATCTCCCCCTCCCCCTTCCACTTTCAAATCCCTTACTCACTCTTCCTTCAGTTAGTCCTGACGAAGGGTCTCAGCCCGAAACGTCAACTGTACCTCTTCCTAGAGATGCTGCCTGGCCTGCTGCGTTCACCAGCAACTTTGATGTGTGTTGCTTGAATTTCCAGCATCTGCAGAATTCCTGTTGCTCACTCTGATTTTATCTGTTCATTCCTCATCTGTTAGGTCATGGTAGTTTAGTGAGAATGGCTCCAGGGGCAGTGTTTTGTACTCGATGTGGGAAGTCTGGGAGAAGTCTAGTCTCCCAGATGAACACGTCTGCACCAGGTGCACTGAGCTGCAGCTCCTGAGAGAACGGATTATGGAACTGGAGTTGCAGCTCGATGACTTTCAACTCATACAGGAGAATGAGGAGGTGATAGACATGAGCTACAGGGAGGTAGTCTGTGTGGATTGGTGATAACGTATCCTCTTCGCTGATGATCAGCACTGGCGCACCTCAGGGGTGTGTGCTTAGCCCACTGCTCTCCTCTCTGTGTACACATGAATGTGTGGCTAGGCATAGCTCAAGTACCATCTACAAATTTGCTGACGATACAACCATTGTTGGTAGAATCCCAGGTGGTGACGAGAGGGCATACAGGAGTGAGGTATGCCAGCTAGTGGAGTGGTGTCACAGCAACAACCTGGCACTCAACGTCAGTAAGACGAAAGAGCTGATTGTGGACTTCAGGAAGGGTAAGACGAAGGAACACATACCAATCCTCAGAGGGATCAGAAGTGGAGAGAGTGAGCAGCTCCAAGTTCTTGGGTGTCAAGATCTCTGAGGATTTAGCCTGGTCCCAACATATTGATGTAGTCTTAAAAAAGGCAAGACAGTGGCTATACTTTATTAGGAGTTAGAAGCAATTTGGCATGTCAACAAATACACTCAAAAACTTCTATATTTGTACTGTGGAGAGCATTCTGACAGGCTGCATCACTGTC
Source organism: Mobula birostris (assembly GCF_030028105.1). Taxonomy (NCBI): domain Eukaryota; kingdom Metazoa; phylum Chordata; class Chondrichthyes; order Myliobatiformes; family Myliobatidae; genus Mobula; species Mobula birostris. The sequence continues at coordinate 73,939,710 of NC_092402.1, forward strand.
TGGTATGGAGGGGCTACTGCACAGGACCGAAAGAAGCTGCAGAAGGTTGTAAATCTAGTCAGCTCCATCTTGGGCACTAGCCTACAAAGTACCCAGGACATCTTCAAGGAGCGGTGTCTCAGAAAGGCAGCGTCCATTACTAAGGACCTCCAGCACCGAGGACATGCCCTTTTCTCACTGTTACCATCAGGTAGGAGATACAGAAGCCTGAAGGCACACACTCAGTGATTCAGGAACAGCTTCTTCCCCTCTGCCATCCGATTCCTAAATGGACATTGAAGCTTTGGACACTACCTCACTTTTTAAAATATACAGTATTTCTATTTTTGCACGTTTTTAAATAATCTATTCAATATATGTAATTGATTTACTTATTATTATGTTTTTATTTTATTTATTATTATTATTTTCTTCGCTCTCTGCTAGATTATGTATTGCATTGAACTGCTGCTGCTAAGTTAACAAATTTCATGTCACGTGCTGGTAATAATAAATCTGATTCTGATAGGAGAAGGAGGGGAAATGTACAACCAGTACGGAGTACAACTGTGTCCTGTGGCCATTCCCCTCAACAATAAGTGTACAACTTCGGATACTATTGAGGGGTCGACCTACCTGGGGAGCCCTAGTGACGGGGTCTCTGGCACTGAGTCTGGTGCTGTGACTCGGAAGAGCAGAGAGGTGAAGAGGACTGCAGTGTTGATAGGGGATTCCTCAGTCAGAGGAACAGAGATGAGGTTCTGTGGGCGCGATAGAGACATCCGGATGATATGTTGCCTCCCTGGTGCCAGGATCAGAGATGTCTCTGATCGGGTCCATAGCGTTCTCGAGGGTGAGCAGGCAGAAGTCTTGGTGCATATTGGCACCAATAGCATAGGTAGACAAGGTGAGGTCCTGAAGAGATATTTTAGGGAGCTAGGCAGAAAGCTGAGAAACAGGATCTCCAGGGGAGTAATCTTTGGATTGCTGCCTGTGCCACGTGCCATTGAGGGCAAGAATAGGATGATATGACAGGTGAACGTGTGGCTAAGGAAACGGTGCAGCGGGCAGGGGTTCAGACTTGTGGATCATTGGGATCTCTTCTGGGGAAGGTATGACCTGTACAAAATGGATGGGTGACACCTCAACCTAAGAGGGTCCAATATCCTTGCATGCAGGTTGGCTAGAGTCGTTTGGGTGGGTTTAAACTAATTTGACAAGGGGATGGGAACCACAGTGATAGTGCTGAGGATGAGGTAGTTGGTTTACAAACAGAGGCAGTGTGCAGTGAGACTCCTAGCAGGGAGAGGCCGGTGATAGAGCAAAATTACAGTCAACAGGATGAGTTGCAATGTAAAGGCGGACAAACTCGAAAAGGGTGAAAATAGGACCAAGAGTGTTATACTTGTCTGTGCACAGTATACGGAATAAGGTCAATGAACTTGTAGCTAAAGGTTAGCATGTATGATGTTGCACACATCACTGAATCGTGGCTGAAAGAAGATTATAGCTGGGAGCTTAATGTCCAAGGATTCACATTGTATTGAAAGACAGAGAGGGTGTCATGGCTCTGTTAGTAAGAAATGAAATTAAATCATTAGAAGTCGGAAGGTGTTGAATCATTGTGGATAAAGCTAAGGAAATGCAAGTGTTAAAAAGATCCTGATGGGAGTTACATACAGACCTCCAAGCAGTAGTGAGGATGTGGTCTACAAATTACAATGAGAATAGAAAATGCATGCCAAAAGGGCAATACTACAATAGTCATGGGGGATTTCAATTTGCAGGTACATTAGGAAAATCAGGTTGGTGCGGGATTCCAAAAGGGGGAATTTCTAGAATGCGTACGAGATGGCTTTTTAGCCCACTAGGGGATCTGTTATTCTGAATTCTGTGTTGTGCAATAAACCAGAATTAATTAGAGACCATAGGTAAAAGAACCATTAGGGGAAAGTGATCATAATATGATCAAATTCACCTTGAAATTTGAGAAGGAGAAGCTAAAGTCAGATGTATCAGTATTACAGTGGAGTAAAGGAAATTACAGAGGCATGAGAGAGGAGCTGGCCAGACTGATTGGACAAGAACACTGGCAGGGATAATGGCAGAGCAGCAATGGCTGAAATTTCTGGAAGCAATTTGGAAGGCACAGGATATATACACCCAAAAAGAAAGAAGTACTCTAAAGGCAAGATGACACAGCTGTGGCTCACAGGGGAAGTCAAAGCCAAGATAAAAGCCAAAAGAGAGGGCCTATAATAGAGCAAAATTTAGTGGCAAGCTAGGGGATTGGGAAGCTTTTAAAAACCAACAGAAGGCAACAAAGAAAGTCATTAAGAAGGTAAAGATGGAATATGAAAGTAAGCTAGCCAATAATATTACGGAGGTTACTAGAAGTTTCTTCAGATACATAAAGTGTATAAGAGAGGTGAGAGTGAATATCGGACCACTGGAAAATGATGTTGGAGAAGTAGTAATGGGGGACAAGGAAATTGCAGATGAACTGAATAAATATTTTGCATCAATCTTCACTGTGGAAGACACTAGCAGTATGGTCATGAAGTGTGTGAAGTTACCATAACTGGAGAGAAGGTTCTTAGGAAACTCAAAGATCTGAAGGCAGATAGGATGGTGTACGCCACAGGGTTCTGAAAGAGATGGCTGAAGAGATTGTGGAAGCATTAGTAATGATCTTTCAAGAATTACTAGATTCTGGAATGGTTCTGGAAGACTGGAAAATTGAAAATGTCACTTCACTCTTCAAGAAGGGAGAGAGCCAGAAGAAAGGAAACTATAGGCCAGTTAATCTGGCCTCAGTAGTTGGAAATAAATTGGAGTCGATCATTAAGGATGTGGTTTTGGGGTACTTGGAGGCACATGATAAAGTAGGCCATAGTCAGCATGGTTTCCTCAAGGGGAAATCTTGCCTGACAAATCTGTTAGAATTCTTTGAAGAAATATAAAGCAGGATATACAAAGGCGAATCAGTTGATGTTGTGTGTTTGGATTTTCAGAAGGCCTTTGACAAGCTGCCACACATGAGGCTGCTTAACAAGCTTCAAGTCGATTGTATTACAGGAAAGATTCTAGCATGGATAAAGCAGTAGCTGATGGGTAGGAGGCACAGAGTGGGGAGAAAAGGGAGTCTTTTCTGGTTAGCTGCCGGTAACTAGTGGTGTTCCACAAGGGTCTTTGTTGGGACCGATTCTTTTTACGTTATATGCCAATGATTTGGATGATTGAATTGATGGTTTTGTTGTAAAGTTTGCAGACAATATGAAGATAAGTGGAGGGACAGGTAGTTTTGAGGAAATGGGCAGGCTGCAGAAAGACTTGGGCAAGGAAGTGTCAGATGGAATACAATGTCAGGAAGTATATGGTCATGCACTTTAGTAGAAGAAATGAAAGGGTTGACTATTTTCTAAATTGAGAGAAAATACAGAAATCTGAGGTGCAAAACTCCCAAAACCCGGCCTCCACAGCTGCCTATGGCAATGAATTTGGAGTCCTTGTTCAGGATTTCCTGAATGTTAATTTGCGGGTTGAGCCTGTGGTGAGGAAGGCAAATGTGATGTTAGCATTCATTTCAAGAGGACTAGAATATAAAAGCAAGGATGTAATGTTGAAACTTTATAAAGCACTGGTGAGGCCTCAGTTGGAGTATTGTGTGCAATTTTGGACCCCTTATCTTAGAAAGGATGTGCTGAAACAGGAGAGGGCTTAAAGGAGGTTCATGAAAATTATTCCAGGTTCAAACGGCTTGTTATATGTAGAGAGCTGATGGCTCTGGGCCTGTATTCACTAGAATTTTGAAGAATGAGGGGTGACCTTATTGAAACCAATGGAATGATGGAAAGACCTTGATAAAGTGGATGCGGAAAGGATGTTTCCTATCGTGGGAGTGTCTAAGACTAGAGGACACAGCCTCAATATAGAGGGGCGTCCTTTTAGAACAGAGATGATGGGGAATTTCTTTAGCCAGAGAGTGGTGAATCTATGGAATTCATTGCCATAGGTGGCTGTGGAGGCCAAGTTTTATGTATATTTAAAGCGGAGATTGATAAATTCTTGATTGGTCAGGGAATGAAGGGATATGGGGTGAAGACGGGAGATTGGTGCTAAGAAGGAAAATGGATCAGCCATGATGAAATGGTAGAGCACACTCGATGGGCCAGATGTCCTAATTCTGCTCCTCTATCTTAGTCTTATGGTCTTCTTTCTATGTCTGTATTGGTTATTAATTTAGGGATGGTAGAGGGATCTGACAATGAGTCTCAGAGAAAGCAGAGGTGGAATTTTATAGGACCCTTTATTTAATGAGGTAGATATCAGAACAGAGTCCAATTTGTTAGCTTCTGAGGCAGGTTTAGGATTTGTGTACTGATGCCATGTTTTGTTCTGCAACCAAAAAAGAAACTAAGATTGGAGAGCGAAACCCATGTGGCTTTTAATCAAGCCTCAGCTGGTGGTTGCCGTTTTATGATGTGTCGGAGTCGAGGTGTCCGTGGTCTTTGTGGGAATGAGTGGCAGAGGACAAATGCCACATTGTTTTTTTCTTTGGGGCTGGCCTTTGCACAACTTTTCACAAGGTTCTTGGGTTTTTGTAGTTGTTCATTGTTAGCTGAAGCTAGAGCAATATTTATTTGTTTGTTTGTTTATTTATTGAGTTCCAGCGCAGCAAATGCCTTTCCGGACCAATGAGCCAGAAAGGACCCTGATTTAACCCTAACCAAATCACAGGGCGATTTACAATGACCAATTAACCTACTAACCCATATGTCTTTGAACTGTGGGAGGAAACTGGAGCACCCAGAGCAAACTCACGTATTCCACACGGAGGAAGTACAAACTCTTTCCAGGCAGCAGTGGGAATTGAACCCGTGTCCCCTCTACTGTAAAGCGTTGTGCTAACCTCTATGCTACCGGGCCACCCTATCTCTATTATTCAGACTATGCATTAGATCTTTATTTTAAGAAGTATGTAACAAAAATGATCTTGGTAAAATCTGACTTATTTAGAATTAGAAAAGCCATCTTGAGGATGATTCTGGCAAATGGTTATTCACGGTGACGCGTTTCTTTGATGTAACTGGATGGAAGCAAACATTCAAGTGATTGTTGTCTCTGGAACTTGCCTGTGGAATTTTTTATGACCCAAATGGTCAATGGTGTTGTACAATAATTTATGTTCACGTAGGCAGTTAACATGCTAAATAAACTATTGTTTCACAAATGCATCGTCAAGATTTAATGCCACTGAGGTGAAGAGCTACTGTTTAATATAAGGCCGTGTCAATGTTGCACTTGATGTGCTCTGTTCCTGTTTAATATGTTTGTTTGATTATCATGATCTTGAAAATAGAACAGGACAGCCCATGAACAGGCTCTTCAGCCGACAGTATCTGTGGCAGCTATGATGTCAATTTAAACTGTACACCTGCTTCCTCATGGTCTATCTTTCTTTATTCCTTACTTGCTTACGTGTTTGTCTTAATCCCTCTTAAACACTACTGTCGTATCTGCTTCCATCACCTCTCTGGCAATACATTCTGGGAACCTACCAGTCCCTGTGAAAAAAAATCTTGCCAAGTAAATCTCCTTTAAACTTAATTTATTTATTCATAGTCATAGTCATACTTTATTGATCCCGGGAGAAATTGGTTTTTGTTACAGTTACACCATAAATAATAAATAGTAGTAGAACCATAAATAGTTAAATAGTAATATGTAAATTATGCCAGTAAATTATGAAATAAGTCCAGGACCAGCCTATTGGCTCAGGGTGTCTGACCCTCCAAGGGAGGAGTTGTAAAGTTTGATGGCCACAGGCAGGAATGACTTCCTATGACGGTCTGTGTTGCATCTCGGTGGAATAAGTCTCTGGCTGAATGTACTCCTGTGCCCACCCAGTACATTATGTAGTGGATGGGAGACATTGACCAAGATGGCATGCAACTTGGACAGCATCCTCTTTTCAGACACCACCATCAGAGAGTCCAGTTCCATCCCCACAACATCACTGGCCTTACGAATGAGTTTGTTGATTCTGTTGGTGTCTGCTACCCTCAGCCTGCTGCCCCAGCACACAACAGCAAACATGATAGCACTGGCCACCACAGACTCGTAGAACATCCTCAGCATCGTCCAGCAGATGTTAAAGGACCTCAGTCTCCTCAGGAAATAGAGACGGCTCTGACCCTTCTTGTAGACAGCCTCAGTGTTCTTTGACCAGTCCAGTTTATTGTCAATTCGTAGCCCCAGGTATTTGTAATCCTCCACCATGTCCACACTGACCCCCTGGATGGAAACAGGGGTCACCGGTACCTTAGCTCTCCTCAGGTCTACCACCAGCTCCTTAGTCTTTTTCACATTAAGCTGCAGATAATTCTGCTCACACCATGTGACAAAGTTTCCTACGGTAGCCCTGTACTCGACCTCATCTCTCTTGCTGATGCATCCAACTACGGCAGAGTCATCCGAAAGCTTCTGAAGATGACAAGACTCTGTGCAGCAGTTGAAGTCCGAGGTGTAAGTGGTGAAGAGAAAGGGAGACAAGACAGTCCGCTGTGGAGCCCCAGTGCTGCTGATCACTCTGTCGGACACACGGTGTTGCAAGCACACGTACTGTGGTCTGCCAGTCAGGTAATCAAGAATCCATGACACCAGGAAAGCATCCACCTGCATCACTGTCAGCTTCTCCCCCAGCAGAGCAGGGCGGATGGCATTGAACGCACTGGAGAAGTCAAAAAACATGACCCTCACAGTGCTCGCTGGCTTGTCCAGATGGGCGTAGACACAGTTCAGCAGGTAGACAATGGCATCCTCAACTCCTAGTCGGGGCTGGTAGGCGAACTGGAGGGGATCTAAGTGTGGCCTAACCATAGGCCGGAGCAGCTCCAGAACAAGTCTGTCCAGGGTCTTCATGATGTGGGAGGACAATGCCACCGGTCTGTAGTCATTGAGGCCGCTGGGGCACGGCGTCTTCAGCACAGGGACAAGGCAGGACGTCTTCCATTGAGATATAGTGTGGACAGGCCTTTCTAGCCCTTCGAGCCACACCACCCTGCAGCCCTCGATTTAACCCTAGCCTAATCACAGGACAATTTACAATGACCAATGAACCTATCAACTGGAACATCTTTGGACTGTGGGAGGAAACCGGAGCACCCGGAAGAAACCCATGCAACTGTGCAAACTCCTTACAGTTAGTAGCAAGAATTGAGCCCGGTCACCTGCACTGTGAAGTGTTGTGTTTACCGCTATGCTATCGTGCTGTCCTCTCACCTTAAAGCTAGTATTTGACATTTCCACCCTGGAGAAAAAGAGCGGACTTTTTGCCTTATCTATACCTCATCATTTTATATAGGTCAATCAGATTGCTCCTCCACTTCTTTTACCCCAGAGAATACAATCTAAGTCGTGCTATTCTGTCTGAAAAGGAGAGGTATCCTGCAAGGGTGCTGTAAGGCTAATAATTAAAATAAACTGAGAACTCCCTCTAATCTCAGGATATGCACTAGATTTACATAGATGTTTATGTAGGACTGCAAACTTTCACTGGGATATCAGGGAGTGGGGTCCATTTTGGGAAGTGATTTTGTACCCTGACACCTGAGATAATCTAATAATTACACTGCTCAAGATTCTGTTTAGACTTATAGTGATTTTTAGTGTTTTTCTCATTGTTTGTTATTTTTATATTTATGATAATTTATTTTCATCTACGTATCTTCTTCAATATACTATCTTTGAGTAACTTGATAGCTTTATTGTCTTCTGACCAGTCCACTATAGATTTGGGAAGATGAGGTCATATCTTTCAAAAAAATTATCAGTGTTGTGAGTCTCTGAAGTATGGTCGGATGTTGGTTCTTAAGAATATGAAATGGAGATAACAAAGAAGAGAATTTATTTTTTATATTACTGGCCACAGAAGATAAAGCAGATTAGATAGAAGTTTGGATGTTACTCTATTTCAGATTTACATATTTTCATAAGAGCAAAGAGTTGTCTCACAACAGAAGTCCCTGATCTGAGATTCTGGAGAAGGCATTAGATTCATGGCAAGATTATTGAAACATCTTGAAATTAAAGAGTTTAAACACCTGGAGTAAATGACAGCATTATGACAGTTAGCATAGAACCACCATTTTGAAGGACTGTTTCAATGGAGTGTGAACATGCAAGTAGCTTATTGTGGGATTTCCCAAACTAATGTTAGTTTGGAGCTAGTGTTAGGATAGAACTGAATTAGAAGGTATGTTTATTGTGGCAATCGATCATCCACGAACAAGATTCGATAAGTGTTACAAGATATAACCATGTAACACGGCTTCCTAAGATAGTAGTAACCAACTATCTTTCATCTTGCTACAGTTATACAGAGGTCTGGTGAGACCACACATTGTTTTGGTCTCCTTATTTGAAGGAGAATAAAACTTACCAAAGAGTTGCTGCAGTGAAGGTTCACAAGCTGATAGCTGATATGGCAGGTTCGTCGTATAAGGAGAGAACAGATTGTTTTAGTCTGTATTCAACAGAATCTAGAAGAAAGAGAATGGGTCTCATATGACTTTCTGACATGCTTAGACAGATTGGAGGCAATGGGTGCTGTAACAATGGATCATGATCTCAGGATATTGGGTGTGACATTTAGCACAGGGATCGGGAGAAATTTCTTTGCTCAGACAATGGTGAACGAATAGGATTCACTACCATCATGGAGACCAAGTTGCTGAATATATTTAAGAAGGAGGTGGATTCCGAAACACAAAATGCATCAAGGGATGAATACAGGTGAAGCAGGAAGATGAATATAATATAAGACATGAGATCAGTCATGATTATTGTTTACTGCGGTGGAGCAGGCTTGAAGGCTGAATGATAAGTGAACTGGTGCTATACTTTTCTATGCTGTGATAAGCTAAGCAAGTATGGTTCAGCACATCAATTAAATACAACGTACCAGATGCTACCCAAGGTTAGGAATGTATTTGGTCTAAGATATCGATGCAGTCATAACCCATAACATTTCAGCTTGCACTGGGAGCAGCATGAAATGTCCATTTGAAGCAAGCCATCCAGCTCGAGGTGTTTACAGTTTAAACTAATGAACCCTATGCTGTTGATGGGCGGCAAGACTACACCAAAGCAGACAGGGTGTTGCACTCTTATAATGGTGAGCAGAAAGAATTGAGGGCCATAATGTGGTAGACCAGAAAAACGTTGCATCTACACTTGGTAATCATACTGTCCAATGGGTAGGACTGGTAAAGCTGCATCGTGAGAGATACAGGGAAGACTTCAACCCAGCACAATTACTTCAGCCGCACAGTTAGCAGCTGAGTGAGCAGATATTGTTCACAGAACAGGGAAACTAGAAGACCAATTAGGAAGACGGATGGAGGTGACCGAAAGAAGACCAGCACAATGCTTTCATAAAGGCACCAAAAAACTGCTGCTGGCAAGGATTGGAGACACAATAGGGACAAATCACAGCAGGTCAACACAAAAGTAGCAGAAGGCCGTGATATTCTCATGTCCCCATATCAGTGGAACAGGGGGAAGACCAGATATTTAAGGACAGTCAATTAACCCAAACATCTGGCAGACACTTAATACCAAAGCAAAGCACATAGGGAATGGATTTTGATCTTTTCTTTCTCATTATTAAAGGAAGGACATAAAACATATAGCTCAGGTAATGCTGGGTATGAGTGCCCTTGGAGAAATGTAATATATGACAAACTGTTCTTTGTTTGTTGCTGCAATGCTTTAGAACCAGGTTATCCATGCAGTTGTAGGCTTCAGTAAAGACACTGTTCCTCTTGCAAGCTGTTTTTCCTGTTTAATAAGTGCCCTTATTAGCTATTGAATTGCTGGCTATTTTTCAGTATCCTCATGAGACCCTGGGACAATTAAATGGAACAGAACTCAAAACAAAATTCTGCAGATGCTGAATATCTGAAATAAAACAGGCCAGGCAGCATCTGTAGAGAGGGAAACAGTGATAATGTGGTTAGTCTGTAACCTTTCATCAGAACTGGGAAAGATTAAAAATCAACAAGTTTTCAGGCCAATGAAAGGGAGGAAAGAAATAACAACAGAGGAGGATTGTGGTAAATTGGAAGGGCAGGAAAGATTGGGTTACAAAAGATAATGGAGAGATGAAAGAAGGTGGTGGAGGCATTTTTGAATACAAGTCAAGTCTGTAGGAATTGTAATGAAAAGAGGATGAATAAATGTGTCAAATATACCAATGGAAAAGAGAAGAAAGAAAAACAAGCAGGAAGTATGGGATACAAGGGCTGGACGAGTCGATTATTTGCAAGTGTTGAACTCAGCTGGATATTCTAAGCTGAACATCAAAGTTTGAACTTGGAAAAAGACTAGTGTCAAGCTATCAAAAACTTCAAGGTTTAAACTGAACTATAATAGCCACTAATACAGTCTGGACTTGTATACGGTATAATAGATGCAGATGCAAAATGCTGCCTTACTAATAGATTCTTCATATTCCACATGGCCTAGACAATGAAAGTGATAAATTCATTTGATTTCACTGATTCATTTTTATGAGTCAAAATTATTCCTAGCAGGTATTTGTAATAGAACTGTTAACATAATCAGATAATATTCATCTATGCACTGTTTTAATATCTTTGTTAACCCATTTAATTTAAATAGTTTAACATGTATTAGAGAAATTTACTTGAATATGTTTTGTGCTAATGTATTTGGTTAGAATATTTTTCCCATAATCATCTATTTCTACTGCATTTCATTATATTTATTGTAAATTAATTTATAATTATTTACATTCGCCTGAAGTAATATTTTTTCTCTGTTGCCTGTTCAGTTAAATATCTCATTTAAATATTTCTACAAATTGGTTATATTTGCATGTGTCTGCATGCCTGCATAATTTATTGTCATCAGTGAATGCACAATTAGCTTTAATGAAAACAGGAGGTGCTGAGAATAGTTAGTCGGCCAAGCAGCATCTGAGGGGAGATTGTCCTTAGGTTCTATGTAGACTAGCTTAAGAACTATGAGAGTTCTAGTCAATACCTCTAAGCTGTATATTTCTACCTTCGCTTGTTGCACTACAGTTGAAATTGACCCAATTTTGGTGCATTAAGTAGGCACTATGTTTTTTACTAACACCAAGTCAGGAGTTTCCAAAGAAACTTCTAAATTGGGGCATTCTCATTTTAAGAAACCACTACCTGATATTAAAAGCCTTTAGCAACTGACCTCCGAGCCTCCAGACACCAGCGGACTCATGTACTTATGACTTCCACTCACACTGACCCGGGGCTTTGATCATTGGGCTTTAACCTCTGGACTAGCTCACTTCGGTCTTTGGCCTTCAGGCTTTGATCTTTGGTATTGACCCCAGGACACGCTGATCACAGGATCCCGAACTCCAGATTCGTATGGACCTCCGACTCTGGGACTCGCAGACCTTGGGGGTGTTGCTGGCCCTGATACCTCCTCTCCACATAAACCGCTGATCCTGCAACCTGCCAGCCTGGGGAGACACCAGCCCTCATCCACTGGGTCCACTGACCTCGGTCATTGACCACAGAGATCACTGGTCTTCATCCACAGCTTTTGGTGACCTGACATCCATCCACAGGGATCACAGGCACTCCAACCTGGACCTCAGCCTGACCTCTAACTCCCCTTCCTCCCTGTCATTAAACCCTAATCTAACCCCTAACTCTCCACTCTGGCCCCAAAGCCATCCATAAGACCATAAGGTATAGGAGTAGAATTAGGCCATTTGGCCCATCAAGTCTGCTCTGCCATTCCATCATGGCTGATTCATTTCCCTCCCAGTTCCAATCTCCTGCCTTCTCCTGTAACCCCTCATGCACTGACCCATCAAATATCCATCAACCTCTGCCTTAAATATACCCAATGACTTGGCTTCCACAGCTGCCTATGGCAGAAAATTCCACAGATCACCACTCTCTGGCTAAAGAAATTCCTCCTCATCTCTATTCTAAAAGGACACCCCTCTATTCTGAGGCTGTGTCCTCTGGTCTTAGATTCCCCCACCATAGGAAGCATCCTCTTCACACCCACTCTATCTAGGCCTTTCACCAATTGATAAGTTTCAAGGAGGTCACCCCTCATTCTTCTGAATTCCAGTGAATACAGGCCCAGAGCCATCAAGCACTCTTCATATGCAACACACACAAAATGCTGGAGGAACTCAGCAGGCCAGGCAGCATCTGATAAGCCTTCCAATCTCAGAATCATTTTCATGAACCTCCTTTGAACCCTCTCCAGTGTCAGCACATTCTTTCTTAGATAAGGGACAAAGAAGGAAAACAATGATCTTGCAGTCAGTACAGAACCGTCTGAAAGACTACGAACCTTAAAAACATCCAAGCCTGAGCCGCAACCTCGATGAACAGTACAGTTTGGCGCCATTTTGACCAGAATCCTGGGGGTGTTGTGACTACTCTGATGGTTCCATGTTGGCTGTTACCATGACAATTAATGGTGCGGTCTCACAATTGACTTACACAGCTGAAACATGCTGTCCTAACTCCTATACTCAAAGCCCTGACTGATGAAGGCCAGTGTGCTGAACACCTTTTTCAGCACTGTCTTCCTGTGATCTCTCTGTTCCATCACACTGTTCCAGAACTAAGCTGGTTTTACTTTCCAAGTTGCATCACCAAACACTTATCTGTACTGAAATCTGTTGGCTACTCCTTGGCCCATTTCCCACACAGATGAAGATCACCTGTGATCTACAATAGTCTTCTTCATTATCCACGACTCCTCCTAATTTTGTGTAATCCACAGTACAGGAGGAGAAGTACAGGAGCCTGGAGAAGCTTCAAAGGAGGTTCATAAAAATGACCGCAGGATTGAATGGCTTGTTGTATGCAGAGCATTTGATGGCTCTGCACCTGTGTTCACAAGAGTTCAGTAGAAGGTGACCTCATTGAAACCTATCAAATGGTGAAAGGCCTTGATAGAGTGGATGTGGAGAGGGTGTTTCCTGTGATAGGAGAGTCAAAGACCAGAGGATGGGGCTTCAGAATAGAGGGGCATCCTTTTAGAACAGAGATGAGGAGTAATTTCTTTAGCCAGGGAGTGCTGAATCTATGGAATTCTTTGCCACAGGCAGCTGTGGAGGCCAAGTCTTTATGTATATTTAAGGAGGAGGTTGATAGATTCTTGATTGGTCAGCGCATGAAGGGATATGGGGAGGAGGCAAGAGATTTGGGCTGACAGAAAAGTTGGATCAGTCACAATGGGCCAAATGGCCTAATTCTGCTCCTATAATTTTATGCTCTTATGGTCTAAGTATTCTAAAGGGAGGATGTGGCAACCGTGGCTGTCTAGGGAAATCAAGGACAACTTAAAAGCAAACAAGACGACATATAATAGAGCAAGAATTAGTGAGAAGATAGAGGATTGGAAAGCTTTTAGTTGCCAACAGAAGTCACCTAAAAAAGCTACAAAGGAGAGAAAAGATGAAATATGAAGGTAAACTAGCCAATAATATCAAAGAGGATACCAAAAGTTTTTTTCAGATATAAAAAAAGAGTAAAAGAGAGGCAAGAGTGGGTATCAGATTGCTAGAAAATGATACAGGAGAGGTAGTAATGGAGGACAAGGAAATGGTGGATGAATTTGGTAAGTGTTTTGCATCAGTCTTCACTAGTAGTATGCCAGAAATTCAAGAGTCTCAGAGGACAGAAGTGAGTGTAGTTGATATTGCTACGGAGAAGGAGTTTGGAAAACTGAAAAGTTTGCAGGTGAATAATTGGGTATAAAGTAGAGATTGTTGGGCATTGGTAATGATCTTTCAAAAAATCGCTAGGTTCTGGGTTGGTTCTGGAGGACTGGACAATTACATATGTCACTTCACTCTTTAAGAAGGGAGCGAGACAGAAGAAAGGAAATTAGAGGCCAGTTTGCTTGACTTCAGTGGCTGGGAAGTTGTTGGATTTGATTATTAAGGATGAGGTTTTGGGGTGCTTGGAGGCACATGATAGAGTAGGTTAAAGGAAAATCTTGCTTGACAAATCTGTTGAAATTCCTTAAGGAAATATCAGGCAGCATAGACAAAGGAGAGTCAGTTGATGTTATGTACTTGGATTTTCAGAAGGCCTTGACAAGGTGCCACACGTGAGGTGGCTTAACAAGATAAGAGCCTATGGTATTACAGGAAAGATATCAGGAATGGATAGAAGATTGGCTAACTGGCAGGAGTGGGAATAAAGGGACTGCCAGTGACTAGTAGTGTTCCACAAGCCGTCCATTTAAGACCCCTTTTTTTTATGTTATATGTCAATGGTTTGGATGACATAATTGATGGCTTTGTGGCCAAGATTGCAAATGATGTAAAGATAGATGGAGAGGCAGGAAGTGTTGAAGAAGCAGAGATCCTGCAGAAGGACTTGGGCAGATTGTGAGAATGGGCAAGGAAGTGGCAGATGGGATATGGTGTAGGGAAGTATATGGTCATGCACTTTTGCAGTATGAATAAAGGCATAGACTATTTCTAAACAGGGATATAATTCCAAAACCAGAGTTTCAAGGGGACTTGGGAGTCCTTGTGCAGGATTTCCTAAAAGTTAACTTGCATATTTAAGGAAGGCAAATGCAAAGTTAGCATTCATTTCAAGAGGACTAGAATATAAGAGCAAGGTGTAATGCTGAGGCTTTATAAGACATTGGTCAGACCGCACTTAGAGTATTGCGAGCTGTTTCTGGCTCCATGCCTGTGAAAAGATGTGCTGGCATTGGGGAGGGTCCAGAGGAAGTTCATGAGAACAATTCCAGGAATTAAAGGGTTAATATATGAGGACCATTTGATAGCTCTGGCCCTGTACTCGCTGGAGTTTAGAAGGGGGTGGGGTGGCTCATTGAAACTTGTCAAATATTGAAAGGCTAATAGATAGAGTGGATGTGGAGATGATGTTTCCTATAGTGGCTGAGTCTAGAACCAAAGGGTGTAGCCTCAGCATAGAGGGACACCTCTTTACAACGGAGATGAGGAGGAACTTCTGTCACGAGATCATGGTGAATCTGTGGAATCCTTTGCCATGGATGGCTGTGAAGGCCAAGTCATTGAGTATATTTAAAGCAGAGGTTGTAAGTTTCTTGATTGGTCGGGGCATCAAAGGTTACGGGGAGAAGGCAGGAGAACAGTGTTGAGAGGGATAATAAATCAGCCATTATAGAGTGGTGGAGCAGCCACAATGGGCCAAGTGGCCTAATTCTGCTCCTATGTCTTATGTTCTAACTGATAGCACTGTGTGACCGAGGAGACCCAAACATCTACGTGTAGCAGCAGTACCAGGATGACAGGCTGGGGCATCTGTGAACTTGTAACACCATGTCCGTGCTGGCAGGGAGATTTTTAATACATCAGAATCTTAGGTGGAATTGATAAAGTATATAAGGAAGGTCGCTAGTTGTGCACTCTAAAGCATTTAAGGTTAATGACTTCCAGTGTGACGCACTTGTTTTATTGGAAGGTAATATTAAAAGTTGTAGGTTGCAACCTTATGATGCAATATCTAAAGTAAGGAATTGATGTTAGAAATAAGGTGGGGAAATAACAAGCCTGCTTACGAAAATTGCTTCAACAAAAAATGGCTGCAAGCATTTCAAAACATGCCCAAAGTGATATGTAGAAAGCAAAAGCAAGTGAAAATGAGATCAATTTCTAAGCCAAGCTCTCCGAACTAGAAATAAAAGCCAAATAAATATATAAAGTATTGCATTGATTATATTTCACCAAGAGAAGGGTAGAAATTAATCTACTACATACTCTGCAGTTTAATTTCCTCAAAAAGTAAAAAGTTTTTGTAAAGGAAATTGCACTTGTGCCTTTGAACCTCCCACGTCACAGACATATTTGAAAAAAAGATGTTTAGTGAACATTCTACAGAGCAGCCAGAAAAATATTAAATCATAGTAGCCTTGCCTCTCAAAAGAAAAACATCATTACAACTGACTGCACTGTTTCTATTTTGGCATAAAATCCATTAGCCTCTAAATTTAATATGATGGAATGCACAGCTTTAAAATATCTAATTTAAATTGCTAAAATGAATGGGATCAACACATGAAGCATCCAATAAAAATAATTTATCTTTCTGCTTGCCATTTTCAATTTGTCTTTTGAAATGGCTCTATAATAATGTGTAATCGTGAATTTGTGGGATTAGCATATAATCAAGGGCTATGGGTCTGTCAAATTACGCTAATATTAAAATATCATTGGAGAATTTTGTGAGTCGCCTCAACGACAATAATCCAGTAGCACTCACATCTACTGTGATGAAATGCTTTGAGAAGTTGGCTGTGACTGGAAGTAACTCCTGCCTTAGCCAATAGAAACCATACTTAGTGAAAAGTGGAGAGTTATTCAGTAAAGGACTACCACTTACAAAGTAATAACTGCATGTACCACAGGGATTCACTTGGTTTTGCTTCATCTTAAAGATTTAGAACAATTATAACAAATTTGTTAATATCACTTTGACAGAACAAGAAAATTATGACTATTGCCAAAGCAAAAGAAGAATATTTAAGACTGTTGCACAATAAGAGAAATAGCAAAAAGAGGTTTGATGAGAGGGAGATGACAACCCCATTCATTTCTTGAGCTTTGGGTATTGCTGGCAAAGCCGGTACTTATTCTCCATCCATAATGTCCTTTTAGAAGGCAGTGGTGAACCACCTTCTTGGACTGCTGAAGGCTTTCTGAGGGAGTTGCTTCCATTATGCTGGTAGGTAGGAAGTTCCAAGATTTTGACCCAGTGACAATGAAGGAGAGCAAATAGATTTAAAAGTCAGGGCATGTGTGACTTGAAGGGGAGGGGATGCACAAGTGGTAGCATCTTCATCCACAAGCCACTCCTGTCCTTCCAGAAAGTTGGAGTTATAGATATGAAAGGGCTTCCAAGATGGCCTGGATGAGTAACTGTAGTGCATTTTGGGTGTGTAACACAGTGCAGAGGAATCATGCTATGGTGTTGGGAGGAACATTTAAAGTGACAAATCGACGCTAATCAAGCAGGAAGAGTCAGAAGAGCTAGTTGTAGATGCTCAACTTTTGTTGGACTCTTATTGTTGTCACTTATTAGCCCATGCCTGAATGTTGCTGCTTCACTTGATGAGTAGTTGTGAATGAAACTCAACAATGTACAATCATTAGCAAATATTCCTGCTTCTGACATTGTGATAGAAACAGAGAAATTGATGAAGAAGGTTGGGCCATGGGCACTGTCCGGAGGATATCCTGGGGCCATGATAACTGATCTCCAACAGCTATCTTCCTTTAAGTGAGGTTGACTTAAACTAACTGATCTCCAACAGTCATCTTCCTTTAGGTGAGGTCTGACTCAAAACACTTTCCACTTGATGCCCATTGACATCAATTTTACCGGGACACCCTCACACCACTCTCAGCTGATGTTGCCTTGATGTCAGGCTCATTCACCCTCACCTTCTCTGGAACCCAGCCTGAAACCCAACTCTGGTTTGCTTTTGGAACAAGGGTGTGATGAGGTCTTGGGATAATCGGTCCAATTAAACCCAGACTGGGCATTGCCAAGAAGGTAATAGGGACACAAGAGACTGCGGATACTGGAACTGAAGCAACAAATAATCTGCTGGAGGAACTCATAGATTGAGCAGCATCTGTTGGAGGAATTCCGATCCATGGATTTCTTCAGAATTCAGGCCCTATGAAGAAAGGAGTCTTGATGCAAGGTTTTGACCCAAACCACCGACAGTTCCTTTCCTCCACAGATGCTGCTCAACCCACTCAGTTCCTCCCACAGATTGTCTGTTGTTACAGAGCAGGCTATTTGTGAGTAAGCAAGACTTGGTATCATTGACATGTTCCATCACTCTGCTGATAAATGAGAGTAGGCAGATTGCATGATAGTTAGCAGATTGGGTTTGTCCAGCTTTTTGGTGAACAGCAATATTCCACACTGTTGATCAAATGCCAGTGTCGTAAATTTACTTGAACGGCTTGGCTCATGTCACAGCTGGTTCTGGAGTACAGGGCTGCAGCTGGTGTGTTGTCTAGCCCCATAAATCATTACTTTATCTAGATCCGTCAGCAAATGTGTGATATTATCTGAAGTGAATTAAACTAGTCAAAAAGTGATTTCTGAGGATGGGGATCTCAGAGAAGCTAAGGGAACCCAAACTCGAGAGTGCCCATTGCGTCATTTCAGCACTATTTTATATTTTCTGTCCTCATTCTCCAGCCAGTTATGCTTCCTCCAGACAGGTTACACTGGAAAACAAAGGTTTTGCTTCCTGAATACTTTTGGGTGTATCTTATGGATTTTGGGCTGCTGATCATGGATATCACCATGAAATTTCCCTATCGTGCACCATTTTTTGAAATTGCCTGTATTTGTTATTTCAATTCATAATTCAGGTCAGAATAACTGATGCCAGATTAAGGAAGGCATTTTTGTTGGTCCACAAATCACACAGGTTCTCAATGACAGGCAATTCAAAGAACTTCTAGTGGGACCAGAGAAAATTGCATGGAAGCCATTCAGGGATGTTGTTGAAAATTTTCTTGGCAACTACAGAGCACCAAACTACATGCAGCTGGTCGACAACGTGCTTCAAGCATACAAAACCACGAAGTGCAACATGTCACTAAAGATTCATTTTCTACATTCCCATTTAGACTTCTTCCCTGCAAATCTTGGCATTA
The DNA here is from genome assembly GCF_030028105.1 of Mobula birostris. NCBI lineage: Eukaryota > Metazoa > Chordata > Chondrichthyes > Myliobatiformes > Myliobatidae > Mobula > Mobula birostris. Next base: position 73,958,422 of record NC_092402.1, read on the forward strand.
TCAGTGATGAGCATAGTGAAAGGATTCTCCAGGATATTGTGGTCATGGAGAAACCATATCAGGACAACTGGAGTCAATCAATCCTAGCTAATTATTGTTGGACACTTAAGTGAGAAGCCTCAGACACGGAGTACAAGTGGAAATCATCAATAAAACAGTGTTAGATTAGTTGAACTATTGCAAGGTGTCAGCACAGTTACGCAATTAAACACATTATATTCAATAAAAGTTATTTTTTCGTATCTCTAAATTCCAACATGATATAAGTAGTCTGAAATTATATTTATGTTCCATTTCAAGTAATCTATCATAAACAAAAAAATTCAGAGAAAGCAACACTTTCAAAACAATTTGTTGCCCAGTGCTATCAGTGGTTAACAGCCATTACCACCCTCTCTCTCAGCCAACACCACAACCATTTGCATCATACAGATTCAGAGTTGTGTATTGTCAGGTGTCGAGATGGGACAGTGTACATGATGGTATTAATACAAGAATAAACACAATGACTTGCGCAAAACAGCAGAATGGGGGAAAGACAGCAGTGCGATCTGAAGTAGTGTAAAAAGAAATGCTGAAGTGATAATGACTGAACAACAGAGAGAGGTTAAGAGTTCAAGAAGGTGACAGCACTGCTGAGAAGGAGATGTGAAAGAGGTGAGTGGTTCAGTCTGTCTTGGCTTTTACACTATCACAGTCATTCCATTAGTTGTCTCTATAGATGCAAAGTGTACCAGACTTCTGTTAGTGCAGTAAGGAGGGAAGTGTTTGTTGAAGTTATCTGATGGTAATGAGCTCAGGTATATTTACGATTCTTCACATTGCCCTGGTAAAGGTTTGCCAGCATACTCTGGCTTTTCTGCAGATTTCCTTGTGTCTGGCTTTTCTTTTCCGTTTAATGCCAATGAGTGACTAATTACTGGGCAATTCATTAGACTTTACCATCTCAGAACATTTTGCTTTCAGGACTGCTAGAACCAAATGGAATGAAAATGCCAAATCACTGGCAGTGGCAGTAAGAATATTGAAGCGCCCTCATGCATATGAAATGGAGACAGACAAACATCAGCAGAAAATGCTGAACTTACCCAATGGATCAAATAAGAACAATCTTTGCATTTATAAAGCATTCCAAGGCATCTCATAGTCATAGTCATACTTTATTGATCCCGGGGGAAATTGTTTTTCGTTACAGTTGCACCATAAATAATAGTAATAAAACCATAAATAGCTAAATAGTAATATGTAAAATTATGCCAGTAAATTATGAAATAAGTCCAGGACCAGCCTATTGGCTCTGTGTTGCATCTCGGTGGAATGAGTCTCTGGCTGAATGTACTCCTGTGCCCACCCAGTACATTATGTAGTGGATGGGAGACATTGTCCAAGATGGCATGCAACTTGGACAGCATCCTCTTTTCAGACACCACCGTGAGAGAGTCCAGCTCCATCCCCACAACATCACCGGCCTAACGAATGAGTTTGTTGATTCTGTTGGTGTCTGCTACCCTCAGTCTGTTGCCCCAGCACATAACAGCAAACATGATTGCACTGGCCACCACAGACTCGTAGAACATCCTCAGCATTGTCCGGCAGATGTTAAAGGACCTCAGTCTCCTCAGGAAATAGAGACAGAATCTCAGGAATTTTATAAAACTAAGTTTGACGCCAACCCACTGAAAGATATTTTGGACATGGTACAAAGCATTAGTTCTCAGGGTCATCGTCATGGAGGAGGGAAGGGTGGAGACACTGAGAGAAAGGTTCAGAGAGCAATTTCCAGAACATATAGGCAAAGGGCACCAATGACAATGGTGATCAGGAGCAGAAGAGTGGTTTAAAAGTTGGAGGTCATCAGAGAAATGGGGAAGGGCAAGACAGTGAAAAATCTGTCATCAAGCACGGTGATCATGAGTGAAAGGTGGAAGTTAAAACATGGCCATCAGAATTTTAGACTTACAGGACAGAATGAAGGAGATGAGTGATTTGGAATAGATGTAATGGTATGGATGAGGTTGAACTGAGAAACATGTGCAATTTGGTAATAACACCTTTGCCCCAGCAGGGATGCCCACCACCCTGGACATGCTCTCTTCTCACTGCTGCCATCAGGAAGGAGGTACAGGAGCCTCAGGACTCACACCACCAGGCTCAGGAACAGTTATTACCCCTCATCCATCAGGCTCTTGAACCAGAGGGGTAATTTCACTCAACTTCACTCGCCCCATCACTGAATTGTTCCCAAAACCGATGGACTCACTTTCAAGGTCGCTTCATTTCATGTTCCCAATATTGCTTATTTATTTATTATTATGATTTCTTTTTGTATTTGCACTGTTTGTTGTCTTCTGCACACTGGTTGAACGTCCTAGTTGGGTGGTCTTCCCTTGATCCTGTTATGGTTATTATTAGAACCATAGAAAACCTACAGCACAATACAAGCTATTCGGCCCACAAAGTTGTGCCGAACATGTCCCTACCTTAGAAGTTACTAGGCTTTACCCATAGCCCTCTATTTTTCTAAGTTCCATGTACCTGTCCAAAAGTCTCTCAAAAGACCCTATCATATCCGCCTCCACCACCGTTGCTGACAGCCCATTCCACGCACTCACCACTCTCTGCGTAAAAAAACTTACCCCTGACATCTCCTCTGTACCTACTCACAAGCACCTTAAACCTATGCCCTCTTGTGGCAGCCATTTCAGCCCTGGGAAAAAGCCTCTGACTACCCACATGATCAATGCCTCTCATCATCTTATACACCTCTATCAGGTCACCTCTCATCCTCCGTCGCTCCAAGGAGAAAAGGCCGAGTTCACTCAACCTATTCTCATAAAGCATACTCCCCAATCCAGGCAACATCCTTGTAAGTCTCCTCTGCACCTTTTCTATGGTTTCCACATCCTTCCTGTAGTGAGGCAACCAGAACTGAGTACAGTACTCCAAGTGACCAGGGTCCTATATAGCTGCAACATTACCTCTCGGCTCCTAAATTCAATTCCATGATTGATGAAGGCCAATACACTGTATGCCTTCTTATCCACAGAGTCAACCTGTGCAGCTGCTTTGAGCATCCTATGGACTCGGACCCCAAGATCCCTCTGATCCTCCACACTGCCAAGAGTCTCACCATTAATACCATATTCTGCCATCATACTTGACCTACCAAAATGAATCACTTCACACTTATCTGGGTTGAACTTCATCTGCCACTTCTCAGCCCAGTTTTGCATCCTATCAATGTCCCACTGCAACCTCTGACAGCCCTCTACACTATCCACAACACCCCCAACCTTTCTGTTATCAGCAAACTTACTAACCCATCCCTCTACTTCCTCATCCAAGTCATTTATAAAAATCACAAAGAGAAGGGGGTCCCAGAACCGATTCCTGAGGCACACCGCTGGTCACCGACCTCAATGCAGAATATGACCCGTTTACAACCCCTCTTTGCCTTCTGTGGGCAAACCAGTTCTGGATCCCCAAAGCAATGTCCCCTTGGATCCCATGCCTCCTTACTTTCTCAATAAGCCTTGCATGGGGTACCTTATCAAATGGCTTGCTAAAATCCATATACACTACATCTACTGCTCTTCCTTCATCAATGTGTTTAGTCACATCCTCAAAAAATTCAATCAGGCTCGTAAGGCATGACCTGCCCTTGACAAAGCCATGCTGACTATTCCTAATCATATTATACCTCTCCAAATGTTCATAATCATATTATACCTCTCCAAGTGTTACCTCCCTCTGCTAGTGTTCCTTTCCTGGTGGACGGTGAATATTCTACGAGCAGCTTACTTACAAATGTGACAAGCACTGTTCATGCTGGATGGTGGAAGACAGTCTTGGTGTAACAAGGTTCTAGTCCCCCAGTCCCCAAACCATTTTTCTGCCGCCGCCTTCATTCTTCCTGATATTGAAGGATGTGATAGAGTTAAAGCTGGTGTAGCCAGGCTTCCGGGAAAGAGATGAGTGATGTATGGTGTTAATCCTCCTAGTGCAGTGGCGTATGTGGGATTTGCTTGATGCTTACCTCGGCTCATCCTGTGATCCCTCTGTGTGTTGTGGCCATAGAGAGAGAAACAAGTTGCTGAAGGAACACTGTGGGTCAAGCAGCACTTGTTACTTGTTGGTGGGGGGGCGGGGGAGGGGAGAAAAGCAAAGGAATATTTATTTATTTCTTTATTTAAAGATACAGCACGGAATAGGCCCTTCTGGCCCATCAAACCACACTGCCTAGCAACACTCAACAACCCCGATTTAACCCTAATCTAATCGTGGGACAATTTGCAATGACAAATTAACCTACCAACTGGAAACCCGAGTAAAAAAACCCATGCATTCCACGAGGAGGTCGGTGGGAAAGAGCCTTTTTACAGAGGACACTGCAATTGAACTCTGAACTCTGAACTGTAATAGCATCACACTAACCATTGTGCCACCATGGCGCCCTATTAGAACATATAGAACATAAAACATAGAATAGGCCCTTCAGTCCACAATGTTGTGCTGACCCTCAAACCCTGCCTCCCATATAACCCCCCACCTTAAATTCCTCCATATACCTGTCTAGTAGTCTCTTAAACTTCACTACTGTATCTGCCTCCACCACTGACTCAGGCAGTGCATTCCACGCACCCACCACTCTCTGAGTAAAAAACCTTCCTCTAATATCCCCCTTGAACTTCCCACCCCTTACCTTAAAGCCATGTCCTCTTGTATTGAGCAGTGGTGCCCTGGGGAAGAGGTGCTGGCTATCCACTCTATCTATTCCTCTTATTATTTTGTACACCTCTATCATGTCTCCTCTCATCCTCCTTCTCTCCAAAGAGTAAAGCCCTAGCTCCCTTAATCTCTGATCATAATGCATACATTCTAAACTAGGCAGCATCCTGGTAAAGCTCCTCTGTACCCTTTCCAATGCTTCCACATCCTTCCTATAGTGAGGTGGCCAGAACTGGACACAGTACTCCAAGTGTGGCCTAACCAGAGTTTTATAGAGCTGTATCATTACATCGCGACTCTTAAACTCTATCCCTCGACTTATGAAAGCTAACACCCCATAAGCTTTCTTAACTACGCTATCTACCTGTGAGGCAACTTTCAGGGATCTGTGGACATGTACCCCCAGATCCCTCTGCTCCTCCACACTACCAAGTATCCTGCCATTTACTTTGTACTCTGCCTTGGAGTTTGTCCTTCCAAAGTGTACCACCTCACACTTCTCCGGGTTGAACTCTATCTGCCACTTCGCAGCCCACTTCTGCATCCTATCAATGTCTCTCTGCAATCTTTGACAATCCTCTACACTATCTACAACACCACCAACCTTTGTGTCGTCTGCAAACTTGCCAACCGACCCTTCTACCCCAACATCCAGGTCGTTAATAAAAATCACGAAAAGTAGAGGTCCCGGAACAGATCCTTGTGGGACACCACTCGTCACAACCCTCCAATCCGAATGTACTCCCTCCACCACCACCCTCTGCCTTCTGCAAGCAAGCCAATTCTGAATCCATCTGGCCAAACTTCCCTGGATCCCATGCCTTCTGACTTTCTGAATAAGCCTACCGTGTGGAACCTTGTCAAATGCCTTACTAAAATCCATATAGATCACATCCACTGCACTACCCTCATCTATATGCCTGGTCACCTCCTCAAAGAACTCTATCAGGCTTGTTAGACACGATCTGCCTTTCACAAAGCCATGCTGACTGTCCCTGATCAAACCATGATTCTCTAAATGCCCATAGATCCTATCTCTAAGAATCTTTTCCCACAGCTTTCCCACCACAGATGCAAGGCTCACTGGTCTATAATTACCTGGACTATCCCTACTACCTCTTTTGAACAAGGGGACAACATTTGCCTCCCTCCAATCCTCTAGTACCATTCCCGTGGACAATGAGGACATAAAGATCCTAGCCAGAGGCTCAGCAATCTCTTCCCTCGCCTCATAGAGCAGCCTGGGGAATATTCCGTCAGGCCCCGGTGACTTATCTGTCCTAATGTATTTTAACAACTCCAACACCTCCTCTCCCTTAATATCAACATGCCCCAGAACATCAACCTCACTCATATTGTCCTCACCATCATCAAGTTCCCTCTCATTGGTGAATACTGAAGAGAAGTATTCATTGAGGACCTCGCTCACTTCCACAGCCTCCAGGCACACCTTCCCACCTTTATCTCTAGTCAGTCCTACCTTTACTCCTGTCATCCTTTTTTAATTCACATAATTGAAGAATGCCTTGGGGTTTTCGTTTACCCTGCTCACCAAGGCCTTCTCATGCCCCCTTCTTGCTCTCCTGAGCCCCTTCTTAAGCTCCTTATCGATGTTTCGGGTTGTCGATCCTCAGTTGTCGATGTTTCGGGTTGAGACCCTTGGTCAAGTTTATTGGCCCTGTTTCTGTAAGGTCCACCAACCTACCAAGCCAGGGCATCCAAGGCCAGATGGACATACAGTTTCAATACTAACTGCAACTTCAGTTGTTCACAGTGATACATTGCACATTCCCTGCTGATTATGTATTCTGCTCAATCAATGTCCTACTCAGATAACACAATCTGCATTGCTACAGGCACTATGGAAACCAGATACTTGTAAATAGAGACCCATCCCAATCTCTACACATTCTGCAAGCAAGTGCCTGTTGCCAAAATTATAAATCCACACTTTGAACATGCATCCAGTAAAATGGTGTGAATTAAATTTTGGCAAATTTAAAATGTTAAGTAAATTTCACACTGGCAACAGAGTCTGCTCAATGAGCCAGGTGTGAAATGTGAATTGCAAGACAAGTTAAGTGGACATAGAAATATCTGGTTAACGGCAATAGGTCAACAGCAGATGTAATCTCAATGGCTCTTCACACGGCCTTAGGCCACCTGGACAACACAAACACCTATGTCAGGATGCTGTTTATCAACTATAGCTCAGCATTTAATACCATCATTCCCACAATCCTGATTGAGAAGTTACAGAACCTGGGCCTCTATGCCTCCCTCTGCAACTGGATCCTCGACTTCCTAACCGGAAGACCACAATTTGTGCGGATTGGTGATAACACATCCTCCTCGCTGACGATCAACACTGGTGCACCTCAGGGGTGTGTGCTTAGCCCACTGCTCTACTCTCTATATACACATGACTGTGTGGCTCGGCATAGCTCAAATACCATCTACAAATTTGCTGACGATACAACCATTGTTGGTAGAATCTCAGGTGGTGACGAGAGGGTGTACAGGAGTGAGAAATGCCAACTAGTGGAATGGTGTCACAGCAACAACCTGGCACTCAACTTCAGTAAGACAAGAGAGCTGATTGTGGACTTCAGGAAGGGTAAGACGAAGGAACACATACCAATCCTCATAGAGGGATCAGAAGTGGAGAGAGTGAACAGTTTCAAGTTCCTGGGTGTCAAGATCTCTGAGGATTTAACCTGGTCCCAACATATCAATGCAGTTATAAAGAAGGCAAGACAGCGGCTATACTTCATTAGGAGTTTGAAGAGATTTGGCATGTCAACAAATACACTCAAAAACTTCTAGAGATGTACTGTGGAGAGCATTCTGACAGGCTGCATCACTGTCTGGTATCGGGGCGGGGTGGGGGGGGTGCTACTGCACAGGACCGAAAGAAGCTGCAGACGGTTGTAAATCTAGTCAGCTCCATCTTGGGCACTAGCCTACAAAGTACCCAGGACATCTTCAGGGAGCGGTGTCTCAGAGAGGCAGTGTCCATTATTAAAGACCTCCAGCACCCAGGACATGCCCTTTTCTCACTGCTACCATCAGGTAGGCGGGACAGAAGCCTGAAGACACACACTCAGCGATTCAGGAACAACTTCTTCCCCTCTGCCATCCGATTCCTAAATAGACATTGAACCCTTGGACACTACCTCACTTCTTTTAAATATAGTATTTCTGTTTTTTGCACGATTTTTAATCTATTCAATATACATATACTGTAATTGATTTACTTATTTATTTTTATTTTTATCTTCTATATTACGTACTGCATTGAACTGTTGCTGCTAATTTAACAAATTTCATGTCATACGCCGGTGATAATAAACCTGATTCTGATTCCGATTCTGGTTTTGTAAAATACAGTTCAATGAGGTGATGGGATCAGACCATGCAAAGGTGAGTAGAGGGTGCACTGGCTTCAGTGCTGATACTTTGTAATGAGTTGTACCTGTGGCTCAGATCGAACATAGATTCACCCATCTGGTTCAGTGATGTTCAGGCCTCCATGCATTTTGTTGCCTTCTCCATCATTCCCCCACACATTTCCCTCTAAGTGCATCTGTGATCCCGTTTTTATCATTTTTACCTTTTTTGGGATTAAGAATTCTTTGTTGAATATATTACTATCTTATATCATTGGCCCTAGTTTTGGAAACATTTTCCATTTGTCTGTCCTACAAATTCAATCCAATCCATGTTTTAATTATCTTTGTTAGATCATCATTCAACTTCCTCCTTCATCCCTGTTGATTATAACTCTACATCATCCTTGACAGGTCTTATTCTTGTGAATCACCTCTGCGCTGTTTCCCTTTTCTATAAAATATAAAGACCAGAACCATGCACAGTATTCTAAATGGTATCCAACCAAAGTTTGGCATATATATTTAACACAACTTTGCTGGTTTCTAATTTCATAGATATGGTCCCCATTGCTTTGTTAACATTTTTATGGCCTTGTTATTTATGAATCTGTATCCATCGATCACTGTTTTTTTTTGGACTCTTTCTAAGGTGCATATAGCTTCCTTGTTTCTCTGACCTAACCACACTACTTTATACTCAGCTGTATTGAATTTTGCCATTTCCAGGTTCATTCTGCATGTATATTAACATTCTCATGTATTTTGTTCCGATCTTTGTTTGGTGTTTCTGCATATTTTGAGTTTTCTGCTTTTGATTCCAAATCCCCATTGAGCACCACATCCCACTTCGTGCCAGTCCACATGAATAATTTAACTCCCCTTTCTGTCTGACGATATGAAAAATCCATCCTTTTACTTGTCCCCAATTCCATAAAGTTCCTTCTTTAGTCATTTGTCTACTGTGCAATACTTTAACAAAGACTTTTTGAAAATCTTGATTATAACATTTGGCACAGTGCTTTTTTTTTATACTTTATTGTATTTCTTCATAGAATTCAATAATGTCAAGGAAGTTCCCTTGCTAACCATTCTTTATACTTTCAGTTTCTAGATAGTTTCTCTATTATATCTTTATATTTCCAATTACCTTTCCTTCCACTCGAATTAATGAGTCTATTGTCCAGTTCTATAGAATTGGAAACTAGCTTTGGTTAGTGGTAAACCTTTGCCACTTTTTATTTTGTTTTATTTAAATATGCAATAGTTCCTCTGATCATATTTCTTTAATTTTTAACCATTCATAAACTCACTTTAACACAAGCCTATTTTCTCTAAATTCAGCTCATTTGCCAACCATCTCCACTCTCCTGCCTTAACTTTTTCATATATTTTAATTTTTTCTGAACCTCGTGCCCACTGTTTGTCATGCTGAAATGTACCGGGACAATATTTTTGCTACTGCATTGTCATAAGTTACGTGGTTAATTTGCATCTCCTTTACTGGTGTGACCTCCATTTGGTTCTGCTATTTGAAAATAATAACGTAATCTATAGACAATAAGCAAATGGGTTCCACTCCACCACCACCCTCTTCTGTCTGACAGAACTGGTGTCACCCTCAACAGTTTCTCTATCAACTCCTCCCACTTTCTCCAAACCCAAGATGTAGCCACGGGCATCCGCATGGGCCACAGCTATGCCTACCTTTTCATCACCTGTGAGGAGCAAACCATGTTCTAAGCCAACACTGGTAACACTCCTCAACTCTCCATTGATGACTGCGTTGGAGCTGCTTCCTACACACATGCTGAGCTTGTCAATTTCATTAACTTTGCCTCCAACTTCCACCCTGCCCTCGAGTTTATTTCGTCCATCTCTGCCATGTCTCTCTTCTTTCTCGATTTCTCAGTTCCTCGGTCTCCACTGCATCTGTTTTCATGGTAAGGTTTTCCTTTCTAAAACAGCTGAGAAATCCTCCTCTTCATCTACCATTAATGCTGCCCTCATCTGCATCTCCTCCATTTCCCACAAATCCTCCCGCTGCCATAACAAGCATAGAATTCCCGGTGTCCTTACCTCCACCTCACAAGCCTTTGTATCCAGCACATCATTTTCTGTAACTTTCACCATCTACAATGGAATCTTACCACTAAGCACATCTTTCCATGCCCCCATCCCCCTACTCTCTGCTCTCTTCAGAGACTTCCTTGTCCACTTGTCCCTCTCCACTGATCTCCCTCCTGATACTTATCCCTGCAAGTAGGACAAGTACTGCACCTCCTCCCTCCCCACTATTCAAGATCCCAAACAGTCCTGCCAGGTGAAGCAACACTTTGCCTGCAAGTCTGTCAGGGTCATCAACTGTATTTAATGCTTCCTGTACAGACTCCTCTACATCGGCAGACCTGATGTAGTCTGGGGGACTGATTTGTTGAGTACCTTCACTCCGTCTGCCACAAAAGGCGAAATTTTCCCAGTTGCCACCCATTTCAATTTAACTTCCCATTCCCATTCAAATATGTCAGTCCATGACTTTCTCTACTTTCATGATAAAGCCTCTCTCAGATTGGAGGAGCAACATCTCATACTCCATCTGAGCAGCCTCCAACCTGATGGCATGAACATTGATTTCTCAAACTTTTGGTAATTTCTCTCCCTTTCCCCCTTCTCTGTTTTTCTGTTGCTATATATAGAGGTTCTTTTCTGTGAAGTTTCTGTCCTTCTTACCCCTTCTCTTCTCCTCACTTGCTCTCTCTAGTGTCCCTCCTCCTTCCCTTTCTCCCATAGTCCACTATCCTACCAGATTCCTTATTCTTCAACCTCTCCCACCCATCACCTCCCAGTTTCTCAGGCCATCTCCCCTCTCCCACCTTTCCACCTACCCCTCACCTGGTTTCAAGTATTGCCTGCCAGCTTGTACTACTTCCCCCTTCCCCCCCCACCTTCTTATAATGACTTCTGTCCCCTTCCTTTCTAGTCCTGATGAAAGGTCATAGTCCAAAACATTGATTGTTTATTCTTTTCTGTAGATGCTGCTTGACCTGCTGAGTTCCTCCAGCTTTGTGTGTGTGTTACTCTGGATTTTGCGCTTGTTGATAGGGTGCTTAAGAAGGCATATAGTGGGTGAGCCTTCATTAGTCAGGGATTGAGTTCAAGATCCACGAGGTAATGTTGCAGCTCTCCAAAACTCTGGTTAGACCACGCTTGGAGTATTGTGTTTAGTTCTGGTCACCTCATTATAGGAAGGATGTGGAAACTTTAGGGAGGGTGCAGAAGAGATTTACCAGGATGCTGCCTGGATTAGGGAGCATGTCTTATGAGGAAAGGCTGAGCAAAGTAAGGCTTTTATCTTTGGAGTGAAGGTGGACGAGAGGCAACTTGATAGAGGTGTATAAGATTATAAGAGATGGTGATAGAGTGGATAGTCAGTGCCTCTTTCCCAGGGTGATTTTAAGGTGATTGGAGGAAAATATAGAGGGGATGTCAGAGGTAGGTTTTTTAATATGAAGAATGATATGCATGGAATGCTTTGCTGGGGGTGGTGGTGGAAGCAGATGTATTAGGGACATTTAAGATACTAAGTGTATTGCTCTACTTGTGTGTGAAGTAGAAAGTACACAGTTCCGCAGTAAGCCATACTCCACTCAGCACGGGAGTCAGGATATAGCATCCAAGCTCCAGGTGCTTCACTGAGCAGTACTCACATATGCAATTTAATAAGCGTCAAACTGAGAGGAAAACCAAAGAGTACCGTAAGTACTTACTGTAGCAAAGTCGTGATAATTACATCATACACTCATAAGAACATAGGAATATATGAAGCTAGGCTTGTATGGAAAATGTACAAAAATTATACACAACATGAATAAACAAAGTTTTAAAGTATGCAAGAAGATTAATATCAGTTCCTTAAACTACCAAGGCCAATCAAACTCTGTACTGATAATCAGGAATAAACTTTTACATAATAGTAACACAAAATATTGCTCAGATAGTGTTCTCCTTTATGAACTCAAACAACACTTAGAGACGATGTTTTCAATGGCACAAATGAAAGAAAGATGACACAGGATTGGGTACATGTGCTTCAGTCTGACTGAAAAATTCTACTAAAAACAAAAATAGCTGCCTTCCTTTTGTTGTCCAATTGAATTTCAAAATAGAAGTCAGCAGGGACAACCTAACCCTGAATGTGGAGAAGACAAAGGAAATTATGGTGGACTTCAGGGCAGCTCAGACGAACCATCCCCCTCTGCGGATACATGCCTCCTTCATAGCGAGGGTTAAGTGCGCCAAGTTCCTGGGAGTTCACATCACGGATGACCTCACCTGGTCCCTGAATATCACCTCCCTGCACAAGAAGGCACAGTAGTGCCTCCACTTCCTAAAAAGATTGAGGCAAGCAAGGCTTCCCCCACCCTCCCCCCCCATCTTAAATGTGTTTTACAGGAGCACCATTGAGAGGGCCCTGACAAGGAAGGAAGAGTTAGATTGATTGTGGAATAGGTTAAAGGGTTGGCACAACATTGAGGTCTGTGTACTATGCTGTACTGTTCTATGTTCTATGTCAAGTGGCTATCACTCAGTAGCTCTGACATCCACAAACATGAAGTTCTTCCAGGGACTGTTAGTGTTACACATCAACTCCAGCCTCCCAGGCAACCTTAACCCATTGCAATTCACCTGCTGCTGAAACATGTCCACAGCAGATGCCATCTCCCTGGCCCGATACGCATCTCGAGCACCTGCACAGTCAAGACACCACATGTACATTAGACTATTGTTTATTAATTACAGCTTCACCTTCATTATTATAATTCCAAGAAAACTCATCCTGGGACTCATTAAATTATTAAAACACTAAACATATTATGACTTGTTACCATAGTTACGCGCATAGCCAAGAGACTACCCCGAATATACTCCGGAAATTCCTTGTCGTTCGGGCTCCAGCTGTTCTGCTTCTCAAGTTTGTATTTTAATAGAAGCTTAAAATTATAACCAAACTGCTTTTGCTGCAATCTTCTGTGATATCCGTACTTTGCAACTTGTTAGTTTGTTCTTTGTGCTGAATGAGTCAGACGGGCAATTTAATGAAAATTCTTCCCTAGAATGTTACAAAGGTGCTTCCTTTGAAAGATATTCTGTTGTATTCAGCATTGAGATAAACAAGCTTTCAACTTCATTTAAAGATGGCAGAGGCAAGTTAGTTGTTCAGTACAAGTCCTGCCTTGCATAAATCACACACCATGAGGGCATTTTAACAAATTTCCTGAATTTATTCTTCAGGCAGCAATGATCCATCCTGACTGTGAGCCTCTATTGGAGATCCAGCTGGCGGAGGAGATGTGCCTTTCTGACATTTCAACCTTCCATCTGGAGGAGGAGCCTGGTGAGTGGAATATTAAAAAAAGACAAAGTCAAAGCTGAGAATGGATGTAGTTGTGGGGTTCCTTTGGGCTTTTCTGTATGGCAGGATGGGATTTATTTTGAGTGAGTCACCTTCCTCAATTGTAAGTAGTTCCAGTGGAGTGACAAATACCTTGGGCTGACCAGTTCCTGCTCAGTTACATGGATATGGAAATAACAACAGTTTCTCAAAGTGAAGTACTGATCATGAGGTTCATTTATCAATGGACCTGGACAATCGTGAGGTAACCTTTACATCTGCCGTCATTTATATTTTCATTGACCATGAAGTTCAGGAGAGAAGTAAGTGAGCTGCTAACCATTATAATATAAAATCAAAAATATTAACCCTCATCTCTCCAAGAACAATCTGAATACAATACATGGAACACAGGACCGTACAGTGCAGGAACAGGTCCCTTGGGCCGGGATGCTTGTGCCAGACATAATGCCAAATTAAACTAAATCTTTTCTGCAGGCACATGGTCCGTATCTCTCTACTCCCCATTTATTTATATACATAACTAAAAGCCCCTTAAACACCACTATGTACTACTACCTCTGGCAGCCCGTTCCGAGCACCTACCACTCTGTGTAAAAAAAAAAAGTCACCTTTAAACTTTTCCTCTCTCACCTTAAGTACATTTCCTCTAGTATTGGACATTTCTACCCTGGGAAAAAGATTATTTCTACCCTATCTATGCCTCTCCTAATTTTATAACCTTCTATCAGTTCTCTCCTCAGCCTCCAATGCTCCAGAGAAAACCTTTCCTTATAGTTCATACCCTCTAACTCAGGAAGCATCCCAGTTACCCTCTTCTGTACCTTTTCAAGAGCTTCCACATCCTCTTATGCAGGAACCACAATAGTCCAAGAGCAACCTAGTCGAGTTTTATATAGCAGCAACTTCCCAACTTTTATTCTTGATGTCCCGACACTCAGATCAGACCTGAGGCTGGAACTATTTACAATCTATATTAATGATTTGGCTGAAGGGACCAAATACACTTCAGCCAAATTTGTTCAGAATACAAAGAAAGAAGAATGTGCAAGTTATGAGGAAACCACAAGATCTTCAGAGGGATAGAGAAGATTAAGTAAGTTGTTGACAAATTATCAGAGGGAGGATATTATGGGGAAATGTGAGATTATATACTACTGTGCAAAAGTCTTAGGCACGTATATATATATATATATATAGGGTGTCTAAGACTTTTGCACAGTACTGTAGTAATTTTATGTATTGCACTGTACTGCTACCACACAAGAAAAAGTCATGACATATCTGAGTGATGATAAACTTGATTCTGGTATGTGTCTCTGTTGTGAAAAGTACAGGGAGAGGGGAATCATGGTTGGGAAAAGAGGAAGGGAGAGGGGAGGGAGCAGGATGCACCAGAGGGGCGTTCTGTAATGGTGAATAAACCAATTGTTTGGAATCAAATGACCTTGCCTGGTGTCTCAGGGCTGGGTGTGTCTGCACCTGTGCCAGCCCTCACCCCTGGCACTCCTTCTCTGCCACCTGTCCCACACCTGTCCTGAGGTGCCCCACCCTCACCATTCCCAACATCCTTTGCTCCTGCCAGATTTACAAACTCGCTCTCTGCTCCACATTGACAAATACAGTACTGTCCAAAACTCTTAGGCACCCTAGCTATATGTAAATGCCCAAGACTGTTGCACAGTACTGTACAGTATACTTCAGAAAGAAGAATGAAGAAACAAGCTGATATTTAAATGAAATGAGACTACAAAATGTTAGAGTAAATCAGTTAAAATGCAGGTACAGCAGCTAATTAGGACAGTCAATGGAATAATGACCTTTACTGCAGGGAAGTCTCACTGCAGCTTCACTTGACTCTGGTGAGAACACCACAGGAGCACTTTGTGCAGTTTTGGTCTCCATACTGAAGGAATGATGCACATTCTTATGTAGAGCCAGCGGAGATAATGTTCATGAGCTTGATTCTTGGGTTGAAGGGGGTTGATGTATGAAGAAATGTTGAGCAGCTTGAACCTGAACACATCAGAGTTTCGAAGGATGAGAAGTGACCTTATTGAACCATTGATTCAGAGAGGGATTGGTAATAGGTGATGAGGGGATATTTTCCCCCATAGGGGTTCCTAGAACCAAGGGCATGGATTTAGATTAAGGAATTCCCTTTTTAAGGCAGTGATAAGGGTGAATGTTTCTTGGGAGTTGCAAATATGGGGGGAATCTCCTGTGCAAAGTCATTAAATATATCTGCAAAATAGACTGACAGGCATTTAAACTGCACGGCAGTCATGAAGAATGGGAAAAATGGGAAGGGACAGTAAATAGTGAAAGTTTGAATGGATCAGGCATAATCTAATTGAACGGTGGAGCAGCCCTGAGGGGTCAATTAGTCTACTCCTGCTCCTCCTCCTTCTGTTCTCACTCCCTTATTTCAAGTCTGTTATAAAATTCCCTGTCTTATTTCCATGTTTTATTGCAGCCCACCTTTATCTTCCACTCCTTCTTAACTTTCTCCTCTATTCTGCCTGGGCTTTTGACGCTCATTCCTTTTCTTCCCTGCCTCAGGGTGTCACTCCATGTGGGACAACCTCTCCTGCTGGCCAGCCTCAGCTACTGGAGCAACAGTGGTTCTTCCTTGTCCAAAACTTCTGCTGCAGTATGCAGACCAACCAGGTGAGTCACCAGGTTTGAGAGAACATGAACATGACAGCTCTTTGTAGTTCTCCATTATGTTAATTGCAGGCACTACTGCTCAGAGCACATAGATTGCTAGTGGAGATTGAAATGAGTATCTTACTCCAAGACTAGGGGTTAAACATACCAGACACTTTTAAAATTTTGTTTGAATTGGGTTGGAAATCTGTAAAGGGAAATGCAAGCGTTTTCTGAAGATTTTCTGTGACCAGGTGTAGATCAAGAATATTTCCATCATATTGAAAGAAGAATTTCGTTCAAGTTGCATTTAGGGATAAGGGAAGGTGCAGTGGGTTACATTCTCCATCCCTGCATATCCAGTTTCTCCAGGGTAATGTAACAGACTTTGCAAATGAACAGGAAGTTTGTAGACAGTGAGGCTTACTCCTAAATAGGCCTTTCCTACCCTTTCTCTTCTCTGTCCATCCCTCAAATATGGAGGCAGAACTCCAAAGTCTGGGTGTTAGGACAATCTCTCGTCCATTGAGCCTCTTTACCTTGGTTGGAGCTGGAGCTAGGCTCTGAGAAACTGCCTGAGTTTACCCAGTGAAAGAAGCTGGCGTGGATTCTTCTTTCTTCAATGAAAGAAGAATTTCTGTCTGAAAGACTGACCGGCCATTTCTCCTAGTGGAGCTGCTGGTTAGCGAGTAGTTAGCTGGTGATATAAATCTCAGCAGGGGTCTTCCATATCTGGAAAATGTCCAGCCAGGGAAACAGCTGGAGGGGTCCAGAAGAAGTGCTGAGATATCACCTTTCTGGAGCTTTGCCCCTGAAAAAACATCCCGGGGTATGTGTTTAAAGTTACCTCATTCAAAGGTGTGCTTCTCCTGTGCTGAATTGCACCAAAAATCATTTTCTACCACCAGTCAGTCAGCATCTGTGAAGAGAGCAGTTCAAGTAACAATTTAGGTGCATTACCTGAACACACCAGGTCCCACTGTCTGCTGCCCTGCATTGTCTCCCAGTCTAGAAACAATGCAGGTTTAAGACTTTGATAAACCCCTCCACCCTCTCACTGTTCCCTCTCTCTCTCCAAACTCTTCTCACTGAAGTCTTACATTTCTGGTCCCAAGTCTAGCCCTATCATTTAACCCTAAGATCGACATGCCTCTCCCAAATCCTATTCCTTCTTCCTTTATTATTGTTCCTGAGACTTAACACTTTGACCAAGATTTAAATGGCATCTCCTTATGCAGCTTAATGCTTTTTCCAGTTTTTGTCTTCGATGTATCAGTGAAATTTGAAGTTTAGGAACATTTCTCTGTGTGATAAAGTTGTTTATTTATGATTTTTTCATCATCTGTCCAGTTCTACAACATGACCCCCTTAGTAACTAAACTGTGGTCTCAGGTTTTGCGATGAACTTTGTATTCTCTTCCTGCCCTGTGAGTCCCTTTTTACCCTCGCTTGTCTCTGTATGCTCTCCCTCTCTCTCACATGCACGCACACCTTGACTCAGTCTGTCTTACTCTGCTGCCTCTCTCAATTTGTCACTGTTTTTCCTTCTCTCAGTTTTCTTCTCTCTCCATCTCTCTCCCTCTGTATTCCTGTCAATGCTTTATCTCTCTCAGGCTCTCTCTCAATCTCACTCTGCCTCTCGTTCATTTCTTACGTCTCTGTCTTTCTGTTTCTATCTTTCTCACTCCTCCCTTTCCCTATCACGGATGACTCCTGTCTTACTGAAATTCCAAAAAGATATTATTGTGAAGTAAGTTTTGAGTAATAATAAACAGTAAGGGAAAGGTGTTATTTCAGCTTTATTATATGGCCCATTCCAATCAAGGTTCAGACACATATTTCCCAGGAGAGCATACAAGCAGTGGCTTGTATTTGGAAATTCGGAATTTGGAAAGTACTTGCATTTCAGTCGCAATACAAAATGTGGTGGATGAACTCAATTGGTCAGGCAGTATCTGTGGAAGAAAGTGGAGATTCAACCTTCTAGGTTGAGACCCTTCATCCAGTCGAGACATATTTGTAAATGAGCAGCTCACTATGGCTTTTATTGCTGGGTGACGTTTTGTTATATCCCTCAACAATTTTGAGAGATGTAACAAGGTTGATCCCTCAATCTCTCCTTTTGAAAAGTGCTACTGCTGGGATTCACACAGACTTAAATATAAATGAGCAAAGCCTATTACAATCTACAAAGCTCTGACGCAGACTCTTAGGTAACTTACACTGAACAGGGTGTGTTATAAGTTCATCTTCATCTTTCTTGAGCTCCAGGTTCTGTGCCCATTAATACAGAGCCCCCTTTCTTCCCGGGCGTCTTAAGAAACAGCTTGTTAGCCCTTGCTGGCAGTCTCCCAACTCAGAGCCGAAAGACTCGCTGTTCTCCAGCTTCATACGTCTAGGGTATACACACTCTGGTCCTGCCAAGTCCATGAGATTGGGATGTCTCTCCCACCCAAGCCCCAGTATGTGTGAATGTTGAAGAATATTTATGAATATTAACTTAGCTAAAGAGTTAGTAATGAAAAGAAAGAAAAAAACAAAAATAGCCCATGATAATTATTTAGATGGGGAGAAAATTTGAAAGTCGGAAGTGCAGAGGGACTTGGGGGTCCTCGTGCAGGATACCCTAAAGGTTAACCACCAAGTTGGATTGGCGGTAAGGAAAGCGAATGCTATGTTGGCATTCATTTCAAGAGGAATAGTGTATAAGAGTAAGGAGGTGTTGATGAGGCTCTATGGGGCATTAGTGAGACCTCATTTGGAATACTGTGTGCAGTTTTGGGCCCCCTATCTTAGAAGGGATATACTGATGTTGGAGAGAGTTCAGAGAAGATTTACGAGGATGATTCCTGGAATGCAGGGGCTAACATATGAGAAGCGTCTGTCGGCTCTTGGATTGTATTCATTAGAGTATAGAAGAATGAGAGGGGATCTCATAGAAACATTTCGAATGCTGAAAGTGTTGGACAGAGTAGATGTGGAAAGGCTGTTTCCCTTGGTGGGTGAGTCCAGGACAAGAGGCCACAGTCTTAGAATTAGAGGGTACCCAGTTAAAACAGAGATGAGGAGAAATTTTTTTAGCCAGAGGGTCGTGGATTTGCGGAATTCATTGCCACATACATTGAGGGTGTTTAAGGGGGGGGATTGACAGGTATCTAATTAATCAGGGTATCAAGGGATATGGGGAAAAAGCTGGAAATTGGAACTAGATGGGAGAATAGTTTAGCTCAAGGGGGAGTTGTGGAGCAGACTCGATGGGCCGAATGGCCTACTTCTGCTCCTTTGTCTTGTGATCTTGTGACCTTGTGATAATTAAACAGTCAAATGTGTACAGATTGGAGTTCACACCAGTGTCAGATATGAAAAAAAACCCGCTCACCCAGCCTTCTCTCCTGATTGGTTTGTCCACATTCCTCAGCACCCATTATCTCTAACAATAACCCAAACACTGCTTCTATAGAAAGACCATTACATAAAATACCCTACAACATTAGCAGTGAAATATTTACCAGGGTGTTACAACACCATCTTCCAGCATTCACAGCCTCTTGTGTCTCCACTTTGCATTCCAGTAGCACCTTTATGTTTTCTGGACTGCAAAAAGCACTTTACAACCAGGTATGTTTTTTGAGCTATCATTCCAGTCCTTTAGAAAACAGTGCTTCCACAACCAGAAATGATCAAGTAATTTTGGTTCCCATTGGTTAAAACAATCATCATTAGTCCTGACGGAATTCCCCTCTTCTTGCCAGGCAGCATCTATGGAGGGGAATAAGCAGTCAACATTTCAGGTCAAGACTCTTCATCAGGACTAAAAGCCTGAGTGCTTTTAGTGCTTTAAGTCTGACATGAGACCTGATGAAGGGTCTCAGCCAGAAATGTCAACTCTCTATTCTCCACAGATGCTGCCTAACTTGCTGAGTTCTTCCAGCATTTTGTGTGTATTGATCAAGGTCGCCAGCATCTGCCAAATCCCTTGTGTTTCTGGTTGCCCTCTTCTTGCCCTGAGCTGTGCCAAAAGTCCACCTGAGAAGGATGGCTATTCATCAGGTTAAGATCTCATCTGCACTTCCTTATTACTGTGCTGAGAATGTCAGCCTCATCTTTTAAGCTCAGACCTCTTGGAGTAGAGATGTGAACCCCTCTGAGGGGAAATTACTCATTTCATTTGCGCTTCATGCCAGAGCTCTGCAGGCAACCCTGCGAACCTCCTACCTTGGGATGTTTATTGCCATGTTTGGTGGCTGACATGTTGCCATGCTTGAAAAGCCCTCTAGTTTTATGGAAATCTGGTACAAAAATGAGGAGAAAGTCAGACAAAATGGAATATTTTCTCTCGACACTTTAGCCTTGTCGATGGGGCAATCTACTTATTAGTGACAAGTGGAAGTATTTTGCAGAAGGAGCCACAAAAGGATCGTTGCTGCTTCCTCAGTACACTTGAGCGCCTGAGTGATTTTAGTGCTTTTAGTCTAACATCGTTATGCAAAGGCACAACCTTGCCATGAGTATTTGTGAATGAGCCGATTCTGACAGCTCCCTATGGCTTTCATTTCTGGGTGACATTTTGCTATATCCCTTGATAATGTTTGTATAATATCTTCCTTTGAAAAGTGCGACTGCTGGGACTCACACCGAGTTTAAACATAAATGAACAAAGCTCTCCACAGCCCATAACGCTCTGACTCTTGGGTAATTTATACTGAACAAGATATATTGCAAATTCCCAACAATGAGCTTCATCTTCTGGGGACTCAAGGGTTCTGTGCCCATTTGCGGTATCTTCCTCCTGTATAACAATACCAAATACTGTGAACCAGCTCATTGCTTGAAACCCTGTACGAAATGTAGGCTGCTACTTCAGTGCAGTACAGAGAGCGTGCTGCTCTGATAGAAGCGCATCTTTTAGATAAAACAGTCAGCCAAGGTCTCATCTAACCCTACCAAGCAAATATAAATCAGATCAATGCAGTATTTTGAAGATGAACATTTTCTTCCAGCTGGTTTCACTAATATTTATGTCTCAAAGAAATATCTCTGGAACAATTGGTCTAATCATTGTCATATTGTAGTCTGTCAACCATTTTCTATTCCCTGAGTATCCAGTCCTGTACTTTACATTGTTCAACCCACAATGGAAGTAGTATTGATGACTGCTATTTGTTGTACAAAATCTAGTAGCCGTGTTTCCTGTTCTGAAGATGTACCTCAGCTAAAGAAAAGCAAATATTTTCTTTACAACTCACAAATGTTAATGTAAAGAACGTTTTAAGTAGCTACGCTACTCCACCTCACTGACAGCAAAAACCAAGCCCTAATTCCTGTGCATCATTTCAATTGTGAAACATCCAAAAATATCATTATCAAGAATTGTGATATCCCTAAATTCAAAATTTTGTTCAAGGTAAGTAAATTGTAGATTCTGAGATGGTTTTGACCTGGTGAATATGAAGTAGGGGAGCGATTCAAATGCTAATGAACAGTGTGACAGGTCCTGCTGTCCATAACCACGTCTGGTCCAATACGACAAGGGATTTGATGGACTCCCATAACTCCCAGGGGAATGAAGAGGCACCCACATTTACCACACCCAAGTGTTTAATTGTAAATTGATTCAAAATCTGGTGTTCAATGTATGATCTCCTTTTGGGAAATGATTTGGGGCTGGGTTTAAATACACCTTGGAAGTTTTTCCAAAATTTACCCATCTCTTGAATAATGTTCAGAAAGTGTGAAGAAAATGTAAACTCAGTATTATTGATAGGTTCACACAACACCACCAGCAGAGTTCCCATCCGCCATTGTCTGCATCATAGTCATTTCAAAGTTCAAAGTAAATTTATTATCAAAGTATATACCTTGTGCTGTGTATGACTGTTGGTTTATGCTTTTGTACCTTGGCCCCAGAGGAATGTTGTTTCATTTGGCTGTATTCATGCGTATTCATGTATGGTTGAATGACAATTAAACTTGAAATCGAACATTTATTCGCAACAGTGTATATCTCACATATTTTCTGCTTTGCTTTAGGTTTCAGTGTTGGGAAATTTTGGCCTGCATCTTTATGATTGATCATGCAGTAGGTGTGAGATGGGACTGTCTCTTCATTACTCTGGACATTGTCCATAACCATTCCTTTACCGTGTGTCATTTGCCCATTATGAAAGCTTCCGTGTTTACCTCCGAGTTGCTATGGGTTCACTCCTTTATTTCTACAGGTTGACCAAGGTGATAGACTATCCTATCAGGGGTCCAAATTGCTCTTATTCTGAATAAGTTAATCTCTTTAGGATCACTCTCAAATAATATTTTTCCCCTTCTTCCCCTACTATGGTACTAACTTAAGATACCAAAACATAACCATATTCCGGTATAGCCTTCACTGGCGGACTGATTCATCCCGGTGATCTGAATTATAATCCTGGGCATTTGGGCGGTCAGTCGTCCTGAAATGCTGACCTAATAATGTTGCTCTTGCCGCAGGGAATGTGAGCCGACGGTGCACCGATGAAGGTTGGACAGAGCTGCTGCACTCTTACTCTGATGCATGTGGTATCAACATGAGCAACATGAAAGACAGCATCGAGGTCAGTGCTTTGCTTCCAGAATTGGCCTTTGAGTATTGGACTTGCTCCTTCCTTAGACTCGTCCACGATTAACAAAACTTTTTCAGCTTCTCCAAAAGTATTGCATCCTACAACATTGCCTCCTTCCTTTGTGAAGTGAACTAAGATATAATATTTTAAAAAGATGGTAAGTATTACCCGCATCCTTCTCCGTGGGATAGGAATTGCTTTTGGTGGCCACCCCATTGGGTATCATGTTTGATTACCTTTAGCAAAACTGAGGGTCAAGTTGTTAATATTACAGACAGCCAGAGCCTTATGGTTTAGTTTTCTCTATATCCAAAAGGGACCTTGTGAAAAGCAGGCGGCACAAGACAATGACCATGTCTGAAGGGGCAGGTTTCTGACTTGAACTAATCAGTGAACAAGCAGTCAATCTATGGAATAAGACACAGTGAAAGCTGTCAATGTTGAGTCACTCAGATACAAATTAGAAAGTGCTCCTTCAGAAAATTTTGGATGAGTATTTGGGTTGAGATGTGTGTCAGCATGAGCACAAGAGATGACTGTGGAATAAAGGCTCCAAAAGCTCTCCAGCACTGGGGCTTTTCTTGTGTCTAGACCTGCTGTAAACTAATAGATGGAGATTGGTTAAATAACTATTGAATTCCATTATCACAATGCTGTGAGACTACCAGAATAGCAAAACTCAATGGCATTCCCTTCTGTTTTCTCGTCTTCAACCATTTCTTATTTATCATCAGTGAACGAATCAACAATGGATTGGATTTCAGCCGCTGAATGTGCACATTGAGTCTGCTACACCATTCAATATTGGTTGAATTTCTCTGCCTTCTCCCCGAGGAAGACCCAAGGTTCAACCAATTAAGTGCCGGACCAAATTGGAAATGTTGGGTACAGGCCGAATCGAGGCAGTGAAATCCAGGCCCCAGTGTGTATTGAAGTGACTGAACCCGATATTTGGATGACGATTTAGCCGCCGGGCCAAATTGGAAAATCGGGTACAGGCCAAACCAAGGCGGCGTGGTCCGGGCGCCAGAGCGTATCGAAGTGACTGAACCTGATGTTTGGACAACGATTTAGCTACCGGGCCAGATTGAAAAGGTCAGGGTGTCAGGGCCGATGCAAGGGTCAGGCTGGTTCAACTCGCTGCTCTGTGATATTTACTTGGCTTTGCGCTGAACTGAGGGTCTGTGGACAAACTCTTTGTGAACTTCAGTTCAGAACGCTATTTGCTTGCGGTTATTGTTTGCATGTTTTGTTTTTTTTCTCTCTGCACATTGCGTGTTCAATGGTCTTTTTTAATGTTTTCTTCTGGGTTTCTTTGTTTCATGGCTGCCTGTTAGGAGACGAATCTTAAGTGTGTATAATGTGTGTGTATATATACTTTGTACTTTGATCTTTGATCTTTCACCTGTTACCAATCAAGAACCTATCTGTCCCTGCCTTAAATATACCCAGTGACTGTAACAAGAGAGATGGTGGTGAACCCAAATCCTGTAGATTAATTCCATTCCTTCAAGGAGCTTCTTGGAGACTAGGTGCAATATTATACTGAGAACACCAGGAAAAGAATTGGAGTGGTGACACAATCTTTCTTGACCCAGTCAAGACTGGCAATTGTCCCATATTGGACTGCAAAGCACTCCAGCAGGTGGTGAAAATTGCCCAGCGGATTATCGGCACCCAATTGCCCACCATTCAGAACATCTACCATAAACGCTGCCCGGGCAGGGCGAAAAGCACTATCAAGGATACATCTCATCCTAACCATGGACTTTTTACTCTCCTCCCATCCGGTAGGCACTACAGGAGCCTCTGCTCCGGCATCAGCAGGCACAGGAAGAGCTTCTTCCCTGAGGCTGTGACACTGCTGAACCTCTCATCACAGCGCTAAGCAGTATTGCACCCATATTGTACTGTCTCAGTACCTTTATATTTGTGTGCTGTAGCACTTACTTTTTATTCACAGTTACTTTGTAAATAACACTATTCTTTGCATTTCTGGTTAGATGCTAACTGCATTTCATTGGCTTTGTATCTGTACTCGGCACAATGACAATAAAGTTGAATCTAATCTAATCTAATCTAATCTAAGACTGGGATTAGATGTCTGTAGATTCGTTGGTTAGAATCATTCTTGGTCCATCATTTGAGTGCTCTCATTTTATTCGAGGGCATTGCACCATATAGTGAAGAGGACAGAATCTGCATTACACCTCTGGGAGGAACTACAGCCAATGGGGAGAGCCAGTTGTGGAAAACCCCTTTCCCTGTGACAGATAGCAGGGAGCTTGCTTTGTAATTACCACAATCAGAACTTGCTTCTTTGTTGGATAGAGTGGATGTGGAGAGGAAGTTTCTGATAATTGCGAAGTATAGGATCCAAGTGCACAGCCTCCGAATAAGTGATGTCCCTTTGGAACTGAAATAAGAAGGAATTTCTTCAACCAAAAGGTGGTGAACTTGCAGAATTTGTTGCCACAGACGGTTGTGAAGGCCATATTATTGTCATGGTCTTGACTGAACAGTGGTAGGCATCCTAGTTTTGGCACTCTAATTCTCTGGAGTACAGTTAGCTGCCACTGTCCCTTTAAGACTCAGACTGCCACATTTCTTCATGGAACGTCTGTACTTAAAGGCCTCATGCTGAGCACTCAGTGCTCAATTGTAGGAGTTCCATTTCTCGTACTACTGTGTGTGATTTTGCCTTTGGATTTTATTTGTGTCATCTTGTTTATTTTGAGTCTGAGTCTGAGTTATTTCTAGACCTTACTTTGCACTTGGGTCACCACAAGTGGCTTTCTCGTTACAGTCATTGGGCAGGGACTGATAGGTTCATGGTTGGTAAGGGGGTTAAAGATCATTGGGAGAAGGCAGGAGAAGGGGTTGAAAATATTCAACCATGATTAAGAGGTGGAGCAGACCCCATGGGCCAAATGGCCTAATTCTGCTCCTATATCTTTTGGTCTTATGGCTGCCTTGAAGGTAGTGATGATTTCAGCATCTCTAGGGTCCCTGGTGTGCCCTTTTCCACCCAAACAAAAGTTCAAAGTAAATTTGTTATCAAAGTACATATATGTCTTCATGTACCACTTTGAGATTCATTCCTTTGCAGGCATTCACAGAAGAACCAAGAAATACAATAGAGTCAACCAATAACAACACAGAAAGACTGACAAGCAATCAATGTGGAAAAGAAGACAAACTGTGCAAATAATTATTATAACAAGCAAATAAATAACACTGAGAACTTGAAGTGTATAGTCCTTGAAAGTGAATCTATAGGCTGTGGAACCAGCTCAAAGCTGAGGTGTGTGAAGTTATTCGCACTAGTTCAGGAGCCTGATTGTAATAACTGTTCCTGCACCTGGTGGTGTGGGTCCTGAGGACCCCGTACCACCTTCCTGATGGCAACAGCAACAAGAGAGCATAGCCTGGATGGTGAGGGTCCTCAGGGATGAACACTGCTCTCTTGTCGCAGCACTCCTAGCAGATGTGCACAATGGTGGGGATGGCTTTTCCTGTGATGGACTGGGCTGTAACCACCACTGTCCTGGGCATTGGTGTTTCTACTCCAGACCATGATACAACCAGTAAGGCTACTCTCCACTCTGATCATCTGTAGAAGTTTGTCAAAGTTTTAAATGACATTTTGAATCTGCGCAAACTTCTAAGAAAGTAGAGTGCTACCATGCCACCTTTGTGATGGCACATACATGCTAGTCCCTGAACAGGTCCTCTGATATGATAACACCAAAGAATTTAAAGTTACTGACCTTCTGCACCTCCAATCTCCTAATGAGGACTGGCTCATGGACCTTCAGTTTCTTCCTCCTATAGTGGGTGGAAACAGAAACAGAAAACACTGGAGACACTCAGTAAATCAGGCAGCATCTGTGGAGAAAGGTATAGATTATTGTTTGAACCAAAAACCCTTCATCTGAACGTACCAGGCACCATATCATGTACACAAATGACACTAAAACATTCTCACAGCTCCATCACAGCAAGATTTCTAAGAGAACAGAGGAAACGATTCAAGGTTGTTTTCAGTATCTCCTTGAAGAATGTAAACTCCTCTTGCAGATTGGTGAGATTTCCTGGCCTGTGATCATTCAAAACAGGAAAAGAGCATCCAGATAGGCTCTGAAGAGTTTGTGCTCACATGACCAGGCCACTCTAAGGCCAAGTAGAAACTACAAAAGGACTGCTTAAGATCTCAAAAACCCCACCCACCTTCAAAGGTTACCTGCTCCATCTGCAGCAGAATTGGAGTGGAAGTAAATCATTCCTGCCCTCGTAGAGAAGCACGGTCACTTGGAGTGATTCTTTATTGCACATTATCTAAACCTGGCCCTGCATGGACATTTAAAACAATTCAAAACAAAGTGGTGATCTGCTTTATTGCTGAATTGGATTTTAACACCACTGAGGTCAAAATGGACTGTTGATTGCATAAAGTTTGTATCTACTCCAGCATTTAAATTAATCTTGTACTTTTCCTTCTGTGATTATTCCTTTCATCAAATCAGTGGGACACAATCACATTTTCTGACTTGAGTCTTATGAGTCCTGTTCCTGGGTGAAGCCAGCAGGATGTAGATCTGTAGGGCACATGTCCCGTGTCCCTTCCCCACCTCTCCGAACCTTCCTCCCTCATCTCATTCCCATCTTCCTGCCCCAACTCACACCAAACATAGAAAACCTACAGCACAATACAGGCCCTTCGGCCCACAATGCTGTGCTGAACATGTCCTTACAGTACTTCAGAAATTACTAGGATTACCCATAGCCCTCTATTTTTCAGTGCTACATGTACCTATCCAGGAGCCTCTTAAAAGACCCTATCGTATCCTCCTCCACCACCATCGCCGGCAGCCCATTCCATGCACTCACCACTCTCTGCGTAAAAAAAAACTTACCCCTGTCATCTCCTCTGTACCTGCTTCCAAGCACCTTAAACCTGTGCCCTCTCATGTTAGCCATTTCAGCCCTGGGAAAAAGCCTCTGACTATCCACACGATCAATGCCTCTCATCATATACACCTCTATCAGATCACATCTCATCCTCCATCGCTCCAAGGAGAAAAGGCTGAGTTCACTCAACCTATTCTCATAAGGCATGCTCCCCAATCCAGGCAACATCCTTGTAAATCTCCTCTGCACCCTTTCTAGGAGCACAGTATTCCAAGTGGGGTCTGACCAGGGTCCTACATAGTTGTAACATTACCTCTCAGCTCTTGAACTCAATCCCATGGCTGATGAAGGCCAATGCACCGTATGTCTTCTTAACCACAGAGTCAACCTGCGCAGCAGCTTTGAGTGTCCTATGGACTCAGACCCCAAGATCCCTCTGATCCTCCACACTGTCAAGAGTCTTACCATTAATACTATATTCTGCCATCACATTTCACCTACCAAAATGAACCACCTCACACTTATCTGGGTTGAACTCCATCTGCCACTTCTCAGCCTAGTTTTGCATCCTATCGATGTCCTGCTGTAACCTCTGACAGACCTCCGCACTATCCACAACACCACCAACCTTTGTGTCATCAGCAAATTTACTAACTCATCCCTCCACTTCCTCATCCAGGTCATTTATAAAAATCACGAAGAGAAGGGGTCCCAGAACAGACCCCTGAGGCACACCACTGGTGACCAACCTCCATGCAGAATATGACCCATCTATAACCACTCTTTGCCTTCTGTGGGCAAGCCAGTTCTGGATCCACAAAGCAAGGTCCCCTAGGATCCCATGCCTCCTTACTTTCTCAATAAGCCTTGCATGGGGTACCTTATCAAGTGCCTTGCTGAAATCCATATACACTACATCTACTGCTCTACCTTCAATGAGTTTAGTCACATCGTCAAAAAATTCAGTCAGGCTCATAAGGCACGACCTGCCTTTGACAAAGCCATGCTGACTATTCCTAATCATATTATGTCTCTCTAAATGTTCATAAATCCTGCCTCTCAAGATCTTTTCCATCATCTTACCAACCATTGCAGTAAGACTCACTGATCTATAATTTCCTGGGCTATCTCTACTCCCTTTCTTGAATAAGGGAACAACATCTGCAACCCTCCAATCCTCCGGGACCTCTCCCGTCCCCATTGATGATGCAAAGATCATTGCCAGAGGCTCAGCAATCTCCTCTCTCGCTTCCCACAGTAGTCTGGGGTACATCTCGTCTGGTCCCGGAGACTTATCCAACTTGATGCTTTCCAAAAGCTCCAGCACATCCTCTTTCTTAATGTGTACATGATCAAGCTTTTCAATCCACTGTAAGTCATCCCTACAATTGCCACGATCCTTTTGTAAATCCCTGGCTCTTTCCCAGCCTCACCAATGCCCTTCCTCTCACCCCACAGATGTCATTACCAGCTTTGGCACAGATGAATCTTTAAGGTGGGTTGTATCTGAATCTTGCTCAAGGCTGGGTTAAGCTCAGAGGTTCCTGTTCAAAGAGTCAGGACATCTCCCTCCTACTCATTTTATCTTGGGAAAAATCATTGGGAAGAACAATATGAAGGTAATTGTTTCTTTCATGTGATCCTAGTGTTCCCTGCAGGTCAGTGATACCAGCAGTGTGTCTGTGGGTAGTAGCAGGTTCCACAACTGATGTCTCCATATGTGAATAGGACTCCTTGATAGTCTGCAGCTATCATAGTCAGAGTGGGGCACCTGTCATCAATCAAACATAAAGTGAATTAAGAATGGTGTAAGAACCATTTTGGAAAAAAAATAGACTTAGAAATATAAGGCATGAGAGATTTCTTAGAGCCATAGAACACTACAGCAAAGAAATGGACCCTTCGGCCCATCTAGTCAATGCTGAACTATTAATGTGTCTAATCCCATCGACCTGCACTCAGACCATAACCGTCCATACCCCTCCTACCCATGTACCTATCCAAACTTTATTGAAATGTTGAAATTGAACCCGTATCCACCACTTGTGCTAGCAGCTTGATCCACACTCTCACCATCCTCTGAGTGAAGACGTTTCTCCTCATGTTCTCCTTAAACATTTCGCTTTTGACATTTAACCTATGACCTCCAGTTGTAGTCCCACTAAATCTCAGTGGAAAAAGCCTGCTTGTATTTACCCTATCTCTACCCCCATAATTTTGTACACCTTTATCAAATCTCCTCTCAACCTTCTACATTCTCGGGAATAAAGTCCAAACCTGTGCAATGATATATAACTCAAGTCCTCCAGACTCGGCAACATCCTTGTAAGTTTTCTCGGTACTCTTTCAATCTTATCGACATCTTTCCTGCAGGTAGGAGAGCAGAAATGCACACAATATTCCAAATTAGGCCGCACCAATGTCTTGTACAACTTCGACATAATTCCTGCACTCATTACTTTGATTTATGAAGGCAAATGTGCCAAAAGCTTTCTTTATGACTCTTATTTACCTGTGATGCCACTTTCAATGAATTATGGACCTGCAATCCTAGATACCTCTATTCTACTTCACTCCTCAGTGCCCTGCCACTCACCTTGTGAGACCTATCCTGGTTGATCCTCCAAAGTGTAACATCTCGCCACTTGTCTGCATTAAATTCCAGCTGCTATTTTTCAGTCCATTTTTCCAGCTGGTCCAGATCCTGCTGCAAGCCATGGTAGTATTCCTCACTGTCCACTACTTGAGCATGTTTATTGCACCTTTGTGTGACCAAAGCAAACCAGATTCTCTTCCTCCCCTACTGTAGTAATTTATGCTTTTTGTATGATGATCTTGATAATGATTATTTTTACCATTCAGGGAATATTTCTGCAGGCAGTGAAGTTTAGTTACACAGTCGGACACAGCCTGTCTCTCCTGTCACTGAGTGCTGCCATGGTCATTCTCTGTCTCTTCAGGTAAGTACTCCTCTATTACAGGTGTACTCCTTGAATCATAGAGCATTGTCTCAGTTTATTTCTCCACACAAACCATGAAATAAACTGCCCTTGCTCTCCATTCTCTTGAAACCTCACCACATTCAATTCACATTCTCATTTACACTCTGTACTATTCTCCCCATGTTTCCTCTACCCTTTAATATCCCACTGTAATCATAGTCTAATCAGACTGGTCCACTACCTCCCGTTACCCAACGTGATTTTACATTGCATATTTTTAGAAAGGGATTGAACCCAAAACTCCAGTTCTCAGAAACCAGAAAGCTGCTATTGACCCACAGCAAAAGTGGTATGGAGAGGGACAAAGCAGCTCCAAATGTAGGACAACTGACTGTCATACACAGCCAATAAAATTCACACCCAGCAACTCACTGTATGAGAGAGAAGAGTCTTAAAGAGTAGAGACCAAAAACTGAATCATTGACTCACACAGCAGAGGAACAAACCCCTCAAGTCCCCTTTGACCATTTACGCTAATCTTATTTTATTCACCCAACATACACATCAACTCCTCTCAGATTCTGTTGTTCGTCCATCGTCGTCGTTGATGAGGACCTCGACACCATTATGATGATGATGGTGTCGAGACTAGTGCATGATTTGGATCTAAGTGAGGGAGAGTTGCGCAGTGTCAGCCTCACTCTCTCTTCCTAATTCCCATCTGGATCCAGTGGCAAGACAAGAGTCGAGACGGCTGGAGATGGGACTAGGCATAGTAGATGACCAGGATGTCTTCTGTGTCTTGTCCTGCTCTACACGTTGCACAACGCTTGCAGAGACCGCCTTCTTGACCGTTGGACCTTCCATTGGTCTCGTCCGCTCAATCCGCCGGAGTCTGTCTTCACATGCTGGGGTAGACAACTCCCTATCTCACCGAAGGTTTGAGACCCGTTGGCTACCCTCACCTGGTTTAGCCGGCTTGTCGAAGCCGTTGCCCGGGGTGTGGCTGCTGTCGCATGCAAACAGCTACGGGGAGCCACAGGTGAGAGCTGAGTGCCAGGTGGGGACCAAAGGTGGACTAACCGCCCTGAAAAGGATGCGACATGTTCCCCCACCAGAGGTGCTACCCCTCCCTGACACCCCATACACCCCTAGATCACCTCAGATTCTACCACTAACCTACAGACTATGGTTGATTGCAACAGCCAATTTACTTAGCAATCCATGTCTATAGGATGTGGGAGAAAATTGGAGCTGCCAGAATAAGTCCACTCAGACCCAGGAGAGTATGCAAGCTCGGGTCACTGAGCTTGAAGCTGCTGGTCTCTCCGTTATGTCACTGTGCCACCCTGCTTAGCAATCATCCAACACACATTTTGTATGAGAACTGTTTGGAAGAAGTAGTGGAATAGTTGTCATTGAAAGAAAAGCTCAGGTACAAAAAGACAAGTAGGAAGAATTTATGTTTAAAATTCTGCCACCTACTATTAGTCCAGCTGCTCCCAGACATCAGGGCATCAGCTTAGATTCAGTAACTCAGAGTTGACTGCCATCTGCTCCAATCCACCTTGGCAAAAGAAAGTAGAATTAGTCTGGATGACTTGAACAACATGAACAGGAAGTGTTTCAGGGAAGCAGTACAGAGGTTTAGTCAGAGTTAGGGGGTGTGATGGTAAGGTGGACAGTGTTTTGGTCAAACCAAGCCATCATGTTCATGATTAGTCTTGGCCATAAAACAGCATGCCAATTGATGGGGAAAAAAACACACCATCTATACGCCTTATATTGAAACCTTGGCTTTTGATGAGATCCGAGAGGAACTGGGCCCAAGAAATCAGACTAGATTGCATCAATTTTCATGTAAAATGCAATCCAGATTGTCAGAAAAATAGTCTGAGCTCTGTAGTAGAGTGTGGAAAAACTTTCTTGTGTAAAGATGTTCATTTGTAGGCATCAAATAAATGTTTTGATGGTTTATCACAAATTTACAGGCACCAAATAAAACATAAGGCAGGAAGGCAGGGAAACAGTAACCATAAAATGAGAGGGTGCTGTCAGTCCTGACTAGAAACTAACACCAGGAAACAATTGGTTTAGATCAATCAAAATATGCTCATGTCTATTTATTCCCTGAGCAGTCTCCGAATCCCATGTGCTCCCATTTAACTCCTGCAAGACTTTACCACCCACTCACCTGTACACCAGGGATAATTCACAGTGGATGACTAACCTACCAACCCAATATAAAAGCAACAACCTATATGCTGGAGGAATGCAGGGTTTCAACCCAAAACTTTGACAAAATTCCCTTCCTCCCCGGTGCTGTTCAACCCATTGAGTTATTTATTTGTTTATTCCATGATACAATGTGGAGTAGGTCCAATTAACCCTTCCCTAATCATGAGACAATTTACAAAGACCAATTAACCTACCTGGTATGTCTTCGGACTGTGGGAAAACACACACACATTTCATGGGGAAGGCGTACAGAGGCTCCTTACGAAACAGCACCAGAGTTAAACTCCGGAATGCTTCGAGCTGTAATAGTGTTGCACTAACTGCTATGCTACCATAGCACCCAGAGTTGCTCCAGCACATTGCTTGCTGCTCCAGATTTCAGCATTTGTAGTATCCTGTACCTCTGCAATGCTTTCATATAATTTACATTCCATTCTAAGTGATCCATTTTCCTTTCATCACCAATTTAATCTGTTGTTAGCTACTGCCATGCTCTCCACTTCATTCATTAGCTCTTGTTTTTTGTCTGTCAATCAGCACTGAGAAAGGTCTTTTTTTCCTGTCTTAAATCTCTTGCAACTGAGTTAATTTCCATGGTCTATCATCCTATAATCCTGAACCACTGAAGGCATGTCTCTTTCTATCTGTTCTCTGTAAACCTTTCAGAAATTGAATTACATGCAACAAAGTCATCATAATTCCCAGTTCCAAGAAAACAGCAGTAATTTTTATTACTTTTCTATTTCAATTTCCTATTTAACAATCAGAATCCCAGTTAATCCATTCTTTTCCTTCCTGCCCTCCCCTCTCCAACTCAATGATATTTCGAGGTCCAAACAGGAAAGCTAGGAAGGTGAGAACGAATATTGAAACTATAGCCAAGTATAAAAGTGGGAAAGGGGATACTGGACGAAAGGCAAGAACTTTTTTACCAAAAATTTTGCAATTCTTTCTAGCTGAAAGGCTGATACAAAGATATAAGAATTGGAACAGAGAAGTACTTTGGTTGGCTCCATGCCTGTGGCTTGGTGATCATAGGGTCAGAGAGTTGAAGAATCTAGAGTTGGTGCCTTGGCATTGTGGTTGGGAGAACTTGAACACAAAATGATTAGAAACACTAGTCTTCATGTCTTATGAGCTTAAACCCAAGCCCTGCTGCTGATCTTCCTTGTTTGGGTTCAGATTCAATTGGCTCAAATCAAAATATCATTCTTACTTTTACTTGTTTTACATAAAGGTAAACACCAATGTCACTTATACTGACATTGCATTCACTTATTCTTTATTCATTTCAAAATATGAAGGGCTGTATATCTTCTCACTCTGAGGAAATTATTAGAACAAAGTTAATTATTTAAGAAACCTCTTACATATCCCAGGAATATGTAAGAGGTTTCTTCATAATTAACCTTGTTCAAGCAGAGCAATGCTTAAAGAGGGACTTCTTGAGGGATCGTGTAACAAGACCATTTTAGAAATAAGAAGGAGATGGCCATCTTAATAGGGCTATATCATAGACCCCTAATAGTCAGTAAGAACTTGAGGAGCAGATGTGTCAAGAAATTGTAGAGTTCTTCAACTATAATAATAAGGTTCATGCATCGTCATCGATGAAGACCTCGACACCATTAGTACTTTTTACGAGGTCGAGTTGCTAGCTCGACACTCAACCCGGCACGGATCGAAAGCGTGCCTGGGAGCGGCTTGACTGGATTCAAACTCGGGAACCTTCGCTCCTGGAGTCCGGCGCTGATGTCACTGCGCCACCAGCCGGCTGATGGTGTCGAGACGAGCACTTGATTTGGATTTAAGTGAGGGAGAGTTGCCAATTCCCAATTCCCATCTGGGTCCAGTGGCAAGACAGAGTCTAGATGGCTGGAGATGGGACTAGGCGCAGTGGATGACCAGGACATCTTCTGTGTCTTGTCCTGCTCTACACGTTCCATGACGCTTGCAGAGACCACCTTCTTGACCGTTGGACCTTCCATTGGTCTCGTCCGCTCAATCCGCCGGAGTCTGTCTTCACATGCTGGGATAGACACTCCCTATCTCCATGAGGGTTTGAGACCCGTTGGCTACCCTCACCTGGTTTAGCCGACTTGTCGAAGCCATTGCCCGGGGTGTGGCCGCTGTCACATGCAAACAGCTACGGGGAGCCACAGGTGAGAGCTGAGTGCCAGGTGGGGACCAAAGGTGGACAAACCGCCCTGAGAAGGACGCGACATGTTCCCCTACCAGAGATGCTACCCCTCCCTGATGCCACATACACCTCAATATAATTCTTGGAACATATGCATATTGCAGGTTCCCAGAGCCTGACCAAGTGCACCCTTGGACCGAATGAGAGGCTAAGGAAGAAGTCCTTCCAGAGATATTTGCTTCATCATTAGCCACTGGTGAAGTTTCAGAAGACTGGAGGGTAGCTAATGTTGTTCCATTGTTCAAGAAGGGTGGCAAGGACTGTCCAGGAAACTGGTGAGCTTACCAAATGTTGTCGGAAAGTTATTGGAGAGAATTCCAAAGGACAAGAGCCATCATCACTTGAATAGTCAAGGCCCGATCAGGAATAGTCAACATGGTCATGTCTGATGATTTTTTGGTTTTTTTTTGAAGAGGTGACTAAGGAGATAGACAAAGGTTGGGCAGTGGATTTTAGTAATGTCTTTGGCAAGATCCCACATGGCAGGCTGATCTGGAAGTTTAGGTTGCTCGGGATTCAGAAGGAGCTAGTGAGCTGGGTCAGAATTGACTCAATGAAAGGAAACAGCAGGTGATGGTTGAAGGACGATTCTCTGACTGGAGGCCTGTGACTAGTGAGGTACTCCAGGAGTCAGGGTTGGAACCTCTGTTATTTATTATTTATATAAGCTATTTGAATGTGAGTGTCTATGGCAAGTTTGCTGATGATGCTAAATTATAGGGTCTTGTTATAGTGAAGAAGGTTACAATGAGTTGCAAAGAGATCTTGATCAGTCAGGGAGATGGATTGAGGAATGACAAATGGATTTCAACTTGGGTGACTTATGCAGTGAATAGCAGGGCACTGATGAGTATTGTAAAACAGAGAGACCTGGGAATACGAGTGCACAGTTCACTGAAGGTGGCCATGCAGGTAGACAGTGTGGTTAAAAAAGTCCTTAGCATGCTAGCCTTCATTAGTTGGGACGTTGAGCTAAGGAGTAGGGGATTTATGCTATAGCTATACAAGTTGCTGGTTAGGCCGCACTTGGAGTGTTGTGTACAGTTTTGATTACTGTTATAAGAAAGGCAATGTCAAGCAGGAGAGGGTGCAGAAAAAAATTATGAGGATGCTGCCTGGACTAGAGGGTCTAAACTATAGGGACAGGTTGGCCACACTGAATCTTTATTCCCTGGAGTACAGAAGAATAAGGGGTGACCTCAGAGAAGTTTATAAAATCATGAGGAGCATCAATACAGTGAATGGTCATTGCCTTTTAACCAGGGTTGGGGAGTCCAAATCTAGAGAGCACAGATACAAGATTAAAGAGGAGAGATTTAAAAGAGACCACAGCAAACCTTCGAACATTAAAGTTTTTGATGAGAACAGGCCATTCAGCCCAACAAAGCTTACCAAATTCCTATCACATAGTGTGTTGAAGTAGCTATCGATTTTAGATTTGAAAGTCTCTCAGGTACTACTCTCAACTACACAACTAGGTAGCTTGTTCCATGTGTCCACAACTCACTGTGTAGAGAAATGTTTCCTGATGGTAGACTGAAACCTCCCTTAAACCAGTCTCCACCTATGGCCCCGTGTCCCCATTGATGGATTAATTTTAAGTAGCAGCTGGCATCCACCTTACTTATAACCTTAATGATTTTGAACACTTCTATCATGTCTCCTCTCATTCTACGTCTACTTAGGCTAAAAAGATTTAATTCTTCCAATCTTTCTTCATAGCTCATATCCTGCAGACCTGGAATGAGTGTAGTCACCCTTCTTTGGACTCCCTCCAGTGCCTTCACATCCCTCACACAATATGGAGACCAAAATTGTACACGGTACCCTGGGTGTGGCCTCACAAGCGCATTATACAGATGAAGGAGAATGTCTTGACTTGAACTCCAGTGAGTGCATTATATAGTTCAACATTCTATTAGTCTTGCTAATTGCTTCTGTGCACTGTAACTTCATTCCACAGAGGGTAGTGAGTACCTGGAATGAGCTGCCAGAGGAAGTGGTTGAGACAGATACAATTGCAACATTTGAAGTGTTTGCATAAGAACATGGAGGGAGGAGCTAGGAAGGTTATGGACTGAATGTAGACAACTGGGACTTGCAAGGAGGATGTAAAAGGCCCTGTTTCCGTGGTGTGTTACTTTTTGAGTGCAATTGATGCTTGGGTTGTCTCTGGAGGGTGTAGCAAATGTGAAGACATTCAAGTCATTCCAGAGGCTGTTGGATGTTGTGCTGAGGATTTGATAGGTTTAGAGTATACTCCCTGTGAGCACCATTATCTTACAATGAGTCATCACTATGATCAGAAATTCTCAGCCCCCTTTGGGAACCTGAGATGAATGCTGGAATAGGCTGCCAATAATTATTTCCCACACTGCAAACTTCAAATGCACAGTTTGGGGATTGGAAACTTGCTACACTGTTGTCTGCTCTAAGCCTGCATTCACTTAGTCAGGATCACCTAGTCAGCCTGTGCCTGGGGTTTGGGGTGGGAGAGTAGGATTGAGACAATTTTTTTCAATAGGGTTAGGGGAATGATGGAAAGGAGATTGATTGGAGTACTGCGCAGGCACAACAGGAGAGTTCCCGCACAGGTCCAACAGACAGCTTGAAGAAGCAGCAGGTTTTTCGATGAGAGTTGTTGATCAGAGTACTGCGCAGACGCAATAGGAGTTTTCCTGCTCAGGTCCAACAGAGGTTTTCATTGGGAAGCCCAGTTGCTATGAAAGAGAGGTACTGCCTAGTGGAGCGGTCGTCGTTGGAGTAGTCTGAGGCAGAGTAGGAAGACTTTGGCTCAACAGGGCTTCGGCCAGAACAGGCAGAGTCTAGATACGTTCATTCCTTATTGCTGAATTAACTTTAGAGAGAATAGGGGGCATGTCTACAGAGCCAGTGTTCTGTCTGGGTGTCAGATATAGGATTTTCAGGAGACTCCCAGCCCTCCCGATAGCCACATCTGCGCCAGGTACATCAAGGTACAGCTCCCTAGAGACCATGTTAGAGAACTGGAGCTACAGTTCGATGACCTTCAGCTTGTTGGGGAAAGTGAAGAGGTGATAGACAGGAGCTACAGGGAGGTAGTCGCCCCAGGGCAACAGGAGAGAGATAAATGGGTGACTGTCAGGAGAGGGAAGGGGGATCATCAGATAGTGGAGAGCACCCCTGTGGCTGTCCCCCTCAACAATATATACTCCATTTTGGGGGGAGGAAGGAACCTACCTGGGGGAAGCAACAGCAGCCATGCCTCTGGCACTGAGTCTGGCCCTGTGGCTCAGAAGGGTAGGGAACTGAAGAGGAAGGCAGCAGTAATAGGGGACTCCACAGTTAGGGGGACAGATAGGCAATTCTGTGGATGCAAAAAGGAAACGTAGATGGTAGTTTGCCTCCCAAGTACCAGGGTCTGAGATGTTTCTGAACACATCCACAATATCCTGAAAAGGGAGGGTGAGCAGCTCACCCAGAAGCCAAGCTACATATTGGTACCAACAACATAGGAAGAAAAAGGAAGGAGGTCCTGTAAAAAAAACAAATATAGGGAGCTAGGAAGGAAACTAAAAAGCAGGACCTCAAGGGTAGTAGTCTTGGGATTACTGCTTCTGCCACGCGACAGTGAGGATAGGAATAGGATGAGGTGGCAGATAAATGTGTGGCTGAAGAATTGGAGCAGGGGACAGGGATTCAGATTTC
The DNA here is from genome assembly GCF_030028105.1 of Mobula birostris. NCBI lineage: Eukaryota > Metazoa > Chordata > Chondrichthyes > Myliobatiformes > Myliobatidae > Mobula > Mobula birostris. The sequence continues at coordinate 73,997,175 of NC_092402.1, forward strand.
AGGATAATTAGGGCCTCTTCTGGGGCAGGTGTGACCTGTACAAAAGGGACAGGTTGCACTTGAATCTGAGGGGGACCAATACTCTTGCAGGCAGATTTAATAGATCTGTTGGGAGAGGTTTAAATGAATATGGCAGGGGGGGGATAAGAGCCAGTATAATAGATCTAAGGATGAGCCAGCAGGTTTACAAGTAGATGATGGGTGTAACATGAACATAAGGAAGAACAAGCCATTATTTGGGTACAAATGCAGACAGACCAAAGAGTTAAATTGTACTACAGAGGCAAAATTCAAAAGGGTGAGGAATGCAGGACTGAAGAGGCTATACTTAAATGTATGTTGCATCTGGAATAAGGTGGATGAACTCACGGCGCAATTAGAGATTTGTCGGTATGACGTTGTGGGCGTCACTGAGTTGTGGCTGAAAGAAGGCCATAGTTGGGAGCTTAACATCAAAGGATATACTTTGTATTGAAAGGACAGGCAGGAAGGCATAGGTGGTGGTGTGGCTCCATTGGTAAGAGATGGAATTACATCTTTAGAAAAAGGTGACCTCTGTTCAGAGTATGTTGAATCTTTATAGGTGGAGTTAAGAAATTGCAATGGTAAAAATACCATCATGGGAATCATATACAGTATAGGCCTCCAAATAGTCGCCAAGATGTGGGGTTGAGATTGTAAAAGGAGCTGGAAAAGGCATGTAATAAGGGTAATGACACAATTGTAATGAGGGACTTCAATATGCAAGGGGATTGGGAAAATCAGGTTGGTGTCAGCTGGCAAGAGAGAGAATTTTGTTGAATGCCTATGAGATGGCTTTTTAGAGCAGCTTGTGCTTGAGCCTACTCGGTGAAAAGTTATCTTTGATTGGGTGTTGTGTAATAACCTAGATCTTATTAGTCAGCTTAATGTAACGGAACCCTGAGGAAGCAGTGACCATATGATTGAATTCATACTGCAATTTGAGAGGGAGAAGCACAAGTTACATGTATCAGTATCACAGTGGAATAAAGGGAATTACAGAGGCATGAGAGAGGAGCTTGCCCAGCTGGATTAGAGAAGAATACTGGCAGGGATGACGGCAGAGCAGAGATGGTTGAAGTTTTTGGGAATAGTTCACAAGGCACAGGATTGGTATGTCCCACAGAGGAAGAAGTTCTCAAATGGCAAGAGTAGGCAAACGTGGCTGACAAAGGAAGTTAAGACTGCATAAAAGCCAAGGAAATGGCATATAAAGTAGCAAAAGTGAGTGGGTAGTTGGATGATTGGGAAGCTTTTAAAATCCAGCAAAATGCAGCTAAAAAATACTATAAAAAGAGAAAAGATTAAATATGAAGACAGACTAGCCAATAATATAAAGCTGGATACCAAAGATTTTTCAGTTATATAAAGAGTAAAAGGTTTCAAAGGTACATTTAATGTCAGAGAAATGTATACAATATACACCCTGAAATTCTTTTTCTTCACAACCATCCACAAAAACAGAAGTGTCCCCAAAGAATGAGTGACAGTTAAATGTTAGCATCCCAAAGTTCCCCCCAGCTCCCCCTCCCACACATAAGCAGCAGCAAAGTGACAATCCCCCTTCCCCACCAGCAAAATAAGCATCGGCACCCACCACCGAGCACTCAAGCATGCAGCAAAGAAGCAGCAAAGACACAGACTTGCAGTACCCCAATGACTACTCGTTCACCCAGTATTCGACATACTACAGGCTCGCTTTCTCTCTCCCTAATAAGGGAAAAAGAGCTGTCTCCGTTTCACAGCGAGAGGAGAGACATAACAAACAATTCGCTGATTTACGATGTTAAAAGTCCATTGCGTCGCTTTTTCCGAGGTCTGTGCCCAAAGAACTCGGGTCTCTGGGCACACAGCCAACAGCCAGCTCACTGCTTTTGATCTTCTGTTTCCCGCGACACACCGGACTCCTGCAGAGACACTGACCTTCGGTCTGCCTCTCCCCAGAGCCATGAGATCCCAGGACTCCAAAGGCGAGCTAATCTCCTAGGCTGCATCCTTGGCATATTGAATACTGGCCAGTCGTGAAACCCCGAGAGCGGGTCCCATTCCCGCAAAGAACTGAAATCAGCATGTAACTCCAGGTCAGGGTCTTCAAAAGAACCCTGAAAGGGAAAAATAGAGTATTAAAGATGGAAATAGAGCTGTTTCCGAAGATGCAAACAAAGGAGTCGCCGTTAGGTGACATTGTCTCCTCCTAAGCTCCTAAGGGAGGTGAGAGTTGATATTTGACCACTGGAAAATGACACTGGTGAGGTAGTAATGGGGGACAAAGAAATGGTAGATGAACTTAATGGGTACTTTGCATCTGTCTTCACTGTGGAAAACACTAGCAGTGTGCCGGAGGTCCATAAGTGTCAGGGAGCAGGAGTGAGTGCCATTGCTATTATGAAGGAAAAAGTGCTAGGCAAACTCAAGGGTTTTAAGATGGATAAGTCACCTGGGCCAGATGGACTACATCCCAGAGTCCTGAGAGAGGTTGCTGAAGAGATAATGGATGCTTTGGTCATGAATTTTCAAGAAAGACATTCTTGCCATAGAGGGAGTACAAAGAAGGTTCACCAGATTGATTCCTGGGATGGCAGGACTTTCATATGAGGAAAGACTGGATCGACTAGGCTTGTACTCGTTGGAATTTAGAAGATTGAGGGGGGATCTGATTGAAACGTATAAAATCCTAAAGGGATTGGACAGACTGGATGCAGGAAGATTGATCCCGATGTTGGGGAAGTCCAGAACGAGGGGTCACAGCTTGAGGATAAAGGGAAAGCCTTTTAGGACCGAGATTAGGAAAAACTTCTTCACACAGAGAGTGGTGAATCTGTGGAATTCTCTGCCACAGAAAACAGTTGAGGCCAGTTCATTGGCTATATTTAAGAGGGAGTTAGATATGGCCCTTGTGGCTACGGGGATCAGGGGGTACGGAGAGAAGGCTGGTACAGGGTTCTGAGTTGGATGATCAGCCATGATCATACTGAATGGTGGTGCAGGCTCGAATGGGCCAAATGGCCTACTCCTGCACCTATTTTCTATGTTTCTATGTTTCTAAGAATTACTTGGTTCTGGTATGGCCCCAGAAGACTGGAAGGTTGCAAATGTCACTCCACTCTTTAAGAAGAGAGGAAGGCGAAAGAAAGGGAATATAGGCCAGTTATCCTAACCTCAGTGGTTGGGAAAGTATTGGAGTCTATTATTAAGGGTAAGGTTTCGAGGTACTTGGAGACTTATGATAAAACAAGTCAAAGTCAGCATGGTTTCTGTCAAGGGAAATTTTGCCTGACAAATCTGTTATAGTTCTTCGAGGAAGTAACAAGCAGAGCGGACAAAGGAGAGGTAGTGGATGTCATTTACTTGATTTTCAGAAGGCACTTGATAAAGTGCCACACATGAGGCTGCTTAACAAGAGAAAACCCTATGGCATTACAGGAAAGATACTGGCATGGATAGAGGAATGGCTGACAGGCAGGAGGCAGTGAGTGGGAATAAAGGGGCCTTTTCTGGTTGGCTGCCAGTTACTAGTGGTGTTCCTCAGGAGTCAGTATTGGGACCGTTGCTTTTCACATTGTATATCGATGACATGTATAATGGAATCGATGGCTTTGTGGCAACGTTTGCAGATGATATGAAGATAGGTGGAGGGGTAGGTAGTGCTGAGGAAGCAATGCGATTGCAGCAGGACTTAGACAAATTGGAAGATTGGGCAAAAAAGTGGCAGATGGAATACAGTGTTGGGAAATGTATGATAATGCATGTTAGTGCTGACTATTATCTAAATGAGGCAAAGGTTCAAACATCAGAGGTGTGGAGGGACTTGGGAGTCCTCGTGCAAGACTCTCAGAAGGTTAATTTACAGGTTGAGTCTGTGGTAAAGAAGGCAAATGTAATGTTGGCATTTATTTCAAGGGGAATAGAATATAAAAGCGAGGAGAGAATGCTGAGCCTTTATAAGACACTAGTCAGGCCGCACTTGGAGTATTGTCAACAGTTTTGGGCCCTGTATCTCAGAAAGGATGTGTTGTCATTGGAGAGAGGCCAGAGGAGGTTCACAAGGATGATTCTGGGAATGTAGGGGTTAACATATGAGGAGCATTTGGCAGCTTTGGGCCTGTACTCACTGGAATTTAGAAGAATGCGGGGGGATCTCATTGAAACCTACCGAATGTTGAACGGACTAGATAGGGTGAATGTGGAGAGGATGTTTCCTATGGTGGGAGTATCCAGAACTACAGGGCACAGTCTCAAAATTTTAGTATAGAGGTAAGCAGGAATTATTTTAACTAGAGAATAGTGAATCTGTGGAAATCTCTGCCACAGTGGAGGCGAAGTCCGTGGGTATATTTAAGGTGGAAGGTGATAGTTTCCTGATCGGTCAGGGCATCAAAGGATATGGCGAGAAAGCAAGCGTAAGGTGTTGAGTGGGATCTGAGATCAGCCATGATGGAATGGCGGAGCAGACTTGATGGGCTGAAAGGCCTAATTCTGCTCCTATGTATTATGGGTCTTATTGTCCTATGGGAGGAAGATTAGTGGTGTTGAAGCCTGGCTCTTGGAAGTTGCTGGGACTGGGGACTTGAGAACTGAATAGTGGGGCCTTGAGAGTAGAGATTGAGAGGTCAGGACATTGGGCTGAGGCTAATCTGGTGTGATGTCCAAAAATTCAAGAGCATCGTTGGGGGTTTGGGAACACATTGTGAAATGTGGGGAAGGCAGAATGATTAAAGGTAAGGCTTCTCCTCAACACATGGGTACCAGTCATATAATGGGGGGAACATAGTTGTCTTGAAAGTGTCAAAATAACCAATGTTGTCCAAAGGCAGCATTGCATGGGAACGACAACATCCATTCTATCCAAATGTAGAAACTGTATCCATGTTGCAAGTATGACAACAAGCCCTGAAGTGAGCCTTTAAATCTGCAGAGCATGACATGGCCTGCAGATGGCCTTTCTCCTGTTGACTCTGGGAAGAAATTATTTTCAACAGCATAACGTTGAAAATAAAAAAAGTAGTTCATGTATCCATTTAGTGAAACAATTCATAAGTCTGAAGAAATAATTTTATGTTAATTTTACTGCAGTATGAAGCTCTTTGTAACTATGTCATCCATTGATTGATGTGTGAACACATACCAATAAACGTTGGTGTAATCTCAAGATCAATATTAGTAAATAGAACCAGTGAAGCAAGAAAAATGACATTACTCGGAAGTCAGAACAAAGCTGTTAATTAAGAGTTAAAGTAAATAATTCAAAAGTCAATTAATTTCACAGCACAGCAAGAAGCCAACCTTGACATACACAGTGAAACATCAGTTGTAGAATAATAGGGATCAGTTTAGCTACAGAAATCGGTGTTAACAGGGAAGTGGTGAAGCAGAATTCCAAAAATAATAACCAGTAAGCCCGAAAATAGAAACATAACACTTGCAGAGGACCTTGGCCAACTCTGCATGCATTACGCAGTAGACCACCATTACTATGACATATAAGAGGTCTCAATTATTATTTCAGGACAGAAACTGTCAGAGTTTCATAGAGAGTAAAACGGAGATTCTTCAAAATTTTGAAGAATGAGGACTGACTTTATTGAGATATTTAAGATCCTAAGGGCGTTTGATTGGGTAGACGTTGAGATGTTTTCACCAGCGGGAAAGCCTGGAATGAGGAGGCATAGTTTCAAGATTAGGGACCAGATTTTTAAAATGGAGATGAGTAAGAACTTCTTTTCATGGAAGGTGGCGAATCACTGGAATTCACTGTATCATGCTCCATAATTTTTACTGCCTTCAATGTGATTCTACCACTGGGCACATCTTCTCCTGCAATCATCTTTCGACATTCTTCATGATTCCTGAGCTTATTCTTCCTTCTCCATCAATGCTCACATTCCTTCCTCTGGCATCTTCCGATGCAAATGCAGGAAATGCAAGAGCTGAATTTTATTTCTTTTAACTTAATGTATTACCTTTAGTGCTCACAATGTGGTCCCCTCTGCAATGGAGAAGCCAAGCCCACATTTGACGACCTCTTTGCACAGTACTTCCACTGAGCCGGCAGCGGTGGCCTGAGCTTCCAGTTATTTATCACTTTTCTCTCTAATTCCTTCATCTTTGGCTTCCCACACTGTTTCAATGACGCGCAACATACATTGAAGGAACAGTCTGTCCTCTTGGATCCCTCAGGACCCACCACTAAATTCAATAACTTCAGATAACCAGTCTTTCTAGTTGGTGGTAGAACCGATCAGTTTTAATGTAAGGTTGACAGCCTTGAGGTTAACTCTGTGTGTGTCTGTCTCCACAGATGCTGGCTGACCAGCTGAATGTTTCCAACAGCACACACAAAAAATGCTGGAGGAACTCAGCAGGTCAGGCAGCATCTATGGAAAAGAGTAAACAGTCAATGTTTTGGGTCCAAAACATTGACTGTTTACTCTTTTCCATAGATGCTGCCTGACCTGCTGAGTTCCTCCAGCATTTTTTGTGTGTGCTGCTCGGATTTCCAGCATCTGCAGATTTTCTCCTGTTTGTGAGTGTTCCCAGCATTCTCTTTTGTTTCAGTGCAGAGTTTGGTATTGCTCAATTCCAGTATTCTCTTTTTTCTCCTCTTTTATGACCTCATTCACACATTTCTGACATGCTAGTAATGACTAACAAGCATTATCCCCCTGCCACACCACCACTACTTGTGCCATTCAGTCTCATTCATTCTACTCCCTATCCAAAACATGCCCCCTGTCAGCTCCACCCCTCCCTTTTTCTGCATCTTAAAACCAGCTTGTTTTCTAATATCGCCTAGTTCTGATGAAAGTTCATTAATCAGATGTATTAACCCTACTTTGCTCTGCATAGATACTGATTGACCTGCTGAGAGTTTCTAGAGTTCCCTGTTTTACGTCCAATTTCTCCAACCTAGTTTACCAACCACCCACCTTGGACACATTTTTGGGGACACTGAACATTGAACCCAGCAGCTACTGCAGCTTGCTTGCGTTTGTCCTGACCCCCCGCCCTCACCCTCGCCATGCTTTGCCCCATCTGTTCCCCATCACACCTCACCAGCACATTGTCACAATGTTGGCCTATTAGCGTTACAGCTGCTGCCAGTGCCTCAACTCCCCTATGGTCGCTCTGTTACTGCAGCTGCCCTGCCAGATTCAAATGAGGCCTGTAGCTTGTTTGCAGCCATATAACCAAGTGACTTGCATATTCAAAGTTCAAAAGTTCAAAGTAAATTTATTATCAAAGTATATACATGTCGCTATATACATCATCATCATCACCATCATCAGGTGCCGTGCCCAGTTTGAGCTTTGACTGCCATGGCCCACACACTCCTGTTTCGGGTCAAGTGGATCAATTCATTGGCATTCATTTCCAGTTCTCTGGCTGGGGTCTTCATCATCATTTGTCTTTGTCTTCTTCTTGCTTTCTTCTCTTCAATCTTTCCCATAATTACTGTGCATTCTAACTCCTTTTTCCTAATCACATGTCCAATGAAGTTACGTTGCCTTTTCATGTTCTCATACATTATTTCTCTATTTGTGTTTGCTCTGTTCATGACATCCTCGTTAGATATTTGTTTCATCCATGATATTCTTTCCATCCTCCACAAAAACCACATCTCTGCTGCTTCAATTCGTTTCCTCATGTTACTAGATATTGTCCAACATTCTGAGCCATATAACATAACTGGATAAATGTAACATTTCAGTACTCTGAGGCGGGTTGTCATGCCTAGTTTAGTATTGGTCAGTATACTCTTCATTCTCGTAAAGGTGTCTTTTGCCATCCCTATTCTTCTTTTGATGTCCAAGTCGCACCTGCCATCTGATGTCACCCAGCTTCCTAAGTAGCAAAAGTTCTGTACTTGTTTTATGTCTTCCCCATTTATTCTCAGCCTGCAGATAGGATTCTCCTTCCTTTTGGATATCACCATACATTCTGTCTTTTTGCAATTGATAGATAGACCCATTTTTGCACTTTCTTCAACAATTATATCAATTAAGTTTTGTAGTTCTTCCTCCATACTTGCAATTAACACAGTGTCATCTGCATATCTGAAATTATTGATGTTTTCACTGCCAACTTTGATTCCCAAGATGTCTCTTATTTTTTGTAATATTGTTTCACTGTACACATGAAATAAATCAGGGGAGAAAACACACCCTTGTCTAACTCCCCTCTTGATTTTCATAAACTGACTCACCTCTCCATCTATTCTTACAGCGGCAGTTTGTTCCCAGTACAGATTTCTGATCAGGCAGAGGTCTTTCGAATCTAGATCTAGAATTTTCTGTAATATTTCTAATAACTTATTGTGCTTCACTTTATCAAATGCTTTTGTGGAGTTGATAAAACAAACAAACAAATCTTTTTGCACTTGAATAGCTCGTTCTGATCGTATCCTTAACATCAATATTGCGTTTCTTGTACCTTTGTCTTTCACAAAACCACATTGTTCTTTACCTATTTCAGCGTGTATCTTACCTTTAGCTCTTGTCATCAAAATTCTTAGAAGTATCTTGGTGATATGACTCATTAAACTTATGGTCCTAAGTAATTCACATTCTATTGCTCCAGGTTTCTTAGGAAGAGTGATAAATACTGATTTTTTTCATCTCTTCTGGTATTATTCCAGTCTCATAAATGTCATTGATTAAATCAGTAAGTTTTTCAATTCCATAATCTTTAAGAGTGATAATTTGTTCTATTACTAATTCATCAGGACTTGCTGCCTTTCCTTTCTTCATCTTATTTATTGTATTACGAACTTCAGATTTTAAAATACTTGGACCTTCAACATTTTTCATAATTTCTGGTTTTTCACCTCGATTGTCTTCAAACAATTCCTGAATATACTCAGTCCATCACTATATACAACACTGCCAGTAAACTCAATAAACCGTAATAGAATCAATGAAAGACTGCACCAACAGGGTGGACAGCCAGTGTGCAGAGCAAAATACAACAAACTGTGCAAATACAAACAGAAAAGTAATAATAACAATGAATAATTCAGCCATAAAAATATCAAGAACATGAGATGATGAGCCCTTGAAAGTGAGTCCATAGGTTGTGGGAACAGTTCAGTGATGGGGCAAGTGATGTTGAGTGAAGTTATCCCCTTTAGTTCAAGAGCTTGATGGTTGAGGGGTAATAATTGTCCCTGAACTTGCTGTGTGGGTCCTGCATCTCCTGTACCACCTTCTTGATGGTTGCAGTGAGAAGAGAGCATGGCCTGGGTGGTGGAGTCCCTGATGACAGATGCGGCTTTCCTGTGACAACATTTCATGTGGATGCGCTCAGTGGTGGTGAGGGCTTTACCCATAATGGACTGAGCTGTATCCATTACTTTTTGTAGGATTTTCCATTCAAGGGCGTTGGAGTTTCAGTCAGTGTTTGCACATTGTCCCTCTGATCGCAAGGGTTTCTCCCTGGTGCTCTGCTTGACTCCCATATCCTAAAGATGTGAAGATTGGTAGGTTAACTGGCCACTGTAAATCAGTGGTAGAATAGGTATAGAGTTGATGGAAATGTGGACAGAATTAAAATTCAGATTAATGTCATTCATTCGTTATGTGCTATGTTGTATGACATGGGCGATTGTGGTCTTTCCATGTTCATGATTGTTCTTGGCAAGTTTTTCTACAGAAGTGGTTTACCATTGCTTTCTTCTAGACAGTGTCTTTAAAGGCGGGTGACCCCAGCCATTATCAATGCTCTTCAGAGATTGTCTGCCTGGTGTCAGTGGTCGCATAACTAGGACTTGTAATATGTAGCAGCTGCTCGTACGACCAGCCATCACCTGCTCCCATGGCTTCATGTGACCCTGTTTCCAGAGGGTTGGGGGAAATTTTGCTAAGCAGCTGCTACGCCTTGCCCAAGGGTGACCTGCAGGCCAGCAGAGGGAAAGAGCACCTTACACCTCCTTTGGTAGAGAAGTATCTCTACAGATTGATGTAGGATTATCAGAGATGAGCTTTGGGCCGATAGCGCCTGTCAGCTGATCCGGGAGAAGGAAAACTCTGATCTCAAACCTCCACTGCCTTGCAGCTATACCCACTCGTGGGAAAGGCTTCAGGAGTAAATCCTGAGGGAAAAATCCAGAGCTGGAGGTCCTAAGACAGTCCTACATTGAGTTCAACGCTGACTGGCAACCTCTGCAATGCTGCTGGTGCCAAACTGTGTCAGTCTCTGCTGTTCCTTTGGATTCATCGGATGCATGGAGAGGGGGAGCCTGCTACATGAGCAACAGCGTGCTCTCCATATTGTGCTGTCCTGGCTCACATATCACATAGACAGCTAGAACACAACATCCACGATCAACCCTGACTGACGGGGGCCTCAAAATAAATGAGTAGAATCAGTGTTGACTTGGAGAGGGGGTGCTAAAAGGCTGTTTCAGTCCTGTATCTCTCTGTGGCTTTATGAGCAAGGCACACAGTGATGACTAAATAACTTAGTGATGCTTGCAGATGGTTACTAAACTGAAGATGACAGCAGGTTTGTTCAGACCCCAGACCTTCAACTTAGAACCTAACACTAAAGAGGAAAATCTATTATAAGGAAATCTATAATTTATAAGGAAATCTATAAATCTAAGGAAAATCTATCAGAATTCTCGAGAAGAGGAAAAATAAGAAGCAGCAGTAGTGAGCTTTATATTGTTAATGCAGCAAAGTGCTTTTACCATATAACGAGCAGAAACAGTCAAATAAAACATATTGGAGTCAATTTTATAATGGTCTGTAAATAGTATTATGAATCTATTGGAAATCATTTTCCCAAAGCATAAATGCCCAGAGATGGAACTAAATTTATAAAATCCATTTTAATGAAACCTTTAATTTACTAATGCAAGGGATATGTTATGGTTCGCCACACACATAGCACCTACATTTGCAATCACTAACACACATGCCTCATGCACATAAGCGATATTGAGTTAAATTTAGTTCTGCTGCCCTGTGCTTTATTGATGTAATAAAAGCAGATGGACTGTTAATGAGTGCAAATACGTCACAGGTTTGAACCTGATTATTGATGAAAGCCCTAGGGTTCCTCAGAGAACATCACTAGCTTCTCTCATTGATCACTGCTTCTGCTGAGAATCTTGCGTGTTTGTTTTAATTTAGCTAAGGATTTATGCGACAATGAAAAGACAGCATTTAGTGCCCATACTCAAGGTACTGAATAGAAATCTTGTCCTGCTTCCTTCACTGACTGGTGCTTGGAGGTGAACTGAACATTTCAAAGCATGCATTGATGGATAAATTGAATGATGATTATTTTGGGGGGTAAGATTTTTAAAGGATAGCGAACTAAAATAGGGTTTAGAGTACAAACTGTCCAGAATCTGTCAGAATGGTGGAACAATCTGAAGGGAGCAGATGTCTCGTAGTAGTTAGCTACATAAAGATCGAAGAAAATAGGAGCAGCCATTTTCTATCTAGTCCCTAAAGTCTGTGGCATCATTCAATATGGTCATGGCTAATGTCATCTCATCTTCCATGTCATTTGCCATAGTCCTCAATTTACAAAGTTAAGAATTCCTTACATGAGTACACATATAAACTAGACTTGCTTCTTTTCCTAAAGGATTTCAGGTTTATCACCATAATCTGACAATTCCAGACACTGACTTTTATTTTCACATTTTATTTAAGTTGAATTTAAATTCCCAAGCAGTCCTGGCAGAGTTTGAACTCCTATCTCCCGATCTTTAGTCTGGTAAGACTCAGTGAACCTGACAGTATTTACATGGCTATTATACCTGCGTTAAAATAGCAAAGGAAACATCAAAGAGTCCATCCAAATTTAGGAATAATAGAGAGCGTCACACCCGTGAGGCTCCAAAAACAATATAGTTAACCTAACCTTATGGAAATATGCTGCCAGTACAACACAAAGGATCTAATGAAAATAGGCATGAATACTTAATCAGGACAAAAAAAGGAAGCAACTAACAAAAACTGATGATTGTTAGTCCTTAGGCATATGAACAATTGATAATCTGGTCATTTCTGGTGCCAAGTTACTTACAAATCCATTTATAGAGAAGATTTGTACGTATTATGAAATCAGGATGCCATAAAGCATTCGGCATTCAATTAAATACTATTTGAAGTGTAATCACTGCAACACCGAGCAACATTAGAAGCACAGCCACCAAGATGCATGCTGAGACATGATTAATAGAGCAATGTGATAATGACCAAATAACCCAGAAGGTGCATCAAACCTTCTGCATGTTCTTGGCACAGTAGCGGAATGTCAGGCATTGGTACAATACGTGCAGTGATGTCCTTATGAGAATGCACATAATTTTCTGATTTAAATTCCAGACCAACATTGAGTCACAGTCCTAGTTAACATGCCTGTGCTTGCAAAATATATCTGCAGGACACTAAACAACAAAGAACAGCTTTAACTACAAATTTGTACTGCTTCAGAACACAATGTTCCCTCACAGAAGTGATACTCTGAGAATGAATATCGGATCTCATTGAAACATACCAAATTGCCAGGATAAATGAGTCAATGTTTTTCCTGGTGGGGGTGTCTTGAGCCAGAGGTCATGGAATCAAAATCAGGGCAGAGGTTAGAAGAAATTTACTCACTTGGAGAACAGTGAAACTTTAGATTTCAAAACAACAGACAATTTGCTGGAGGAACTCAGCAGATTGAGGAGCATCCGTGGAGGGAAAGGAACTTAGGGTTGAAGCTAACTCTGCATTGGTCCAATGCAAGGTTTGGACTCAAACCGTCAACATTTCTTTCCTCTCACGGATGCTGCTCAACCCACTGAGTTGCTTCAACAGATTGTTTGTTGTTCCCAGTTCTGGCATCTGCAACCTCTTGTGTCTCATTCAGAATTCCAAACTATAACAGGTTTGAGTAAATTCAAGAGAGGTTGGATAGGTTTATACCAAATTTCATATTCCGTCTGTGCTGCTGTTTCACCATTAATGCGACTAACATCCATAGAATAATTAGCAGGAAATTTTCACCTACAAGAGCAAAGGAGACTGCTGGGCAGAAGTCATGGTCATAGTCATACTTTATTGATCCTGGGGGAAATTGGTTTTCGTTACAGTTGCACCATAAATAATAAATAGTAGTAGAACCATAAATAGTTAAATAGTAATATGTAAATTATGCCAGTAAATTATGAAATAAGTCCAGGACCCGCCTATTGGCTCAGGGTGTCTGACCCTCCAAGGGAGGAGTTGTAAAGTTTGATGGCCACAGGCAGGAATGACTTCCTATGACGCTCTGTGCTGCATCTCGGTGGAATGAGTCAAGAAGAACAAGTAACTACTTCTGAGGCAACAGCAGCATGTCATACACAACATGGGGCTGTCAAAACCATCAGAGATCTCGAATGTCTGCGGCAATCACAGGCCTTGACAGATCTTTAATAACAATTAACAAATACTTGTGTTGTTGAAGAATGATTTCAAAAATATTTACCTACCAGACATGGCTCCTTGCGCACAGAAGCTTGCTCTTGATCAGAGCGGTCCAGCACACTGCTAAGGCCTTCCTGCCAAAAGTACAAGCCTCACCTCTGGATTGATTTGACAGCCCATGCCACAGACATAAAAATAGCTATAAATTACAATGAAAAATAAATCAATAAATAGTGCAAAAGAGGAATAGTGAGGTAGTTTTCATCGGTTTTTGGACCATTCAGAAATCCAATGGCTGGGGGAAACAGCTGCTCCTAAATCATTGAGTGTGCGTCTTCAAAGTTCAAAACTTCAATGTAAATTTATTATCAAAGTACATATATGTCACCACATACTACTGTGAGATTTATTTTTAGGCTCCTGTACCTCCTCTCTGATAGTAGTAATGAAAGAAGGGCATGTGATGGTGAGGTTCCTTTAAAAAAGGTTCCTTTTGAAGATACCCTTAATGGTGGGGATGCTTGTGGCTGTGAAGTTAACCTTTTGGGAATCTGCATGAGGATTCCGAAGTCTCCTTTGTACCTCTGATTTCTGAATTCTCTCCTCACTTAGAAAATAGCCTGCACCTTTACTCCTTCTACCAAAGAGCATAAACGTACACTTCTCTACACTGTCACACAATGTAGTATAATTTTCATTTTGCACTTTGAAATGATCATGTTTTCTTTGTTAAACCTTTTCAACATTAGTGCATGTTTTGTCGTGTTTTGTGCATATTTTAACTTTATATCTCAAATATATCCTTCATTTCCATCTCAAGAATGACTGAATTGGTATCTGGAAATTCATTCATCTGTTTGTGTGAGTATTGTATTTCTTCACTGATCTCTTTAATATATGAAGCTAAATGGATAATCAGTGTCTGTTATTCATTGTCACATTAAGATTGGTTGATTTGATTAATTCACTCTTCTTTAGACTTTAATATATTTAAGCGAAAGCTTAATCTGGATGTAGTGGTGGATGTGCTCTTAATAAACAAGTTAAGCAGCTCTTAGATAGATCTGTAGCTAAGGCATCAGCCTGCTAACTGCAGTGGAACCATTCTCCGTAGACAAGACCATGATCAGTTATAAGTATCACTGGCATAGCAAGAAGGAAATCTTTACTTGAGAATCTAAATCCTGATTATCAGATTGGCTTTATTGATTTTCTAAACTGAGAAAAAGGTTTGATTCTAAATTAGTAGCATTAGCTTCTATAATCATGTCTTGAATAAAATTTAATCTCATGCAATATCCTTCCTTTCAGCAACTGAGCCCAACCAATTTCTAGATTTTCTTTGCGAAGGCAGGTGTTTAGTCCAAACCTTCACTAAGTGTTTGACCACACTGATCGCTGCATTATCTAGATCCTGGGGCTATGGGATATTTTGAGAGTTCTTTGTCCACATAATACGTTTTTAATTCTAGTTTTGTAGAGGGTGCTGACATTTTTAGATATTGAGGAAGCCAATCCTCGATAGGGCAGAGATATATGTGAGGGACAGATTTGTGAAAATGCAAACTTCTGAAACTGACAAAGATGTGCCTGCTTCTGGTCCAGCTGTGGCATATTTGGATAGAGCCAGGCATCCCATTTGGCCAAGAGTTGTCCATGGTACATTTGTTAATCACATAACCACAAAATAATCTGCAGATGCTGGGGTCAAAGCAACACTCACAACACACTGGAGGAACTCAGCAGGTCTGGCAGCATCCATGGAAACGAACAGTCAACGTTTCGGGCCAGAACCCTTCGTCAGGACTGAAGAGGGAAGGGGCAGAGGCCCTATAAAGAAGGTGGGGGGAGGGTGGGAAGGAGAAGGCTGGTAGGTTCCAGGTGAAAAACCAGTACGGAGACAGATAAAGGGGTGGGGGAGGGGAGGCAGGGAGGGGATAGGCAGGAAAGGTGAAGAAGGAATAGGGGAAAACACAATGGGTAGTAGAAGGAGGCAGAACCATGAGGGAGGTGATAGGCAGCTGGGGGAGGGGGCAGAGTGAAACTGGGATGGGGGACAGGAGGGGGAGGGAATTACCGGAAGTTGGAGAATTCAATGTTCATACCAAGGGGCTGGAGACTACCCAGATGGTATGTGAGGTTTTGCTCCTCCAACTTGAGCTTAGCTTCATCATGGCAGTAGAGGAGGCCATGTATGGACATATCTGAATGGGAGTGGGAAGCAGAGTTGAAGTGGGTGGCAACTGGGAGATCCTGTCTGTTGTGGCAGACGGAGCGGAGGTACTCGACGAAGCGGTCCCCCAATCTGCGTCGGGTTTTACCGATGTAGAGGAGGCCGCACTGGGAGCACCGGATGCAATAGGTGACCCCAACAGACTCAGAAGTGAAGTGTTGCCTCACCTGGAAGGACTGTTTGGGGCCCTGAATGGTGACAGGAGAGGAGGTGTAGGGACAGGTGTGGCACTTACGCTTACAGGGATAAATGCTGGGTGGGGATCCGTGTGGATCAGGGAGTCGCGGAGGGACCGATCCCTGGGGAAAGCAGAGAGGGGTGGAGAGGGAAAGATGTGCTTAGTGGTGGGGACCTGTTGAAGGTGGCGGAAGTTGCGGAGGATAATGTGCTGGATCCGGAGGCTGGTGGGGTGGTAGGTGAGTACAAGGGGAACTCCGTCCCTGTTGTGGTGGTGGGAGGATGGGGTGAGGGCCGAAGTGCGGGAAATGGAGGAGATGCGGGTGAGGGCATCATTGATGACAGCAGAAGGGAAACCATGATCCTTAAAGATAGAGGACATTTGAGATGGCCTGGAAAGGAAAGCCTCATCCTGGGAGCAGATGCAGCGGAGACGGAGGAACTGGGAATAGGGAATGGCATTTTTGCATGTGGCGGGGTGGGAAGAGGTATAGTTGAGGTAGTTATGAGAGTCAATGGGCTTGTAGAAGATGTCAGTGGACAGTCTGTCTCCAGAGATGGAGACCGAGAAATCGAGAAAGGGGAGAGAAGTGTCTGAGATAGACCAAGTGAATTTGAGGGCTGGGTGGAAGTTAGAAGTAAAGTCGATGAAATTGATGAGCTCAGCATGGGTGCAGGAAGCAGCACCAATGTAGTCATCAATGTACTGAAGGAAAAGTTGGGGAGCAGTACCAGTATAGGTTTGCAGCATAGACTGTTCCACATAACCAACAAAGAGGCAGGCATAGCTGGGGCCCATGCGAGTGCCCATAGCTACACCCTTGGTCTGAAGAAAGTGGGAAGAGCCAAAAGAGAAGTTATTAAGTGTGAGTACCAGTTCCGCCAACCGGACACACAATACAGGATCTCCCGGTTGCCACCCACTTCAACTCTGCTTCACATTCCCATTTGGATATGTCCATACATGGCCTACTCTACTACCATGATGAGGCTAAACTCAGGATGGAGGAGCAACACCTCATATACCGTCGAGGTAGTCTCCAGCCCCTTGGTATGAACATAGAATTACATAGAAACATAGAAAATAGGTGCAGGAGTAGGCCATTAGGCCCTTCGAGCCTGCACTGCCATTTATTATGATCATGGCTGATCATCCAACTCAGAACACCGCCCCAGCCTTCCCTCCATACCCCCTGACCCCCGTAGCCACAAGGGCCATATCTAACTCCCTCTTAAATATAGCCAATGAACTGGCCTCAACTGTTTCCTGTGGCAGAGAATTCCACAGATTCACCACTCTCTGTGTGAAGAAGTTTTTCCTAATCTCAGTCCTAAAAGGCGTCCCCTCTATCCTCAAACTGTGACCCCTCGTTCTGGACTTCCCCAACATCGGGAACAATCTTCCTGCATCTAGCCTGTCCAATCCCTTTAGGATCTTATACGTTTCAATCAGATCCCCCCTCAATCTTCTAAATTCCAACGAGTACAAGCCCAGTTCATCTATTCTTTCTTCATATGAAAGTCCTGCCATCCCAGGAATCAATCTGGTGAACCTTCTCTGTACTCCCTCTATGGCAAGGATGTCTTTCCTCAGATTAGGGGACCAAAACTGCACACAATACTCCAGATGTGGTCTCACCAAGGCCTTGTACAACTGCAGTAGTACCTCCCTGCTCCTGTACTCACATCCTCTCGCTATAAATGCCAGCATACCATTCGCCTTTTTCACCGCCTGCTGTACCTGCATGCCCACTTTCAATGACTGGTGTATAATGACACCCAGGTCACGTTGCACCTCCCCTTTTCCTAATCGGCCACCATTCAGATAATAACCTGTTTTCCTATTTTTGCCACCAAAATGGATAACTTCACATTTATCCACATTAAATTGCATCTGCCATGAATTTGCCCACTCACCCAACCTATCCAAGTCACCCTGCATCCTCTTAGCATCCTCCTCACAGCTAACACTGCCACCCAGCTTCGTGTCATCCGCAAACTTGGAGATGCTGCATTTAATTCCCTCATCCAAGTCATTAATATATATTGTAAACAACTGGGGTCCCAGCACTGAGCCTTGTGGTACCCCACTAGTCACCGCCTGCCATTCTGAAAAGGTCCCGTTTATTCCCACTCTTTGCTTCCTGTCTGCTAACCAACTCTCCACCCACACCAATACCTTACCCCCAATACCGTGTGCTTTAAGTTTGCACACTAATCTCCTGTGTGGGACCTTGTCAAAAGCCTTCTGAAAATCCAAATATACCACATCCACTGGTTCTCCCCTGTCCACTCTACTAGTTACATCCTCAAAAAATTCTATGAGATTCGTCAGACATGATTTTCCTTTCACAAATCCATGCTGACTTTGTCCGATCATTTCACCACTTTCCAAATGTGCTGTTATCACATCCTTGTTAACTGACTCCAGCAGTTTCCCCACCACCGACGTTAGGCTAACCGGTCTATAATTCCCCGGTTTCTCTCTCCCTCCTTTTTTAAAAAGTGGAGTTACATTAGCCACCCTCCAATCCTCAGGAACTAGTCCAGAATCTAACGAGTTTTGAAAAATTATCACTAATGCATCCACTATTTCTTGGGCTACTTCCTTAAGCACCCTGGGATGCAGACCATCTGGCCCTGGGGATTTATCTGCCTTCAATCCCTTCAATTTACCTAACACCACTTCCCTACTAACATGTATTTCGCTCAGTTCCTCCATCTCACTGGACCCTCTGTCCCCTACTATTTCCGGAAGATTATTTATGTCCTCCTTAGTGAAGACAGAACCAAAGTAATTATTCAATTGGTCTGCCATGTCCTTGCTCCCCATAATCAACTCACCTGTTTCTGCCTGCAGGGGACCTACATTTGTCTTTACCAGTCTTTTCCTTTTTACATATCTATAAAAGCTTTTACAGTCCGTTTTTATGTTGCCTGCCAGTTTTCTCTCATAATCTTTTTTCCCCTTCCTAATTAAGCCCTTTGTCCTCCTCTGCTGAACTCTGAATTTCTCCCAGTCCTCAGGTGAGTCACTTTCTCTGGCTAATTTGTATGCTTCTTCTTTGGAATTGATACTATCCCTAATTTCTCTTGTCAGCCACGGGTGCACTACCTTCCTTGATTTATTCTTTTGCCAAACAGGGATGAACATTTGTTGCAGTTCATCCATGCAACCTTTAAATGCTTGCCATTGCATATCCACCGTCAATCCTTTAAGTGTCATTTGCCAGTCTATCTTAGCTAATTCACGTCTCATACCTTCAAAGTTACCCCTCTTTAAGTTCAGAACCTTTGTTTCTGAATTAACTATGTCACTCTCCATCTTAATGAAGAATTCCACCATATTATGGTCACTCTTACCCAAGGGGCCTCTCATGACAAGATTGCTAATTAACCCTTCCTCATTGCTCAAAACCCAGTCCAGAATAGCCTGCTCTCTAGTCGGTTCCTCGACATGTTGGTTCAAAAAACCATCCCACATACATTCCAAGAAATCCTCTTCCTCAGCACCTTTACCAATTTGGTTCAGCCAATCTACATGTAGATTGAAGTCACCCATTATAACTGCTGTTCCTTTATTGCACACATTTCTAATTTCCTGTTTAATACCATCTCCGACCTCACTACTACTGTTAGGTGGCCTGTACACAACTCCCACCAGCGTCTTCTGCCCCTTAGTGTTACGCAGCTCTACCCATATCGATTCCACATCTTCCCGGCTTATGTCCTTCCTTTCTATTGCGTTAATCTCTTCTTTAACCAGCAACGCCACCCCACCTCCCCTTCCTTCATGTCTATCCCTCCTGAATATTGAATATCCCTGAACATTGAGCTCCCATCCTTGGTCACCCTGGAGCCATGTCTCTGTGATCCCAACTATATCATAATCATTAATAACAATCTGCACTTTCAATTCATCCACCTTATTACGAATGCTCCTTGCATTGACACACAAAGCCTTCAGGCGCTCTTTTACAACTCTCTTAGCCCTTATACAATTATGCTGAAAAGTGGCCCCTTTTAATGCTTGCCCTGGATTTGTCGGCCTGCCACTTTTACTTTTCTCCATAGTACTTTTTGTTTCTACCCTCACTTTACACCCCTCTGCCTCTCTGCACTGGTTCCCATCCCCCTGTAGTGAACTAACCTCCTCACGCCTAGCCTCATTAATTTGATTTCCACCCCCCAACCATTCTATTTTAAAGTCACCTCAGTAGCCCCCGCTAATCTCCCTGCCAGGATATTGGTCCCCCTAGGATTCAAGTGCAACCCGTCCTTTTTGTACAGGTCACGCCTGCGCCAAAAGAGGTCCCAATGATCCAAAAACTTGAATCCCTGCCCCCTGCTCCAATCCCTCAGCCACGCATTTATCCTCCACCTCATCGCATTCCTACTCCTAAATTCTCCAACTTCCAGTAATTCCCTCCCCCTCCCTTCCTCTATCCCTATGTCACTCTGCCCCCTCCCCCAGCTGCCTACCACCTCCCTCATGGTTCCGCCTCCTTCTACTACCCATTGTGCTTTCCCCTATTCCTTCTTCACCTTTCCTGCTTATCCCCTCCCTGCCTCCCCTCCCCCATCCCTTTATCTTTCCCCTTACTGGTTTTTCACCTGGAACCTACCAGCCTTCTCCTTCCCACCCTCTCCCCACCTTCTTTATAGGGCCTCTGCGCCTTCCCCCTACAGTCCTGACGAAGGGTTCCGGCCCGAAATGTCAACTCATCGTTTCCACGGATGCTGCCCGACCTGCTGAGTTCCTCCAGTGTGTTGTAAGTGTTGCTTTGTTAATCACATGCCATGTGTCACAAGATCTCCCTCCTTCGTGGCCACAGGAACAATCAAGAACTCTGCTCATTCCCACCTCCCCCAAGTATCAGGTCTATGGTCTTCAGGATTGTTAAGGAATGGGAGTTGAGGGATATGGTAAGAATGCTGCAGATACCACTGGGAAATGCAATAAGAAGCTTGGGAGAATGAGTTAAATGAATTACAGGTGAGATATTTAACTTCTTGGGCTTGATGTATTTACTTCTAATTGCATGGTATCTTCTGTTGTTTAACTTTTGGTTTAACACAGGAAACTACATTGCACCAGGAACTACATCCACATGAACTTATTTATGTCCTTCATTCTGAGAGCCATCGCTGTGTTGATGAAGGATAGGGTGCTGTTTGACAATGGCTCTGACCAGTGCACCCTCTCCACGGTAAGCAAGAGCTCACCATCCCCAGGTAAAGCCACCGTCACTATGTACAGAAACTTCATAGGCAATTGCACAAGAGATCCTGTTCTTAGTACTCAGCTTAAATTAAAACAACAGAGAATCAAGGTCAGTTTTGTAATATTTGTTGTTCTGGTACGTGGAGCTTAGAAAAATAGAGGGCTATGGGCAGTCATCCCACCTCTCCTGGAAGTTCCGGGAGTCTCCCGCATATTAATAGTGGCTCCCTGATGCCCACAGATTATATAAAATGTCCTGGAAATCAATTTTTTTGAGAGAGAAAGCAAGCGAGAGAGAGCGAGCACAAGAGAGACCACGAGAGTAAGAGAGACCACGAGAGCGAGAGAGCGAGCACGAGAGAGAGAGAGAGCGCGAGAGTGAGAGAGCGCGAGAGAGCCATGGCAGAGTGTTCCAAAAAACAAAAAGGTAAAATGTACATCACCCCAGACTACACTAAAGTGTACCCCTGCCTAATAGGGGTCAAAAATAATGACAGTGTTGCTCGCTGCACTGTTTGCAACAGTGACTTTCTATTGCCCATGGTGGGTTAAAATGTAAAAGACATGTTGAGGTGAGTTTAACAGGTGCATTTGTTCATTAGCATAGCTAACGTTATTTAAACTAGCTGGCTAGCTGCTAAGGAGCTACTCTATTGCAGACATCCCGCCTCTCCCGGAAGTTCCGGGAGTCCCCCGCAAATTGCTGGTGCTGCCTCCCTGAAATGAGTTTTTGTAGGGTGGGATGTCTGTATAGGTAACCCTAGGTAATTTCTAAAGTAAGTACATGTTCGGCACAGCATTGTGGGCCGAAGGGCCTGTATTGTGCTGTAGATTTTCTATGTTTCCATGATTTTTTTTTGTGTTTTCTATGAAACAGGAAACAGACATTAGAGATTGATACAACATCCTTTTCATTGTTTCTATTTACATTTTTCATCAAATACTTAGGCCACACAGGATTAATTTCACAGAGTCTCCATCTCAAAGATACGGACTGGGCTTCTTCTTCTTGGGCGATCCCTCAGGGTCAAGGATTACTTGCCTCCACTCTGGTTTTGCTGCTTCTGAGGTGCCTGATGAGGGCAATGTGGACTCTCCCACAGATGGGAAGGGGTAGCCAAAGGAAACAGGGTAGTTTGTAAGGTGGTTCTTTTGTTCAACCACTTATGTAGGACCTCCATATGCCCCTGATGCATGGCCTATAGTTCTATATACCATAACAAATATTCTTTCTCTGCTTTGGGTAGAGATACTCTCAGAAGCCAGTGGGGACATTGCATGCTTTCAAGGAAGCTTTGAATCTTTTCCTGTAAATTCCTGGTAATTTCTTCCTTTGGCAGAACCCAGACTGCAACACCCATTTCAGGGCCCAGCAAGCTATTGTCATCTTGAGGCACTGGAGATGTATTACGGAACAATGTAAAATTTTCATACTGTACTGAAATGACTTTAATTGTGAACCCAGCAGCATATAGTTTTTAGGATCCAACATTGAGGAGGGAGGGAGCAGTTTAATTGGCGTCTGTGGGCACAAGTAATTGGGGAAGTTCAGGAAGTCAAGCTTCCAAAAAGGAAGTAGTACTGTCTCCCTGTTAGTTTAGAGAGGGAGTTCACTCATTGTCATTAAGTTGTACAACACAGAAGAAAGCCCATTAGCCCATACTTGTCCATGCCAACCACGATTTATATTCATGCTTATCCTGTTTCCCAGCACTTGGCCCATAGCCCGCAAGGGGATTTTAGATAAGATGTAAGATATGGGAGCAGAATTAGGCCATTCGGCCTACCATGTCTGTTCCACCATTCAGTCGTCTTTTGCTTTTGGGAGTTTTTACTACATTAAAGTATACAATACAAATGGCAGTGTGCCACGTTATTATTTTGCAATTGTGATTCACATTCTCCCATGAAACACACAACCACCAATGAATTTAGTTCTAAAATGAAACTCGGTATCTTTGTGGGATGAAAGTCTGCCTAATGCTCAGCTTCTTTGCTGCGATGGCTACAGATCAGGGTGACATGGAGGACGCAGAAAGTGACCTGAGTCAACACTGCATGTGTTGGGGAGAAGAACACAGGACAGACAAAATTTTCGGTTTGTGCTCAATAAGATATACAGTATAAAAAAAGATATCCAGTTATCTGCCAAACTGAACTTTGACTCTGCAGTCTTTACACAGGAACGATGTTTTGGTGAAGCATAGCTCTTAATATAACTGACCCAGCTTCAGCACCAAATGCAGTGTCTGCATTTAACATTTTTTAAAATCTTTAATAATAAGCTGGAATTTCTCCCAGATAATGCCAACTCACTTAAAATATTGTGTCTTGGGATCCCTGATTTCTTGTGTAGGTCAAGGTCACTTGATTTGTAGGCCGTAGTCCTAAATTCAGTAAGGAGTGGATATCTCAGTTCATCCATGATTTCTGGTTCAGAAATACCTGGATTTGATTTGATAACTAAGCATTTGCCTCCACATTAAACTTAGTGCTCAATAGACTTCAAATAGATGGGGACCAGCCAGTGCTTTATCACTTCCTTGCTTTTGTACCATCCACCATATAACTACAACCAATGATCCCACAAGGCTTTTCAGTAATCACCTCAACTTGTTCTGCTACCTTCCTAGATACGCTATTGGTTAATACAGCTTCTCTTTTTCCTTCTGCCCTTTAACCATACCACTTAGTTCATTTTATCTCTACCCTCAAAATGTATTCACATTTCACATTCTCCACATTACATTTCATTTGCTGTGAGTTTGCCCATTTCAACAGTTTGTCATGTCTTCTTGAGGTCTGTCATTAATCCCCTCCCTGAATGCTGGGTTTCGTGTCATCTACCAACTTTGAAATAAAGTCCGGGCTAACTAACTCCATGTATATCAATAACAGCAGTGATTCAGTAGGAGTCCTGGGAGCTCCCTATGTGCTCTCCACTGGTAAGACACACAACCATTAATAACACTGGAAAACAATTTTTTTTTTGGAAAATGCTGTTTCCTCAGAAATTTTTGTAGTTATGATAGACTGCTTGAAGCTCAACACAAATATAATTTCAGACTTTTTG
Source organism: Mobula birostris (assembly GCF_030028105.1). Taxonomy (NCBI): domain Eukaryota; kingdom Metazoa; phylum Chordata; class Chondrichthyes; order Myliobatiformes; family Myliobatidae; genus Mobula; species Mobula birostris. The sequence continues at coordinate 74,021,312 of NC_092402.1, forward strand.
TATCATATAGGAATTTGGAGAAACAAGAAATTAACTTTTGTTGAATATAATGCATCTAATTGCATAGTGGTGCTGATCCTTTGCAATAGTTTAACTGAGCTAAAACTATTCTGTTGATGATTTTCATTTGTACTCAGTATCTGAGGCTTTTCACTTAAGTGTCCAACAATAATCAACCAGCATTGATGGATTCCAGTTGCCCTGATACCGGTTCTCCATGACTGCAATGTCCTGGTGAATCCTTTCACCATGCACGTCACTGACAGTGCCAAGATTTGCAGGGAAGAATTCTGAATGGGAATGCTGAAAACGAATCTTCAGTGACATGATGCATGTCATGGTTTTGAATGCTTGAAGCATGTTGTCAACCAGCTGCATGTAGTTTGGTGCACTGAAATTTTTAACAACATCCTTGAATGAAGTAGCTGGAGGGATTGTGGAGGTATTAATGATGATCTTTCAAGAATCAATAGATTCTGGCATTGTACCAGATGACTAGAAAATTTCAAATGTTACTCAGCTATTTAAGAAGGGTGGGAGGCAGCAGAAAGGAAACTTTAGACCTGTTAGCCTGACATCAGTGGCTGGAAAGTTGTTGGAATTGATTGTTAAGGATGAGATTATGGAGTACCTGGAGGCACATGACAAGATAGGCCAAAGCCAGCATGGTTTCCTGAAAGGAAAATCCTGCCTGACAAACCTACTGCAATTTTTTGAGGAAATTACAAGCAGGGTAGACAAAGGAGATGCAGTTGATGTGGTGTACTTGGATTTTCGGAAGGCCTTTGACAAGGTGCCGCACGTGAGGCTGCTTGGAAAGATAAGAGCCCGTGGAATTACAGGGAAGTTACTAGCATGTGTGGAGCATTGACTGGTCGGCAGAAAACAGAGAGTGGGAATAAAGGGATCCTATTCTGGCTGGCTGCCGGTTACCAGTGGAGTTCCACAGGGGTCAGTGTTGGAACCGCTGGTTTTTACGAGGTATGTCAATGATTTGGACTACAGTATTAATGGATTTTTGGCTAAATTTGCCAATGATACAAAGATAGGTGGATGAGCGGGTAGTGTTGAGGAAACAGGGAGACTTAGATAGTTCAGGGGACTGGGCAAGGAAGTGGCAAATGAAATACAATGTTGGAAAGTGTATAGTCATGCACTTTGGTGGAAGAAATAAACGGGCAGACTATTATTTAGATGGGGAGAGAATTCAAAATGTAGAGTTGCAAAGGGATTTGGGAGTCCTTGTGCAGGATACCCTAAAGGTTAACCTTTAGGTTGAGTCAGTGGTGAAGAAGGCAAATGCAATGTTGGCATTCATTTCTAGAGGTATAGAGTATAGGAACAGGGATGTGATCTGGAGGTATAGAATACAGGTTTCCCCCGCTTTTTGAACGTTCACTTTACGAAACCTCAGTGTTACGAAAGACTGACATTAGTTCTCTGTTTTCGCTAACAGAAGGTGTTTTCACTGTTATGAAAAAAAAGCAGCGCGCGATAAAAGGCGGCGTGCACCCCGAGCAGCCGCTCTCCCCCAGATTCGGAACTGTATTCTAGTCGGCATTGCTTAAACATGTGCCTGTGAGCAGCCATTAGCAAGATGAGTTCTAAGATATCGGAAAAGCCTGAAAGAGCTTGTAAGGGTGTTACACTTAGCATAAAACTAGACATAATTAAGTGTTTTGATCGTGGTGAACGAAGTAAGGACAACGTGAGTTTGGCTTGTGGAAGCTGATGAACATGATGTCGAAGAAGTTTTGGCATCCCATTACCAAGAACTGATAGATGAAGAGCTGATGCAATTGGAAGAGGAAAGGATAACAATCAAAACCGAATGCAGTAGCGAACTGAATGTGAAGCAACTGCATGAGATTTTCGCTGCAATGATAAAGTATGACTTTAATTTTAAAAGGGTACGTGGGTTCAGGGGATATTTGCAGGATGGTTTGAGTGCTTACAAAGAACTGTATGATAGAAAAATTTGCGAGGCTCAGCAGTCAAACAAGCTTTCCACATCAGCCACAGCAGACAACGAACCTTGACATTCGACATCGAGGTGGGCAGTCATAGGAGAAGATGAGTTGCCTGCTCTACTGGAAACAGACGATGAGATGACACCCCAGTGTCCCACCACCCCAACTCCCGGGCCCCGGATAGATACCGATTCGCGGAGAATGCAGCGGTAGCCGGGACGCACCCAGCACATCCTTAAGAAAAAAGCCGAAATAAACATGCTAATTAATTAGGTGCCGCCCGACACGTAATTGTCAGCCCAGATCAGAGACGATGCAATCGGAAATCGGCATTGATCTGGGCCGACAATTACGTGCCGGGCGGCACCTAATTAATTAGCATGTTTATTTCGGCTTTTTTCTTAAAGATGTACTGTGTGCCTCCTGGCTACCGCTGGATGCCTGCGTGCTTCACGTCAATGTATCGGTCGGCGGCCTGGAGGGTGGGATCCACTGCACCACCCAACCTGCAACGACTCAGTCTAACACACCATCATCAGTGTGCTCGGCGCTGAACCAATTCCGGTAAGTGATACATTATTTCTACTTTATATCGGCTGTGTATTTTTACGTGTTATTTGGTATGATTTGGCAGCTTCATAGCTTAAAGGTTACCGGAGAGCGCTTGCACCGTGTTTTTGCCGATGGCGCTTGCGTGAGATTTTCACTACGGAGAACAGTGCAATAATGATTGTGGAAAAGTATTTCTACTTTATATAGGCTGTGTATTTATCATATCATTCCTGCTTTTACTATATTTTACTGTTATTTTAGGTTTTATTTGTTATTTGGCATGATTTGGTAAGTTATTTTTGGGTCTGTGAACGCTCACAAAATTTTCCCATATAAATAAATGGTAATTGCTCCTTTGCTTTATGACATTTCGGCTTACGAACCGTTTCATAGGAACGCTGTACCTTCGGATGGCTGGGGAAACCTGTATAAGAGCAGGGATGTGATGTTGAGGCTCTATAAGGCACTCGTGAGACCACACTTGGAGTATTGTGTGCAGTTTTAGGCTCCTTATTTTAGAAAGGATATACTGACATTGGAGAGGGTTCAGAGAAGATTCATGAGAATGATTTCAGGAATGAAAGGGTTACCGTATGAAGAACGTCTGGCAGCTCTTGGGCTGTATTCCCTGGAGTTCAGGAGAATGAGGGGGGAATCTCATAGAAACATTCTGAATGTTAAAAGGCCTGAACAGATTAGATATGGCAAAGTTATTTCCCATGGTAGGGGAGTCCAGGACAAGAGGGCACGACTTCAGGATTGAAGGACGTCCATTTAGAACAGAGATGTGGAGAAATTACTTTAGTCAGAGGGTGGTAAATCTGTGGAATTTGTTGCCATGAGCGGCTGTGGAGGCCAAGTCAATGCGTGCATTTAAGGCAGAGATCGATAGGTTCCCGATTAGTCAGGGCATCAAAGGTTATTGGGTGAAGGCAGGGGAGTGGGGATGACTGGAAGAATTTGATCAGCCCATGATTGAATGGTGGAGCAGACTCAATGGGCTAAATGGCCTACTTCTGCTCCTATATCTTATGGTCTTATGGATATGGCAAGAAGGCAGGTGTATGGGGTTGAGTGAGATCCGGAATCAGCCATGATGGAATGGGCTAAATGGGCTAATTCTGCTCCTATGTCTTAGGGTCTTATGGTGTCCATTTAATCCTATGGGCTTCAGTTTTAATAGCTATTCTAACATGTGCGATTTTATCAAATACATTTGTAAATCCAAACATACAACTTCATCAGCACTCCCTCATCTGGGCTCTCTGTTATCAAATTGCCTTCACCTTTTCCCAGAGCAGGAGTGCTTTACAGCACAGAAACAGGCCCTTCAGCCCACTAACCACCAACCACCATTTACATCAATCCAGAACTAATGCTATTTGGTTCTCTCCACATTGCCATAATACCATCCAGGTTCTACCACTCACCGTCACCAGAGGCTACTTACTGTATCCAGTTAATCTACGCACCAGCCTGACCTTGGTGTGTGGAAACAAAAACGCACTGGGGAGAGCATGCAAAGATCTCACAGATGGCACCAAATGTCAGGATTGAACCTGGGTCACTTGAGCTTTGAAGCATTATCTCTACCAGCTGTGCCACCATGCCTGCCCTTTTCTTGTCTCATTTTATAATATCAAGTTCAAATTCTAAATTCTTGCCTTGGCTTTTTCAGTTTCTTGATGCAGAGTGAGTGAGACTTTAAGGCTTCATCAACACCTACTGAATTCTTACTGTCTTCTGAACAAACAGAATTTTGCGTTACATCCACTTCTTCCTCTGTTTTACAGTTCTGTTGAAGACCACTTTCCACATTCCTCATTAGGGGCACTGAGATGCTTTCTCACGTTTATGGCTATCTTTTTTTTTCACTGTATGCTCGCCAGCTCCACTGACGGAAGTGCGACTGACACAGGTAGCCATGTATTGGTTTGAAATTTCTGGGAGGTTCCTCAAGGAGCTTATTGATATAGTCATAGTAGTCATAGTCATACTTTATTGATCCCGGGGGAAATTGATGTTGCAGTACTGATGATGTTGGGCCTATCATTTGGTTTACCTACTCAGCACCATTGCTTCGTCCACTAAAGGTGATGGAATTACTCAGGGAATTGAAATTTTGCTGAGTGTATTGTAGATTGCATAACACAACGTGTGTTCTTCTTCTCTGACACAAGACCATAAGCTCCAGCTGATTCTATAGCTCAATACAATCATGTCTGAACTTTTGTCTCAGAACTACTTCTCTGCACTAAACTTAATATATATTCTTTAATATATAAAAATGTGTTGATCTACATGTTGAATATACTGAGCAAATGATCATTACTTCTCTTCCTTCCATATTTATTTGCCTACTTGTGGTCTTCCCACGTTTCTTTTCAGCACTTGTACATAGCTTCAATATCTGCAATCAACACTTGTTCACCAACAAGGATACACTCTTTTTCCTTACAACATAGAAGGAGGCCATTAGGCCCATTGAGCCTATAAAGCTATTGGTGGTTAGCACGACATTATTACAGCTTGGGGCGTCAGAGTTCAGAGTTCAATCCCAGCATCCTCTGTAAGGCATCTGTATGTCTGCGTGGGTTTTCCCTCGGTGCTCCAGTTTGTACGATTTGGGAGGTTAGTTGGTCACTGTAAATAGTCCCATGATTGTAAATCAGGGTTGTCAGGGGTTGCTGGGTGGCGTGGCTCAAGCAGCCAGAAGGCATTCTGTGCTGTTTGGCTAAATAAATAAATAAAACTCTCAGAATAAATATGCTTTGAACTTTGAAATTGATATCCCAGTGCCAGTTTGATGATCCTGCAAATGATGCTTGTTTCATTTTCTGGAGTCTTGATTATATCATGTTTCTCATCCATGTAAAGGGTGTAATAGATTACTCAATTACACCTTCCACATCTTCACCCAGCTTCATTAAGGCTCACCCATTCAATCTGTTTATTATTTGGTTGAGTTGTGGTTCATTTTGTCCATGAATTGAGTTCATCTTCCAATGGAAGGTCCTATTGGTGTTAGCCCTTTATTTGCAGGAATATTTCCTAACTCACTTCAAGATTATTCCTTGGTTACTTGCTTGTTGCCTGTCTTTATAGTTTCTAGTCTGGTTGAGTTTTGGTCTTTGCCTACTTTCTGGTGAACTTAATATTTTTGTTACCGTCACAAGAGAAAATCTGCAGATGCTGAGAAATCCAGAGTAACGCACACAAAATGCTGGAGGAACTCAACAGGCCAGACAGCATCTACGGAGAGGAATAAAGAGTTGACGTTTTGGGCCGAGACCCTTCAATAGGACCCGTTGAGCTCCTCCAGCATTTTGTGTATCTTTTTGTTACCACTGCCTCTATTGTTTCTTTCTAGCAGAGTATACCCATGCATTTTCCTGAACTATCTTTACATTGTAGCACAAGCTTTCAATGCAATGTCAAGAACTATAATCCAAAATTGTTTATATATTCCTCTTCCACGCAGTTATATATGTCTAGTATTGCTGTGATTCTGGTACCCAACTAATTTGTCTTCACCAATGTCTATCAATCTTACTGATAGACCCTCATAATGATCTTTGATTCTACTTCTTACATCCATGACTATTCTAATGAGAAGAAGCATCTCCTGTCAGTGTCATTCACCTCATTGGAAACTGTTAAGAATGAGTGATGTTCTGGAAACTTTCCAGTCTTGTCAAGGTTTAATTAATCCGGTTTTGTGCGCTGTGTACACTGTGCACCTCAATTTTCAGAGAAAGTCTTACTGAGTTTGTACTGAGCTCAAGCTTCATTTGTTCATTGTCATTTCTCTTTGCTCCATATAGTTCATGTATTCTCAGACTGTCAATCCCAGGGCCAATTTCTGTGATTTCATGATTGAATCCATCTCAGTATTTGTCTGATTACATAACATTACATGGATGTGGATTTGTATAAAGGTCTCTGCCTCATCTCCTTCCTGAGTGATTTGATTCTTTCAGCAATAACTCAAACACATTAACTGGAAATAATTAAAACAACAGGAATTCTGCAGATGCTGGAAATCAAGCAACACACATCAAAGTTGCTGGTGAACGCAGCAGGCCAGGCAGCACCTCTTCCTACAGATGCTGCCTGGCCTGCTGCATTCACCAGCAACCTTGATGTGTGTAGCCGGAAATAATTGTTCAGTTTTCAACCAAGAATTAACAAATTGTCAACTTGCTTTGTTGTGGATTATTAACTCCAAGGTTTTCTCCATAAATGTGAAATGAGTTGCTCCATTTATCACTCTCATTTGTGAATAAGGATGTAACATTTGGAGTCACTTTAAACAACCCTCCCCCTCCCTTATTTCTCGGAGATTTAGCAGATTATGCCCAGATTTTCTGCAGTTTTCTTTGTGATTACCATAGCAAACTAATCTTTCCTAGAGCAGGAGTTTCCAACCTTTTTATGCTATGCATCCCTTCTATTAACTGAAGAGCCACCCATACCCCAGGTTGGGAACCCCCAGTCTAGAGCAACACACACAAAATGCTGGAGGAACTCAGCAGGTCAGGCAGCATCCATGGGAATGAACAAACCATTGACATTTTGGGCCAAAACGGTTCATCGGGACTGGAATGGAAAGGGGAAGATGTCAGAATAAGAAGGTGAGGGAGGGGAAGGATGACAAACTAGAAGGTGATAGGTGAAGCCAGGTGGGTGGGGGAGGGGGGGTTGAAGTAAGAAGCTAGGAGGTGATAGGTGGAAAAGGTAAAGGACCGGAGAAGAGGGAATCTAATAGGAGAGGAGAGTGGATCATGGGAGAAAGGGAGTGAGGGGCACAGGGGGGAGGAGATAGGCAGGTGAGTAGAAGAGAAGAGGTAAGGGAGGCAGAGTTGGGAAATGAAGAAGACCGAAGGGGAAGAGGGAAAAGAATTACCATAAATTGGAGAAATCAGTATTCATGCCATCAGGCTGGAGGCTACCCAGATGGAATATGAGGTGTTGCACCTTCAGTCTGATAGTGACCTCATTGTGGCAGTAGACGAACTTTATGGAATGGGAATGGTGATTGGAATTGAAATGGCCACTGGGAAATCCTGTTTTTCGCAGATTGAGTGAGGGTGCTTGAGGGAGCAGTTCTCACCAATGCAGAGGAGGCCACATCAGGAGCATTGGGCACAGTAGACGACCCCAGCAGATTCGCTGGTGAAGTGTTCTCTCACCTGGAAGGACAGTTTGGGGCTCTGAATGGAGGTGAGGGAGGAGATGAATGGGCAGGTTTAGCATTTCTACCACTTAGGTGTATGGGCAGATGTGGAACTTTGGCCGCTTGGAGGAATAAGTGCCGGGGGGAGATTAGTGGGGAGAGACAAATGGACAAAGGAATCATGGAGGGAGCCATCCCTACGAAAAGTGGAGAGCGACAGGGAGGGAGGTTTTCTTTTACCTATCTATATCCTGTTCAATATCACTTCCGCCACTCACTCCTGAATAAAGACCAAGTATTCAGGTAGTGTTTGCATAAGAGAATCTTAGCTTGGTCTCGAATTGGTACCACACTTCCTTCAACTACCTTCTGCTTATACTGTTCAACAACCTTAAGTGCCCCTCGTATATTAGCCATGAGTGTATTTCCTGCTGTCTCTTTGTTGTACTTTCTGGATCTCCTCTGTACTTGCAGTTATCAACAGCAAATTCTGGCATTGACTATTTGTTGATGGTGTCATTGTGGGAGTTTTTCACACTGGGAAGTGTGGTGGATGAGCATGGTTAAAAGTAAAGCTGGTAACTGGGATAGGAGTGCAGGGTTGATCGGCAAGGAAAGCACTGTATTTCCACCTGCTTCTGAGATGCTTTGCTCCATCGCAGAGCGGGTGTGGCAGCCAGTGTGCAGTTGCAGTGAAAATCCAAAAATCCTCTACCCTCAGGACTCAGACACCAGACTATTGGATATTATTATATTGATATCTAAACACACTTCTCACTCACTTAAATGAGTTTAAAGGGTGCACGGGAAACAGGACTCACTGGGTCAGATGCCAAGCCACTAGGATTTCTGGATAGCAAATTAATGAATTTGTTTACTCAGGACTAATGCTGAACCAAAGAGATAGGCATTGTTAAGCCTCTATACAGGGGTTCCCAACCTGGAGTCCACAGACCCCTTGCTTAATGGTATTTGTCCATGGCAGAAAAAGGGTTGAGAAGCATTAGATAGTAGAGCCAGAGAGAACAGAGTGTGTACACTTACTGTGGGGCCAAGTACATCTCAGCAGATGGAGGTGGTAGATGTGGGGTGGAAATGTGGGCAAGCATAAGAGGCCAAAACTAAAGTTCCTGTCTTCTTTTCCAGCCATTGTGCAAGGTTGCAATCGCCTTCTATCAGTTCAGCATCACGGCAAACTTCTTCTGGCTGCTGGCAGAAGGCATCTACCTCCATACGCTCATTGTGGTCTTCTTCACTGAGAGGAAGTACTTCTGGTGGTACATCGTGACAGCCTGGGGTGAGGCGCTTTCTGCTCAACCGTACTTTCACACACCAGAGGAACCACCCAGCTTGACCTGCCCGTTCTGACTCTTTCAGACTTTTTCTCTCTGCCTCTTACTTTTCTTATCCAGTTTCCTACTAGGAGTTAACTGTTGGAGGACCTCAGATGAGACCATATATAGGCCCTGAAACATTAACTATCCATTCCACCCCACCCCCCAAAGATGCTGCCAGACATGCTGAGTTTCCTTCAGCAGTCTGACTTTGCTCCCAATTCCACAGCACATCTACAGTCTCTTGTGTTCTTTCTGAAAGTTACTGTTCACTCAGCTTCTAACACCTTTCGGCAGTGCATTGCTAAGCAACAGCTCACAGTCTAAGAAATATTTACCCTGAAATTTAATCGCATAATGCTGTATTTTTCAGTATCGCCCCCTCCCCCCCCCCCGACCCCTGCAAAGTAAAATGCAACACAACCATTTCTGGGACGTCCCATGTCAGACCCCACAGATTCAGCAGTCAGGGTTACATTAACCTTGCATCCCTGTCACCTGGGGTGGCACCGTTCTCCCTTTAGACAGAATGCAGACTTATGCTGGGGGAGCTCATCATTGCCACTTCTGGGACAACTATGGTTTTCTACCCTAGATGGGACTTCTATCAGGCCGTTGATCAGACTAGTGATCCTCAACACAACACTGACAATCATTCCCTGCCTCAGCCCCACACTGTGTCTTGGCTCAGCTGACAGCAAATCTCCTCAGCATTAGATAATTATGAAATTACTGTAAGTCCTTCTTCAGAAACTTGAGTATATTATCTACTCTGCCACCTCAGTGCAGTTCCACACTGTTGGAGATGCAGTTTTTTCAGTGGAAGTGTTAAACAGAGGTTCCACTTGCTCTCTTGGGTGGATGTACAAGATCCCAGGATACTCACTTTTAAACCCCATTCCTGGATGATGTGGCATGTGCTTGAATTGCCTGCTGCATTTCCTAAATTGTCATAATGACCAAGTAATGATGAGAGGTGTCAGGAGTTTTAGTTCGCGTGGAAATATCAGCCAAGACCAGTTGGACCACATGGTGTGCTTCCTCACTATAAGTTCTATATGGCTCTATATATTTCATTGGTTGTGGAGTGTCCTGAGATGCTGGAAAGTGCTTTGTTCTTTTCATTTGCTTCAGGAGAGCTTCTTTCCTCTGAGTAAATACCCACTGTAGCCAAGAGGTCAAGGAGATGGACAATTTGAATTAGTTTGCTGAGTAAACAAAGAAAATATTAGATGTGACAGAGCAGCTTGAAATTTGTTCTCCCGAAAACCCTAGTCCCCTCGTCCTTCACTACATTGTACTTTGACCATTCACTGTATGATTGAATTATATCTGAGTGCAGTGATGTGCTGTCTATTTCACAGATCATTCTCCCTATTGAAAAGAATAATCCTACACTCTGGAAAAGGCACTGGAGAAGAGTTGAGTTCTTCTAGAACAACAATGGGAAACAACATTAGGCCTAGGAGTAAATCCACCCAATATTGTGGAAATCCCATGTAGGAAATTGGACTGAAATTTCTATCAAGCTTTCAAATTTAACATTTTGTAAGGAACTCACTTGTTGCCCTTGAAAAGTGAAGAACCACCTTTTTGAATCACTCTTAGATACTAAAGGGTCATCTATTTCCCTTAATTCTGTCATAAAGATTGTCACTACTACCCAGGGCTGTGGAAAACAATTTGGCACCATAATGTGGAAATTGGGTGGTGGGGCGGAGATACGTCTTTAACAGAGGAGGTGTAAGGTGCTCCTTCCCTCTGCTAGCCTGCAGGTTTTCTTGGGCAAGGTATAGCACCTGCTTAGCCCCCAGATCAGGGTCACGTGAAGCCATGGGAGCAGTTGGTGGAAGGTTGTATGAGTGGAAGCTCGGGGTAAAGAGAGGCAAAACTGATGTCAGCCAGTAGAGCGGGAAAAGTTTAAAAAGAAGACCGTCATATTCAGCGGGCAGCGTTTGGAGCTGGCAGCGGAGTGAGAGGGTAGCAGAGTGATAGGGCTTTGGCTCAACAGGCTTAGGCGGTAATGAGGTGAGGCAGATTTACCTGTGTTAATTGCGGAAAGGAGGTATGTGTGTGAGGCCGGTGTTCTGTTCTAGGTGTCAGATGTGGGAAGTCCTGGAGTCTCCCAGCCTCCCGGACAGCCATATCTGTACCCGGTGTGTCGAGCTGCAGCTCCTAAAGGACCGCATTAGGGAACTGGAGTTGCATCTCGATGACCTTCGTCTGGTCAGGGAGAAAGAGGAGGAGAAAGGAGTTATAGGCAGGTGGTCACATCGGGGCCACGGAAGACAGATATGTGAGTCACAGTCAGGAGAGGGAAGGGGAAGAGTCAGATACTAGAGGGTGCCCCTGTGGCTGCCTCCCCCCCCCTTAACAATAAGTACTGTTGGGGGGGAGACGGCCTACCTGGGGGAAGCAACAGTGGTCACACCCCTGGCACAGAGTCTGGCCCAGTGGCCCAGAAGGGTAGGGAAAGGAAGAGGATGGCAGTAGTGACAGGGGACTCTATAGTTAGGGAGTCAGACAGACGATTCTGTGGATGCATGAAAGAAACACAGATGGTAGTTTGCCTTCCAGGTGCCAGTGTCCAGGATGTTTCTGATCGTGTCCATGATATCCTGAAGTGGGAAGGAGAACAGCTAGAGGTTGTGGTACATATTGGTACCAACGACCTAGGTAGGAAAAGAGAAGAGGTCCTGAAAACAGACTACAGGGAATTAGGAAGAAGGTTGAGAAGCAGGACCACAAAAGTCCTCACTAAGGGTCTCACCCCGAAACGTCGACTGTACCTCTTCCTATAGATGCTGCCTGGCCTGCTGTGTTCTACCAGCATTTTGTGTGCGTTGCTTGAGTTTCCAGCATCTACAGATTTTCTGGTGTTTGCATTTGTAAAGGTAGTAATCTCGGGATTACTGCCTGTGCCACGCGACAGTGAGTATAGGAATAGAATGAGGTGGAGGATAAATGCGTGGCTGAGGGATTGGAGCAGGGGGCAGGGATTCAGATTTGTGGATCACTGGGACCTCTTTGGGGGCAGGTGTGACCTGTACAAAAAGGACAGGACCCCAATATCCTGGTGGGGAGGTTTTCTAAGGCTATTGGGGAGAGTTTAAACTAGAATTGTTGGGGGGTGGGAACCGAACTGAGGAGACTGGGGAAGAGGCGGTTGACTCACAAATAGAGAAAGTTGGAGACAGTGCGAGAGGGAGGATAGGTAGGTGATAGAGAAGGGACGTGCTCAGACGGGCAGTTTGAGATGGAGAATTGTGAACAAAGCGGATGAGCTTAGAGTATGGATCAGTACTTGGAGCTATGATGTGGTGGCCATTACAGAGACTTGGATGGCTCAGGGACGGGGATGGTTACTTCAAGTTTTAGATGTTTCAGAAAGGACAGGGAGGGAGGAAAAAGAGGTGGGGGCGTGGCACTGTTGATCAGAGATAGTATCACGGCTGCAGAAAAGGAGAAAGTCATGAAGGGATTGTCTATGGAGTCTCTGTGGGTGGAGGTTAGGAACAGGAAGGGGTCAATAACTCTAATGGGTGTTTTTTATAGGCCGCCCAATAGTAACAAGGATATCGAGGATCAGGTAGGGAAACAGATCCTGGAAAGGTGAGTAAGGGGAATTATGAGGCTACCAGGCAGGAACCTGGAAGCTTAAATTGGGAACAGATGTTCTCAAGGAAAGGTACAGAAGAAATGTGGCAAATATTTAGGGGATATTTGTGTGGAGTTCTGCATAGGTACGATCCAATGAGACAGGGAAGTTATGGTAGGGTACAGGAACCGTGGTGTACAAAGGCTGTAGTAAATCTAGACAAGAAGAAAAGAAAAGCTTACAAAAGGTTTAGAGAGCTAGGTAATGTTAGAGATCTAGAAGATTATAAGGCTGACAGGAAGGAGCTTAAGAATGAAATTAGGAGAGCCAGAAGGGGCCATGAGAAGGCCTTGGTGGGCAGGATTAAGGAAAACCCCAAGGCATTCTACAAGTATGTGAACAGCAAGAGGATAAGACTTAAAAGAATAGGACCAATCAAGTGTGACAGTGGGAAAGTGTGTATGGAACAGGAGGAAATAGCAGAGGTACTTAATGAATACTTTACTTCAGTATTCACTATGGAAAAGGATCTTGGTGATTGTAGTGATGACTTGCAGCAGACTGAAAAGCTTGAGCATATAGACATTAAGAAAGAGGATGTGCTGGAGCTTTTGGAAAGCATCAAGTTGGATAAGTCACTGGGACCGGATGAGATATATCCCAGGCTACTGTGGGATGTGAGGGAGGAAATTGCTGAGCCTCTGGTGATGATCTTTGCAGCATCAATGGCGACGGGAGAGGTTCTGGAGGATTGGAGGGTTGTGGATGTTGTTCCCTTATTCAAGAAAGGGAGTAGAGATAGCCCAGGAAATTATAGGCCAGTGAGTCTTACTTCAGTGGTTGGCAAGTTGATGGAGAAGATCCTGAGAGGCAGGATTTATGAACATTTGGAGAGGTATAATATGATTAGGAATAGTCAGCATGGCTTTGTCAAAGGCAGGTCATGCCTTACGAGCCTGATTGAATTTTTTGAGGATGTGACTAAACACATTGATGATGGTAGAGCAGTAGATGTAGTGTATATGGATTTTAGCAAGGCATTTGACAAGGTACCCCATGCAAGGCTTATTGAGAAAGTAAGGAGGCATGGGATCCAAGAGGACATTACCTTGTGGATCCAGAACTGGCTTGGCCACAGAAGGCAAAGAGTGGTTGTAGACAGGTCATATTCTGCATGGAGGCCAGTGACCAGTGGTGTGCCTCAGGGATCTGTTCTGGGACCCTTCGTGATTTTTATAAATGACCTGGATGAGGAAGTGGATTGATGTGTTAGTAAGTTTGCTGATGACATTAAGTTTGGGTGTGTTCTGGATAGTGTGGATGGCTGCCAGAGGTTACAGCAGGACAT